>NC_089721.1:66737049-67937049 GCF_031753505.1 Anomalospiza imberbis
GGAGAGGGCCCTCTGAGCCTCTGTCAGGTGGGACCTCCTGAGAGAAAGATGTACGGGGGTGGCAGGCAGAGAAATCCAGTTGACATCTTCCTTTTCTTTCAAGTCTCCAGAGTCACCTTATCCTGAAATCCTCTGCAGGCGAGGGGAACAGAAGAGAATTGGGAGGATCTGCTTCTCTTTGTTCCGGTAGTTAGGCGACGTTACTAGCGGGGAAAGGACTAGCTCGAGACCCGGATTAGCCGGCAGGTGGGAAGCGGGGTAGTTCCCGCAGTGTCCCGGCTCTGCCGCGCTCTTCCTTGGCCAGGCGGGGGGCTGCTTACACTGTATCATGTCTAATCCCAGTGAACTCAACAGGACGAGTCCCAAGGACAAAACAGATCAAATACTTCCCTTAGGGACATAGAATCTACTTTATTTATTTATTTATTTATTTTCCCCTCCAAAGTGAGTCCAGCTCAGAGGACAGATTTTTTTTCGGCTGCAGAGAGTGCATCTCTTTATAAAATATTCTCGGAGGACCCCACCCGTGCTCCACTGGGGACCGAGGGTTGAGACACTCCCTTGGGACCCACCTGCGGGATTGAGCGGGAAGAGTCCCCCGTCAGAGGGAGGAATTTGTCCCTGGGGGACGACCAGGAGACTTTCTCATGGCTGCTGGGCCGCGCTGGCCCCTTACTGAGGATGTAAGAGAGGGCACACACACATTCCCCCCAAAAGGCAGGCTTGTCTCTTGCCCCTGCTCACGGGCTGTGCCCCTGCCTACACCCCTCCAGCACGCACAGCATTTAGGGAATTTAATCACGAAATGCAAGTCCAGAGATGCCCAAGATACAGTTAGGAAGAGTGCCCGGACTTCAAGGATCAAAGAACTGCATGACAGGTAGTTGAGAGTTTGCTGAGTTTTACTGAGTTTTAGAGTTTCTTAATTTTAGCGTACAGGATCTTCTCAGGACCACTCTCTGCATTTCAAGAGCCCAATGATGCTGGTGACCTCTCTCTTTTGGAAAACAAGCAGATGAGGACAGAGCTTCGTGTCCGAACCCAGGGCAGCTGCAGCTGTGTGTCTGGTAGTCCATTGCAATCAGCAGGTGGCTGAGCTGTTTGTATACACTTTACAAGTTTCACATTACTTTCCTCGTGGGCGTTATACAGCAAGTTTCCTTGTTAGCCCTGGGATTTTCTCTCTTTTTTTTTTTTTTTTTTTTTTTTTTTTTTTTTTTTTTTTTTTAATAAACTCACGTGTGGAATTTCTGCAAGCAGCAGAGAGGCAGAGCTCTGGGATGAGAGGTTTAACTGAAACCTGTGCCCTGACACTGATCCACTCCTCTGTTCATTCTACTCTGGGCTCTATGCCTTTGCCTCGGGTATATTTTGTGCAGTCGTGCCATTCACCCCAGGCTGGTCAAGAAGGCAAGTGGTGGGAGATCAGATGTTTTTGACGGGGGGAGCGAGGAAGAGAGAAGGGAAGGCTGAGTGTAGAGGATGGATTAGGCTTCTATGAAATCCAGACCTCAGTGAAAATTCCACACAGGAAGGGTACAGAGTCTTAGCCGCTCTGTGGGGAAGGGGAAGATGTGGACGTTTTTCCGTTTCTCTCTCTTTTTTTTTTTTTTTTTTTTTTTTTTTTCCCAGACGATGCTTCGGGTAGAAGCAGGTTGATGCAAGGGGCCCCACACCACCCCGCCCCGCTGGGGGACTGCCTTTTCCAGGGCCCCGGAGGCCGCTGCCGCGGTGATGATGGGGCGCGAAGGGTCAGGGGCTTTACTAAGAGAGATTTCAGAGGGACAGCGATCTGTATGTCTGAAAACAGGCACTCCTCGCCATCTCCCGCCAAAGTACCCTTGTGATCTGGCCATGTCAACCAGTCAGAACAACAGCTTTCCCCAGATGTTGATGGCAGAAAGAGATAAAAAGAGAATTGAGATAAATATTTGTCCTTCAGGAATGGAAGTTATTAAATTAACACCCCAAAGTTTGCGCTATCTAAGGAGTTTTGTCAAACATTATTTCTTAAAAAGGCAGGACAGAATATGTGAAGTTCTGCCTTTGGCCAGAGCAGTGGAGCGTAAGAAAAACATATTACTGTACATCATGGAGCCATGCAAGCCACTGCTGGACCCGTACAACAGACGGTAAATAGATTATTTTGTTTAACAATACTGACAGCTTGTATGGACCAGAATTGGAGAGACCTAAATATTAATAGACTCATTCAAGTGGAGCAAAAGTTACAAATCATTAGCTGAAGAAAGTTGGCTCCCAGCCCACATTCTATAGGGGCATGAGGGAAGCGTGGTAACTGTGCTGTTGCCGGCTACAAAAGGGCAATTTTTGTATATAATTTATTTAGATGGAGTGTGCAGAATGTTTTTATTTGTTCTAGTTCTAGCTGTCTCACCTCTGTGTGAACTCCCCAAATCCAAATCTACTCCAAATACTTCTGCTCCCCCTTCTGCACACTTCCCTCCAACGTGTTTGCTTTGGCAACTTTCATGTTCTTGCAAACAATTCTTCCAAAGATATCAATCACTCTTGCACCCAAAGAGAAATACTGTACACTCAATGCGATGACAAAATGAAACATGTTTGAAGCAAACCATGTGTTCTAGTGTGCCAGGGATTATGTTATTTGTTCAGGGAATATGTTCTGAATATTTTAGGCTTCTGTTACTCCTGTGATAGTAAAGTTTATCGTCTGCTGTTAGGATTTATTATTTCGGAGACAACCCAAATACCTCTTTACACGTGGAGAGCTTCTAAAGGGGGAAGCCTGCTCTGCGTCGAGTTGGGGAATTTATTGGCCCGCGGTACTGCATTTTGTAATGCCGTTCGGCCCGAGACGTGCAGAAACCGCGGCAAGTGGGCCTGGTGCCGGCAGTGCGGCGGGAGGGTACCGCCTGCTCCCACGCGTGTCCACAGGGTCCATGCGTGCCCCACCTCCATGCCGGCCGAGGGAACAGGGTCAGCGACGTCCTGCCACGGAAATCCTCTGCCCGCGGCGGGAAAAGCTGAGCAGCGCCTGTAAAAGCCTGTAGCGCCCGCGCGGAGCCAGCCGGCGAGGAGCACCACGGGCGGTGGCTTTCGAGCTGCTCGGGAAGGTTGCATTGGCCCCCGGCCTGTGCATGGAAACTGATGCGTGCCTGCCCTGCCTCCTGTGAAATCCTAATTTCACGTCCTGATCTTGAGGTAGGTGGGTTATTTGGCGGGGCTTTTTTGGTGCGTTTTTTGTATAGCTGTTTTGAGTTGTGCAGATTTTTTTGTTTGTTTTGTTGTTGTTTCTTTGTCTTTTCTTCAGCCTTGCTGGCCAGGGAGTGGAGCGTCCCAGTGGGATGGTCACCGTGCGGGCGCTCCCACTTGACATTTCGGCGTTGCCGGGCTGTTCCGAAAGCCCAGAGATCTGGGTATCCCCTCCGCTTTGGCCCTTCCATGTGAGCCAGGCTCCCGTCTTGTCGTCTAGGCACGGGCGGAGAAGGATCTCCTAGCACTGGCACTTCTGCCTCGCCTCTAAAATGCATCAATCCTCCCCTCCAGATTCGCAGTCGTGGAATTACTCTTTTCAAAGCTAAGTGGCTCCGCGCCCCTCTCCTCTCGCTCTCCGCGAGTGGGTGGCTGTGCCCACGGCACCCTCGCGTCGGCGTGAGGGATGCGCCGGGCCTCCTGGCATCGTGTCTGGGGAGCTCCCCCGACCTAGCACGCACTCTGCGCGAAGAAGCCGTCGTCACCCTTTGCCTGTCCCTTCCAGCTTTGAATGTGGACCTTCCCGGTCCACACAGTCCCACCCCCGCTGCTGCTGCGACTGCGTCAGTGCAGGCTCGAAGGCAGCTGAGCTTTCCTTATTTCTGGAAAGCCAACCTGGCATCTGCACATAATTATGCCATGCTTCTGGTCTCTGAAAAGACCGACTGGATGCCGTTACTGGATGTAACAGGTCTGCGAGTCAGATGCCATTAAATTATCGCGATTATTCATGAGCCATTACAGGCTCATTTTCCTGGTTTGCCATTACTGACCGAAGTGAAAGCGATAGTTTCTTGCTCCAAAAGAAGCAGAGATGACCGGGAGCAGAGCTGCCGTGCGAGGAACGCATGGGTTTCTGATCAGAAGCAAATATCAAGCACAAAATACACATTTCTCTGAAACTCATTGTTAAACCTCCTCTGGCAGGACTCTTACTTGGCCTGTGATCAGAATGTGCAGCGACTGCTTTAAACAGAATAGGTTTTACTGGATCCTTTAGAGAAAGAATATAGGTTGTAGGTCATTAGAGCAATAAGAAGGATTTTAGTGGCTTGAAATGACAATGTAATCTCCCCACGTGCTCCGTGCCCAGTTGGAGGAGCCAGAACAGGCCTGCTCAGGACAAACGGCAATGGTTGAGGGGAGCTCTCTGCTTCTCCTCGAGGAGGACAGGGCTTCAGAGCATTAAACGCCCTAAGCAGAGAAGGGCTTCTCACATTAATCGACAGTGCTAATCCAGGAGTACTACCCCCCTTCCCGCCCCCGCCCCTCTCCACACCCCCGGCGCTCCTCAAGCAAATAACATATTGTAAAAGATTTCAGAGGGGAAAGCAGAGAACACAGGTTTTTTTCCCCAGAAAAAATTTAAAACATCTCTGTGTGTACGTGTGTTCACTCCACAAGAACTAACTGTGAGGGATGTCCTGTTCTGAAATAGTTGACACTTTCCCACTTCACATCTCAGCCTAAGGACACTCGATGTCAGTGTCAGTGTGTTTTACTGACGTGTTAGGTTGGTTTCAGAATCGACGTCAAGCCATGGAGCTGCCGTCCGTGAAAATGACCGTAAGTGTCTTCTGTCAGTACAAGTAACAGTGATGGCAAGGAGTGCCAGCATAGAAGACTTAGGTTTCGACCAATTTTTTCAGCATTAATAAAAGACGTAATGAGAAACGTGCGTGCAAGGCTGTAAAACAACAATGTCTGCACACCAACCAGCCAACAAAACCGCCAAAATGTGAAAGTAAAAAAACCCCACCTTTCAGGGGAAAGTAAACTACTGAAGACTTCACTAAAGGCCAGGAAACCTAACAGAAGGCTCTTTTGGTGCTAAGCTTCGTCTCTTGGAGGGAGGTGGATCCCCTGAGAGGAGCCCGACCCCAACCCGATAATGAACTGGTGCCAGCAGACACCAGAGGGTGACCACTGCCACTGTTCCCAGTGAAGAAGAAAACAAGGGAAATTGTGCACGTGCGTATTATTACTGGAGGGACGGCTGGGAGCCGGGCAGAGACTTCTGCAGGCGGCTGCATTTATATCGCAGCTGCTTCTGGCGCTGTCCCCTTTTTTGTGATCTTATCGCCGTCAATGCATTATGCAACAGAAACGAGAGCTCAAGGCCTGGAGACAAAAAAAGCCTTGTCGGGCAGAGATTGTCTAAACAGGGAGTTCCATCCCCCAGCTGAGGTCCGAGTACCCAACAGGGAAGGGCATCCTCCAGAACTCCTCCGGAGTAGAGTAATTCGGTACCGGATTACTGGGACTAACCCCGTCCCAGTTCATGGCTTCTTCTGATCTTCGACGTGCAGCGCCCACTCGGCCGCTTTAAATACGGCGAGGACAGCGACACCACGGGACTGCATGAACGCCCTTGTTTCCAGGATACGCCCATGGTATGTGTTCGTGGAATATTTTTCCTTTCGATCAGTACTCGACTTCCTTCGGCTCTGAAGAACACATGGCAAAGCACGCTGGAAAATGGAACGAGATCTATTTGTGGCCCTTCATTTAATCTACTAGAAAAACTTCTCCCGAATGACTGAAATCCAGCGTCGAAGCAGAATAATCTCAACCACATTTGGTTTTAGAGTAAATTAATACTGCAGTCTAGATAGTTGAACGGAAAGTCGAAAGCCAAACCAAAACCCTTGTCAAAATAAATACTCATCAGCAAATATTTTGATTATTTAAAAATGCTTTAATAAATGTCTAGAATTTCAAAGGAAAACTAAGAAAAAAATGATGAGAGAGAAGCGGCGTGTCAGCCGGAGCGCCACATGTCTCGCAGCTCATCCCCGAGCAAGAGAGGAGACGTTGATTAGTCTGCATTGTGAGGGGTTGTAGGAATAAGCCTATGGAGCTTTATTTGCTATTATCTCATTCAGTGGCTCGTACGACTCTTCAAGACTCCAGCTGGCTGTGAGGCTCTGCATTGGGAAGGGCGCAAATTAAAACAGAGTTTCCAAGACCATCCCTATTTAACCAAAGCAGTGAAGACTCACTTGTGTGCGGGGCTACGGGAGCTCGGGGTGCCCCTAGAGGGTTGGGGAGACTCAGCTGGTGATCCCTTTTCACGGGGAGAAGTAGCACTACGCCTCTTCCCGCTCTTCCCCCGGCTGCACAGGCTGCGTCACCGGCGCTTTGCCTTCTAGGGCTGCGATAAATAGCCCAGGGATTTCTCAGTTTTCTGATCATCAGGGCTGGAAGCCTGTAATCTCCAAAGCTGGCACAGTGCACGAACTGAAACCTTTATAAACTTGTTTCCCTTTAAGTCTTTATTAACTACTCCTAAGGACTATGGTTGCTGCTGCTTCTACTCTTGCACGGCGGTGGTCTGGCACCTCCACGAAGCACACATGCTAAACAGATTAACATGCTTCGGCTGACCCATACTTCACAAACCGGGGATAGAGTTTCTCCAGCTCCATGTGGAAATTAACCTACATGTAGCAATGGTCAGCTGCAAAAAGGAGTTCCCAAGCAATCTAAACAACCTACAGCTCTTTGTTACTTTTGGCCTTTCCCCTCCCTTTCCTTGATTAAATATTTATTAAAATAGGAAACGATTTTTTTATAAAGAACCAAACCAACAACCTTCTTCCCTTGGCGCCTCTTCCCCTTTCCCTGGGTTTATGCATATACTTGCAAGAGCTTTTTGCGCCGGTGCGTTTAAATTTGTTTTAAAAACGCGGGGCTTAAAAAAAAAAAAAAAAAAAAAAAAAAAAAAAGCCTGCAAAAACCTGAATTGCATGGCTTAATAAATGCTCTTAAAAGCTCTTAAAAGGCAAGTAAAATGCAGAGGTTTGGGAGTGTTATCGATGTTTGAAAGACTCCGGTCTCTGGCGTCCCCCCTGCCGTTATTTACATTTAAAAACATCTAGAAGTAGAGCTGTTGGTAGGTAGTCGAGCAAGGACTTTTTAGCATGCTAATCCTACCACTTTCCTTGTGGCAGCCTCTTCGCCTTGTGCCTTTGCGAGATCGATCCACACCTTCGCCCCACGGCTGCATGCTCCAAGTTTTCAGAGGGGAAGAACAACTACAAATAACTGTTGGCTTGAGTCATACGGGGCTGTCAGGGCAATAAACACACGGCTTCTCCACCAGGAATTCCTAATCCTCCCTGTGTGGCTCTAGCCCTGTGGATAATATCATTACAGGACTAAACAAATAAACCGTCTATCCAAATCAGGCGGGAGGCATTGGGGACTACAATTCCTGTCTGCAAAGATGATACAAGAAAGTCTACACTCACGGCTTGGAGAGGATCCAGTGGCTATGAATAGCTGCTCAGTTCTACAGCACTGGCTCTGGGCTGGGAAATGGTTCTGACCCTCCTGCTCTGTATTTGCTGCAATCAATGTGAGCTATTCAGGGCTGTGTTTTCCTTACGTCCTCTGCTGGAAACATCAAGGACCACTAACACGTTTATGAACCCAGGCTCGAGGAAGAAGCTTTTACAGCAAAGTTGGAGTATTAAACCCAGTGACATGAAGGAGAGGTCAATGTGCTTCTGCAAACCAGGAGTTGGGCTTTCTTATGCAATTTCCTGTTGTTCTGGCTGCTGGTTTTATTTGATAAACTCACTCACATGCTGGGATGCACAGCCATATTCTTCTTTGTCCTATAAAAAATACAAAAATTAAGGCTAATCCAGCTGCTATCAAGGTCTAACACATACAACCAAGACATTTTAATAGCACTCTATAAATTCTGGTTTCAAGTTACTATAAAAAACTTGGACAGCATATTGTGAACACTAGCACTCACATATTTTGTAAACCCCCCTGCCCCAACCTACATATATCAAACTTTTCTTATGAATCTGAGTCCATGTCATAAAAATTCCAAATCTCTAGACACTTAGTATCCTCACCCCTCACAATTGCCAATTAATAAATTGTATTTCAAAGCAGGTTTTTTTATTTTCTATGCACTTTTGAGGAGACTTAGTTATCTGAAGTTGTACACTTTTGAGGAAAGAGAAGTTTCATTAGTTGTCAGCCAAAGAGAGGAATAATTTTTTGTGTTCTTATCTGTAAAGTCTCTTAGCAAGGATTGTTCTGAAATCTGTATTCGACAGCTACACATGTTGGAGAGGTTTAGCTCAAATTAAATACTTCCTTTTTTTTTAATTTCTCCTACAAGCAGCAATAAAATCATCACACTCAAAGTATGCCCTAAAGCATGGGCTCCTATGGAGTTGTGCTCTTTCAGAATTTTTATTGACATTATCTTAAACCGTGCTGCATTATTTTTCTGCCAGGAACTTCATATCCTCTGCGGCTATTGCTTCCCCGGGAGGTGCGTTCAGGCGCGTACTGCTCAGGATGTAATTTATGTGCTTGATTCCTTGTTGGTGCCCAGCAAAGGTCCATGAATAACCATCCAGACTGGGTGACTTCTGACTGCACTGTGAGTGCTTTGGATCACAAAGTGGAGAGGAAAGGAACTCCTAAAATTTCTGTGCTGTAACTTGTTCTGGGATGTGGTTGGTGAAGAAAGGAAGAGGCACTTAGGCCCCCTATCAGCTTCTTTCCAGTGAAGTGGCATTTCTCCCTTCTTTCTTACCTTCTAGCCAAGCTCTGGCCTCTCTTGCTTCTTACTTTGATTTTTGTGCTCCCTGAAGCTGGCTTGGCCACTAAAGCAGATGTCCCCCTATCTCTGCTGTTCTTCAGTGGTCCGTGGAATGGGGATTGTTCCTGCTTTGGAGGACAAGTTCCAGGCATTTACTGGCAATTTTAGTGACAGAGCAGGGAAGGGGGGAAAAGCAATGCCTATCTGCGCTTTCCATAAATTGGGATTTAGGGACAGAATCCCTTTCCTCAGCACATAACCATGCTGAACCTGGGAAAAGTGAGCCCCCGATGAGCAAATTGTCAACCCCATCTTTTGTTAGTGCAGTGACAGACGGAAGCATTCTGAAATAGTTCTGAGGAGAGATCACAATTAATTTTATTTGGTTATGCTGAAAATAGGACTAAAATTTTTGTGTCATTGTCCAGGGACATAACTCATCTATAAAAACCAAGAGGTTAGCAGTTCAGACCACAGGGGAGGAGAGCTCAAAGAAGAAATCAGATTTATTCCCTTAATAAGATGAGTTCAGAGTACAGGGATATTTTCTTAGCATGGTTCCTTGCAGCCGTCAAATCACATGGGTGGTTTTAAGATCTGCTTTGCCCTTCCCAAGCTGTGCAAGTTCCTATTGTTAGTCCAGGCCATCTTACTGGGGAAGCTATTAGCATGGGAAAGCTATCATGAAGAGGAGAGCATGCAGCTTTCCATCCATCAAGTGCAAGGCAGGGGGACAGTAGTCAAAGGAATGAAGTTGCCAAAGAGTTACTGGCTCCCACTGCCCTTTTCCATTAATAAACCCCACCACAGTAGGATTGGCCCTGGCCTCCTTTCCATTGTCATAAAGTTGGAATCAAAGAACTTGTCTGCTTTTATTGGCAAAAGTTTTGCTCCATCAGTGATGTCAAAATGCAGGAGGAGGCTGAGGGTTCACCGGCAGCTCAGTGCAGAGCAAGTTTTCTGGGTGAAAGGAGCCTTCTATCAATGCCCCTCCTGAGACACTTAGGTTTAAGGAAATGTTTGTACTGTTCTAGAAAAAGAACTGGCCGGGTGTTTTTCTTTTGTGCTTAGGTACTCTGAAAGGAATTCCTGTGGGCACAATCATCTCACATATGGCGAGTCAGAAACAAAACAAAAAAAAGCCAAAGGGGAAAAAAAAAGAGTGAAGAAGAAAAAAAATCAAAGGTCACTTAGATGCTTTGGCCCAGCACAGGAAAGGAGAAAATCCACCTTGGAGGATACAACTTACTTGAGGAGAGCTGGAAAACCATGATCAAAGCAACAGGAAACTGAGAACAAGCAGTGGCCCAGTTAAAACCATTGAAACAAATCCCAGTCTCTGCAAACTGTAGGAACAGGGTGTTAGCGTTGCAAATGAAACGGAAAGTGTATGAGTGCACATGTGGTGAACTTCACAGGACTGTACCTACTGCACCCAACAGCTCATCTGCAATGAAACAGGAATTTAATGTGAAAGAGCTTACTCACTACTGCCTGCACTGTTCTCTGCCAGTTGGTTAATGGAATACTATTTAGATCTTACATGTGATGCTGCACTTAGTCCTTGCAGCATCTCTGTGGAAAAGGTTGGAGCAAATTAAAGCCTGTGCACAGAAGGTAAAGTAAAGATTTATCCCCAGCCAGTCAATGAAAAGAAGAAAACCTACTGACTTTGCTAAGCCTCCTCTGATAGGAGGCAAAGCAGAATCAAGGAGAGATGTTACTTCAGACATATTACCTGTGCAGGACAGTGGTACCTACTTGAGTCCAGTCACCAGCAGGGATTTGTTTTTCTCTCATGAAGAAGTTTCTATCCCTTTTTAAAACACAAAAATTTAACAGTGCCAGGAAAATCTAAAACTTAAAAAAAAAAATTAAACCCAAATTTAAAAATCCATTGTAATTTTGTAATTAAGTCATTTTTTATTATGCAATAATTTAATTGATTAGATGCTCTTACTAATACTTGTGTTCATTGCTGGAGAATGGCCCAGCCACTTCACTACTTCTAGCTTGTCAAATGAATGTAAGCCTCTTCCTGCACTTGAATTCAAGTTTGCTCCATGCCCAAGGTGTTTTATTACCCATCCATATTTAAGCATCAGTACAAACTCCAGAATTGGTGAATATGGAAGTAAAGCGTCAATTTCTACAGCATGTCAGTGCTGGTCACGATATCTCATCCTCCATATGGGCATCACCATCAGGCTTTTTCCTAGAGGACATTGCCTGTGTGCTAGAACACATCTGCAAAGCTGGTGCCAATGCATGCATGGATGGATCAGGGATGACGTCTGAGCCTGTTTCCTAGGTTGTGTTCACTGAGTGTGTATGAGTGAAGGCTCTAATCAGATCAGTAGGTGCATAATATTCTGTCAGGACATCTGGACTCAGTGGGATCACACCAAGGATGAGGTGGTGTAAGGCTAGCAGGAGTGAATCACAGTGTATCTCAGACCTTCCTTGTCACTGACTCTGCAAAGGACATCGCAGCACCTTCGAGTTTCTGCTCAGAGCAATAGGGTGTGAGTCAGGTTACCATCTTCTAAACCTTCCAACAGAGTTTATTAGATTTGGTTGGTGGGGTATCTAGTACCTGCTAGATTATCAGTTTTTGTGGCATGTTTTAGTCCCTGATTTGACATTGAGGGCAAATCAATAGGTATAGTTGATATTTAGGTTGTCTACATTTTGAATAATTATTTTGTTCTTTTCATTATAAGTAACAGAAAAGCATAGATTATTTTATTCCTATGAAAAATATGAAACAAGGTGCTGACTCACTATCTCAAGTTTTAAATAGGTCCCCACAAAAATAAAAATTCCTCCTCCTCCTGAAAAAAAATCCAGCAACCCCACCATAGCTTGTGCTCTCTAAAGGCTTGATGAAGGGACCAAATGGCAACCTGGACCATATGTTTGTGTGGGCTTCCCCAGTTGCCTGGGTCCTCTCACCTCTAGGTCACAATCCTGGGGCTCTGTTCCACTGCTGCATGTGTCATATCAGAGTAAGGAGCCCAGCCTTCTTCCACTGCATGCCAGCTACTGCAGCTGGGTGAGCAAAACTGCAGAGAGAAGCAAAGCTGCCTTAGTGCCAATTTCCCAGGAGATCCAATGAGCTGCATAATGGTGTGCTGCTTGGGGTCTCAGATGGGATGTCAGTAATTATTCATAATTCACCTATGCCAACACAAAGCCCTGTGAAAATATATCCCATAGGTCTAGCTTATCTAATGCAAACTCCCTGTCAGAGGGCCAAAAATCACCTCTGCCATAACTACAGAGACTTCAGGATGTGTGTGGTCAACCCCTAGGTATTGGGCTTGAAGATGAGATAAAACCGTAAAGTACATTTATTCTTCTGTACCTTTCTTTTGTCTGACAATGATGGAGTTCTTGCTTTGTTTGATCCATTTTAGGAGTGTGATTATCTTTGTATCTCTGATCTCCTTAGTAGTAATGACCAGAAAAGACATGCCTGCTATTATTTTTAGTAGTAATTACCAATTTTTATTCCAATAAATTAGCTTCAGACCGGAGGGAAAAAAACTTTTTGTGAGGAATTCATCTGCATAAAAGGAGTATTAATAGTGAAGTTTGTGTGGAGCAAAGTCTGTGGATTAATTCTTCACTGAGGAGCATCAATTTGAAATACATGTTTTCTCTCTATTATGATTACTAAACTTGTGTAGATCCACTAGAAATGAATTGACTATAATGTATACAGGTGTAATTGAACCCAAAATTTGCCTAATACTTCTGTACTTATGATTCTGATATAATATTAATTCCTGGCTTTCAAGAGCTGCCTCACAGAAATTATAAGATTGTATCCTGCATTTAACTGCTGTGTGTGTGTAGAAAAGTTGCACTGTTTATTTTTCTGGCATGGAACTCTCTTTAATATGAGATTATTTAATTGAACAAAACATTTCTTGACATGTTGCAAATCAACATTTGAACCAAATCTTCTCCCTTTGCATAAGGAGAGGATGAGTGCACTCTAGTCTGTTTAATCCACGAGGAGCTCAATGAATTAACTACCGAGGCATTTGATTGGTAAAGCATAATGTAGCACAGTGTGAAGCAGCTTGCCATCCGTGAAACAGTTTTGCTCAGCCAGATTGCTTTGATAATTATTTGTATTACAGGGGTCATCCATAATTCCTTCAGACGGTCTCTAGCTCCATAGGCAGAGAAACAGCAGTGTAGAGAGAGAGATTAGTTCAGACAGTACAGGTCTTTATTAATGACTATGGCTGAGTGTTGCTGTATATTGTCCTTTGCTGTATATATGAACTTATGCTAACTTTATGTATTTTTAAATATATAAATTAAAAATATATAATTGCATATATAAATATGAATACATATTTACTAGAATATATTGATAATAAGATTTATAAATTTGGAACTGTGATTGGTCAACTTCCTGACAACAGGACATATCAAAAGGACCCAAATTTATTGAGATCAGAAGACTACACAGTGTTAATGCCACTGATGTTAGAACTCATTTTCTCTGAAATTACTGCCAGTAAGCTAGCTACCTTCCATTGTGAGTTGTAAAGCAACAGAAATATGTCACAATTTAGAAAATAACTGGAAAGAGGAGGTGATGAAAGGTAGGTCATCAAAGTAGATCTCAGGGTCCTGAGAGCATCCCTTGCAGAGCGTAATACCAAAACTTTCCCTGGAGAGTCTTTCTGCCCCATGTTCACATTTTTCTGAAGATTATCCTGAGCCATCCTGGTGTCATCCATCGTTGTCATTCAGTGGTCCTCTGAGTATGGCAAAGTTAAGAGTTTGCTGGCTCTGAGAGGCCCTGCTCTGCAATCTGCTATGGTCCAGAAAACTCAAAGGGTCTCATGTTGGACTGCTGGTTATAGTGTTGCAAGACAGTGAGGTTTAGTCAGAGTAATTTTCCATCCTGGCTACAATTCAGGTTGGTAACTTTGAAAGTTTGATAACAAAAACATTATTCCACTTGGGTTGTTATTCAGGCAAGAAAAAATAAGTCTCCAAGACTATTAATTAAAAAATCAGAAGCTGTTTAGAAAACACAGGTTTCTGGGAACAGTGTTTCTAATAAGCTCAAGAGAACCTGAGCCCAGGCACTGTTCATCAAGGCTAAAATCTAATGAACACTTCTCAGATCACAATGTGGCACTGGGATGGGGTGGGGGCTGTGGGGGGAAGATGCACTATCATAGCATGTTTTCTTGAAATTTATTTTTCTTTGTTTCTTAATTTGCTGCTTTAGGATTGACTAATTTGGTTACTGTGCACATCTCATGCCTACCTTGTGGACTTTCCTATTCTCCCTATGACAGGCCTTTCTTTGTGATATTTAGCCACTCTGGTGACTCAACTTCTCAAAGCTCATTCCACTTCTGAGTGTTAGCAATGCCCAAGAGACAGGATTCTGTAGAGCTCCAAATTTATCTCTGCAGTGATGACAATCCAAAACACAAAAGACAGCAAGAATTGCATATTCACTAGCCCCACACTAGCTCCTAGCAGGTGGCTGGAAGTCACATGCTTGGAATTTGTTGGACTGCTGCTTGATGTCATGTTTTACTCATCAAATCACGAGAAAAATACTTGTTTGTTGAGGCCGGGGCTTGTTCTTTCTAATTCTGCTGATTTTGTAGTATGGGGACAGCATTTGTCTTTCTGATTATTTTTGGAGAGTCATTAGTTGGTTAGAAACTGAAAAATAGTAATTGGCAATAAACCCTTTCACATTAGGAGAGACTTAAGATACTTCTGCCAATTAAGATACTTTTAGTTCCCAGCTGCGCCAAAAGCAAAAAAAATACAATACCATCGTGAATCCTCTAATTATAGATGCAGTTCTACTCAGTTTTTTTGTGAAACCTATTTTAAAGTCCAATCCTTTCTTGTAGCTTAATATCAGAAAAACCACATGAACAATGTAATTAAACCCAGACATTCATTGCAATATGTTGACCGGCAAAGCACAAGCTTGATACACAATTCCATACAGTGCCCATGCAATCAATATATTATTGTTTCTCAGAACTATAGAGCACTAGAAAATATTTTTTATAGTTCTTTTATTATCTTATAAAATGTAAAAGCTTAATCTATCTCCTTATCCATAATCTCCCACGGCAGTCCTTTTGTTTTCCAGAGCTTTACTAAATAAAGAGTTATGTTTGCTTATTCCATTTTATCTCCATGTTACTTGAGATTTTTTTTTTCCTTTCTAGATTTAACATACAGAAATAGACTGAATATTCCACCAGCAACTCTTGGCTATTGGCAGAATCTGAGACCTCTCAAGTATCTAAATTGGAGTTTAGAGCTTTCATCCTTTTGCTGTACACAGGCCAATGTTTACAAAAATACCACTGGGTTTAATTTCTGCCTAACGTGTGATGCAATTACACCTTTTATCTGAACTTCACATCTATTCCTCACTCTTTTCTTTTACTGTCTGTAACCATTCATCCTATATCAGTTAGCCATTATTTTTAGGGCAATAGAGGAGATGCTCTCCAGCTGACTGTTGTTTTTCTTTCTTGCAGGCAAAAAGGATCTTATCTCTCCAACGTCTTCTGTGTTTCAAGGCTTGAGTTTCAATCCAATTCCAGTGACTGCAAGAGTGATTATGCTAAGTTTTGGAAAACCTTGTTTATACATCAGAAATACTTCACATGAGTTTCTTTCTATATGAAGCTCTATCTGCAGGGTAAATAACAGGCTTGACAACATTATTGAAACAAAAAGACACTTGTCCAGTTGTTTAGATAAGCATATGTAAAAGGTCAGAAACAACAGCAGTCTACACCTGTGGCAACACAGTACAAAGCAGATGGGTACTGCAACTGCAGTTGTAGAGTCAATGGCACAGGTTACTGCTGAAGGTCTGGGATGTGAAGACAAAGGTCCCTTTCTGACTACGGCAGGTTCTTTCATTTCTCATGCTGTTCATGAAAGACCCATATATTCCAACATGACACAGCCAAAGTAAACGCTTGTTTTGCACCAGTGTGTATACATTGCTGCATACTGCAATTTAGAGATGCCGCCTCCTTGTTGGATAGACTCAGTTGGATTTTCAAAGCGAAAAAAGGGAAAAAATAACACTCCTTTAGAGTTACACCCAAGAGGAGGTCTAGCACGTTAGCAGCTGAACAAAGCAAGGAGTTATGCTAGTGTTCCTACAGACACTTTTCATATGTAGTCCTGCTAGGTTAAACAACATCATAAGCAGTTTGTGTAAGTGACTCAGTAATCAGACTGGAGACCTTGGTGCCCAGGAGAAAACTCACAGTTCACCGGATATGGGTGCTACCTTATCAGAAGTTTATCTTTATGGCTTTCTCATTTTAACTCAAGCTATAAACATGATAATCATTAACTTTCCTCAGAATACACTGACAGTCTTATTTGTGCATTGTGCATTTGTGCAAGTCCAAGATATTAATCAGTAATTTCAGATCTGGAACTAGGACTGGTCACTACAGAGAAGGAGTGCAGAAAAAATGGGATTTTTTTCATGTTTATAGAACACAAATTTTTAACAACTCCCTTCAGCTGCTCTTTTTCATTAATCCATGAAAATAAAGGAAAAGAAGACCTTAGTAAAACAGGGAGAGAGGACCTACTCTTTCTCCCTCTGTCTCCCTCTCTCTGTCTTTCTCTCTGTATTTCTTATAGGCTCTTACTCCAGCAGTTTCACTTCCAGTCTCCATTTCTGTGTTAGACTGGCCAGCAGCTTGTGAAATCATGACACAAGGCAGTTTTCTCAGAATTTTCCAATATTCATTGGGAAACTCATTCATTCATTCATCACCAGGCTAGAGAGTAGGTTAAAAAATATAACAAGGCAAGCCAGAGGTCTAAGCCACAGACTGAAGGTACTGAAGGAGGATGTAGCTCCCTGCTCAGGATGGGAGGAGAATTTGCTGCAGGTATTGCAACTGGATGGTACAACCCCACTGCATACCCAGTGAGAAGATCTGTTCTGAACCACTGCTTCGCAGCATGCTGACCTGCCACTGGGGTGCTAGTGTTGTCACCACAGTAAGCTGAAAAAGTTGGGGGAAAAAGGCAAAACACACACGTTTTTATGCATTCACATGCACTTTTAACTTTTGTTTGAAGTGTAGTTTTGGCTTCAGCTGTACTTTGAGAGACATTGATGTATAGGAGGCATAAATCCAGTTCTAGAGCTACATGATTTGAAATAAAATTAATATGATGAAAGTAACTTCCAAGTTCTTTTGTGGTTAGAGCCAAAAAATGCTTGTAAAGGAAAGCATGGTACAGAATAAATTCACAGAGGCTGCTATGGCTAAACCATGTTCAAAGTGGTTGCTTGGGCTTCCTTCTGAAGACACCTACAGGACATTCAGGAGGTCAATGAAGCTGAAAGCTGACTGCCAGTGGAGTAGAAGGAAGGAGAGGGAGCTCAGACTGAGAGGTACTTGTTGCCTCTTCCCATTTATTGAAATGCTGACAGTATTGCTTATGAATAGCAGTTTGGCCTTGGGCCAGTCTAGAAGAAAGATCAATAAAATATATTCATCATAGGTCAGCATGAATTTGATTTCAAAGTTACTTGGGATATGAGGTATGAAAATGAAATGAAAAGAGCAGAAGAGCCATAGTATCAGAGGCAGGAAGATGAATTTAGCAATTTTGCTTTCACTGCCTGGAAAGACATGTCTGACATAGCGTGTCTTTCCTAGTGCGCCTGTTATACTCGAAGTAAGTTAGGCTCCAACCCATCTGTCTGATAAAGTCATGAGAACACAAAACACGAGGTTTACCCAGTCAGACTAAAGCGTCCACACGGTTTTGTATCTTACCACTCATTCTTAGGGAAGGATATGTGAGCAAAACAATACTCCCATGTGAAGCTCCAGTCACCAGGTTATTTGTGGAGGACCTAATGTGAATCAGACTCATCTGTGAGGCACTCAACTAGATAACTCACCTGCTAGGCTACACAGGTTGCTCTGTGTTCAAAAGGTCCTCCAGTCTCTGTGTTTTTTACAAGCAGTCCAGCTAGTTCTGAATTTCATGGTTGCTCTAGACCTTTCTAGTGCTGTGGGTCCTTTGGTCACTGGGAGCCTCAGGATGATGATGGAGAGCCTCTGCTGGTCCCTGAGCTGTCTGGCCCCTGCAGGTTGCTCACACTTACATGAGCCCAAGGTATTAGATTTGTAAGGGCCACCTATTGCACCTCACATACTGATATTTTTTTTCTTTAATAATGTTTTAATTCATGAATGAATGTGTTTCAGTGACAGGATTAATAAGCAGGGAATTAGAGGCTTTCTCACAATATATTCAAGAGGCAAACTTAAGGCTGTGACCATTTCACGACTTGGAATCTTAGCATTAGAAACATTATTTTAGCATGACAATGCTATTCATTACTGCTGTGTCCCTTCCCTTGTTTAACCATATGAGACACCATGGGGTCCATTGTCTCTAATACTAAGAAAGCTGGAAAAAGGAGGCTTCAACATAATATTTTTCCTTCCCTTTTGCAGAACTGTTTTCCCAAAACTATGATTGTAAGAATGGAATTTGTTTCTTGTGGGATTCCAATAGCAAGCGGATGCACAGTGAAGAAGGCATGGAAAAAAGCCTGCCTCCAGCACAACCATCTTCAGCTGTTCAGTGTTTTGCTCAATACAGCTTCCAAAGTGTTTGAAGAGCCAACACAAATGAGAAAATCCCTGCACAAGAGCTAATAATCTTACATATTACTTTTGGCTGAACTTTTCTGATTAATATACTTTAAAGAAAAATCCCATGCTTACCAAATCCAACTTGAAACAGTTTCTTTGGCCTGTAGTTCCCTGGCATTCAAACACTGGTATTTAAATATCACACCAAAGAACTCGAGTAATTCTAATGTGCATTAGTTCCAGGCTTTCCAATGACAGCACTGTTTTGCATTGATTATTTTTATGAAAGACTGTTTCTCAAGGATATATTGAGGACAAATGCTTCAATGGATTCAATGAGCACAGCATCACTGAGCCCAGTAACGCAGTACTAACTGAGCTAGTTTGTCTCAGCTAATAATCTGGCACAGTTGTATTCCTGACTACTTTTTATGGGATTAAAGCAAATCTAGCTGCTCAGGTTATGGCTGAATGTCTGTAAATGCCAAGTCATTTGACCATGTCAGCCTATGTTCTAAGTTACTAATTGGGGCTGCTTCAGAACTGCTGTGCAGAGTGCTCAAGGTCAGAAGGTGAGAGATAAAAGACCCACTAAATGAGAGATTAGAATATAATAAACAGTTCTTCAGTGACTTTGCATGTGAGCTTTTGCCATTAGAAATGCATCTGCCTTTCAAATACTTCATCTATAACTGCCTAAACCAAGATTTGCATCCTATTGTATATGAGCATAATCTGAAAATTCAGCTACACAGAAAGAAATGTTTGGTTAGAGTTACAGGCCGGTATTGTGAATGATGTCTTCAGTAGGAGTGAGATCTGTGGCTTCAAATGAAGCAAATGTCAGTCTTTCACCAAGGATTTTGTAATATAGATATGATTGTATTTTTGGGTTTGTGCTTTCCTTTTTCTCTTCTGGCAACTCAAGCTGTTTAAGGAATTTCAGCTCTCCACTGGTCATTCTGCTGTGGTGCAGGAAGAGCCAACAGAACATGTGCTCATCCCTTCGACAAGTTAAGCCACTGATGAGAGAGGGTTTCTGTGTAGGACACGACAGCAGTAGCAGTACATAGAAATCAGGGACCTCAGTAGTAGATATAAATTTCCGTGTTCCAAATAAAATCAAAATTATTTGGGGTAGATACTATCGCAGTACCTCAGTATCTCTTTTGTTGGTCCTGGACACCTTTCTAAAACCACTTTGTCTGTTTTCTGAGTGGCCCATCTGTGATTTTCCTTGCCCCCCTTTCTCTCTGTGGACTACGATAGGTCTGGAGAAATAACTGCCGTGAAGGATTCAAGTGAGACCACTATTCCCTGCACCTCACTGGAGAGGTTAAGTGAAACCAGTACCAGAACTTTCCTGTAGTGACTTTGGACTGATATCTTGCAGCAAATGGCAGAGCCTTACAGCTTCATGACTTCAGAATGAAGCATCTGAGATGGTGTTCTAAGATGCTTTTTAACAGCTGTAGGGAAATCCAGGGAACAGTAGTAGTGACGGAGAAATGTGGAGCTGAAGAAAAATGAAGCCAGAAAGAAGAAGAAGAAAGGAAGGTAAAGAGAAAGGGAGAAAAAAAAACCTTTTGCACACCAGAGTGAGTAACTTTGCTTTATACATACAAATTATTTATCTCTCTTCTTCTCTCAGGATATACCTTATGCAGCCAATCTAATTTGTCTCAAGTTTTTCCATTGCTCATGGTATCTTTTGAAGGCAGCCATATGGAAGGAAGATTGTGATTGTCTTCACAGTTGTGCAATAGTGTTAAATCAGCAGAGGTCTTCTTCCTTGAAGAGCACCTGCTTGCAGGAGTTATGCTCTACTTTAATAGAGTGTCTGAAAGGGTTGGAAAACCCAGGAAGATGATGAGATGGTGCCCGGCCACAGGTATTGGGACACATTTTGTTGAGTGAGGTTGGCACATTGTGCTCAGGTCCTGTGCCAACTTTAAAGAGGCAGTGAGGAGGCAAGTACCAGCACCAGAAGTACAGGGGTGGATAAAAACAGCTGCGGTCAATGACCATGTAAAAGGAAGTGAAAGGGGAGGAAGTAAGATGAGGAAGAAAAAAAAAAAATATGAGCATGTATGGCTAAGGAGTAAAGGGGTGTGGATCCTCCAAATAGTCTAAATGGGGTCTGAGAAACTAAGAGTTTTCCCTCCATTTCTGTGGGACCTTTTTCTTGACAGGGGAACAGGGCAGACAATTAAGAATGAGGGAATGGGCATGGAAATTTGCAATCTCTGAGAAGGAGCATGATATAGAGAGCACAATGTATTTGGAAAGGGATAACTTTTTCCTGAGTCCTTTATGAACTGAAAGATGAGACTGCAATTTGTGGTGATGGGATCCTGAATAAATGAGTTAAATATCTGGTAGCATTTGTTTAGAGGATAGCTAATGTTGTACATAGTGTTTTAGGAAATAGGAAAGTGGCAAGCTGGAAAACTAGTCCTTTTAGTCTGACCTCAGCAGTATGCCAGTTCTAGGACAAAGATAGTTACACACATGAAATTAGTGAAGAATAGGATTTGAGTTAGAAAAAGGTGAAACAAGGAAGACTACAATAATGACTTTTTCCTTGTTAACTACATTGTTAAATAAAGAAATAAAAATTATCTCTCTTAGCTTCGGTAAAACATATCACATAGTCTTACATGAGAAATTAACAGTTTATATAAAGATATTGGAACTTGTGGAAGATCAACAAGACAACTGAAGGAGCATTTCATTGGCTAAGGGTTACTGAAAGAGCCCTTAAAAGATTAATCTAGAGCTAAATTTTTTTAAGGATTTAATTAATGGTAGAGAAAGTGACTTCGTAGAAAGCATAGAAATGTTTTGTTATCAGCACAAAAGGAGAGGGCATGGCAGTGAGCCAGAATTTATAACATGAAAACCTGAATTACATTGGGTTTGAAGTAATAGAAATTAACAGTCATTACTGCCAATTTTAAGATCATGCATTTACTTCTAGGTAGCATAGATTTTGCTATAAAAATTAAGATTTTAATTTGAAAATAACAGGAATACAAAATAGATATGGTCATGGTATAAAAATTAATAAGCCTAGTGTGGTTACAGAGTATGCCAAAAGAGGCATTTTCACTAGATAAAAAGGGACTGATGCTGATTTCTCAGATACCTGTGGGGCTCTTGAAATAAAATGTGCCTATCTGAGCACCTATGTTTCAGAAAGAAGGATTCAAATAGGAGCAGAGGCCAAGAAGGGTTGATCTGGAATGCATTTAGGGGAACAAGAGCTGATTTTAAAAGAGAAAACTGTAATTGCTCAACAGCATCTAGTCCAATGACACAGTCTGAGACAGACTCTGCATGCTGCTTAAGCAACCACATAGGCTGGTATTTAAGAAGGAAAAAATAGCTTAATGACAGCTTAATGGTGTTCTTATCAGAAACACACAGGTGTCTGAAATAGCTACGAACAAGGCTAGGTTGGGAACTTAAAGAGGTTTCCTTAAATTAAGATGGGTGTGGTGCTGGAATAGGCTTCTGGCTGGAGCAGGAGTGCAAAGACCATACCTGCTTTTGGGAGAAGCTTGCTCAGGTTGAGAGAAGGATGACCTGAAATGTACCCCAAGACAACTAGGTGTATTCTGAGGACTGATTTCTGTATTCCTAAATATTTCTGGTCCTACCAGCTAATATCAACTGTTCACCTCCACATATAGAGAGCAGCCCTGGGGAAGAATTATTTCTTAGACAGGCTCAATCTCTTTGGCTCTTCCTGTGTGGCCTTGAACTGCTCTCTATTTAGGGCATGTGGTTCAGCACCACAATCTAACCAAGGGTCTGTAAATGGTTTGCAAGAGGTTCCGTGAGAAAATTCTGTCTTTAAAATGTGAAATGTGTTTCAAATTTTGGATGTGCACAGAGGTCATGTGACAATCGCTCTGCTTCCCAATTGGAAGAACGTACCTCCTAGAACTGACTTTCTTTGCAAATACTTGTATTCATATTCCAAGAATATTCTGACCTATATTCTTCAAATTTGCTGTGTCTGCAAATACTTCTGCTAGCAAATTCACCCACTATACTTGAGCCAAAAGGGTGTGAATGCAGCATGAAACCAAACCATTTTTTGTTCAATTGAATAGTCCTAGTAAAAATTTAAAGGAATACACATAGCTCCTGAAGGGACACAGGAAACCAAGTGCTGGACAATCAGGAAGAGCAAAAAGAGGTACTGAGGGAGACAAATTGTATGAGAGAGCCTGAGGCATGTCTGAGGCAGGATTTAAAAACAACAAGGACAAATTTGAGTTGAATAGGGAACCATGGAGGCTGCCTGGGGATAATGTGAACGTTGATCCCTGACAATTGCAAAGGAGACAATCCTGTGCATCCAGGCAAGGCCACACATAAGACAATACAACAGTTGAACTTTGAGAAGCTGAGACATTTCCAAGGTAGAAGCCCAGGCCATGGAATAGAAGAATGAAGTCCACAGCTGGTGAGAAACGAGTACAAAAGATATGGAAGAAGACAGATTAAGAATGAGGAAATTTGCCAGTTACAGCTGTCATGAGGAGGTAAACCACAAGTAGGAGCTGAGTGAGACAGGGAAGAGCTGCTCAAAATTCTAAAGTCACACTAGAAAGCTGGCAAGATTTTTGTGGTTTCAGGTTGAAAGCATGTAAAACCACTTGTACAACATATGCATCCTTGTAGGATTGAAGTAGAAAGCTTTGCAATTCTGAAATGAGTTTTGCGGTTTTGATTAAGCCACAGAATAAAAAAAGAGTTCTAGAAGTGCAGATGAGATGCTAGGTTTCACTGATTTAAATTTTCCTGCCTGTAAATAATGTAAGACATTAGAAAATTATGGTTATTATGGTTTTTTTCTTTTCTCCAAGCATTTTTCTGGCATTTTTAAAACAATCTCTTTAAACGTGAAAGCTTCCTTTTGCTTCTGTCCCTTCAAGCTATTAAACACTTATGCTCAGCATAACTATGCAACACTCATGTATGTATGCCCCCAGTGGGAGCTGGTGAATTCAGGTGACCACTCAGATTGCTTAAACTTTTGTGCAAATCATGAGTGCAGGTTGCATTTTACACCTCCTCAGCTCTTCTGCATGGAGTCATCCGTACCTAGTTTCTCTGACCAGGCTCTTTTGTCCACTGAGGGGGATCTTTAGAGGATCTGAAGAAATCAAGGGGAGAAAAGTGAACAATGATAAGAGACTTCTGAAAGGGGCAGTGAGGAATTAGGGACTATACTCTTTGAAAATTTGCGTGACACTCCTTAATGGTCCCTGCCTCATTTTCCACTTGGCTGCTTTATGACTGAACTGTAAACTAAAAATGACATGGGCTCATTAATTTGGCAGCAACTGGCAAGATGTGGCCATTTAGCATATCCACAAAGCTATTGTTTAAGCCTGGGTCATGTCAAAGGGCAAGCTAAATATGACCAAACCTCTGAAAGGCTGAGTCTAGGAGCCCTAGAGCCTAAACCTTCTCCCTAACCTTTGCTTGTCTTCAACAGTGTGATCAGCTTGGGTTTTCAGGGGAAGGCTTTATATAAAGCTGTCAAGTTACTAGCAATATTATGTCAGTTTGATTTTTTTTAAAAGCAGGCTCAATTATATCATCCTCTTTTCACATCTGACAAATGGTGCAAAAAGTGTTTGCAATAGCAGCTTCAAGGTAACGGAAATGCTTTGGTTGTGGGTTACTGCTACAAGTCCAGAATATGAAGGGAATTTAAGCCAAATTACTTTTAAATGTCAGATGACACAGAATAACTGAAAAACCCTCCGGGACATTAGTCTGACTGCATTTATTACTTAGAGAGTAAGTGGTTAATCCCTACACTATCAAGGATTTAAAGTGCAGGAAAATGGGCAGTTCTCATTTGCAGAGGCTGAAGGAACCCCATCTAAGTTCAGTATCACAAAACCACACTGCAAACTGCAGGCTGAATATTCAATATGTCTTCTTCAGGGCAAAAAACTGAGTATGAATGAAAACAAATGCAAGTACAAAAGCAGTTTCTCTCATTTCTTTCTGCCATTATGCACTACTACCCCTCAGGTATAGTAGAAGAGATATTCTTTTTGTCTTAGGTGTGAAGTTTGCCCCCACTTTCCCTTGAGCTGACAGTGATAGAAAAGGATGACATCCCAGCTCACACTCTCCCTAGCCAAAACCTGCCATTTATTTGGGGGACTTAGAAGGAAACCTTTTCCCAGCTGGTCTGTTGCTGTTTAGAACATCTACATCTGAAAATAATACCTCTGCTATTTATGCACGTGGTCCTGTCATGACCTCGTCTACTAGGATAGATTAACTGAATTTCTCCAATGTTTTCTTTATGTCCTGATGGCCACTGTTGACTTTGCTGTGTGATGAAGGTTCTCCCTTCAAAGGAGCTAAATATGTATCAGTGCTGGAAACTTGGGATGCCAGAGTTTGGGGTGGTTTGATATTTGAAGGATTTCAAATGTGATTTCTTCCCTTTTAAAATGAAGTCCCACAAGAGTAGAAGGGACAAACAATTTAAACTGGCATCTTCTCCTTGGTAACCAGTCATCTTAATGAATTTCACAGAAGGCAAATTACAGTTTTCAGGTGCCAAAATTTAAGTCTGCTTTGTAAACAAAAAAACAAAAAACTCAACCAAAAAAATTTGAAAATCTAAATGCTGCACACTGGCTACGTAATGAAAAAATATCTCAGCCTGGCTTTGCATGACTGTATTTAAGCTTAAAAGAGTGTAGTAATAATAAAACAACCCTTTTTATCCTCAACTTCATATTCTGCTAAGCAAAAAGTGCAAATGCTTTTCCATACTGATTTGTTAAGTCATCTTGAGAAAAAGCTCTTACTAATGTAAGTACCACAAAACTCAAAATCTCTTTTGTCAAGCTTCCATTTTCTGATATTCTGCTATATATTTCTATTTTTTATGTGTTGTTTTGTTTTGGTTAAAAGTTCACACAGGGTTGATTAATTTTAGCAAGTTTCCAAAAATGAACTGGGTTTTTATGCCCCAAGGAATTCTTTTTTTTTGACATTTAACAGCAAAGAAAACTATTTCCTCTCCTATTCAAAACTAACCATATTTAATTGGCCTAGAAGTCTGTTGCAGTTTGGAAAATGTTTGTGATATTCCATCTGTTTTTTCATCCAGTTATTTGAGTGGACCTGTGTTTACCCTCTCATTGGGTTTACGTGTACAATGATGTTAATATGACAAGGTATCCCCTTGAACCAGTCTGAATCTTACAGGCTGTGTGGCTCGATAAACCTTTGTTACACAGGTAAAAACAGGTCTGAACTTTTAGTGATGGCTTCATAATATCTCAAATTTATTTTAACTGTTTGGACACATCAGCTGCATAATAGTACGCAAAATGTAAAGACATACAGTGACGATGCTGTGCATTGGGGACCATCTGAAGTACTTAATGGGGATATATTTGTTTGCTTCAGTGGACTCATATGAATAGCTTTCTATCTTTTGACCTTTAGTTGAAATTAAACAGTTTAATACATCAAACAACCACTAAATTCATAGGCTACCATTTACATCTCCTCCTGAAGATCATTAACAGGCTTTAGACTTTAGGGTGACAAGCAATATATTTTCTAAAACAACAGGGATTTAAGATGTGGACATGTACAGATGTTGCGTTTTCCATACATTTTTGTGGTCAGATAGCAATGTTTGAAGATGTATGCGTGAGGTCATTTGAATTCACTTGGAGATGGGAGCTCCATAGGCAAAAAGACCATCTGGCAATCAGATGTGGACTGCAGGTAGACCTATTTGTTTATAACTAAACTCTCTGGGGAATGAAAATGTCAAGTACCCTAACACTGCAGAAAAATGATAATCACTAACCACCCAGCACAGTGTCTGCTTAACCAGTATGAAAAAAGTAATTCAGTCAATAAAGTAGGAAATTTCAGGTATTATAGTCCTTTTTCTCTTGTGCATGTGTGTGCCTGCTCATATATGTATATATGCAAGCATGGATGGTTTGCCAAGTCCTTACTGGAGTAATGAGATTTCTGAGTGTCTCCTCATGGCGGTCCACACAAACAAAACGACTGGTAATTGAAGAAATTGCTCTAAAATCACTTAGCCTGGAGTGTCTGACAAGCTGCAATCAGTCTCTGACATGTGTGTAAATCCTAGCTTTTTGGATGTTATTTGACTCTGGCGGTAAAGATATCTGGTTAACTGCTGTGTTGTTGGTTTCAGAATTGGAAACCAGGATGTGCAGGAATGTAATTCAGGATGTCCCTCACACTCCTCTGCCTATTCCCCAGCCCCAGCTTTCAGCTGTAGGTACTAAGATGGTGGCTGGGGGTATTGAATTGCTGGCACATTTGGTCTGGGCTTACTTGCTTTTCAGGTGCCAGAGACCACAACAGAAAGAAAAGACTGAACCACTGTGGAAAATGGGAGAGAAGACAGCACTATATTGCCTGAAGACAGGGACTTCCTTCACAAGCTTTGGGTACATTTTCAGATATAAAAATGAGCCTTTCAGACTTCCTTTGAAAGACAGAAAAAAATGAACCACACAAATTTGTAAAAAAAAATTATTTCAAATTATGGATAATATATGGTTTGGTATGAACACTTTCTGTATAAAATTATAATTCAAAGCACAACATCTGGTGGCTGGTCTTACATCTACAATTATTTTAAGCACCTCACTATTGTGAGAGCTGCCGCTTGTATCATTGACTGGGAGTGACATTTTGAACTCTCAGACTTTCTGTCACTCAGTGTGATAGAATTTTGATGTATCACGGCAAAGGTTTCATAGTCACACACCAGCTGCTCATGGAACGATACCTATGAGGCATAACCTGCAAGTGGCACCCTAGTGATTAGCCTGGGCAAAGTTCAAAGTTTAGATAAGCCCAGAGAACAAGTAGAACTCTGAGATTTTAGAAATAACTGCAGGACTTTGTGGGAGATACTATAAGTTCTGAGCAAAATGTTATGCAAAATGCTAAGACATGCTTCCTATCCCTTTGGACAAAACATTCTTTTAAAATTTATCTTGTTCCCTGGGAGAAAAACCTTACTCATCCTCTTTTTCTCAGTCTCCCAGACATTTGAAGTCCTACAGACACACCTCTCTCTTTTTCTCTTTAATTCTCTTATTTTTTCTTTATTTTCTTCTACTTCTTTCCTTCCTTCTTTCTAAACATATTGTCCAGATTTATCCATATGCTTATGTGGTCTTTGCCCCTTTTTGCTTTCTTTCCCTTAGTCTAGTTCTCTGATTCAGATAAGCTTGAATCTATTGTGGATTATTTTTGGTTTCAGGAAGAGACAAGGCCCTGTACTTGTCCTTCTTTTTAAAATGCACCTAATCTTCCTTCAATGCAGTCTCATTTCCATGTTGTTCCTCTGTCTTTGTGATTCCAGTGAGATTCATCTGTTAATTTCAGATTTTTTTACCCAATTTGAACAGCATGAGTTTATCTTGAACTGAAACTAGAATTTTAACACCATGGTACCTCTATGTCCTTTGGTGCATAAGCTGCATTCATGGCATTCATGCATTCTGAAATGCCTGACACTTGCAACAAAAATGTATTATGACCTATAATCATAAATGATAAATCACCAGGTGGATTACCACTGAAAAAAATCCATTATATTTCTCCTCAGAAAAGCAGTCTAGGATATCACACAGAAATTCCAAAACAGTTTTAACATCAAATTATGGATACAAAAAAACTTAGTTATCTTCAAATAGTTTGTGAGACATGCTTTAAAAAATTACTCTGAAGCAAACAAACAAACAAAAAAACCAGAGTTGATAAGGATTTAGATGTTTTGTTATGAGCCTGTAATACTAACAAAAATCCATCAAAACTCCAAACTCTTAATAAATACTTCTCAGAAGTTTTGAGTCTGATATTTAGGTGTAATAATTTCTTATGCAAACCATTTAATTAATTATTTTTAAAAAATCTTGCTTTTTCTATGTGTAGTTGACTAGTTACTACTTTTTAATCAGGAGCAGAGAGTAAACAGATGAGGAGTCTGAACATGCTCTCTCACTGTCTAGCAAGTAAGGCCCCATGGACAGGAGCTGAGCTCACTTTCCAGAGATGCAAATCTAGACTGTACCACTAACATAGCAATCCCAACTGGAGTTATTCAAGATTTCTGTCAGCATGGCAACAAATGGAATAAAACCTGAAAACCACAACCAACATGATGTCAGCCAGCCATCTCCATAACTTGTGGACTGTGGCCTTGAGGGCTCCTTTCAGCATAGGATGATGAACATTTCACATGGTCTCCAGCAGAATGTCTGACTTGCTCATCTCGGGCTTGAACCCATCTACTCATGTGTCAGCCTAGCCCTGTTTATCTAATCTTTGTCAGAAAAAAGCTGCTAAGATAAATAAAAATTTGTAATGAACATAAAGACCTCTTTCAAGAGGATCAAGAATTGAAAGAGGTGAAGAATTCCTTGGGTTTGGTTCCATGTCCTTTGTAGAAAGAGAATATTACAAAAATTCAATACTTGAGTACACACTTGAGGAGACAACTCCATCTAGATGCAACAGAAATTCTGTATGGAATCCCCACAACGCATTAACAACTGTTGCAGTATGCACCAATATGCTGTTCTCTCAGGAAGACAACAATATTATTCCTTTGGGATGATTTCTGTCTCACTGAGGTTCAAATTTGTGTTAGTGTCTCAAGCTGGCTGGCGAAGGACAATATAATTTACTAGAGATCTTCCCTTTGCTTTTGTGATGGTCTGTGCTGGTGTTTTTAGCTGGAGGCAGGATTTATCTCTGAATTTGTCTTCTAGATCCAGCCATATATAGACATGCTCTCATCTGGCACACTTATTTGTACAGTATGTTTCTTTATGGCTTTTTAATAAAGAACAAGTTTCCTGGAATTTTCTTTGTTGCCTTTGGAGTAGGAACAATGGACTGATCCTGAGTTTTCTCTCATAATCTTTTTTGCCCATGGAAGACTCCTTTAGTTGAGTTGATGCCTGGTTTTCAATAGAATATTTCAACTGGGACTACAGTCAGAATATTTTCATCTCCTTACGTATTTAGACAACATTTAGAGCTTTTTAAAAGTGCTTACGGTTTTACTTATGATACAGAGGTCATGAATAAGCTAATCTGAAAGAAAGTACTGGTTTAAATAAACTATGAATTAACTGCAAACAACACACATTTTTTCAGGCTTTTTACAGTAATGAGCTTTAGGACTAGATATTAAAGCAATGATCCTTGATTGCATTAAGTGTGTCCATGTTCATGGAAAGATGATCAATGTACTTGCAGCTGAAATGGTGTCTCATTAAAAATCATCCAATGAATAGTATGGAAAACCAGGAGAAACATCAGAAGTGTAATTTTCATTAACTGGGAACAGAAACTCATTAACACGGTCCCCTTTTGTACTTCCTTTTAAAATGGTATACATCTAAGCAAACTTAACCATTATTGAAACATTTCCTCTAGGTATATTCCACTCTTCTTGATGTGTTTTGTGACTCTACCAGCATCCACCATTATCTTAGCATACTTCCTTTCCTCACTTTCACGGAGTCTGTGCACTGGACTTGCTTTTCTTTTGGTTGAAGTGAGATGGACAGCCTTTTTTGAAGACTGTCAGTTCTTCTCTCTGGGTCTATCAGTGGCAGTTTGCATATCTGTTTCCAGATTAGTCAGATTGTGCCGTCTGGTTCTTCCTGTGTTTGATCTCGGAGTCAGTTTCGCCACTGTTACTAGTAAGACACGGATACGGGCACTGTCTTGATCCTCTCTCATGGTGCTGTTTGCGTTCCAGCCCACAAGGAAGCTCCAATCCAAGGAATGGCTGTGAGTCTCTGGAGCAGCTGGTAGGAGGGCACTGGATGTCTTGCAGGGCATGGGTGGAGACTGCCTCAGGCCAAGGACACTGTGCAGCCTGTATCTCTTCTTCCTCAGGAGGTTCACCAAACATCAGCTATTATAGGAAAGGTGGAGGTCAATTTTTACTTTTAGGCAGATTAAGGCCATTCAAAGTAGAGGCTTTTGGCACCAAGTGAGCAGAGCTTACAGGGTCTGTGCTACATGGCTGCCTGATTTACAGATATCTATAGCTGCTTAAGAGCAAAGCAGTTGGATATGCTTTTGTGGCTTGCTCATTTTAATGCCTAAATTCCACCTAACGATCCTCTCAGGGCTCTTTCAGGAACCTCATTGTGACTTCCAAATTTAGCCCAAATCTGGGGTGAGCATTTACTGAGAGACATAACACACTGTAACGTGGTGACTTTTTTTAACCACCTATCAGTCCCCTCTAAACAAGTGGATTGCTCTACAGGTGTCAACGAACTCCACAATTTGTTGTCTAGAAGACAATCATAGAAGGTTATGCCTCAGGGAAGGCTTTGCTATATTTATGAGAGCACCAGCCTTATTGCTAGGGAAAATAAGATATTCAAAGCCATTTTTACTAAAGGATGTATATATAGAAATTTGTATATATGGAAAGCTGCAGGAAGGTAAAACATGAAATATGCTGTAACAACAGGAGATTCTTGTTGTCTCAGCATTACCATCTGGAATGTTAGTTCACTTCTGCTGATAGAGGACAGCCAACATCTGCTCCAGTTTTTAGAGGTTACCACCAGACCAACCGTTCTTCATTGCCATGTCCCTTCCTTATCTACCTGGAATAATCCAACCTTGTTCCTGCCTTTATCAGATTTTCTTTTATTGTCATGGCTGTGCATGGGAACATCACAGAGGACCACAGAGACTTAGGTCATTTCCTCCTCCTTCCTCACTGAAGTCGCTTGATTAATATTTCAGTTGTGTGTCTCAATGGGGACATCCTTGGCTGTGCTCCTTTGTTATAGTCCCCTTAAAATGTGGTAATGTAATGCTGTAAATTATACATCACAAAACACTGATAATATTCAGCTTGCCCCAAGATTTCTGTATATCTGTATGTGTCTTGAGCAATGAAAGAGAGTTTTGAGGATGTACTTGTGCTTGTCAAAACTGCACATTTCTATCCTTCCCCTCTTGCACGCACCCTCATATGCATAAACACACTTCAATAGTCTAAGAGAAACCCTGGGGGACACTGTCACTGTCACTATGTTGTTTTCTTGTGCCTGGCCTTCAGTCTTAAATATGATAATACTTTGCACAAGCCCTGCCATACTTACAGAGCCTCAGACTGAAATTTTTGTTTTCTCCTGTAGACACTTTGCTAAAGATACTGGGGTTACTGGGAAATCAAAGTCAGACCCAAACTTTCAAGATTTCCTCTGAATTTCCTGGGTTTTGTGGTTAGAATCCAGACACTCAACATTATCTTAACATAGGTTTTGCATTTGTATTTATAAACACAGTGTACTGCTGCCTATTTGAGTTTCAAATAGATTGAGGTATAAACATATTTCCTCTTTACACATTATAATCAGTGCACAATGGCCTGCTTTATGTAAAACATATCACAGTCTTTGCTTCTCTGCATGTGCTTGCATGCACATATAGCTTAAATTAACTAACTTAATATTCTTATTATTTGTTCAAAGAGGAGATCTGTGAATGAGGTAGGGAAAGACAGTCTTGCAGTTCCTATTTTGGAGTTTGATATTAAACACTGTATTTAGAGAAACATTTAATGATGATTCATTTTAGCAGACTTTTGTTTGATGACTTATTTATAATTTCATCAACCAAACACTTCCCTTGGCAGAGTATGTTTTGGCTCACTGTCATTCCTGACAGCGATGTAGAACAATCCATAGTAAATGTGTCCTCTGGAAAATTAGCCAAACACCATTCCAATGCAATGACTCTGTAGGCGATAAGATGAAAATGATTAGTCACAGTTCATTGAATATTGCCCCAAACCTGTTCAAAACTACTGCTTGACATAATCCCTGGGAAGGTGTTTTGGCTTCTTTCACAGCATTGCTTAAAAAAAAATTGAAATCAAAATCGAGTTTTATTTAAAGAGTGAATTAATAAAATTGGGGCCTGAATTTTGCAAGTGTTGTCTGAAGAGTCTGACCTAATTCTGTGAGGTATTTTGCTTAACTGAGAGCATGTGAATTTTCTTTATGGTGTTTATTCACACATTTGTGTTTTTGTAGTAAGATTTTTTGGTTGATGTCCTTTCACAGTAAATGTAGTTTCAGAGCAAATGCATGAACAACAGCAGTAATACTACCAATAAAAACACCCAAGTTCCATATGGCATTTTCATGTGTTGGTTTCACAGCATTTACCAAGGGAAGTATGTATCATTATATCCATTTTATGGAGAAAAAACAGACAGAAAATTTTCAAGACCCTAAGAAGTGTATTGTTCCAAGAGCTCCCTTCCAACTGGAGAAAGAAAATTTAAATCCCTTTAACTTCAGACCATTTCAAGACACTTTTACCACAGTCTTACTTTGCTTGATGTTCCTCTAACATGTAATAAGTCTTGCAGGATTTGCTGAGCACAAAAAGGGTGTTGAAACAGTGAAGTCTGCAGTTGGGGTGTTATCTACAACACAGAAATTACAGCAGGATGGTGCAGTGCTTGTGTGCATTGTGGTACTCTGACAGAGTACTTGAAGAACAAAAATGCAATATCCTATTGCCCTCTTCCAAAAAAGATCACAAATTCAGAGTTTTAGGACAAAGTATTTATTTATGATCTCTGCTGGGTGCCTGTTTCCCAGTGTCATTTATCCATGGACTGTTTGTGAGCTGGAAAAGAACTGCATGGTCTTTCCACTTTGTTAAGGACCAAACAGAGACCTACAGTGCCTAAAGCTGGTCACAGAGGCAACTTTCCCCTCAGCTGCATCTTCCCCCAGCGTGGCCCCCAAGCCCACACCACTACCTGCGGCAGCTCAGCTTGATCCCAGGGTTTTGTGGTGTCCTGTGCTTTTCTCCTGGCTGCTTTCCCACCTAGACATTCCAAATGGTCCCAGGAACACAGCAGGGCATGGAGGGAAAAAGATGGAGCCACAAGGACATCACTCTTCTTCTAAACCTTTATTCAGCAGGATTATGCTGCACTATTCTGCCTGTATGCATAACACTGTGAGGATATATAATTTTTTTTTTTAATGAAGGAAAGATATGATTTCCAAAGCAGTTTCTGGCATGAAATTTTGCATTATTGTACTGACTTATATACGTTTTGAAAAGTATTAAGTTTGTTAAAAACAGCAATATACATATTTTTACAAAATTATTTATTTTTTAAAGAGCTGCAGAAAGTTTCCCAGAGTACAAAACTTGCAGGATGGATTAGTTATATGAAAGTCCATCTGCTCAGATTCTTAATCATCAGACAAGATAAATTAGCTCACCTACAATACTCTTATTCCTTCACAGGCTTTCTTAAAGATACGTCAGGCTACTTTGGAGAGAGATATGTGCTATTAAGTTTGCTTTTTGTGTTCCAAACTGATGGGAATTGTCTGAAATCACTGCTTAAATCAGCTGAAGAGCTGGGGTGAAACCTCTGTCTTCTCATTCCTGATATGAAAAATTATCCTCAAGTCAGCTATCAGACTCAAACTGGTTTTAATGAAGACAAATGGAAGCCTTAAACCCTATTAATATATTTCAACATGTTAGCTGTAAGTCTTGATAGCAAACTTCCACTGGGGAAATTGCTGCGTATGAAAAATTTGTCTTTGTCCTCACTCAATGCCTGGAAATAAGGAGGTATACATAGATCTACTAAAACACAATGCTAAATGCTTCAGCTAAAACATTTTATTAGGGAAAGGTATGCTTTTGTTTCTCTTAGTAATTGACAAATGTAGTAAACACTTCATATTTAATGACTTTCTTTTTTAAAAATCTAGTTGCAAAACAAAATAAGAATAATTTATCTTTTTGGGTGTTTTTTACATTCACATACAGTAAATAAACTCTGAGCTGAGTGCCATGCTGGTCCTCACCAATGCAGAGAAGATTAGGATTTTACTTCCATTGCGCTCCTAAACTTAAACAGGGATTTTAGCCTTGTATGTAGATCTGCCAAATTTTATTCCTGCTGAAAAATTTAATTAGCTACTGCTTCCCTCCAGCCCCTGGATCCCCTTCATTCACGTGCTGCAGGTGGGGGTCTGCTCCACCACAGTGTCCTGGAGGGCTGAAAGTGGAACCTCTTGGCCTGTCTGCTAGAGCATGGGATGAGTATGAATTTTCTAGGGATGTGAGAGGAGGCTTGCCTCCTCCTGCTCCGATTACACACGGTATCTCACCGTAACAAACAGCTGTGGTTGTGCAGCCTCTTTATTTAGACTGGGGCAGAAAAAGTAGGCTAAGAGGGCAGCTTTGAAAATTGCAACCCCCACCACTCTATTTCCATTGGGGAAATTATGCATATATAACACATGCATTGTATATACCTGTGTCTGTTTCCTGTCCCTTCCCTGAGCAGTAATTAATTTAAATCAGGCATGAAAGCTGATTGAAATATAGGTTCTCTGAACAGTGCCAAAGATGCTCTAAACAGATGCCTGCTGTATTTGTGTAACCGTTTTGAACAAAATATCATAAAATGTGACATTAGTGTCAGATTGATTCCTCCAGTGCTTAATGCAGTCTGCTTGGATGCTGATTGCAATAGAATTTATTACATTCACCAATTCACTAGGCACTGATGAATGTAATAAATTGCATCTAATATTTTAAGAAAAGGCTATACCTCTGTCACTTGATGACACAGAGCTTTTTCACAAAGTTAAAAAGTAACAGGAATTTGAGGGTCCTTAATATGGCAAAATGCACTAATTGCTCTCAGTCAGATTCTTGAACACTCAACTGCATGGAAATAACTAGTTTGAAAGAGACCGGTGTTTCCACCCCATCTGGATTTTCCCCTGTTCATCCTTGAAAGGCAGCCTGACACTTAGTAGTGCAGGCAGGATTGAGGCCACAGATGAAGGACAGGACCTGACTAGGGTCAGGTTGCTTCTGTCACAGCAATATTGAGGAGGAGAGCAAGGGAAGCAAGCCCTGGAGACACAGGTCACACTTTTGCTGTGCTTCAGGAAGGAGAGGACTGAAGGGAGCAGAAACGAATGCTTTTTCAAAGCACTTACCACCAGCCCTGGCCCATGCCAAACATCCTGCTGCAGCAGGAAGACCACCTTGCCAAGGCACTTGCACCACCAGTGTGAATAGCTCACAAGAGAGGATTTCTTTTCTTATAGGAGTCTTCTGTTGTGGGTAACTGCCTTGTTACCTGTGCTGAGTCAGACCCACAATGAATTAGCATTTCTTTGCAGAAATGTCAATTTTGTAAATTATTTTTTTTTTAAGCAGGGAACAAGTTGTGACAGACTCCTCTGTAATTTCTGTGTGGGTTACTCTTGGGTCATTCCTCTGCTGCTAAAATATTCCAAGACCTGCTATTGTATATAGCCTTTCAAAGAGATATAAGGAGAGAAGGCTTGATTATTTCATTAGCAAAAGAATGGGTTACATGAACATGTTATTCCATCAATGAATTAAAGTCTTGCCACTATATATCAAAGAACCATTATGGATAAATAAGGACCATATGCATCATTAAAATCTTGTTTTGTGAGCCTTGAAAAACAGAGTGTTTCACATTTTATTTTCAGTCACTGTAGTTTATTTACTTAGCTGTAGATCTGTGGGGGTTTGTGTTTTTTTGGACAGGCATTCATCTGGAGGGCTAGCCTTTTACTGGACGTGGCTGATTTGTATAGAAAAATTCAAGTTGGTTCTTGTGGAGAAATCGACCTCTCATTTTGTGTTGGCTTTTTGCACATTGATTTAGCAAAGGCTGGTCTTGACTTTGGTTTTTGCAAAGTCCTAGGCTCTTTTTTTAATCTGTCTTATCTTTGAATATTTGTCTTTTTGAGCTGCAAACTCCTTGGTGCAGGGGTTGCATTCACAGTGTTTAATGTGCCTTGCACAAACGAAGTCCTGAGTTCAGGCTCATAAGTATCAGCTGAAAGCTAATAAGAAGAATGAATTCCATCTGATCCAGCTCATTGCAGAGGCTGATCCTTAAAGACTAATCTAGCCCACTTTGCCTACAGACTTGCATGTTTAGTGACCACTATGGAATGAAAAGAGGAACATGATGTGAGGAAAACAAAATGTCAATAGGTAGTATTTGGTCTTCTCTGAAGAAAATGTGCTGCTTAAGGCAATCTTTCTTTTTTTATTATAGTTCTACAATAGGTGCTAGTGTTTGTTTGGACAATAAACTTGTCACATTGAATTATGGTAGTAAAAGAGCACAGATGCACATAGAGCCAAAACTAAACCTCAGAGTGTTTTAATTCATTAGCTCAACAACTCATGTTTTAGGAAATAAAAAAGACAGAAAATTAGGAAATGGAATGGAGTCTTATGTGAGTGGAAGCTACACGAATCTGAATGAATCCAAATATCATTAACAGGGCAAGAAAAAAACAACTTGTGTTCATTGCCAGATATTAAATCCTGTTTATCCTTCCTTAAACTAACCAGAAACACATTTTGTTTGAGTACTGTTTAACAGCTGAGATGTTGCGGTTGTGCTGTAACTCTCCTCTGCTGCTTTTATCTTCTCTGAAAAGGGAGTGTGACTGCCAGGCTTGGAGCCTGGCTCCCTGTGCTTTGAACACTTCGATGTGGGAAGCCCAGGGCGGTTCTGCCTGAGGTCCCCCACTCAGGAGCGCATTAGCCTTCAGGCTGAAAGACATCCTGATGTGCAACCAGTGGCATCTGAACAGATGTGTAATAAGGATTTCTCTGAGCTGGGTGCAGATAGCCCTTTTTTGTTTTAGGAGAATATAAGCCTTTGTCTACATGAACAGAGTACTTCTGTTCATACTGTGATATCTATATTACAAATAAAGATGAGGAAGGAGCTGTATGTTTTATTTTCTTTGCATACAGGGCTATCTGTATATATTTTATTTCAGTGGAAAATTGCAGGTGTACTTCTGCCTTTTGATGCCAGCTGATGAGTAGGTAGCGCAAACCAATAGACCCAAATATTTGAAACTAATGCATATGGAATAATGTATAACAATAAATGTCTTTATCTGAGGTATTGCTAGTTGCATAAAAAAGACACTTAATTCCTTCATTGACTTTGGAATATCCATAAACAAAATGTGAAAAGATGACAGATAACCAGTCTGTGGCTTGGAAAACAGATGGGTAGCTGTAAACAAAGAAAGTCTGGGCTGGTCTCTGGACCTGGAGGTCCCTTTAATATTTAGATGAAAATCTAGAGGTTCCAAAAGGGAAGTGAGCAGAATTCATAACTACAATCATGGGGACACAAGAGGCATAAACCTTGTTTTTCATCCCCTTGGTTTTGAAATGGTCTTGCACTTCTCCTATAAATCAGAGCAGCTGGTGGGAAACTGTTTTATACCAGTGGATACAGCGTCTACCTCTCCTCCAGCACCAGCTTGCACCCTGCACCTTTGGACAGGATGTGACCTTCTGTCCTTTTTGTTGGCCACGTGCCAGAAACATTAAACTAGCACTTTCCATGATAGTTTTAGTTTCCTTGCCGTGACACATATAGAAAGGCCCCATTTACATTGCTCATATTTGTAGAGTGGATGAACTATTAATGCTACAACAAAGGTATTTTCTCATATTCCCCAGGCACTTCCTCATTAGCACTTCTCTGCAGGCTGCTGTCAGTCCATGGGCAGGTCCCATTGGCAGTGGTTTCATCTGGAGAAACTTGAAGGAACATGGACTGCCTGATTTGAAGAAGGCTGCCCATCTCTTATTTCATCTCCTTCAAGCCACTAATGAATTCCCATAAAGAACTGGGGGCAAAAAATCTTTATACAAGCACACAAAATTTTTGATCAGGCTAAGGGAAAGGACAAAATATGCTGATAGCTTGAGATGGAAGGCTTAATATCTGAAAAATTATTCAGAAAAACCTCTTGTCCAAGAGTTAATTCTGGATTTTCAGATCCTAGCCAAAATGATGCAGTGCTTAGCTGTTCTTTTTGTTCAACCCCCAATTAATAAACTGCATATTAGAAAAAGAAATCTCATTTCATCAGAGTAAGTATTATCTTTGGAGTCTAAGGTTTTAAACTCTCCTTGACTGCATATGTGCAAAAGATTTTAGATTACTAGCTCATATCTACTGGATATAGTTTCTACTAGCAGCAAATGGGCAGACCTGCATCCCTTTCATGCTAGCTTTGCAAGCTTGGGAGCCCTACTGAGCCACATGAGAGACATGTCACTGGGATTTGACTAAGAAACAGAAATCAAAATAGGTCCAGAGAACAGCAGGTTCACAGCTTAGTAGTGGATAGCCTCTGTGTCCATGTTTTAAAATTTGCATTCCTGCCTAAGGGGAATGGTGCTATTATTCTAAAGGGCAAAGATGGTAAGTGTAGACAAATGTGAATAGTCATTGTACAAACATTCTTGTCCACTAGAACAAAGAAATAGTTTGAAATAACTGTTTGAACAAGTTTTGCGGTGTGTGTGCAAATTACTCAATTTGCACACACACCGCAAAACTTCAATTGTTCAATTACTTTTGAAATACATCCAGTGGTAGGGTGGAACATGGCAGCTATTTCAACAAAATGCAGCAGTTCTACACAAACTCAGGGCAGGAAATTAAGAAATATATTACATTTATGTTTAATTTTCTCTAAAACTGTACATGAACAAGTAATATTTGCTTTAACAGGGAAGTTGAGTGAGAAGCCTAGTTTGGGACAGTGCTGCAAGGAGTTAAATGATAGCAAGCATTTTGTATTCCATGTTCATGGTTTGTCAGACTGACAGTCCATTCTAATCAGCATCATGAATATCCCTTTTTATCCAATCGAAGTATTAACTCAGTACTTTTTCTGAAGGATTATATTTTCTGAAGAATTAGATCTGGTTGGAGTAAAGTTTTGAGGGGTATTTAGAACTATGCAATTCTAAGAATGATGCTGAAATCATTAGAAGTGGGGACTGGCACTCTCAGGCTAGGCTGGCTGAGCTGTAATTTAGTTACTGCAGTACTTTACTGGTGATTGAAAATCTAAATATGCCTGCTTGTAAGTTCTAAATACCAAAGCACTAGCCTGTAGCAGGTGCAAAGTTTTGTGAACACTTTTAAAACTCAATATGTTTACACATTTTCAAGACTACGTCTTGTGAAAGTGGTGAGATTTCAGCATACTCCTTCCATGGTATAAATTTTCAGACAAAAACTTATTGAAAAATTGACATTTTTGGATTTCTTCTTACACCTTCCAACCACCAACAATCACTGACTGAACCATGATGAAGAATATTTACTATTTTTCCCCTAGTTGCTACTCTGAAACCTTTCTTAAAGAAAAGGTTAATTTTGTTGAACCCTTTCAAACAGAATTGTAATTCTCTCAGTGCCATAATTTAGAGAGAGGAGTGTTGCAGACTGAATTGCCCTTACCTTCTGCTTCTACCAGGCACTTTTCTTTTACAGGTAGACTCCAAACAGTAACCAAAACTACTCCTACTGAGCATGCCAATATGTCAGTACTACTTCAACACATCCTAACACTAGACTGGGGGAGCATATTGTCTCTTACAAACTTTTACCACATTTCTTTCTGACACTACAACTCATAACCATGATTCTGATTAATACAAAACTTCCTGAACACTCATATTCCTACCACCTGCTCTCTGCAGTTAAGAATTGTTCTGTTCAACTAAATAGGAAACTCTGTAGTTCCTCCTTCCAAAATCCAGAAATTTGGTCAAGTGTCTAGAACACAATGGGAGCTGGGACAGGTGAAGATTAAGGGAGTTGCTAGAACTTTAATATAAACGCAGTACTTGAGTACCTACAAGAAGTCTATTAATGGGGAAGTAATTAATACTGAAACACAAAGGTTTGCAGACAATTCTTAGATTCAGCTTCTCATTCAGATGAAAAAATTTGATGCATACATCTGATCTGTTCTTTCAGCATTGTGCTTACTGACTCAGGGAGTTATCTGTCTAGCCTATGTGCAACATAGCAGTTTTTAAGGCTTTCTCAACAGTAATGATTCCTGAAAAAAAAACTTTGACTTCTAGAGCCTACCTAAACAGCTAGTTGATGGGGCAGACAATTGCAGTGTACATGGCTCTCCAAAATACGGTCTCATGTCGCTTATGCTAACTCACCTTTCGCTTAAAGGCACAAATGTGAAGAACCCATGAAAAGGGGAAAAAGCCCACAAAAACCCACAAAAAGCAGACAATGTCAGGTAACATATTAACCTGCTCTCAAGATTTATTACAAAGTCCTGATTATTTGTTGATTTTGAGGTATCCCGTAAAATTTTTCAAGCCCCAGATGCTGGGATTGGGCAATTAGCAAAAAATCTCTAATTTCTTTCTCCTCTTAAGGAGTGAATGCTTCCCCATCACTGATCCCCTTTCCAACCATTTTTTGCATCAGTGCGTTACATCTTGTCTTAATTAGATTGCAAGCAGCTTTGACTGCAGGTATTATCTTACCCTGTGCTATGTACTGGGGCCCAACTGTGAGTGGGACTGCTGAGGGCTTCTATAACACAAACAAATATAATTATTTTTCTTTTTTCATAGGTGTCTTTTCTCTCTAGCTCTTATATAAACACTGTTTATATAAGAAACTGTAACTTGGCTGTCAGTGTGGGCAGCCGAGGACTGACTGAGCATCCCACGAGATGGACAAATCTCTACCTTATGTGGAGGAAGAGAAAACAGCAGGGCTAACTGATTCAGAGGTACTCAGAGTAATAAAATAGCTCAGTATGGGTTGTAGACTTCACTAGGGACCAGGCACATTTTAAAACTGTTTATTGACAGAAAATTGGTGTGCAGCTAAATGAATTATTTGTCTAAGTATAGGTTTTCTGTGAACAGTATCAGTTTTTCAGCAAGCTTTTTCTATCCCATACTCTACCCACTAATGCCTGAAAATAGAAGTATTTCCACACTGACATTCTGCCACAAAGTTTCATGGGAGCTGTGGTTGGAAGCTGAATGTAGCAGCTCTCTTGATCTCAATCAGGATGTCTGGTTGTGCTCAATCTGACAAAATGTGCTGCTTGACTGACCTCCATCCCACAGAGCAGGATGAGGTGGGACATCTCCCCATCTCACTGGGAGGAGTGGGAGAAGTGATCTTGTAAGCTCTGCCAGAGGCTGCAGTAACAGCATTTCCAAGTAAAAAGAAATACCTTCCAATACTTTGATTTTCATCTCATAGTTTTCAGGGCATGGGGAGAGAGTGGTAGGAATAAAACATCACTCTCCAACCAGTGCTAGCATCTGCCCATAGAACTGGGGAATGGGGTGGTGTGAGTGCCCAGCACTTGGGGAATCAGAGTGACAACCCCCCAGCAGCCATCTTGCTAAAGAGCTTTATCGATTGTAAAGGAGCAAATAGCACTTAGATCTCAGTCACATTGCTAAATGTCATACTTATATAGACTTATTAACAGACCGTTCTTTTTAATTCAAGCTGTACCCTGTAATTAAACTTTCATTTTACCTTTAGGTCCTACCATCTCATTTGTATTTTTCTTCATCCATTATTTGGTTCCTGTGGACACTGTGGCTAGACACTTGCTAATTGTGGTCAAAATACTAGGTAGTACCTCACTCCATAAGCAATCTCAGTGCTTGCATAGGGCTTTTCAGATAGCAGCATCTCTTAAAACATGGTTTACAACTCCAGTGTCAGAATCTGACCATCTCTCAGGAGAATTGAGAGCAGGTTGTCCTGTCCATTGTCTTCAGTACTATGAGACAGATTGCTGCATTTATTACTTGCATTGCTAAGTTATTACTTCAGCTAATGAAATAATTAAAAAGCGCATTGTGAGAATTTTGTTTGACATGCTTGACACATTAAATGATTCATATATGTTTGAGTGTTTGGGTTGTTGATGGGTATTTGTGAAAACGACACTAAAATTAAAAGACAAAATGATAAGTATAAATGATCAGAGCTCCAGATGCTAGTTGAAGAAATGTGCACCTTTGTGCTAAGACTAAACGTATCTTCTGAATCTACAAGCAGTCAACAAAACTTTTTTGGCATCTCCTCATAGTGCACTGGAGCAAACTGTCATTGAGGTGATAAAGACTCAGATTTCAATCCTTGCAGGGGACCAGAGAAGGTCTAATTTTTCTCTCAGTGACATAAAGGCTATCCATGAGTGTGATGAAGATCTATGGAAGAGCAGAGGACCACAGTGAGGAGGAATGGGGAGGGAACAAAGTGAAGTGCAGGCGTAATTTCATAGCACTGCTTGTTCATGTCTTGTGTCTCATAGCAGAGTCTGAACTCCGCTGTCTGCTGGTGTTATAACCATTGTGGTTCAGGTTGGAACAGGTCAGAAAGGAACAGGTAATTAGATATTGGTGCCAACCTCACTAACTGGGAGAAGCTTGAGGGCCACTGCATTGCCTGATGGGATAAGATGCCTAACATAAAAGAGAAAACTCAGATCTCATATCATTCAATCACATTTAACCGTACAACTTGCACAGGAGGATGCTACTTGGAAAAAATGAATGAAAGAAAAGGAACTGGAGAATACAGACTTTCTGATACTTGGTTTCCCACTGGAAATTAAAACAAGGCATTAAACAACAGGGGTTTGCTCCCCTCAGTTGACTTAGAACAGCTGCTCACCAATTTCTACAGCACACAGAGGAAAAGCAGAACTTTGCCTTGGGTCTGAGCAATTTTTCAGAAGCAATCCAAGTCACACTTCCACTCAATGACTTCATTCAAAGCTGGTTTACATCATGAAGAGAAATTTTGTTTATTTATTTGTAATAACTTCAGGATTTTACAGACCCACAAGAGGATATTATTTAAGAAAACATCAGCAAACTGTTTCAAATACCAAGAGTTCAAAACAGGCTATGTCAAAAACTCGTCAATGGAAAGAGACCATTATTAAAAATTAAAAATTAAAAAAAGATGGAAAATGTCTCTTGTAGATGGCTTGGAACTGAAAAGTTCCAAAACTTGATTTTTATTCTGCAGTAATATATCTTTTATGTAAGACTGAAGTAATATAGAGGAATGAACAGGCTTCTTCAAAGAGTACTGAACCATTGAACAAAGTTGGTAATTGTAGTTGGTAATTGTAAAACCTATGATCTCAAAGAAATGTCACAGCAAAAATGCTCTAAAATATGCCATGTCATGCAAACCAAGCAATTAAAATACCCCAAACATTAGAGATGTTACTAAAAAACTTTGAACCTGGAAAGCAGCAGAGTCTAGACTGGTAATGCTTAGGAGCAATGGAACATTTCTGCTGATTGGCCCAGAGCAAATCACTTGGACTATCCATGTCAGGAGTATAAAGCCGGCCAAATAATATTTTCTAATCTGTGGAAGTGTTAAGGGACCCTCTAGACCTTTGCAGATGTTCCATAACTCAGACATGACTGGAGGGTCCTGACTAGAGTAAGGTTACCAGTTTTGTTTCTAATCTGGCTCAAAATTTACTAGATCAATTATGGCAATAATTGCATCACTGGTTTGTCTCCTGCTATCACACATTGCTAGAAAAATCTGCAATGCCTTTTGAGGTCTTCAGGCAGAAGGCACACAAGTGGATAGGCTGTGGCAGCCTTCCATGGGGGAGCAGAGCATGGCAAGGTGACATGGGAGAGGTGGACTTGACAGCTGAGCCATGAGAACCCTTGGCCAGCCAGGGGACATGTAAAGGGAGAACCTGCTGCCTGGAGCACCTCAGGAAGCCCCTGCACAGCAGAGGAATGGCAATAGTGGGCAGTGGTGGCTCAGAGGAGAAAGGCAGCTTGGAATAACCCATAATCAGGCTGAGAGAAGCTGGAGGATGGGGGAGGGAAGACTTTGGTTGGTTTACTGGACCCACATGACCAGCAGCTGCACAGCTCCGCAGGTTAAGAAGAGAGGGTTTGAATGTGATCTCAGAGATTATAACAGCCAGGACTACAGGAGAATAGTTGGCTGCAGAGAGTGTTGAGAGAGGGATTTTGGCTTCCTTAGACACCAGACAGTATGTTGCAAAGAAGAATTAGTCAGAAATGGGATTGCTCTAGTTAAAAGCTTGCTCTGGGGCCTGGGCTTCCACCAGCTTTGAAGAAAACTACTGAGAGGACCTTCAAATGAACAAAATCCAGAAATAAAGATCCAGAAAAAAATCTTGGAAGTAGATAACAAATGGGGGGAAAGAAACATGAGAGGAGAAAAATTAAATACCATAGCAAAACAATTTGCTGATGTATCTCCAGACAAATGCCAAGAATTTGAGGACCATGTCAAAGCAAGTTTCACCACCAGTTTTTTAACAACTGAGTCTCTGCATTTATTTTAATTTTGTAGATTTATTTTTATTGCTTTGTAGGTTTATTTTGAAAATGCAAGTGTAAGTCCTATTATGTATTAATATAAGAACCTAAATACTGTAATTATTTTGAAGTTTCAGAGACATGCATGAGGCAGCACATGAGTTGGCTACATCTGGGACTAACAAGATTTAGTAGGGTTGGATTACAAATCATCCTACCAGATGGTGAGGTGGAAGTTGTAAAATATATAAGCCCTAAATACTTCAATATAGAAATATCTAAAGGACAGTTTCAGCAGAGATTGCTTATCTGTTGCAAAAGTTAAAAATGGTCCATCGTGTTCCCAGAGTATATTGAAAATGTCAGGCTGTCATCAGAAAATGGTTCAAGGAAAAGGACAATTATGGGGGAGATACACTGGTTCTTGGAAAAATATGTTTAGAATCTGGAGGCAGAGGAAAATTGAATATAGAATGAAAAAGGAAGGCTGAACAGGTGGAAAGAAGTAGGAGCAGAAGAATAACAATATTACATTTCAAAAAAAATAAGGTATTAAACGGAAGGAACCAGTGCATCAGGTTTCATAAGATAAAGTATGAGCAAAGCAGTTCAGGCTGATGAAGTTATCCTAAAAACAGACTATTTTGCTTCAAAGAAAAAATATATATGTTGGGTACATTTGATTCCTACTTGGTGTCATATGGGATACACTCAAGCAGGACAGCTGTGTTCTCAGAGGGATTCCCTGGCTAGAGGAACTGAGGCTGTGTCAGGGTCTGTCCAAAAATCCCTCATGTTTGCCTCACGACTGTCTCCAAGGACTGAGACCCCAGACCCTGAAAGTAGCTCTAGCCTGGCTGAGGTGGAAAGTCTGCCAAGCCTTAAGGACTGGTATGCAATGCCATGGGAACTCAGTGCGAGAACAATGGACTGGTCATGGTGGACTGAGCCCTAATCAGTTCGTCCTGTACCCTCGGTCCTGTACCCTTGGTCCCGCACCGATGCGACGGTTGCAACTGGTTCCCAAAACAACAAGTCCATACCCACCACGTAGCCAGGAGAGCTCCCGCTTTGGCCAGATGCCACCCGCTTTGAGGAGCCCTATAAAAGACTCAAAGAGTTTTGAGGACTTTGTCCGGACCCCACCTGGAGAAGACAGCCTATGCGCATCTCGTCAAGCTCCGAGGGCCTCGTCTCTTCAGACGGGTAGCTATAATCCCCTTCCCCTCTTTCTCTATCTTTCACTCTATCTCTTTATTTCTCTCCCACTATCGCAGTTGTTGGCACTAAATAAAAGTGCATTTTTGTTTAAGCAAAGTGGTGTGTCCCCTGCTGTGTCTTTTGTGCTTTGAGATCTCCAAAAAGAACCTATCAGGGACCCTGCATGCATTTGCAGACCCTGACAGGCTGAAGTTGCTTTTTGGCTTGCTTTCAACATCACATCCATTGTGGTGAAAGTGCGACGTGGGCAAAACTTTCCTCTCAGTATGTTCGGTGAGTTACTGGGACCAGAGGCTGGCACATATGTCATTGCAACTAAAATCATGACATGGTCATACAATCCTGGGATACTAACAGGTCACAGACCACAGCATGCAACAGCCTGTGTGAGCTATGGCAGTTGGTGTCAAACAGGTACTCTTTGCAGGCAGGATATGATCAGAATAAAAAATAGTCTTAGTAAATAGAAGAGATGGTCTGAAGCCTTCAAGATGAAATAAAGGAGAGAGAAATACATTAGATGGGTTAAGAAGAATCTAAATAATATGACTGCAGCAGTATTGTAGAAAGTGATCTGGAGGTTATTGTCAGCAATCACAATACCAGGACTTGCTGGTGCAGTGTTAAGATAAAGGCAAATATTATTATTTGGTGGTTCACCTGGAATGTCTTACCAGTGGAAAAAGTAGTATGGGTGAGGCCTCAGATGATGTGCTTTGTACAGCTTTGGGAACCACACTTCAAGAAAGATGTAGACAAATTGAAGAGAGTGCAAAGGAGAGCAGCAAGAATGATCAGAGGTTTAGAAAACATGACCTACAAGAAAAGGTTGAAAGAACTGGGTTTGTTTAGTCTAGAAAAGAGAAGACTAAGTATGAGGCTCAAGGGGAGGGGGAGGAAGGGATAACAATTTCCTAATATGTAAAAAGTTGTTATGAAGAGGACAGTGATCAATCATTTTCCATGTCCACTGGGGATGGAATGTGAAAAAGTGCACTAACTTGAGCAAAGAAGATAGATTAGACAATTCATTAACTCCAAGGCTACGCAGAGCCTTGAACAGCCTACCCAGAGAGGTTCACAGAAGAATCTTAGTTTTTAAAAGGGGTTATCCAAACACCTGTAAGATAGGGTCTTTATGTACTTAGAGGTAATTTGCATGCTAATCTTTCTGATCTGTTCGAACAGTGTGTCCTGAACACCATTCACATGGAAAGATCTATCCCTAGCATTGTCACCATAATAACCTTATACCTTTATTACCAAAAATCCGTGTGGTAACCGTGACAAATGTCTTGTTTGAAGCTGAAGGCTCTAAGCACCATGAGTACATCATGGTACTCCACCGCTAAAATTTCAGGAGGCGATACTTCAGGATACTTTACTTGTCACTATGTGTAGCTTTGTTTTTCAGGAATAACGGCATAAATTGTAATTAATTTTAAAAATACTTGGACATCATTTAAGGATGATGTCTCATTTAGTACTTTTAGGTTTTGACATATCCTGGACAAAACTTTATTTCCTCCAACTCAGCTTTGTTTCAGTGATATGTGGGGATTTTTTAATGTATTGCTATCTGGTCAGAACTTTGTCTTTCAAATTGATTTCCTCAATTTCTATGTTCATGCCATTTTTGGTATCTCTGATATGGTTGCCGTCAGGGCCACCAGTTCAATGGGTATATTCTGTCTAGAAAAGAGTAAGATGAAGATAGTAATTCCATATAATCCCTAAATTTAGTAAAAATTAGCACTTGATAACAAATGACTTGACCTATATTGCAACTAAGTACCCAAACCTGGAAAATTTTGTGACAGCTTTCCAGTCCATCCTGTCGATGAAAGTGTCCTATCTTATGTAAACTCACAAGCTGTATAAATAGCTTCTAGTGCAACTCAGTTAACTCAGAGCAGGTACTCAGCTTCTTTCCTCTTAAAATCAAGCAAATTTTGTGAATCAAAAATAGGTTTCTTGGTAATAAAGAATCAGTAAAAGGGAATTTGGATGTGAAATCAAAATAGCAACATTTCTACATGGAAAGGCTATATATGGCATAAACATTACACAAGTTCTTAATTCAAGTTCTTAATGAATCTTATCCATTGCACAAAAAAATTTTAAGAGTGACAGTAGCTCTAAGACAACAGAAGTTGTGACCCCAGGCAGAGAGCCTGTGGAATGAGATACACATAGTCAAATTTCTAAAGGCAAACCAGATTTTTTTAGTCTTGTTTCACCATTATAAATCCACTGCAAATCACTTCAAAACTTTTTTTTTTAAATAATTTTTGGTAGACATCCTTCCATCATTTATGCTCACTGGTCAATTAAATGAGCAGAAATTCTATTTGTTGCCATCACCAGTTACAGTGACTCTTATGATTCTGCACCCAGTTCACCTCTTCAATAAATTGTTTGCATTTCACCATTTTTGTGACCAAAATTATTGAAACAATACACTTATTTATTTTAGATTTTAGACAAATGAAATGTTTTTCTTTCAGTTATTAACATAGCTCTGAAATCAGCTTAGTGAACTTATTGACTGCATGGTATGTGACCTATATATGATAAATATTGCAGTAACAAAGATGCAATACAGATTAAGGAAAAAGGTAATATTGTTAATTTTATGTTTATTTTAGAATTGTTTCTAAAGCTGGCCTGAGGCTTAGCTGTGGGAGCCACATCTCTTCTTGATGCACTGCACAGCTTTGTACGAAATGGTAAATGTAAGCAGGATCCTGTCAGCTGTAATTATATCCAAGGACTATTGGACACTGAAATATTTCTTCTTGTGGATCACTGAAGTTAGAGAATTGATCCTCCTTCATCTCTTAAACAGTGTGCTTGACTGTTCTCTTCCTAATGTAAACAAGTTTTAAGCAGTCTGGGTATTTTTTTTCCCCGTGATGACAGCCAGAGGAATAGGACACTATAGGAATATGTGCAGTTTGGGCAAAGCCAGTTGAGGGGATTGGTCCATCCAATGCCCAGCAGCAGTCTCATAGCCTACATGCTTCTACCCCTGCCAGAAACAGGACCCAAAGTGACAATGGGGACATTTTTGTTTCCTGGCTATGGCATTTCTGATGCATTTCAGATACTTTAGCTGTGAATGACAGGAGCTAACTTGTTTTATAAGGCTTATTAGGGTTCTTCAAGAGGGCAGGCAACAACAGATGCAAAATAAATAGGTTCAGAAGCAGTGGGAGAGTTGAGTGACAATACAGGCAAGGAGGCAGGCAGTAGAAAATAAACACCAACAAACACCAGACTATTTTTACTTCTGCTTTGTGATAGGAGAGAAAACCCCAGGACCAGCAAAAGGCTGATTGCTTTCTTGCAAATCACTGCCTTAAATCTGGTCAAAAGCTTTACCACAGTAATTTCCACAGCAGCATCAGACTCTCAAATGCTGATGCAGAAATGCTCTTCAGTCTTTCTCCCTGGAGCTGCTTGCAGAACTCTCAAAATGCTTCTTCCACGCGGTGATGGCAGTGCCTGCTCTGCACCATCTTGCCGCTTTGCCCAGCTTTGGGTAGATGCTCCTGCTCTTGCCTTCCAAGGTATCTCTCCTGCTGCTTTAAGGCACAATGTGCCTCTTTCTCCCTCGGATTCGCAAAGAAGATATCTCATTTGGGTTCACAGGCAGAATAGTTTCCACAGCAATGCCTCAGCTTGGATAGGGCAGTCACATTATTCTTGACTTTTATTTTTCCACACAAGCATCTCCTGCCCTTGAAGAGCACCTCATCTAGTGTCTATGAGGCTTCTGTTTCTTGTTTGACATCCCTTATTTACAAAGCAAACAAAATGTTCCTTTTAACACACATCATGCAAAGTTTATTAATGAAGAAAACAATCCCAGGGGGTCAACCCAGGGGACCCTTGAAACCTGCCAGCAAAAACTCTTCAAACGCTCAACGCGACAGATCCTCCAAAACAATATTTCACACAATGAAGTAAAAATAATATTTTTCTTTCAGCCCTTCCAGCCGCTTTTGTGGAGAGCAGACAGAAATTATTTTCTTATTCTGCTCCCAGAGCAGAGATCTGTACGAAGCTGCGTTTATTTGCTTAACATGATGATTTCATCCTAAATGTCTTGACAGCAAATAGTTGGTGGTTTAATAAAGGCTCTTTGAAAAAGGGCCTGAGCAGCTATTTGTACAGGGAAAATGCAAAGTATGTGGCTCTCAGGAGGAGAGAGAGAAATGCCTGTTGTGATTAGGGGGTGCAGGAAGACCCTAAAATCCCCTCTGTCTGCTGGAGTAAAAGCAGTGACTCTTGTGGTTCTTTTTCCTCATGGCCACCTAGGTGAGCTGCTGCAACAGACTGTGGGATTGAAAGTGGTCTGACCTTGTTATTAACAAGTGACTAATATGCCCTTTGCCCTCCGAAGCACAAGCTCTTACAGAAGATGGAAGATCTGCTGTTCGGGAAGAACAGTTTGATTATGAAAGAAATAAATTAATGATAAACAGACTAAGGAATATCTGGAGAGCCTTGTATGACAGTCAGCAGGAAAAAAATGTATGCTGAAGTTATAGGGGACCATTTCTTCATTAGCTGGAATTCCTAGCAGTCAAAGAGTCCCTGAAAAGTCCACATGCACCTGTTGTCTTTGCAGAGGCATCTCTCAGGGAAACTTTGGAACAAAGCAGATCTCACCATGTCAGTGTATGTACACAAATATATGTACCAACTGTAGGGCAGCAGTCAAAATAGTTTGGAAACCAGTAGTGTAAGGTATGAAATAGGGAGTTTCTTTCCAAAAGGTGTACCAATATTAAATCTCAGATGTATGTAATCTGGGTTAATTTCTAAAGCTGTAATATGTTTCACATTTGTTGTTTGATTTAGAGCTGACAATAACATTATTCAACTGCTTCTCAATTTAGCATCTCTGCGGCTGAGCAAACATGTCTAGTCACAGCAAAAGAGGACAGATCCAATTCTGAATCAGGGGCTTGGGGAAAAATCTGGATTTTGTTTACGTATGCACTTCTATAGTGCAGATTCAATGTCATTTGATCTTAGTTAGTATTTCTAAATTATATTATGATTTACTACGTGTAGAAGGAATACTATGGAGGATTTACTATGCATACTAAGGAATATAGGCCATAGCATGTATAGACTAAGATTGCACACACCATTCTCTAATATTAACAGGTTTCTAAAATAAGCTAAATCTTTGTACAACATTTCATGTGCTGTGTTTGTAGTTTCCGATAGCTGTTGGTAACACTTATAGGGCCCTATAATGGTGTTCTGTTACATATGTGCAAGCATGTAGTTATTCTGATGAACGTGACGCCATTAGTCCCAGAGAGGATGGAACTAATTCATCAGATGTGGGAACAGAGTTGTCCAACAGGTACCACTATTCCAATATGATGTTATAGTGAGTACAAGTATTTTTATAACACAAAAGAAGAAATCTTGTGCCCACAAAACCATTTGTGAACATTTTAATTGCCTTTTCTCATTCTACTAAAGATATTACTTACACTAACTGTCACTTAAATTTGAAGTAAAGTTAATTGAGGACTTCAGTGGATTCAAGGTTTTATCCAAGGATCATTGAAGCGCTTTGAAGTGAAAAATAGTTGTGCGCTACCACTTTTCTGCTCAATATGGTCACATTGTGCAATGTAGTACAGCAGGATGAATCAAATTAGTGAGGTTACAAAATTCAAAACTGACTACGTAATATTCATCAAAACATATTACTACTTATAATTACTAGTTATGATCTCTACACTAATTTCAAGTAGAAAGCCAGATAATTAAAAGAAGATACCCAAACAACGTGATTGTATTTAGCTTTTAAAATATGGAAAAATACCTGATACATGAAATAAAGCTGGAAATAGGAGGAGGAGAAGAGTTTAAAAGATGAGACAGCTAGAATGTAAAACTAGCACATGTTCTTTCAGAACTATGCTGCGAGCTACCTTCATGCATTGCTCAAAAGCAGCGCAGCAGCACTCAGAATCTGGTCTTCTAATCTGTATTTTTTGCAATATGAGCTATGTACTCCTTCCTCTGCAGAGGCAAATTAAAATCAGTGCTTGCTGAACACTACTTGTTGAGCACTCAGACAAGAAACACTGGGGAGGTGAACAGACTTGAAGACACATTCAGCAAAGTCTGTGTGGTGTTGACAAATTTAGGGAATAGCAGAAGAGAGGCCACTCCAGGTATTTATAATACAAGACTGCAGGCAGCTCAGGAAAAAAAAAATCATTGCTCTATCATTTCTATGACTTTATTACTATATTTAGAGCTATCATCCATGGATAACTGACAAAAATCATAGGGAAAAATAACTTTTTTTGTACTCACAGACCAAGGAAATCTGCTTTGTAATATCTCACTTGGAGACAGCCATGGCTGCTGCGATCACAATACTGAGGAGTTTGAACTCTTTGAAGGTTAGTACTGAGTTAAAGGTTTTAGATTTGATGAGGTTTTAGAATAGCAAATTTCAGCTTGCTCAGAGCTCTGTTGAGAGGGATTCCATTGCAAGCTTTCATGGAGGACAGAGAACCTAGCAAGTACTGGAAATTTTTTTTAAGAATGTGCCCCTTGATTACCCTCTATACCAAAGTAACCCACTTGGTTGATGTGGGATGAGTGGTGGACATTATATACCTGGATTTCTGCAAGGCTTTTGCTACCACTTACCACAACCTCCTCCTAGAGAAACTGCTGTGTTATGGTCTGGACATTTGGTCCATGTAGGATGTGAGCCACTGGCTGGCAGCTGGCACCCAGGTAGTGTTGGTAAATAGCTCCTTTTCAAACTGGCAACAATTGCAGTTCCTCAGGGTTGATATTGTGCCCAGCACTGTTTAGTATATCCATAAGTGATCTGGAAGATGGGATCAAGTGTGACCCAATGAAATTTGCTGAGGAAGTGGACACTTTGTGGGACACACCCTGCAGGAAGACCTGGACAGGCTCAAAGAGTGGGTTAATGAGGACCTCCCAAATTTCAGCAAGGATGAATGTAAGATATTCTTTGTTGAACACCTGGAAAAGCATACTCCAGGAGGGCAGCATAGGCTCGGATCTGCCCATCTGGGGAGCAGCTCTGTGGGAAGGGACCTGGGGTTCTGGTGGACAAAGTTCAGTATGAGAGACCAGTGGGCTGCTGTGGTACAGAAGGATTACAGGAGACTGGGTGGCATCAAGGGCATCACCAGCAGAGGTGACCAAGCCATTATCCTCCTCAATTCAGTGCTTGTCCAGCCTCACCTGGAAGCTTGTGTTCAGTTTCGATCCCTGATGTACAAAATAGACGTGGACAGGCTGCAGACTGTCCAGAGAGGACCACAAAGATGATCAAAGGCCCGGGAATCCTGAAATGTGAAGAATGACTGAGAGAATTGGGTTTGTTCAGCTTTGAGACAAGGAAGACTTTCGGGAGACTTTATCACCATGTTCCAGTTTTTAAAGCCTAGGTACAAAGATAGAGTTCCTTTTTACAAAGAGTCATATGGAAAATACAAGGGTTATTGGGTACAAATTATGCCTGGGGGGCCTTTGATTAGATGCAAGAGAAAAAATTTTCACAAAAAGAACAATCAGCCTCCAGCATGAGCTCCACACGGAAGTGGTGGATTCTGCAGCAGAGAATAGCACTTCTAAGAATAAGTCGGACAGGGTGCTGGGCCACGTGGTGGAGACTGTGCTTTTGCCAAGAAAGATTAGAGTTGATGATCCTTGAGGTCCCACTCCAACCTGGCATTCCATAGTTCTAATTTTGGGCACACAATCCCTTTATCAGAGGGCAGTGTAAGTTATCATATATATGACCTATACATGGCCAAATCAGCCTTTTTTCTTAGGCTGGTACCATGCTGTAGAAACAAATCCTGAAAAGCAAGGCTGAGTGATAGGAAGGCGAGATCACATAACCATGAAAACTGATCTGACTGGCAGCATGTGCTTCATGTCCGTAATGAACTTGCAGCTGCAGGAACCTGCAGCTGATCTGAGGAGCAGCTGAGAAACACCATTGTCTTCATTGTTGTCATCATAACAAACACAAAAGCATATGCACAAAATTTGGACCACTCGGAAAAAGTAAATTTTTGATAAGCTTTTGCTATTTCCCTGTAGCAAACCCAGCTAAAATCAAAGTTGTTTCAGAAAGGCATGTTTTAAATATCTTATATTATTTTGCCTGCAGATATACAATGGATAAAAATAAGTTTATCAGTTTTTAATGTGAGACCTTGCAAGTTCTGGTATATTGGTGGAGCTTTTGCACACTATAATTTTTCTTTAAAACCTGCATGATTTATCCTTTGCAATTGCAACCTCTGTGGTGATTTCCACCGCTTGCTTCTCTGTTCAGAGCTTGCTTTACATCCAAGAACCAGAAAACTTTCTTTTCTGCCCATTTCTGTTTTTCTGAAACCTTTTATGGCATGCTGAAAGGGATAAAGGCAAAAAATGCCCACAGATCTCCCCTCTGTGATTCTTTAACAAGATATGCGCTTTGCTAGGAGAAGATATTCTCATCTCCTTGCAAGAAAAAAAGCTGTCCTAGATACTGCTTCAGATGTCTCCTGATTAGCACATGGACTGATGAATACATTGAAATAACAACCAGAAAAATAAGATCTTAACCTGAAAAATCTGGTAATTCCCCATTTCTGTTACAATCATACAATTGGTGAGATTTTTTTACTCAGAGCACTGGGAGTTAGGTTTGATGTATAAGTTCCATCTGCAACATAGGAATAAATAAACTAGTGCTAGTGGTTGAAAAGCTGTAAAACATCACTTATGTGTGTGACACATATTTCACATGTTGATTGTACAGCCCTACCTAAGAATAGTATGTCTTTCTCAGTAAAACCACAGAAGGGTAAGTACTTACAGCACAATCCAATTTTTAAAATTGTAATCAACACATATAATTATTTACAGAGTTTTATGCTGAAGCAAATCCTAAAGGACTCAGAAATCTGTTAAAAAGACTGAAGATAATTGGAGCACAGAGAATATTTCCAATAAGTAATGTGGACTATATTTAGCTTAACTAGGTTGCCTGACTTAAATTTGCTTTGCACCACCCTGAAATTAAAGAGATGCCTGATGGCCTGAGGACAAAGGAGTCACAGAGCTGTTGTGGTTCTCATTCCACCACCAGGCTAGTTGTGAAAATCTGATATCCAGTGCTAAAGAACAGGAGACTCCCTCAATAATGAATGGTAACTATCTGCCTGCAAAGCGATGTCCTACTGTCAGTGTCATGGCTCAAGGCTTGCAAGGCCACAGCCTCTCACAGAATAAGAATGTACCTCCAGCAGAGCACATATGAAGACTATGTCTAGTTCATGGCAGCTTAGATGAATTTCAGTAGGTTGCAATATTTTCTGATGAAGTCAGAATGCCTATCTTTTAATAATAATTTGAGAGTTATTATATCTGATGAATCTTGTTGAGTGTCTTGATGTTAGACCTATTCATTCAAAGTCCAATGAATTGCTTTTCAGAAAGCAACTCTGACTAGGAAAATTATCTAACATGTTGTTTGACAACTGCTGCTGAGAAATTATTAAGCAGTCAATAAATCAATACTGGCCTTTCCAAATCTCATGCTACATACAGCAGTGTTCCAACCACACATGAAAAGATGAGGTTTGCAAACATAATTGGCTTGAAAGAACTTATTGTCTTTGGGGCAAGATATCTATATAGCTAAAGAAATGGGATTTGTAACAAAAATCAGCTCCATATCAAATGAACAGGCAGACAGGATGGGTAAAACAATCTTCTCTTTAGCAAACAGACAGAAATGTAGCTGCCTAATTTTGCCATTCATGTTTGAGACATCAATGTCTTGGCCTAATTATTCTCTTCAAGGTCCCCAAGGTAGTGTTAGGCAAATTTCAGATATAGGGAAACCTGGCTTACATTTCTTAACTGACACAATCACACTCTGTCACACTTTGGAAAAATTAAAATAATAAATAAAATATAATAAAAAAGTACAGTTTTAAAGTGGAGCAGCTGGAACAAGGGTATGCTAGTGTATATGGCAACTATTAATATGTTCTTAAATAGCAGTCAAAATGTTTACTTTCTGCAGATTGTGTAACATTCTCTATTAGGTACATGAAAACATCGTTGTTTTACAATATGCTTTTCATTGAGATTTATATTGTCAGTTACCCCAGTTTTTTGGCAGTCATATAATAATAATATAAGATTTCAGAAGCAGTTTCACTGCTCGAGTAAAGACCATAGTATAACAGATGTAATATCTGAAAAGAAGTAGATATGCTATTCTAAACCAAAGGGAAAAATAATAATTCAGCCTTATACAATTTATTTTAATGCACTAGAGCAGTGAAAGACGTAAGAAAGTTGAATTCTTTGCAGTGCCTCAAGGTGGGGGAAGATGAGCTCATATACTGTGACCTAACTTGCACAGCTCTTAATTTCACAGGTTCTCTGATTTAACCAAAGTATGTAATGTCAAGAAAGGATCAGTATCCTAGCAACTATTGCTCATCAGTGGTTTTAAGAGCATTTTTGAAAAAAAAATAACATTACTGTTTGCAGAAACTGCCCTTCAGCAGTGAGCACACATAAGCTTTAGCAAACACCTTGTTATAAATGATGGCACCTACGGGAGAGAGAAGTGACTGTCCACACACGTGTTTTTAGCAAGGAAGCATAGGCTTACAGATGGCTGTGCAGAGAGAAAGCAAGCTGTCATCTCACTGGAAAATAAACCTTCAAAGGACCTACTAGCCAATCATATAAGAATCAATGGTTTATTCCAACAAGAATGCCTGTATAATTGCATGTGGATTGAACTCTGGTAAATAAAAGATTTCTTATTTAGATTGCAATTTTATACAATAATGAACTCCTGTGAAGGATCTGCAGTGCCTTCTTCTGTCACTGTTTAAATCTTATAAACTTCATGGACAAAGGGCATTCTCTGTACTCTCATTTCACTGGCTTAAAGAACAGACAAACAAAAAATTAACTGTATTTGAAAATACAGACGTCAAGAAAGTGTTTACGTATTCCAGACAACATCTCAGGGATGGAGTGAATACTGTTCTTATTTTTAGGGTACATAGGACTAAAAAAATCTTAAAGAACTACTGCCCTGACACCAACAAAATCTTATTTTTTCAGATCTCAGCTAATGTCAGCTTATTTTCCCTGCCAAGCTGATCCTGACAGTATGATTTTAGGATCTGGGCAAGGTGTTAATGTCATGCAATGATTCAAACATGATATATGGCAGACGAAACCTGGCAACTGGACCTTGCGCCCTACTTGTGAGTGATGCTCAGGGTATCCTCATGTGCAGTAGTGTTTGCCTATTCTGCTCCTTCATGATGTCAGTGCATCTCACCCCATTGCCCTAAGGGCGCAACAAACTTACAGTAGTTTTTTTTTTTTTTTTGGTTTATTGTGAAAATTAACACAAAGCACTTTATTATTTAAATTATCAAATACTCCATTAAATCCACTATACTATTTATTATTTAATCTTACTATTTACTCTTGTCATTACTGCTATGGTTGGTGCTGTGGTATTGCTGAGAAATGAAAGAGTGGGATGTGTGGGTGACTGAATCAAGCATTGTAATGAAAATAAAGGGAAAGAAAAGTTGTGATTTGCAAAAGTTCAGGGGTATCTAGCCTCTAATAAAATTAAAAAGTCCTAGACAAAGGTTGAACACTTAAATTTACTTTGTATATGTAACCTATTACTAGAAGTCCTTTATGGAATATGCTGCTGAGTTAACAGATCTGTTTAAGCTTCTTAACTTCTATGAATCTGTGATTGCTACAATTTCAAATATGATAGGAAAAAGACACCTCACAGTATTTATTTGCAACCATGTTGTGAATTTCTCCTCACTAGATGCACCTAGTAATCTGTAAGTCTGTAATCCTTACTCCCTTTTCTTGTGTTTCACTGGATTTTTTCCACAGTTGAGCCATTGATTAAGATATCTCCTCTATTTTTTTCTCTGTATTTTCTCAGAAAGAAAGACTAAGCATCAGCTGTTCCATGGGGTTCAACATCCAGGAATGTAAAAACAAAGAATAGAGGGACAGGTGAAAAAAGGAGCAGAAGTACCTTTTGATACTGTCTTTCGCAATATCCTTCTGGACAAAATGTCCAGAACACAGCTGAATAACTGTGTTATGCAATGGGAGAGCAACTGGCTCACAGGATGAGTGTGAAGGGTTATAGTGGAAGGACGTAAGGCCGGCAACCTGCCACTAGTAGGGTTCCACAGGGCTCTATCCTCGACCCTGTGCTCTTCAACATCTTCATTAATATCATGGATGAAAGACTGGAAAAAATACTGTGTTTGCCGACAACACTTAACTGGGAAGAGTTGCTGACTGCATTGAGGGCAGGGAGGATCTGCAGACACACCTCGACTAACTAGACATGGACAATGACCAACCCTATGAAGCATAACAAGGACAGGTGCCAGATTCTGTCCCTGGGATGGGGCAGCTCTGGTTATGGTTAAAGACAGGAATGCAAAGATGGAGAGAAATGCTGTGGAAAGGGACCAGTGAGTCTTGGTTGATGGCAAGTTGAACTTGACTCAGCAGTGCCCTGGCAGACAGGAGGGCCACCCGTGTCCTGGGGAGCAACAGCATGGCCAGCTGGGCAAGGGAGGGGATTATCCCACTGTGCTCTGCACTGGGGCAGCCTCATCTCAAGTGCTGGGGGCAGCTCTGGGTGCCACGCTATAAGAAAGACATTGAGCTGTTAGAGTGTCCAAAGGAGGCACACAAAGATAGTGAAGGGAAGCCATTGATGGATCTGGAGGGAAAAACTTAAAAGGTGCTGCTGAGGACACTTGGTCTGTTCAGCCTGGAGAAGAGGAGCCTGAATGGAGACATCAGTGTGCCTTCAACATCCTCAAAAGGGGAAGAAAAATGGCACTTCAGGTGCAGTGTCAGCTACCAACATATTCATGCTCATGACCAGGGATAGGAATTGAGGAGGTGGCATGAAGATGTGTCAGGGGAGGATTAGGTTGGATATCAGCAAAAGGTTCTTCACCCAGAACTTGGTAAAGCACTGGTAGAGGCTCCCCAGGGAAGTGGTCACAGCACCAGCCAGACAGAGTTCAAGAAGCCTTCAGACAACACTCTCAGGCTCTCAGACACATGGTGTGATTCTTGGGGTGTCCTGTGCAGGGCCATGAGTTGGACACGATGAGCTTTGTGCATCCCTTTCAACTCAGCTTATTCTATGATTCTATGATTCTATGATAAGTAAAGCTGCGAAATAGCATTCCTTTCCCTAAGATCAATCAATTTCCACAATTAAGTACGTGCCAAAATGTGGCAGAAGTGGGGGAAAAAAGAAGTGGTTTCTTGGGATTTAAGTCTTGTCATATAGCCATAGGCCTGGCTCTGTTTAATTACATGTTTTCTCACTTTTGGAAGTTTGAAAAGCGTTCCAGCTATTTTTTTTCTTGGTGTTTCTGCGGCTTTTTAATCATTGAGGACTTTCTGACTTCTTTTTTCTAGCTTTATGGCATTTTGTGGGAATAATATACACTGTTTTCCTTGCTGATATTTCTGTTAGGCAACTCTGAAGGGCCTCTTTGGTTTGGCAGCATAGCTCTGATTTTGTGGCCTATAAATGATTGCTTGTTTGCTTAGTTCTGACTTCACTACTTTTCTGGACTTCTTTTCTTAACATGTAGTTCTTGTTTTTTTTTCCCTGGTATAGGCAATACGACTGTTACTCCAGAAACTGAGTGACAGACTGACCTAACCTGCCATGGGGTGGTACCCAGGTTCACATGTGTGCCCAGGAAGGGGAACCTAATATTGCAATGGGAACAAGTGACTGCCTGGCTGGGATGCCTCACCCTGCAGGCAGCAGGCACTGACTGCTGTGCTGACAGGAAGCAGACCCTGACTCAAATGGAGCCCTAGAGCCAGCTGCCTGAAGCCAAAATGATGACTGTGTGAGGGGTTCCCTCTGGACATGCAGGCTGCCTTCAGTCCTATTCTTTGTTCTGTATCCTGCTCTCATTACTGTGCGCTGGGTCTCTGCTTCTGGCTTGCTGTACAAACCACAAGTTCATATCGCTTCATTTAAGTAACTTGTTTAGTATAATAGAGGTATTTTTGGGGGAACAGAGATGAGTAGTAGTGTTACAAGAATTTCAACTACCTTAACCTTGAGACCCTGTCTTTATAACTCATTCCTTGCATGTCTTGCAATTTCTTCAATAAATGAAACAAAAGGCTTTCAGACAGTAGATTTCTTCTGTAAACAGACCTATTTTATTCCCCAAGTATCACAACCCATGCTCTGTTAAAATACTCCTCCTTTAAAATTTTAAAATGTTAAAATGAATAAGAAAAAAAACAGCACGTAAACATGCAGTTGGGCTACCTCATAATGCCAGCACATAAGGCGGGGTGCATGTATATGAAATTAGTTCTACAAATTTCTTTCTTTCTTGGATTTTGAGTGCTTGGCACAGTCTTAATGTTTTATCAAAAATGTACTTCCTTTCTTTCTGAAATTAATCTAACTCCTTCCAGTTTGAAAAATCAATGGAGTTGGACATTTCAACCTCTAAGCACGGATCTTAATCACAAACCCAACACAGTAAATATAATATCAGCCTATCATCTTTAAGTACAGGCTGTGCTATTCCAAAAGCAGATATGAACAATTCCCAAGGCCTTCATTGCCATTCTGCTGTGTGGGATCTCCTGATTCACTGTTTTTCAAGAAGAGCTTTTTCCAAGTGCTTAGAACTCATCTGTTCCTCTCTGTCCTTTTCTAATCTATTCATTTGCCCAACACATCACATGCAAGTTTTTACACTACTCTCTTGCTTTCCTCCGCATGAGCGAAATTACTTAGTCTGCTTTACAGGTGAGGCTACCACATGTATGACCTGCCTGTAAATGATCCTGATACTTTACAATCAGCAGTAAATTGCAGATTAAAAAACAGCAGCTTTACACTGACAAAGCCTAATCATAAAACCATCCCTTTTTACATCTAGGTATTCTTAACCTGTATAACTTAGCTGACCTGTTGATGTTGTTGTTGTTGTGGGTGTTTTCCAAGTAGCAGTGAATGAAAAGAAAGATTAAGAAACCTGTAAGCATGTAACTACCTATGTTAGCATCTGTATGGCACAAAAATCAATATATACCTACCTAGAAGTTTTTTGTTTCACTTGTCTCCTCACTAAGAGCCTTCAAAATTTTAAAACGTGAATGCATTATCTTAAGACCAATGACAACTGATTTATCATTTTATAGGATAGGAATTGTAAAGTCCTTCCTCATGGCAGAAACAGGAAGATGAGTAAGCTGGTAGGAAAAATTCTCTTTCCAGAATCAGTACCATTGCTATGCCACTAAAATGTTACATTGCTAGGTGTCTGAAAAATCTTTCCTTGGAAATATAAAAAACTTACGATTACTACTTGTCAGAGAAATGGCAGCCAGATCAGGTCAGAAGAGAGCTGCTCAGCCACTGCACTATCTTCTGAAGGTGTGGGGCAAATGGGACAGAGCTTCGAGGAATCCTGTTCACCTTACAGCTTCCCATTCACAACTAGGTTCTTTCTATGACCCTGCAATTTCAGTATCCTGCATGAAAATTCTGACTGGTTTTGGTGAGAAGGCCTATTTTTGAAAGCAACTGAGATGTCGAGAAACCCAGAGTCCCTGTGGAAATCAGTGTCTGGTGCCAGGTAAGAGTCCAGCACTGAAGGTGTGTGTCAATAGACAGTTGCCCTAAATGAACATCCCTGCAGTACATAGGTTCTTGTAAGCACTCCACAAAAATTAGCTGTTTGCCTTATCAATGAATATAGCAATTAACCGGACATTTTTAGCATAGCTGCCTTTTACCATATGATCAGCAGCTAGAAGGAAAGCTACAGTCAGCACTGTTCAACAAGTAGGTCCTGCAGCTCACCAGCAAGTTGAGGATGAGAGCCTTTGTCACTGTCAGATCCTTTGTTTATTTCTTGCTACAGCCTCTTTTATGGCAGTAAGAAATTATTTAACATCCTATCTTCCTGCTGGAAACTGCTAGCACTCATCGCTACTTCTCAACTTCTCCTCTGTTTCCCCACTACTCTTACAGGCAGACACATACCTTTTCCCTCCACAGATGTTTCCTATGTGGATCCCTCTTGATTCTCTGTGTTTCACTGGTATCCAAGCTCATTTTCCCCATCCCAGGCTCCTTTATTTGTTCTTCTCTTGAATGATTTTACATAACATTCCAAATGACATTTTTATTGCAGTATTTTCATGGTCTAGCAAATTTTGCCAAGGGAGGTGTTTTACAAATAATATTATTACTTTGAAGATTTAGTCCTGTGGAATCACAGAACATGTGGTTATGTTTAAATACATTTGTTTTCATTGTGCGTCCTCTATTATGATTTTGCCTCACTGTGTGATATTGGTGCAGTGAATGGTATTTATCTGCAAGATACCAACATGATCTGATTCAAGTGCAACATGTTGGATTGTCTCCCTCTGAGACATGGAGGTGATACTTCAACATAACCTTGCCTGACCTTCCAGGGGAGTCTTCTAAATCCAAGGCAGAACTAGTGATTGTACTGATTCCAGTCAGCAGGTTCTCATTACGCTTTCAGAACCATCCCTGATCAGGTTAGTTGGTCCAGATTCTACTTAAACACCTGGTCTCTGAGGCTTCTAAAGCTTCTGAAGTCTCTGAGCTATGAGAGCACAGATACCTTCTGTGTGCAGTAAGAGAGCACATCACGGCAAAGTGAGCAGGGTGGCTGGCATATCTCTTCACAAGTGTTCTCTGCAAGCTGTTTCTAGGTCAACAGGTTTGGGGCTGACAGTGTAGGGAAAATAGTGATGCAGTTAACACACTGTGAAGACTCAGGGTTTCTGTCTTCATTGGTCTGATAAAAACATTGGTCTTGTCACATACAAGAAGCATTACAGAGATATTTAGATTTTAAAAATGCACAAAAGATGTGATTGGCATTAGGTTGCATGCAGCTGGGAGGCCAGGCTAGACAGCATCCTGGATAGGAGAATATAGAAACACTGATGGAAACTCCGCTGGGAAATAGTGAGTAACTTCAGATTTTGATAAGGGAAGACATTTTCTCTGAGAAAGTTTCAAAGGCAGAAGCCTGCCTCTTAAACACAACGTTTATTCCTCTAAAATCAAATTATCCTGTAAAGAAAAATATAAAAGGGATGGTTTAGCATGACCTATATTGCCCCCTTAAGTGTACTTTGTGCTTCCATCTAGAATTTTGGAAACATATTTGAACCAACCAATTAATTTTTTTGGTCAGCTTGTGGTCCACAGACCTATAGGTTTCTGTATTATTTTAATAACTTGACTAAGAAAGGTACCTGTGCAAGTTGCAAGACTACATGTGGGATTCAGTTGTCAACAGCTGTCCACTGGAAGTTTATTTTTGGCATCACAGACTCAAAAAGGTCAAAAACTGTATGTTGAAGGTAATAATAACTATTTAATTGCTTATGTGCATGTCCTCCTCAGGATATTGTGGTGACCAGAGCAAGAGGAACATTCCAGCCAGGACCTCCAAGATCTCTGTGCACAAGACTTCTACCACCATATATTTAAAACTTCCCAGCATGCATGGTGTTTTATATTTGTTCAGTTTTGCTAGAAATGGCCACACTTCATAGATGTAGGCTTTGAGCCATATGGAACTCTAGATCCATTGAGATGCATGAAAGAGAAAAGCTGAGGCCTGGACATCTAGGCCTCACAAAATGCTTTCCTCTAGTGGATAATTATTTCTACCATCCTGGAGCAAAATTTCATCCCATTCCAATCTTAAGAGTGCTGGAAAAACTCTTACTTAAATATCTTTAGCTCAAATAAAATTAAGTTTCTTTATAAAGTGAAATGTTCAAGGTCACTTCCATTATCTATTGTGTCTAAAGGCAAAGAAATAAGTAAGTATGTGTCTGGACTTTAGGCAGTCATAATTTCAGTCAAAACAATCAACTTTCTTTCCCCACCTTTGTATTTATCACAGGCAGAAAATTGTCTGCTCCCAAAACAGTTGAACAGTTTCTAAGTCTCATCTGCAAAAGATGCTCACTTTTTCCAGTGGCATAACTGAAGCAAAAACTCCAGAAAATCCTTCATGTGCATATCCTCATGGCAGAGAAAAATGACTCTTCTAGTTTTTCTCAAGTCATTTCCTACATACTATTAGGTTAACAGAAGACGTCAGAACACAAGTATCTACATAAGGCCTAATACTGATTCCCAGCTTCCATCTGGATAATTTCTATTTAAACAACTCAGTCTCAGGAGTTCCCTGCTTTCTTTTATGCCAGAAACCTGGAGAATCGATAGACTTATCTCTGGTGAAACACCAGATATAAAAATAAATAAATGCTCTTCTAATAGATTTTATTCACAGACATTCTGGGGACACTGATGAAGTTACAGACCTTCTTCCCCAGGCTTTGTAAGACCTGGCAAGCAGTTCTTCATATTCATAACTAATAGATATCTGTGATTATCAAGAAGATATTTTTAAATGTGCTGTCTTTTGAGAAGGAAAAAATGTTTCCCATCTCTCTTCCTTCCACTTTTCTTGTCTGGTTGATTCTTTTACATCAATCAACCGCCTTGAAAGGGATATTGTTAACTCAAATATGAACAGTAGAAAGAATATTAATTTTATTTACTTGATCTGCTATTTTTTCAAGCTCAGCACCTTGCAATCTCTCATAGATAGACTGCACATGAAAAAATCAGTAATATGACAGTGCTCCACTATCACTACTTAAACTTCTATCTGTCCTCCTTCATTTCCATGAATTGCAGTCTGCCAGTAGGTCTCAGAGTCCATAAATGTGCTCAGATCCTCCCCTAAACTGTAAAAAGTGCATTGTGCAACATTTTGGTTTTCCAAGAAGGGACGCCTGAAATTTCTGCCCAGGTCCTCTTCTCCGTGAGTCTGCCAAGGTTTATGTGAAAAATATCCTTGCATCAACAGTGACTGGAACCCCCTTCTTGATTCCCAGAGGATGATTGTGAGTGTTCTGGGCCATGCCATTCTGAGCCTCCCTCCCACTGCCCAAGTATTGTGAATGCAAGGCAGGGATGCATTGCCATCATGTAGGAGATATGCCTCCTCTCAAACCTGGACATATTATACTTGTCAGGGAAAGAGTTTTGGTCACTCTCCTGGATTAATCCCACCTGACAACTAAATACCACACAACTGATCACTCATTTCTTCCTCCCTGGTAGGGGGGAGAATCTGAATGAGAAGTAAATATCTGGCCTGGTTTCAGCCAGGGTCGAGTTAATTTCCTCTCAGTAGTTCTGACAGTGCTGAGTTTTGGATTCCAAATGAGAATGGTGTTGATAACACATTGATGTTTTGGTGTGTTACTAAGTTGTGCTTATCCCAAGTCAAAGACTTTTTTTTTCCCTTGACTTATGCTCTGCCAGTGAGGAGGTAAAAAAACAAACTGGGAGTGAGCATAGCTGCCCAAAGGGGTACTCCACACCGCAGAAAGTCATGCCCAGTATATAAACTGAGAGAAGTTACTCAGAAGAGGTGCTAGTCTGGGGGAAGGGGGGGGTCTGACATCAATCATCAGGTGGTGAATTGTATTGTGCACCACTTGTTTATGCCTTTTTATTAACATTATTATTATAATTTACCATTATTACTGTATTTTACTTTATTTTCAATTATTGAACTGCTCTTGCCTAAACCTATAAGTTTTTCTTTGATTCTCCTCCCCATTCCACAGGGGCAGGGGAGAGAGAAGGGGGTTGAGCAAATGGCTCAGTGTGGTGCTGACTTTTCAGCTGGATTTAAAACATGACAGCCCCATGGGCAGAGATGAGAACCGTATTATAATTGAAACAAAAATGTAACTATACAATAATAACATAGTAGTATAGTTAGTAGTTAGCATAGTAGTAGTAATAGTAATGAAAAGGAGAGGGAGAAAAGGAACCCAAGATAAGCAAGTGATGCACAATACAACTGCTCACCACCCACTAATAGATATCCAGCCTGTCCCTAAGCAGAGATTGGCCCCTTTTCCTGGGAACTAGATGCAGTCTATGTACTGCACATTTTTCTGTGGTATGGAATATGCCTCTCTTCAGTTGGGGTCACCTGTCCTGGTCACGTTCCCTCCCAGCTTCTTGTGCATCTATCTCTTCACTTGCAGAGTACAGAAACCGAAAAGTCCTTAGGGTAAACATTACTCAACAACCACAACAAAAACATCAGTGTGCTACTGAAATTATTCTCATAGTAAATTCAAATACAACACTATTACCAGCTACTAAAAGAAAATTAAGTCTATCCTGGCTGAAACTAGGACAGGTACAGGCTCTGTCTGACATGCAGTTCAGACAACAAAGACTGAGCTTTAGCAGGTAAGAGGAGTCTTTAGACAAGGCAGGTACACCTGATGCTTCTATCACATTTTTGCTGCATGAAGCAACTGAAGCAATAGCGTTTTTTTCCTTGAGTCAAATAAAAAATGATGGAAGGACATATAATCTCAAAGTAGTGACTTTCACTGCAAAATAAACAATTTCTGTTACATTTAAATGAGTCTGATATAATCCTATGCTCAGTCAAACCAAGACTATCCAGTCCAGTAAGTAGTATTTAATTATATTATACCCTTATATTTTTCCAGTGTAGTTCTCATGTCAGTTTCCTTTGCTTTTCAAACTGTCAGTGAAATTTTTGCAACACACTCTATTCAGGGAAGAACTTCCACTGGGGAAACTATTTAAATAATTTTGTTATGTCTTTCCATCTGTTGGTCCAAGTATACACACAGTTTCTACTAAATATGAAGTAAACAAACTGCTGCATCTGTCCAAGGTTATTTTGCAAACTAAACCATGTCAGCACAGGCCTCTGAAGTACTTGGATAAAATAAGCTGTTTAAGTATGAATTCTTACATTATCAGTGTTACTGAGATGTTCCAAAACAAGAAAATAAAATGTGCCAGAATGGGAGTTAAAAACCACGAGAGCCAGGGGAGCTGAGAGTCATACTGCAACCTCCTAGCCTCTACTAAGCTGCACTTTAGGAGGTTACTGCAGGGACAAATCCATGGGCTGTCCAGTCATGAACCAAGCACAAATTTACTTCTTTGTTTTTCAACTAATTCACACTCATGGGGTCTGAGGGCTTTTGAATTAAAAAGTTCCACATCTGCACAGTGGAAAACAGACGTCTGACGTCTGGGTGCTTTAGGCACTCTTTTTCTTTATTGCCCTTTAGCCCAGAACAGCTTCCTATTTCTCCCTTCTTGCTGCCTGTGGTTTACAGGTGTCACTGACTGCCTCTGTAGACTATTTCTTTTCTGGCAGATATTTTGTTCATTGCTTTGTTCTTCTTTTGTTTTCCCCCATGTAATTAGGAGACCAAGACTTCTGGCAATACCACTGCAGACACTACACCATGATGAGAACAAAACAGATTAATTTCTGACTAAAACAAACTGATGTGCTTACCGTTTGCTAGTATAGAACACTGACTGGATAACTTTGGAGCCTCCCCACTGCACCAGAAACCTTCCCCTGCCATATTATCTTCCCCTCTTTGTGACCAGCTTCCCTCTTGTGATAGCTTCTTGAAAGACTTTTGCTGAGGCCTGTTTTATACACCCCTATGCCCCTGTCAGAGACTCCTCTGTGCCATCTGGTACTTGGTCCTCCAGGGACTCCTGTAGACTTGTGAGGCACCATGATCTTTCTCACACATTTAACAGAGTGCATTCTTCTGCCTTAATTACCATGACATCTGGAGGAAAAATAAATGTTTTCATATGAAAAAATTATATTCCTGAGAATTCATGACCACACAGCTAGCATCTGGGGAAATTACTCTCTTTGGAACAGACTCTTGAGTATGTGATTAGCATCTGCATGTGAATGTAAGCTGTCTTTCTAGAGGAATCCATGAGTTTTGGGCTGGTCTGTAGGGAACTGTGAGGAGCCAGCTGGTCTGCCCAGGTCCAGAGTCACCTGATGAGGGTCCCATACTTGGTTTGGCTTTGTATGCCATCATCAAGCAGCCTTCTGCCTTTGTGGTTTCCAGGCCAGCCATGTGGATGTGTGTTGGAATTGCAACTCCCAGAAATAGTGACCCTTGACTTCAGAGACCTAATAAAAGCCTGCTAGATGGGCTGGGGATGAAGGGCCATGGGACTCTGGATAAAGCATAGAGCTGCCTGGTCCCTAGGTGCCAGTCCACTTTGTTCCCTGCAGGCAGGGACCAGGTAATCTGCTGCACCAAGCAGATTACCTGTGCGTGCTCCTCCCCATGCCAGCTCTTTACAAGACCTCTCTCTGTTTGCAGAGGTTTTTCTGAGCAGTGGATTTGCTAGAAGCCCATCTAGATGAAGATCTCCGGGTATAGCTCTCCAGTCCAGAACAAAACTGCATGGGATGGTCCAAGCCATTTCTGCATGAAGGGCACCTGTGCTGCCATGTTTCCTCTTCACCTTCCAAAAAGTAAGGTGTCCTGATGGGTAGGAAATGCACAGTCCAGAACCAAAGATATGTCCCTGATGTGAGCAGCCTATTGAATAAATGTTGAGAGCAGTTCACTGACTGCATGGCAAGAGCTGAGTCTGATGCGTCCTGAGAGCCAAGCTGACTTGCAATAAACCACTGGACACCAGGGTGGAAGTGACCCCTGATGCTACAAGCAGAGACTCTTGCACTGGGTTAGCTGGGTCTGAATTTCATTCTGATCTGGGGATCCAACCACTGCCCCCAGGGCTTTGTCCTCTGGGCAGTGTGTAGGCACTTACTGTGCCGACGAGGTCCCTCCCTTTTCCTGAGGCTTCCTGTGCTCTCAGGTGGGTCTCGGTGGCCACTGCTCCCCTGCAGTGCTGGTGCCTGGCTCGGTCTGAGGGGGACGAGGCAAATGGGGCGGGGGGACGGGGGGGAGGCCGCAGAAAGAGGTTGGCAGATCTGACTCCCATGCCTGACAGATTGCAAAGGCGATGGCAGTCCCAGGGGAGCAAATGGGAACAGGGAGGGTCCCGGAGACCTTGCCGCGTTCCAGTCTAGCCCTTAAAAAACAAACAAACAACAACAACAAAAAAAAAAGCCAACAAAAAATACAACCAAAAGAAACATGACAACCATGCGAAAACAAGAAATAAAAACCAATCAAACAATCCAAACAAGCAAACACCCACACAAAAAAAAAGCCACCTAAAAAGTGAAACGAGACCTCCTCTCCCCCGCGCCTCTGGAGGACAGCGGAGTGGAGCACCGCTGCCCGAGGCGATGGGCGCTGGTCCCGGGGCGCTGGGGCGCCGTGCGCAGCCCACGGGTGCAAAATTAAGTCCCCGCGTGGTGCTCCCGGCCCGCGTGTACGGAACCCGACGGGCGGAGGGAGGGCGACTGATCCCTCTTTTGAAAACCAGATTTGTCGCCACTCTCCGGTGCAGCGGAGGAGAGATCGGGTCGGCGGCGGCCCCTCCCCGGTGACGGCCGGCCCAAGCTCCGCGGGCGGCGCGGACGGGCCGCGGTCCCGCCGGGCAAAGGCGGCGGCGAGCGAAACCGGGGCTGGGTTTGTGTTCTCCGGAGGAAAACGAGAAGCAAGCGTCATCGGCTGTCGGATGGGACATCTTTTTGTCGCCTAGGGCAAAACGCAAGTGAACGCTGTAGCCCGAACTTATCAAGCGATCCTAGTGACCGAGCGTTTCTCACTGTGTGTTCTGTTTGTTTTTCCAGGACCTACGCAATTTTTAATGTACTATACACTTCCCGCTTAATCTTCCTCGTTTATTATATAATTACGGTTTCAAAGTGATTATGTAATTAAAATCATGTTTCACTGCAGCGTACTTCAAAAGGAAGGCAACCTTCCCCAGCATTATTTGCTGGTGATGTCATAATTTCCCTGTGATATTTAAAATAAACACATTAGTCCAAGAATTCTAAACATGTCTGAAAGTATATAGGGGAATTGATTGGCATAAAGCAACGGTGAAACCTATCACTAGTTTAATATATTTCTATGCTCCCATGCAGTGTAAATTATAGGATAATGGGGTGCAGGCGATGGTAAGCTCTGTTTATATAATCCATTTCTTCACACAAGTTCCCTTTGCTTTTCCTTCCCTTTGTGTATGTGGTGGTTCTCTGATCCTACTGACCTCAGCCATGTGTTTTCACTTTTTCTTCTGATCTCAATTCCATGACCAGCGGGGAATAAAATACAAATTGAATAGTAACCATTCACAGGCCACTCTTTTCAAACTGTTGTTAAGCCTTCTTTGTCTTGTCTAGCAATTGATAGATAAATGTGTCGTATTTTACCCAAGTCTTTCTTCTCTCCTTGTAAAGCTTTGTTGCCCCGAGTTCTTTAGTCCATCTTTCTCTTTTTCTTTCTAAAGAAAATCATTTCTTTCTCTTTTTCTTTCTAAAGAAAATCATTTCATCAGGGCTTGTCACCGAAAGGGACCGTTCTCTTCATTGGCAGTACAACGGGTGATGGTTAAGCAGCGGAATTGGACAAAAATATCAGAAGAGGGAAATAAAGGAATTCCCCCAACATTTGGTCAGATCTATTCCCAGCACGACTGGAAGTTAATTTTAAATTTGACTTGTTTCTTCTGTACACGGTAAATAAAGTACTCCCTGGGCTGCACGAAGCTCCTTTCTGAAAAGGAGAAAGTTAAATACTCGAAAAGGGAAGAAAATAAAAAAAGCCCTCGTCTTTTCCCTCTGCATGTCTCTTTCATTTCAAACCTGCTTTCTGCGCTCTCAGGCGGGGCCGACGCTGTTTATTCAGCTTTTCTTGACAATGAAAAGCAACAAAGAGAAGTTTAAACGATCTCCTGTTATTTTGGGGGTTGTTTTTCCAGCGGTCTTCTCCCGGGCTTCTTCTTTGGGGATAAAATGCAGAAGAAAATAATTTGGAAACCCATAGAGAAAAACATGTCATCAATCCCATGCCCTTTATTTGATAAAAAAACAATTGTCATGAAGGTTTCTTCTGTGATCATCTAAACTGCTGAACAGCAATGGTTATAATTATTACCAAACTGCCAACGTGCTGAAGGCAATCTGAGATAATTTCTCATATGTATTTTCAATAGCTTGGTTTAAATGTCCTTTTTAAATTTTTTTTTTTTAGAGGCTTATTCCACCTCTATTGCAACCCGGGGTTTAGCTGTTAACAACTGTTTTAAAAGCGGTAGTTGAGAAGAGGGATCTTTTGTTGTGCCCCTTTTTGAAGAACTACTGCTCATAAGCAAACATTTTGAAGAGTGCATCGGTCTCTAATCAAAATAATCCAGGTTCTTGTGTGAAAGGTAAATATTTTGCAACCACATTACTGGAGCTGAAAGAACTAAACAAGTCAGACACCGAAATTTGCAATGTGGTAAAGTGTGGGCAGTGAGAGAGCTGCAAGACAGAGAAGAGGTCCTCTTAACCTGCCAAAACCTGTCGAGTGTTCCTTCAGTAGAAAACGCTGCAGTGAGGTTTTGAAGGAAATGCAACTTAGCAGAAAAATAATTTTCGAAATTTTTCTGGAGACAACGACCGTCTAGAGCGAAGCTGTGTACCTGTAAAATGAGCCCCTGTGTGTCACATGCTTCATATTAAACTTTCATGCAGTTTTCCCTCGCTGTTTTTTTTCCAGCTAAAGGGTTCTTATAAACTTTCCTTCGTTTATTTAAGTCTGGTTTTCATTGCTGCAGTTTTGCATGGTTTGCCTTTGTTTAGTTTATTAACCCACAGGGTTACTTTAACTAAATATTTGGGCTGAATACTTTGGGGTTGGATTTCAACGTTTTCTAACAAAATTACTGAGTTTTTTGAAGCCACACAGAGAATTCTGTGTTGACTTTATTAGTCAATTTAACAGGCTATAAGGAAAATAAAAATAAGAAACATACTAGTGTAACCCCTCCAGTGGGGTTTGGGGTTAAAACTGGTCTCTTATTTAGTTTTTCAGATGCCGTCGAGGCTGCGTTAACTTTAGTAACGTTTTAATAGCATTGTCTAATGTACAGCGCCTCTGCCCTGCCGAAGCCTTGCGCGGTGCCCGATGTCGATCGCGGAGGTATTTTTAAACCCTTCACGAAGGGGAAAACAAAACAAAACAAAAACCAAACCCAAAACAAATACAAAAACAAACAAACAAAAAAAAAACCACCACAGGAAAAAAAAAAAAAAGGTACCTTTGTTTGTGCTTGCTGCCTCCACGCCTCGGCCGAAGGGTGAGGGACGGCACGGCCAGTGAGGTTCGTTCGGTCCCGGAGAGAGCTCGGGGGGACCGGCGCAGCCCTGCTGAGGCACTGAGAAGGGTCCGGAGGCTGCGGACTTGGACTGAGTCCGGCCCCATGTGCTGCCTGGGGAGCATTCCCCACCCCACATCCTGGCAGACTGTCCTGCAGCCTCCCGTTGGGGTTGGCATGCTTATTTTCGGTGCTTCTTGCTTAGTTTAGTTTAATTTAGTTTAGGTCTGTTTTTAAAAACATTTGCGCTGATGCCTGGCTGGGACACAAAGTAACAAGTTAGCCGGGGAGACACGGGCACTTGGACATAGAGTGAGCTGCAGGTAGTCACATGTGCAGGGGACAAGAAGCTCTTCTACAGAAAGAACCCAAAATCTCCCTGGCATGATGTCACTTGCCTGGGTTGTAGGACTCCTCGAGCAAAAGCAGGGTATCAGCAAACTGTTTAGTGAAATGCACTGTCAGGTAGAAACCAGGGGACTTCTCCAAGATACTGCTGTGGATACCAATTACCAGTCCATTCAGGAACCCTTCCATGCCTGTGGATTTTCTGTCAGGCACTCATCTCTATCAAGTAACTGTCCAATGCTGTGCTGTGAACACCATAGGGTGCTCTACAGATTTGTCCAGTCCTTGAACATGTACTTTTATCATTTAAGAGCTAGTAACATCTCCTGGGGAGAATTCCCTGCATGAGGAATGGTAAGTGGGGAGAGGTAAGGAGCTTACAGCTCCCTTTTGAAATGGGGATCTGCAGAGGTAGATAATCTCAAACCTCAAGAAAGACAGAGGAAGGGTAGTAGAGTGTGGAGATGCTACAACAGCAATGAGACATGATGTTGATCAATGAGACAGTCTGTTGATGTCTGGTTCCTTAGAAAAATAAGTGCCAATAGAAAGATGCAAAGAGGGAAGAGGAAGGGCCCAAATTGGGAAGGATCCTTGCAGGGCATCTTTGAAGGAATAGAGACAAAACCTGTCTTTGTCACCATCTCAGAAAAAGATATCAAAGCTTCCAAAATACAGAGCACCACAAATCAAAGTGACACCTATGCCTGTGTGGGTGAAAGAGAAAACCCCTGTGTAAAATCTGGGTGGGCATAACAAGGAAGTCAAAACCTGCAGAAAAGCCTGATCAGAGCTACAGACATGTTACAGGCCTGCAAGCGGCCCAGAAGGTCCATGGTCAAATATCAGAGGGACAGTCCAAAATTTTAGAAAAAGCAGCTATGTGGTGTTAGTACCCACTAACTAATGTCTTAATCTCAGACCTAGATTTTAGAGAGTTATGTGAACCCAAAGATAGATGCATTAGTGCATCTGGCAGGGAGATTTGTCTTCACTTGTTTTAGGAAGTTCTCAACAAGACTTAAGAACGAAAATGCAGAACTCTTGCAATACCTCTGAAGGGTAAATCAGTCTATCCACAATGACCAACAATAACCCAGCAACAAATGTATGTCATGTTTGTCAATGGGATTAATTCAGTGCAAAAATGAAGCTGTTGCTTCTGATAGAGCAGCTTACTGCCAACACGCCATAGTGATGTTGTCCACTGCTATCTGGAAAATAAAATGTGAATATGTAACTCCTTAAAACATGTCCCATTCCATACCATTAATGTAACATTGATATGCTTTTCTGATACCAACATGAGAGAGTAAAAGAGCAAATACTACCTTCAAATATTATTCAGTATTTTTGTTTTACTTACTTGCCATTGCATTTTGCCAAATGCTTTGTGGTCTCTTGAACAGAAAAGGACAGCACAGAAGATCTGTGTTAGAGTCAAGCTTAGGTTTCACAAGAAATAAAAGCTTGGAGCTTAGCTAGTAGTGAAGAAATAGGACAACTTCTAGAAAAGGCTAATAAATGTTTACTCTGTTCAGTATTGCTTTTATTTATCTCTCTCATAAGTGATCTTGCAGTACCATTTTTTCCCCAAAAATTAAGATTACTGTATTAAAACCGAATTTTCCAGAGCTTAGAATTTTCAGCAGCAGTATTTATTTCACTATGTAAAAAGAAGACACAAATTGTTAGGTTTTTTGAGAATTTCCATGTTTTCCTTCACTCAAAACAGTCAAATCTGAATAATGATTGGCCATACATCAGTCTGAAATGTGCTGAAATGTGGCAGCAGTAAGTAGTGACATCAAATGAGCTACAGAAAACCAAATCAAATGGGAAGAAGAGAATAAACTGGGAGAGGAACAGGTTAAATGATGAAACAGAGTAAAAAAGTCATGATGAAAAAGACACCAAAGACAAAGGTTGTCTGCAGTAGATGTATAGCTTGACAATCACTTCCATCACTTTTATTCCTGATTGGACATGCAGCAGAGAAAAGCATTACTAAATTTCCACCTCAGATTGATGCTATCAAAATCCTCAGATTTTCATCTTGTTAATTATTTGATACTATAAAAGTCATAGAACCAGCTCTCAGCTTTGGTTCCCTGCTTTGCAGGGTCCCAAAAGACTTCGACTCTGACTTTGTTTAATACGTGAAATCAAACTGCAGCTGACTTTAATTAACAAAGGAAGAAAGGATGAAGCAATTATTAGTTGACAGATCTCCCTGCCTGTCATGCTGGAAATGACCCTCAATGGCTACAGGGCTAGAATGAAAAAACAAAAGACCTTAGGACCTATTATATATAGGACTGAAGGCATGTCTTCATGGTACTGTGTATTAATTTTTCCTTCTGATTTGAAGGATGGCCATTCACATCCCCTGGCACTGCAATCAGTATTTAAAAAAAAAATCCTAACGAGAAAAACCACCCCACGGCAGAACAAAACCCACACACAATAATAATAAATTACATAATTATCCAGTAATTTGAAGCAGTGATATACAGCCCACAAAATAAAAATCATTCCCACACCCCCAGTTTTATTTCTGTGTGGGTTAAATGTGCATATGGAGGAGGGATAAATAGACACTGTGTATATCCAACATGGCAGAGCACTTATTCTTAGACACAGAATAGAGTAAGATATCAGATTTTAATGCCATTAATATTTTCCTACAGCAAATTCTAGTTGTGGAGATGAGAACTCAGACCTATCTTAATTAAAGATGAGGACCACTACAGTTTCATCTGTGTATTTTTTCCTAATGAATATTTTAGGGTGTTGAGTATCTATAATATAAATTCTTAACTATTTGTTATGTAGAATTTTAGTCTGAATAATGAGAAAAATTGAGTAAATGGTTGTAATATTGTGTGATGCAGTTTAGAAGATAGATGGGATTGACTGTCAGATGATCTGTGTGTGGTGACTCACATGGTGGCTATTTCAAAACAAGACAGACGTTTCATGTGTGTGCCATGTCATCATTGATACTTACCATATTTTATGTGCTAGTGGTCTTGATCCTTTTTAGAGGTTTCTATTGTTGTGGGCACTTGAGGATGTGGAGTAATAGATAATCTCTGCAATTTAAATACAGAAGCCAGATGTTGAGTTAGATGGGACATCAGGGTACAGAGAGAGGTAAACAGACCTCCCCAGGAGTAGGCATCAGCTCAGTGCTGCTTTCCACTCTGGTTATTTCTTTATTTGACCTCCCAGTGAAGGCCAAATTTTTATGTTTTTGTTTGTAAAAGTAAAATGAACTGTTTGTGTAGTACAACACAAGAGGAAGTCATGCACTATTTCTGCAACTGGCTTAGTGGGCTCAGGAGAAGAAGTATAGAGGTGTAGAGGACTAGACAGAAGCAAATGCTGTCTGCTGTGAGTGTATGCCAGTGTATTCAGCACAACAGCTCACAGCTGTGGCACCAGTGTAACCACCTTTATGCAAAATATTTATGTGTACTTCCCTGTGTCTTCTTGTATAGTATTTTGTAAGATGGAGGGTTCATATATTTGTGTAAACATGTATATGCACAGAAGTACTCAAGTGTTCTTACAATCATCAGGGAAAGTGTGTACTGTTGTAGTTCCCCCAAGTTTCTCTGGGCTATAACACTCAGAGAGGCATTTGAGAGAAACAGAATTAAAACACAAACAATTGTTTCTAGGTATGTTTCATTGACTGGATGGGAAATTAGTGTCTTGTGTTAAAGGAAATGATGACACCATGATTGGAGGCATTAGTGTTATCTGTGAGAGAATATTTAATTTTCCTATATTTTAGACATACTTAATTAGAAACCACTGTGTCAGAAATTATGATATAAGAAATACTCCAGACAGATTTCTTATAGAAATAATATTTGTCTGTGAAAAGGTTATATTGACTGTCTTGTACAAAATCAGAGACTGCTATCTGCTCCTGTAGTACAGCACAGGTACCCTGTTCACTTGAAAAAAAACAACTCACCAAACTTTTCGAAAAGGACTGGTAGTACAGATGTGTAGATATGTATTTAGGAGGTCCAGAAGTCTGGCAAAGTACTTTCAACTACTGGTTACATATTTTTATCTGCTCTGTTCTATAAATGGGTGCTGATTTGAATCAGTAATTTGTGGTATATATTGGTGCTATTTTCTTATTGGTGCTATTAGAAGTCTGCAAAAATCCTTCTTAATGAAGAAAGGTCTTCATTTAAGAGAAAAAAAATCGAAGGATTTTCAAAATATATTTCCTTCATGTCAGTGTTATGATGAGAATGATAGGCCTAGCACTGCTCTATTATACCTAAGTGAAATGTAGTCACTTCCTAGTGTAATAACATGTTTGAGAATACAGAGCAGTTTAAAACTTGTGAGGATATATTAAAGAGTCCTCCTAATCTATTAAATCTGAAACATAAGGAAAGACACAGTGAAAGCTCATCTGTGTCAGCTCATGCCCATTTGCACAATGCTATCCAGTCTATCCTGGTTTTTAAGTTAACTTTATGAACACAAAATTAGATACCTCCATGTTTTTTGAGCTCAGACACTAACAAAAGACAACATTATCCTCCTGTTCTTTCAGGACTTGGTGCTGAAAACTGTCACTATCCTGACTGACAGAACAATTAGTGTTGTCAGCAGAGAAAATAGCGAACCAACTGAAGGCCAATATGTTTATTTTCCCACTCAGGGATGTAGTCTTCCCAGGTGGAGACTCTGAAAACATTCCTGCTAAAGCTGACATGGTTTTTACTTCAGTGAGGGATTGGTCTACCCTGAACAGGAAATTAATCCAAATATTTAAGAGAAAGCAATACAAGCTGCATCGAGTGCAGGAGACATACAGCTATGGCACTGTCTTCACATGGAGAAAAATACCTAATTTTGAGAATATTAATTTTTTATGGTTTGTTGTTTTCCAAGTTGACCACATATAAATGATGAAAGAGGATAGTGGCTGTAAGGTTAGAAAAACTGCATAAGGCAGCATGAGGTAATAGACTATCAGAGAAGCCTCATAAGTGGCATCACACAGCCCTTAAATTAAATTACACAATGAACTCAGAGTTATTACACTGTCTAAACATAGTCCCTTGTTTTTATTCAGTTTCCAAATGTCTCTTTGTATAAATGGCATACGACAATTAACAGCACTGTCTCTTATCTTTTTATGAAATGTACCTTTTCAATTGAAAAATTATGTGCAAATGTTCTCAAAATCAGTTCAGATAACAAAGCCACTTCTTTTTCTTCCACCAAACACACTATTTCTTAAGATATTTCTATTACATGATATCATAGGTGATATAAGAGAAGCAACACAGGACACGGCAAGGAGAAGTTTCAGCCTTCTTTTTTTGTGCCTTTCATTGGGATAGTGCAGTAGAAGCAAATGCTCTGTGGTGTAGTGGCTTTATTTTTAGAAGTCTTATCAAATCCTAGAAGATCCTCTTGTTGCCCTCTGTATCAGCAAGGCTTAAGTAATTTTCCCTAGAAGTTTCTGAATGGAAGTAATAGCTAGAAGGAGATAGAAAGGCATCCATGTCTAAAAATGTAAACTGTTTAACCTACAAAACTCTGTAATTTTGCAACAACTTGTATTTTTCAAGACAGGCCCATACAATGGGGAAGGGGGATGTACAGAAAAGAGAAGGGTTTCCACAAGCATGGCCCTTAACAGTCCCTCTATTTGGTGGAAATCCTGGACTCATAGTGGTACTCCTAAGTAGTCAGCCATCTTCCATGAATACTTGAAGAAATACATAATCTTAGCTGGAATATTTTTATCTGCAATATATGACAGCACAAGTACAGGAGATGCAAAGGCAGATGAAGATGCTTCCACAAGCAGTTGGCTCCTCCGTGCTCCAAACTCAACACACATAGCCTGCCACCTAAGCCCCTTATTCCTTCCCTTTCAACTTTGGTGGAAAAACCTTCTTCATTTGGTGGAAAATTCTGCTCTGGAGAGATCTGGTTTCTGAAACATGCTATTGTTACATATAAGATTTTTTTCCTTCTCTCTTGTGACAGCTATCAGATATTTGGTGTCACAACTGTGTTTCTAGAGTGTAAAAAACTGATAAAAATAGCATTATACATGGGGCAATGCTCATGTTTTAAGATTGATATGGAACAACTACAGCATTTAGGGAGAACACTTATAAGGAAAGCAAAATACAGGATTGGTTGTCTTTTTACTGAAAGCGAGACAGCAGTCTCTTGCTGTTAGACCCAGAGCTGTTCCCTAGCAGATTCCTGCATGCTGTCTGCCCCATCACAGTGCTGCTGGGACTCAGGGCCAAGGAAAGCAACATACTGCGAGCAGGGAAGCACCCAATATGGGATGTTGAGCTTTCATGTAGCTTTTTTACTTTGCTGTGAGAGCACAACCAAAAAGGGTGCTTCAGCAAACTGCAGAAATCACCAGCGCTTGTGGTGTTACCCCCCTGTGTGTTTTGCTTTGCAAGCAATAAAACATCTCCTGATTTCAAATGTTGCTTTCCATAGCTTACCAACACCCTCAGTCCCTAGTCTTAGCACTGCTGGCTGTTTTACCCTGCAGTATACACCCTCAGGTCTTTACTCTCCTAGAGATGCTAATGAAAACTAGCCACTAGTTTCCTTCAACTGAATGAAGGAAAAACGCAGTTGAAAAAAAAAAAAACAAACAAAACAAAAAACCAAAACCAAACCAAACCAAACAAAAAAAGCCACCAAAACAAAACCCCTTCTATTTACTGAGAGCCCATTGGAAAATCTATTAAGAGATGTGTGCAAACATGCAGAGGTTTAAATGAAGGAGCCTGAGTTTAAAGGCTTAGAGCACTGTGGATCCCAGATGGACCTCTATGCCATGCTGCAAACCTTTTCATGTGCTCCACCACTGGCATGTCAGAGGGCATAAACAAGGGTCTGAGAAATGCACAGAGAAGCATTTCCTTCAGGATTAGTGAAAAGAGCATGTACATTTGTTTTTAAAAATTGTTAGTGTGTTTAGATACATAAACTTCAATAATGTGGGCATGCAGATACAGATCAACACTGCTTCTCTTCTCTCCCAAGGCGCAATATTTCTTCAGCATAAAGGACATTTGCTGATCTTGCTGTCTATGACTTCTAGCATTTACTGTCTTTCCCCTGATGTAGTCCCTGTCAATTCCTCCCATCCTTCTGTATTTGCCAGCAGATATTCACCCTCCTCTGTACTCCACAGTGTAGCTATATTTTTGAGTGGGCCAGCTTCCCTCAAGGAAACTAAAACCTCTTGGAAAATAAAATGGAAGCTGCAGGAAGGCAGATAAAGCATCTTTCTTCCTCTTACTTAAAAGTACAGCAGCAATGGCATATTTTCCTTTCTTTAAACAATCTGGGGATTGTGATGCCTCTTCCAGCCACTGCGCCTTTCTCTCTGATACTAGTCTGATCTGGGTACCCATGCCTGAAAAGTAGAGACCTGCACTATGACAAGAGCAGTGAGTAAAACAGCAGGAGAACAGTCTTTGCTGGTGGTGCCATTCTTGGGGACAGCAGGCATTTAAATGAGGGGAGAAGGGCATTATGTGCAGGTCAATGGGAAAAGAACCTACAGCCAGGAAAATAATGGAGCTGGACAAAGAATGATCCATCTTGCAGGGGACCATTCCTATGGCGAGCAGTTCAGTTGCACTGGATGACATGACTTCATGTCATGCCTCTCTGGATCGCAGAAGTGTCGTCTTCATCCAAGCCCAGGGAAACACAGTGAGGTACATTTACATAAGTCTTTAATTCCAGGACAGGAATTAAAGAATTAAGAATGGGTTAATTAAGAACCTGCTATCCAGGTAAAGTAGTTTGCTGGCCTGAGAACTGGGAAATGCTGCTCCACTATTGTGAGCTAAAATTCAGTTTTGTAATCTGAGGTCTGATGCATGACTCGTGATATAAGCTCTTGCTATACTGATGGCATCATCCTGTGAAATTATGCATCTGGGTCAATGGCTGTGCCTGCATTTGCTTTCCCAGGACTGCTGCCACATGGCCCGAGAGTTGCAAGATCAGGGAACCAGCATGGAGGGATGGAAGGGAATGTAATTCCAGGGGTAGAGCCATGGTAGAGGCAGAGCATTTCTCTACCTAAGGTCCAGACTGGACTGTGGAATGTGTGAAAGAGCCTGGTGTCATGTCCAGAACAAAGCACATAAACTGGAAGAATCAAGCGGCCTGCCAGACAGCTAGGTTAGGGACTGGGATAAGATTAATGAATCTCTTCTCCTGTGTCTTCCAATGTCCTTCATTACTAGAGTGCCCTTAGCCCTCCTCTTCTTGCTTAGAAGCAGCCAATGATTTTCAGATCTCCAGTACTCAGAAAGCCAAAATCCCCCAGAGAATCAAGTTGTATTGTTAGCATTCACATCCTGTTTGAAATGCAGTCAAGCTCACAGCAGGATATTTCTGTCACTCTGGTGCTTCTGTCACTTGCAACTGTCTGCAGCCACACTTCAAATACCCAGTTTTAGTCTTGTGCTGGTTCTGGCCTCAACCTGTCTGTGGTGAGGTATTTGCAGGGGACTTGCATTTCAGGGCATGGCAGGGATGGCCATAAGCACAGGGTGATGGTCCAAGGAAGCTCCTGTAGCCACAGGAAGTTGTCACAGTGGGAGTGTCTATGACCAGGATGGTTCAGGATGGGGTGTCTCTTGCAGGTGATTTGTGTGCAGGGTGATCCAGGTCCCCGGGGGCGTTGGTTTAGAGGGTAGATGAGGATGTGACTGGAGGTCATGATGAGCTTCAGAGTAGGTAAAGAGAAGTCCAAATCCAGTGAGAATCAAAGTAAAGAAAAAAGCACGTGAGTTTAAGATACTTCATAGTACGGAGTGGAGGCCTCTGGAGGACATTCAGGATTGATTTCCAAATGTTAATGTAGGCCAGGAGTGAAAGCATCTGATCTAGGGCCCCACAGGTGCTTGAAGGATGGTAGAGAAGTGCTGAGGGCACAGGAAACCCAGGAATTCTGCTGAATCCCATGCTGTCAAATGATTTCCCATTTCAATTTTGAGCAACAGTGATGGGAAAAACTCAGAGAAGAAAGTGGGAGCAAGATGTCCACAAGACTGATGAGTCCTGTCAAATCTCTAGTATTAAGAATCCCTTCCTCTTTACGCCTTCCTGCAGCTGAGATTATCTTCCTCACATTAGTGCGGCAGTCCTGCTTTCTCCCTCTCTGTCTCCAACAGTAGCTGTAGCTGCCACCCAGCTGTGCTAATCCAGCTGTGCTTTGCAGTGCAGTCCTGGGCAGTGGGAGTCTGCAGCAGAGTGCCGCTGCTGTGGGTAAGCCTCTGAGCCAGGCAGTGCCCTCCACACTGCTCTGCTAAGCAGAGCCTCCACCAGCTGCAGAGTGTGCAGCTCTTCTCTCTTCTCCGCAATTTGCCAGGATGTGTCAGACAAGCTCCAGCATCTCACACTTTTGGAGAGAGGTTAGCATTGGAGATGTCTGCTTTGGGGACTGGACTGTAGTGTTTCCCAATGACTCGCTCTGTAGGGATAAAGTGGAGTGCATTGTCACTAAAGAGATATATGAGAGGCCTTTGTAAATTGGCATATGTACCTGGTCTATGCCTGTCTGAGGTATGGATATGTTACAAGCTTAAGACAGGATTGTGCTTCTGTGCTCATAGAATTTGCTTGACATTCAGCTCCCATGCAGAATATGTGCTTCAGAATCTAGCTTCATTTCTATGCATTGCACACATTTTTAGCCATGACGGGCAGGGAAAAAAATATTAGAATGTAACCAAGTGTAAATCTTTGTCATGCTGAGTTTGCAGGCAGCCTGGGAATAAGCTCTGAAGTGGATTTTAACTGTCTTGTTCATCTCAACAGGTTATTAACTTTGAGGCTTTCAGTCTAAAAGCACAAAAGCTAATGCTATTAACGGTTTACTCCCTGCCTATTGCTAGAAAGGAGGCTGTAGTGAACACAGCCTGAAATCACCCTGTTCATTGCTCAGAGAGCAGTCATGGTATTGGGCCCATCTCCATTTCTCAGCTCTTGCTTTAAATTCTGGGCCGTCTATGCAGTTAAATGCACTGTTTTCCATTCCAGCATCTACCAAGCGCCGGCCAAACCACCAGGAGAGAGCCCAATTTCCTACACAAAGCTTATGTGTCCTCTGTTAGGTGATTAGCTGCACAGAAACTTCACCAGCTGGACACTGAGGGGTAAAAGATGCTCACAGTGTTAAGGTAACCCTCCATGGATTTTGGTGGGACAGACAAGGAGTTGCTCACACCTTCAGGGCCAGTGAAGATGTGGATGGAGGTACTTTTCCTCACTTCCTCTTGGATTCTGCCTAGGTGCACACCTAACCAACATAAGAATGGCAGCAGGAGAGCAGGCATGCTGCAATAGGGACCTGACCTGTCATGCAGAGGTTCCTCTAGAAATACTGCACTACCCCTCCCAAGTGGTTGTTGTATTTCTCTGACGACGTATTTTGGTGACGCAGTACAGTTTCTATACTCAGACCTTCAGCACTTTGATCTTCAGATGGAACCTGATGGAGGAACTGTATGTTAGTCCATTGACAAGGATGCTGCTGTTTATGCTCCTAATATAAGCCACCTCTCTCTGCTCACCAAATTTCAAGCTGCAAAGCTGCCATGGCATTTCTGATCTGTTCTTCTTACAGTGTCAGAAACTTCTGGGTCTGTGCTGTGACACTTTAACAACCTTTTTGGGAGCAGGGAGAGAGGGATTCAGTGAAGGATAGCAGAAGGCAGGGGACAGAGCAAGGCTGCACTCTGCAGAGGGGATAAAGAGTAAAAGAAGAGTATTAAAGATCAAGGTAGTGCACTTTGAGCAGAGTACATAAGCTACAGGAGAGTGGCAGTGGAAAAGGAGAAGAACGATCAGGGCACACATAGCTGGGGTTTGCTTAATACTTTTCTCTCTACCCCAACCACAGGTATAATTAAAAGCACAGTTTGGTTCTGGCTTCCTTTTGCTCATTTTCTTTTTCTAGACCTGTTGCACAAGTTACACATGCAAAACATTTTAAATAACAAGGCACAAGATCATTAAAGAGGCTCATGCCTATGAGGGGGTGCAGAGGCTTTTAGCTGAGTGCTCCCCACCTCCAGTAAGCCCTGAGTTACAGATTGGCCTGCGCTGTGAGGCCCCAAGCAAAAGCGGCTGTTGCACACAGCTGGGGACTGAAATCAAGCTGCGATAGGCCCCACCCTGTGCTTGCACTGCTGGAGACAGGAACAGCCTGTGAGGAGCAGGGTTTTCACAGGATGCTAGACCTCAAGGAGCTGCTGTGTTTTAGGGTCCCTCTGTCTGTCATTTATGTTGCGGCATTAGACCACAGTGGATAATCAACAAAAATAGTCATGCCGTGACTTATCAAACACACATGCAAGAACAAGCATGAAGTACTTCTGGCTTGACAGTGGAGTGGATGCTGTTTGGCTAAGGAAACACATGGGCACAAAGGGGCAATACTGACTGCTGACTAATTACACTGTAAGAACCACATGCAGGGGAAAAGGCAGAATAGCTGCTCAGAGTCTGAAGTAATGATTTGCTTCCCCTGTTTTGTGATTCACAAGCCACAAAGGCTGCAAGCATCATTCAAAAGATGGTGATAACTATCACCACAGGAAAGCTGCAAACGTTCTTGCTACATGAGAAGCTGTTGGTGATGATGGCATGAGTCAAACCAAGGATGACCTCAGAGCTACTGTAGGGCTCACCATCCTTCCTCCAATACTCCCAGCCAGCAGTGAAGACACTGACTAAAATTCATGGAAAGGAGCAGGTGAGGAAATGGCATGCACTGTAGACAAACAAATAGCATTTTTTTTTTATTTCTGCATCTGGCAGTGACATGATTTCTTAACAAAGGAGCATAATGCTTTTTTTCTTTATTCAAACAACTGCGGAGCCATTCCCAGTGACTTGTAACAGCTGAACATAGGCATGGTCAAATAATTTGCCTATCAGTGGCATTAACTTTTCTACTTATTGAGTACAATCCTGTTATGGACCGCATTACAGCAGGCTTTCTTTGGATCCTAGCATCCAGGAACTTGGGAGTGCAAAAATTTTTTTCTCTTTCTTTCAGAAAAAGACTGTATCAGAATTTAGTGTATTGTGCCTTTCATTTATTTCAGTTTTACTCTAAGGAATATTCCTGATGAGAGCAAACTTCAGATGTCATGAATTGCTCTCCCAAGGGTTACTTTGTAAAGTGGGGGCAGCAGCAGTGTTTCGCCTTTCTAGCTATTAACAGCAACTGTGCCATCTAGTCCCGTGCTGAGCAGCAGATCGGGGAGTGTCTCATGGGCAGCACAGGTTAGGACAAGCCTTTTCAACAAAAAAGAAAAACCCACTCAAAAGAAACAAATCTGGTAAAAGCCAATGTGTTCTCGCTTCCTTGCCCACTCCCCCTTCCTTCAGCTTTCATGTCGTTTGCTCAGTTAATTAAAATTGCAGTAATAGGGAGACTGGATGGTTTAGCAGATTGGTAATGGGATATACAGCCTTTCACCTCTAGGTCAGTGGTTCGATTGCGGCCCAAGTTGGTAGTGACCAAAAGTTATTAGCATTGAATGGCTGCTCGGTGACCTCTCTTAGATGCGTGGGTGATTTCAGTGCTCTCCCTCCCAGGCAGGTGTCCATCTGGCAGGAGCTGCTTCCATGGCTGGCACTAATTGGCACCCTTGCAGGCAACCCCAGCGGTGTTGTCTGGGCACAGAAGTGGTATCCGCCCTTTCCATAGTGGTGCTGTCCCCTGGACTGCTGTGGAGCTGCTTGCCTTGCTTATGCCTTGCGGTGTGGATAGAGACACAGTGTTGTTGCCCAGGCTGCCTAGGGATTACCTCTGTTCAGGAGAAGAGTGAGTGTGAGTCTGACTAATATGATATTTGAAACAAACCGATTGTGGGGAATGGTTGCCATTTGCTACTCAGTTCTTACTAAGGGCAAGCAATCTGGGGCAGTGCACCTTGATTTCTACATAGTAGAAAAGGCGTATGTGTAAGCACAAGGCAGAAGATAGGGTAGCACAGGTGACATGAATGTCAGGTGAAAACAAGACAGTTGCAAGCCAGCAGGACCTGCCAGCATCCAAAATGGCCATCATGATGCTTGATTTGCTTTGAGAAGGGCACAAAGCTCTGCAAAGACACGGCTGGCCTGGGCAGCCCATACTGAAGAAGAGCAGACACAAAGATTTACAAGCTATTACCATTCAGAGTTCCACAATCCCTTGGGAGGAAGGGAGAACAGAGACGGGGTGGTCACCCATGCCAAATTCAGCTCTCTCAGTTTTCTGACCAAACTGTTATTATCTAATTAGTCTCTCATTTAAAATATTAGTATGGCCAAGGCTTCTGTGGGTGTGAGTCACCAGAGCTTCAGGATGATTACACCAGCTGGCACTTTTCCTCTCAAATACTGGTGACTCCTGCAGTTGTCAGGAAAGATGCAATCCATGTTTCTATTTTTCATAGCTGTGGCATGACAGTCAAGAGAGGGAGGAAAAGAGCAATGTTTTTTCCAGCTTCCCTCAGCACACTATTTGAGTTCCTTATTTTCTGGCCATTTCAATCCCCACAACTACAATTACAAAAGACTTCTTTAACAGATATAACATGCAAAATTACATAGGAAATACAGTCTGGCATGAGTCTTCTGAGTCTTCTTGCCCCTCAGTTGTCTGGGAAAAGCCTTTTCCAGTGTCATCAGGAGTATTGTGAAGCAGTTGTTTCAATATACAACCACAAACCTTTGGTAGTTTGGTAGTAGTTTAGTTGTAGCAGTGCCTGCAGTACCATTTTTGGTCATGCTCAGAAGTGACCTTCCACAGCAGTATCTGCTAAGCAGTTTACTGAGGAGGCAATACTTTTGGCCTTCTGTGTCCAGGAGACCCTGCCAAGGCAACAAATTTGCTTAGGAATTTGGCTCTCTGACCCAGCACACGTGTTGTTACTTGCAAAAAAGTGGAAATGTTTCCTTTTAATGTTCTTGCTCAGCTCCTTGAGGTCAATGCAGAGTCTGTGTCTGTTCTCTTCCTTCCCCATAGTTTTTAGGACCTCAGCTCAGACTGTTGGTTCTTTGATTCTACAAACAATGCCATCTGCTGTCACATGTTATAGTTCCTCCACTGGTCTGTTTTCTTTTCAAAAGATGATCCAACATAGTGGGTTGCCTGACAGACTCTGTCTCCTTCCACCACCTCACCAGTGAGTCTGTCCTACCTAAAGCAATCCCATTCTTGTGAGCTTGCCTAACAACAGGTGGCCACCAGGCCACCAGTGTAGCTGCTTTAACAGCAATGAGAGGTGGCATGTTCCTGCAAGCTCTCATTCCAACTGGTGATTGTCCCAGTTTGTGCTTCTCGAAGTGTGTGAGTTGAGCCTTGCCAGGGACAAATAGTCTTGCCTTGAACTCATCATCACCTTTCCATTGTAGAAATGCAGTTCTTTCATTTGCAACCCTGAGTGTTTTCCAAAGTATTTTTTTAACCATTAGTATCTTTCTTTTGCAGTTTCATCCTTTACCATGTGGTTTCAAAACCAGTTTTTTTTTCACCGCTTGGAAATCTGAACTCTGAGTGCAATCCATGCCTTTCCTTTGCTGGCACATCTCAGTGGAAGGTTTGCAAATAAATGGACGTTTCACATTCCTAAATCCGATGCCACATCAGTGACATTGTTCCTTAGTTTGCATCAGTTTTCTTCTCCCTGTTCAGTTTCTGTAAAATGTTTTCTTCTGTGTTTAGCTGTGGAGTTTATGGTCATCTGTTGCAATTAGTCGGTTCCTACTCCTTGGCATGAAATCATTGCCTCTGAATCTTGGGTTGATGTCTCTGAAAATTCTTTCAAGACCTCTCTATTGCTGGACTCCAAAACTATTTGCTTTGTCATAATTGACTCATATTTCAGATTCACAAAAAGAAGTTTTTGATTTGAGGCCAAGGAAACACTGACTCCATTTCTTTTTGGTCTTGAGACCTTACTTGAAAAAAATCCATTCCAGTTTTCAGTGTGATTTACAGCTGTATTGTAGTAATTTACAGATCTGAAGAATCTTCAAACACTTCAAATACATAGGCTTAAATACACACACAGAAGGAGGATAGTATTTTCTGCTTAAAGAAGTTAAATTTGAGCTATTATTTGTCATTGCAGAGCTTCAGCTGTCCACAAGGACTGCCTGGCAGTACACAGAGGACTCTGCGTGCAATTTTCTCTGTAGCGAGCATGTTAGTGCTTTACTGACGACACGTCCAATATTACCATATTGAGATCCTTTTTTCTTCCCTTCAGAGATCAATCATGCTACTAAGCTTCAATTTTATTATTAATACTTCAGCCTACATATGACCTACATTGCTGAAGATCAACCTATAAATGGTATGCATTGATAAAAAGAACCTACCTACATATGATGTGTGTAAAACTAAGGAGTGAATTGCCAAAATTAGGCAGAATACACAAATTAGTAGAGTAGATTTGATTTCCACCTTTCAAAAGTGGAAATCAAAATTTACAAAAGGTGGTGTATTGATCTTCAGTGTTAATAGGCTAAAAAACTATTAAACAACTGAAACCCATAAAGGTTTCCAAACTTTTTAGGCCAACAGGTCATTATAACTCTTCAGGGATAAGGGACCACTCTGCCTGCTTGTCATCAGACTTTTACTTGAATATTTCTTGCTCCAAAACATTGCAGAGTATTGTATTTCCAAAGACTATATACCATGGACTCACTGTTCATTGGTGATCCATAAATGTCAGTATGGGAATCACTGCTATGTGCATAAAGTTCAGCTGAAAATCATATAACTACAGGGAACTAGAAGAATCCTGTGTCCTTCCTAGATCTCTGTCCAATAGAGATGCAGCTCAGATGTAATTAGTCACTTTTCACTCATTCTGTTTAAATTAATCTTATTTAGTGGTCACTTTGTCTAGCCTTCAGGTTCTATTACAAGCCCTTCAGTCAAGAGCTTTTCTGGCATTGTACAACACTGAGCACAATGTGATGTTGATTGATGAGCACATCAGTAACAGGGAATGCTGGCAAATTTCTGCTGTCTGTGTTACAGCCCCACGAGTCTATTATATTTATGTCAAACAAAGATTTGTGTTTGCTTGAATCCAGTGCCTTTTCATCCATGCTTAATGCTTCTCAGAGTTGGACTCCCTACAAGAAGCTTTGGAAGGTACATGCCTGACATGACCAGGCTAGTGGTGTTTCAAAGTTTCTTCTAAGCAATCCTGGGGAGATTAAGGCAGGGATCCTGTACTCCATTTTCACAAACTGTATTTACCTAAAAATAAATATCTTATTGTAGTTTTGCCTATTGAACACAAGTGTTTAGTGGAAGGCCAGCCAATGTAACAGTACCCCTCCCAAAATAAAGCATGAAAAAAAAAGAGAATAAATAAAATACTTTGCTTCGTGATATTTAAGAACATCATTCCACCAAGCCACAATATAGGTATTTCGACCTGTACAATCTTATTTAGGAAGTACAAATATTTTAAACATGACACACTCCTTCAAAACCAGGCAAATTGCAGTACTCTATATTTTTGTAGTCTGCAAGAGAACTGGAAAAAAAACCCATAAAATGCAAGTATGATTTTTAGCATCCATTTTGAAGAAAATATATTTTGTTAAAGTATCATGATTAACAGCAAACTCAGTAAATTGTCTCCCACAGCATACTCCTACATAAACTGGCAGTCCATGGCTTGGACAGGAGCACTCTGTGCTGGGTTAGGAACAGGCTGCATGGCCGGGCCCAGAGAGTGCTGGTGAATGGTGCTGCATCCAGCTGGGGCCAGTCACCAGTGGTGTCCCTCAGGGGTCTGTGCTGGGACCAGTTCTGTTTAATGCTTTTATTGATGATATGGATGAGGGTTTAGAGTCTTTCATTAGCAAATTTGCAGATGACACTAAGCTGGGAGCGTATGTCGATCTGTTAGATGGACGGAGGGCTTTGCAGAGGGACTTGGAACAGTTGGATGGATGGGCAGAATCTAATGGGATGAAGTTCAATAAGTCCAAATGCCGAGTTCTGCACTTTGGCCACAATAATCCCCTGCAATGTTATAGACTGGGGATGGTGCGGCTGGACAGTGCTCAGGTGGAAAGGGACCTGTGGGTGCTGGTTGACAGTCGGCTGAACATGAGCCAGCAGTGTGCCCAGGTGGCCAAGAAGGCCAGTGGCGTCCTGGCCAGTATGAGGAATAGTGTGGCCAGCGGGAACAGGGAGGTCATTCTTCCCCTGTACTCGGTACTGGTGAGGCCACACCTTGAGTGCTGTGTCCAGTTCTGTGCCCCTCAGTTTAGGAGGGACGTTGAGATGCTTGAGCGCGTCCAAAGGAGAGCAACGAGGCTGGTGAGGGGCTTGGAACACAAGCCGTATGAGGAACGACTGAGGGAGTTAGGATTGTTTAGCCTGGAGAAAAGGAGACTCAGAGGTGACCTTATCGCTCTCTTCAGCTTCCTGAAGGGTGGCTGTGGTGAGCTGGGGGTCAGTCTCTTTCTCCGGGCGACAACAGATAGAACAAGAGGACACAGTCTCAAGCTGCGCCAAGGGGGATACAAGCTAGACTTAAAGAAGAAGTTTTTCACAGAAAGAGTGGTCAAATACTGGAATCATCTGCCCAGGGAGGTGGTGGAGTCACCATCCCTGGATGTGTTTAAAAAAAGACTGGATGTGGCACTTGGTGCCATGATCTAGTTGAGGTGTTAGAACATGGGTTGGACTTGATGATCTTAAAGGTCTCTTCCAACCTAGAAAATTCTGTGAAATAAATTGCCAAAAACTTACATAATGAATGTAGGGATGATCAAACTTGATATTACTGATATTGCAAAGGTAATGAATATGCAGAAATTATATTTCAAAGGGTTTCACCATAATTAAATAAAATAGGATTGGGCAATTTTTAAAACATGTTTTTTTAAATTGCCTTCAACCCAAAACTTTCATAAGTTCTAAATTGCCCAGCTACTCCAAATTCATTTGAATCCTGAAGCATGTGATTCCCTGGTTCTGGTTCTGTCTCACTGTGACATATTTGGAACTGGTTTGTTGCCCCTCTATTTTGCATAGTGAACTGAAAGACAGGCAGAATTTCCACTTTTGCAAAGACAGAGGAAAATAAAAAAGAAATATTTTCTAAATCCAAATTTATTTAAATTAATTCGTAGAAGTGGAATCCTGGTAACCACTAATAGTTGGAAGGGAAAGGGTCATCTAATGTTAAGTATAAGCAGTATACAATTAATCTAGTTTTCTATAAAGAAAACCATTATTTTGAGTATGTTTTCTGCCAACTGGTGGTCACATACAACAGAAGTGGTCACTTAGCTGATTCTTCTGTTCTGCCTGAGCTACTCCTCTGTGTCTCTGACCTACTTACTCTTGCATCCAGGGCTTGAAACAAAAATATGCTGCAAACATTTTCTGTCTGTAGGCACATCCAGCAAAACATTTTGTCATTTCCTACAGGCTGTTCCTTGCATTCCTGTGGGAAAATTGGAAAAATCCTCTTGCACCCAGAGTTGTGTTGATGTTAACCTAAGGTTAATTTGTGCCACAGTTGGAATCCATTGGATAGCTCAGTGCCCACTCCCTCCTACAGCTCCCCTTCTCAGCAGCATCAATGCAGCTCTGCTAAACAGTAAAAACATACCATCCTCCTTTGACTGCACAGAGAGTCATGGTGCCAAAATACACTTTCATATACCCCAGAATTCTGGTAACTCCATTGGCATAGTGAAATTGCACTGTGAGAAATTGCATGAGAGCAGAGCCTGGCCCCTGGCTGAGGTCTCATACTGGGACAGACAACAGCTGTGGGGTTTGGAGCATCAGGTTACTCAGAAGCTGAGCTGAAAGCTGAGACAGACTAAGTACTGACTGTGATTTCTACATTTCAGTTTTTCATAATAAACATAGACACCTGCAAAACAACACACAGACTACACATACTGCTAATAACCTCTCAGCAAGTTACATTACTAAGATTTTAGATATGTCTTCAGAGGAAAGATGGAATAATAATAATGATCTTATGCAGGAAACAGTGTATATAACAGGATGGATACATTACTCCCCAAAAGGGGAGCCATTCATCTTTTTCACTGTTTTTTCCCCTTTATTTTCAAAATTGGATGCAAACGGAGCAGCAAAAGCCCAAGATAAAACAATAGAATTTTTACACCAAAAGAAAACCAAAACCAAAACCAAACCAAACCAAACCTAACCTCTTTGTGTGCATTGTTCCTTAATGTGCTGGATGGAATTTGTGACACTTGGGAGAAAGAAATAATGCTCATTTCATGACAGTTTTGAATCTGGCTACCTCATGAAAGGCAACATGTATGAACATTTGATATTTTACTTTTATTTATTTCTTAAAATATTTAGTTAGCTGTGCTAACTTCAAATACAAAGCCAGCATTTACAAAGAAATATTTGGGAGTTTAAAAAAATCACTGTTAATATAAAAATAAATGCTGTAATATAAACATTGTAATACTTGTAGCTTACTTATTTCAATGGACATTGTTCAATAAGTAACTGAACTTCCATTAAAGATGGAAGAAAAAAGAAAAGTTGGTCCTTCTTGGGATGAAAACATTGCAAGATGTGGTTCTTGGGAATTCATTAACTCAGTCTGTTTTGTAGTTCGCATTACTTATGATTTGCTCTGAGTAAATAGATTTTTCATTTTAAGAAAATTGAGTTAAATTAATTGAGTCCAGATCACCTGGATTTTCAGCAAATTAAAATCCAGCACAGATGCAGATTTAATTCTTATAATCCAGTCCTGCCTGAATTCAAACACGGATTAGCATACTCAAGGCTTTATAGCAACATCTATTGTGGACCAGATATATACCTCCTATTTTAAGTACAGTAATCCCACACTTGTGTCATATTCTCAAATAATCTTCCTACATCACTAAATTATATCTCATAAATTATTTTTTAGTCTGAGTGGTATCACATAATTGCAAAATCAGGGTTGTTTATGCTGTTGCTTATTAGAAGTATAGTTAAGATCTCAGACAAATATACCTGTCTATTGGGTCTGCTTGTTTATTTTTAACTGTCTTTTTAGTATGTATCCATTTTTATGCAAGCCGCTTTATGGAAGGTTAGCTATCGTAACAGGTTTTCTGTTTTAAAATGTGAGCAGTCTGCCTCATTCTTGTGCTAATCTTGGATTGCAATGGGTTCTTGTAAGCCTGGTGGGAATGCTGCAGAAGAGAAAAAGGAGGATCCGAGTTACATGCACTGTTTTCCCGTCCAAGAAACTACTACAAAAGTCAAATATAGGAGTGGGAGACAGGCAGAAGCACAGGACAAAGAAGCTCATATGAAGAACAGATGATGGGTGCTAATGCAGTTTCAAAGTGAAATTGAAGCCCAAAGCAGAAGATTTTTCAGCCTGTATAACAAAAATGACTGTTAAGACCTTGCAGATCTTTGCTTCCAAATCTTTTAAATACCTGACACTTGAGATAAACCAGTTTGTATCAAAGACAATGGTGTTTGGTGAGGGGGGGAGGGTGGGTTTGGAAAAAAAATATTTTACAGAAATAATTTTATGTAACCCTATATAATTCCTGGCTGAGTTGGTTTAGCACAGTCATGAGAGAAGGCAAATGGCACTAGAAATCATCTGAATCTGAGGTTATTTTTATAGCAGGACAGTAATAAAAGACAACCATGAGACACTGAAACACATGACTGTAGATTTAGTCTAATTTTTAACTCCTTTTTACACTTCTTAAAATTGAGCAGTTATAGAAAATGTTGCCAGATCATGATAGATCCACCTCCAACTGGATATCTGGTTTGATTTAAAGAGTTAAATAATGACCCTCTGCCATATGTTGAGTATAACTTGAGGTTTTTAGCAAAATATGTCTTAGATTAAGCCTACAGTATATGCCACAGCACCCTTGAGTTGCTTCTCTGAAGAGAAACAGCATTGCTTCTGCTCACCAGTTGAGAGGACTTTCCCTTCAGGCTAAATGAGACAGCAAATTAGGGGTGGGCCCTTCAGTGTGGTCTTTTGCAAATGGAAGGTACTACACTGTCTAAGCGGGGAGGTTTCTGACTAGGGAGGTGTAATAAGATTAGACAAAAACCAGTTGAAAGAACTGAATTCAGTCATACAGATGCAGCTGCAGACTGTTCCAGTCCTGTGGGAAAAGGGAGTCTGGGCACATCCTGAAATGTGCATATCAAAGAAGAGGAACTGCTAACATCTATGTACATATGTATATCACACATGGCAAATAAAATACCTATGAAAATAATACTTCTGTAATAATTATGCTGAGTACTGCTTGGGATTTTAAATTTTTATGCAACAATTAACATTTAAAAATTGTTAACATATAACAATTTTTTCAAATACTAGAAAACCCCAATAAATTACTTCAGTTTCTTAAGCAGGCATTATACAGACAATTTTGAAAAAACATGTGAATTCCTCTTTTGGTTGTAATGTCTCCAAAGGAAAGATTACTTGCACGTTTTATGTTATTTTCTGTATTTTGAAAACCAGCTAACAACTTCTATTGCTCCAAATAGCATTATATATATTTACTATACATGTCTGGAACTCATCTTGCTGTTGCTTATTTCTAATGTCATGCCAAGGTACAATTACCTAAAAATGTTTGTTATAATTAATTCAAACACATATTCTGACAGTCTCAGCTAGCTGGATCATGTATCTCTAGTGATTTCAGGTGGATGAAGTGAAACCCACTGGCAAGAGTAGGGCAGATCCAGTGCGATCTTCATGCCTCTGTCATCCAAAAAAGGCTCCTCTCATTTCGGTTTATTTTAATGAGAAATGTATGGATCATTCCTTTCCCCCTTTCTGCTTGCAAACATGAGCATTGCTGTGGTCTGGAGCCATCTCATTATACCAGCAGCAAGTAACAGTGTTATCAAGGACACTTTGATTGAGCAGAAGAGTGATGGGTCTAGAAAACTACAAGCTAGATGCATTAGTGTGTCGAAACATCAGGCAACACTGAAGGTCACTGGGAGGGCACTGAAATGGATTCATGGCAACCTGAGCAGTACAGCCTCACTCTCAGAATAGCTGTGATAGCACAGATGTTTGAAATGTGTCTGTGTCAATTAAAAAAGATATGTATATGTTATATGTGGCACTGGAGGTGGAGGTGGAGTGAAGATATTTTTTCATGCATATGCATTACTGTACAAAAAACTACCTCCAAAATGTCTATACGCTCCCCATTTAGCTTTGTAACTTGCAAGGGCAGCAGATTCTTGCAGCTGTAAATTTTGATGGCGAAGTCATGGGGGACACAAAAGAAAAGCAAAAAAGCACTTTAAAACATCACGCTTCCACTGAATTTGTCCACTAAAAATCTACTCAGTAACCAGAAGAAAAATGTTTCTAGTCTTTTTGTGATTATCAGAGGACTACTGGCACATTAGACATGAAATACAATCTGCAATTCTGTTTCTAAGACCATCTCGTTGCTTCAAGTTATCCAAGGATAGCAAACAGCTCAGCATGTGATGCTACATAAAGTGACACAAGATGCCCTCATCACACTGCACAAAAAACATAAAGAAACCAGGTTTTATTGCATGACTGTTTGTTTTAAAGTGAGTGAAAAATGATAGGTTCTAAAGATGATTCAGAAGACTCGTATCCTTGTATGAACCCTTCCTTTCCTTTTTCTTGCCCTCCTGCTCCTAACTATTTCTCTACAATGAACAGAAACAGGTAGCCTCTTTTAGGTGGCATAAATATCTGATAGAGTGAAGATTAGAAAGGATTTTCACAACTTAAAGTTGAAATATGTTTTTAAAAAAAAGAAGGTAAAATAATATATTAGCTATTATTCATTAGCTATTATTCCAAATTCAGAGGAAGGCAACCCTTTATTAAAATGGACACAAATTACTTGAGATAGCATTAATAATCATCACACCATTGCCACTATTACTAAGACATCACAGGGCACCACATTTGCTGTGTATCACAATTGTGCATTCTGTTTTATAGATAAGTCAAAGACAACATCCATATCTTGAACAACTTAAAATCCTTTGGAGGATGGGAGAGATCCTGCTAACCATTATTTCCAGATGAAGCCCTTACAGAGTCATGTATCAGGCACTCTGTATAGATCCTAGGAGATACTTGGATATGAAATGATGTCAGATAGAAAAATAATTTGTTTTGTTAGGTCTTCACAGTGAGACCTTCCTTCCTTCTTTGTTTTTTTTTTTTTTTTAAGTTTCTTTGTCCAAAGATGAGAATAGAGAATTATTTATCAGTTTGCTTGGTGAATTGCATATTTACAGGGAGGTTTAGAAGAAACTCTGGAGGAAGAGAGCAGATGGAAGACATGGACTGATGGGAAACCTGACTAGGAGAGAGATGAGGAGGGTGCAGTGGAATGTACAGAGTCCAGAGACCAACTGGCATGGGACATGAAATGCAACAAGAAAAAAGCAGGCAGAAGTGATTAGGCATGGAACATGCGTAAGACATGAAATCAGAATTTGATGTGAAAAGCCAAAGAAGCACACTAACAGAAGATGAAGAGGGCTGACCAGAGATGAAGCATGTGGTCCCAGGTGATACAGATGAAAAGACTGGAGAGTTATAAAGCAAGAGGCCTGGTAACTGTGGACTGTCAAAGAATGAAGTAATAAGGCTTTGAGGCTGAGGGAATAAAAATTATAATGAATATGGAATGGGTCCCAGGGGATATGTGTAAGGTGAGGGCAATAGGGCCACCAGGGTCATAACAACAGCAATAGGCAGCAGGATGAAGGCAAAATATGAGGTGAGAAAAGGGACAGGTGTGGGCCTCAGAATGAAAGGGAAAAGAGATGAAAGACATGGGTGTGGCCCTCAAGTCTGTCAGTGTGGTTTGAAATGAAGGTTGCAGTCAGCAAGAAGGTAGTGGCTATCTGTCACCTGAAGCAAGCCACAGACCCACGTGGGCACACAGACTGCTTGAGGGATGAAGGTTAAACAAATGTAGACATGAGATTCTCAAAAGAGAAGGGACTTAATAACAGATCCTCTAAGCATCTGTGGCAGAAGACCTGAACACATCTCACCACTCCTGCTTTGATTTCTTGGGGAGGACAATCAGACCTTTAGGGGCAGACAGATGGAAGTAAAGAGAGAAGTGGTCTCTTTTTTTGGCTGTATCCTCAGCCCAGCAGATGGAAACTTTCAGGAATAAAGGAGATAGAGAGGATTCCACATAAATTCCTATATCTGTGATATAGATTGAAATATCTGTGAAATGTGTTGATGAAAGATACCAGCAGTGACAAAACATGTCGCTGTTTAAGAAGGTGAAAACATTTTCCTACTAGCATACAAGAAGGACACATTTGAGAGTACTTGAGATGATAGCCACACTTACTGCAGGCCACACTTTGATTTTAGGTTATCTCCTGTTAGACAAAGACATATGATAAAACTTCATAAAGACATTCTACTATAGTCCATCAAAACCAATACCACCTAAGAATATCAGTGCTGATAACAAGAATATAAATTCACCATCAGCTTGCTGTAATAATTTTGTCATAAAAAAACACCTGTGATGCTGATCAGCTCCTTCACTTTTTTATGCCTATTGGATTATGAAATCACTTCCTTTATAAGTAGTAAAAAGTGAGGGTTTTGTAGTACTGTGAGATTTTATCCTACAAAGGAAAGCAGATATGTAAGTGCCTTGTACTGTTATAATACTGTTCAAAAATGGACCACTGCCTTTCTTTCCTTGAGAGAAAAATCATTCCTGAAGAGGACGGTCCTATATTTTTTTAAGGACATGTAAATGTTTAGTCATATTAGTTTTAACACTTCTCTGTAAGGAAGGTGAATGGGGGCACCTTACAAAACTTAAGACAGTCAGACACAAATAAATTTATGAACAGGATCCCTTTACAGTTCATAAACCTCTGATTTGCTCCCCCTTTTATGTAAAGGGTCAAGCATAGTATAATTAATATCCTATGCCATAAATCTCACTAGACCACAAGAGGGAGCAGCTTTCAGCAGTGCAGGCAGACAGGCATAGAGGAAAAAACTCCAATTAAGAAAAATAACCGTAGAGGAGACGCTCTGTCTCAGAAAAGAAAAAAGTAGTGGCACTCTCCCAACCAGCTGGTTGGTTTTTAAAATTTTGTAGCACATAACCAGTAGGCTCATCCTTCAGGCTGAAGTAGACAATAAGTAGATAGCTGCTCTTCGCAAATGACTCAGTTTAACAGAAATGTTAATTTTCAAACCTTTTCCTGGACTGATCTAAACACTTTCTCCCAGTGGAAGACAGAAGTTGCAGCCTTACCACCTCAAGCTGGGTAAGTGTAGGGTCACATCTCTGAAAAAGAAATACTCCTTTGGAGGATAATGCCAAATTGAGACAATGTTATAAGAAATATTTAACATAAATTTTTCTGTCCATATTTCCAATTCATCTGCTTTATTTCAGCACTCTCTGTAGAACCCATACTTCAGGGCTGGTTTTCCTCATTTTTTTTTTTTAAGGAAAAGCACCAGAAACAAATAGAACACGCCTCACTGACTTTCTCTAATCTTGGTGAATAAATCTATTCACTTAAGCAAATTGCTGTGAATTCAAGCCTATTGCAATGGATCTCATCTCTTGCAGGAGCCATTAACACAGAAAGCTGGATTTTCTGCTTCAGGTGAATCTGCGTGCCCAGGCAGGCCACTGCCCCCTTCACTCTGCTGCACAATCACAAGATGAAGCAACATTTCTGGGTCAGAGAGGTAAAGGCATTATGTTGTGCAGTACCTTGAGAGCCACAGACTTAACAAGTGGAAGCACATATTTGTCTCCCCTCAAATCTTTACTGGCTTAGACAGTTCTAATGGGATGGAGTTGCAACACTGTTTAGTCCTAATTTAGTTAATAATGTGGTTTCAGGTAGAATTTCTTATCTTTCTGAACTTCAGCTTTCTTTATAAAACATGATAGTGTCAACATGAATGGTTTTTTACCCTTGATTACCCATAAAGCACAGGAACGATTCTGTAGGACATTGTTTTCTTAAAAAATATCATATCACTGCATTTGTAAACAGTGTGATCACATGTGTCTTAGTTTGAAAAGACAGGTGTCTGCTAAGGAAGGCAGGAGCCTCTCTTGAAATGGAAAATGTAAACCCCCTCCCTCTGAATTATTATAATTTTGAAATTAAGGGGCTCTCAGGCAAAGATATGGGAGCAGGAATAACAGTTCTTTATTAGGGATTTTTTTTTTAATTGCAGTAATACAAAATAGCACTGACAGAATCAGAATACGTCCAGGGTGCTGGTAGCAGTCCCATTAAATGGTGGCTGCAGTCCTCCTGGAGTGACAGATGTGGTTCTGTTGAAGCAGTGATCCTACAGAAGGGTGCAGTTTTCCTCTGAAGGTCCAGTGGTGGTGTCAATGGGCCTGGTCTTCCTCTGGGAATTCAGTAGAAAAGAAAGCTGCACCTCTGGGAATCCAGTGGGAAAAGGCTGCTCTGTTGTTCCAAAGCTCAGATTATATCCAGGTAGGAATGCTTGGCTCCTCCCCCTGGGTGGAGCATCACACAATGGGATGCTGTAACTTTTATCAGTCATGCAGTGAGACTCAATGGCCCGTTAACAGAAGATATTTCCCAGAGGGAGGATTGGTTGTGGAAGAGATAAAGCAAACTGCCCCACCTGGTTTTAACAGGTGGCCCAATTAACAGAAGATAACTGCCCCACCTCTAACAGATGGGAATAGAATACACAGCCCCAGCCACATCCTGCATTTGCAACCTAAGACAACATGTCAGACTGGTGTCCCTGTCTCCTGCATGTCTGTAATGCCTGATTTCACACCAGACCACATCCTGTCAGTCTGCACAGGGGCTCTATGTTTGCCTGTGATCCCTGACTCCTATGAAGAAGGGCACCAAGTGGCAGAAGTACCCAATGCACACTGGCATCCCACCCTTATTTGCAGTTTTTACTGCAACATCTGAAAGACATGCAAGAGCCTGGGCAATACAGATGCAGACAAAGAACACTGATTCAGGAGAAGGATTCAAGCTCACATCAGGCATAAAATGTAATGGTAGCATCTAAAGACTCAGTTACAACTTTCTGGAACTCCTGTAGTCAATTTATGCAATAAGAACAAGGATAGACATGACAAAGGTGTAACACTAAGGCTCGTGGTCCCTTTGGGGACCCTTTTCACTTTCTATACACACCATAGGGAAGTTTTATTATATAAGAGAAACACTTTCCTGGTGGGAAATGCTGGGGACAGCAATGTCTATGGTATGCAATTGCATGACTCCCAGCTACATGCAGCCAGGATTCTCAACTACTGACCCATATTTGGGAGAGGCTTCATTGCTACAGTGTTTTGTGGAGGAAGGTCTTTCCCTGTGCCCTGTTGCATGCACAACCTGACTTAACTCAATGGTCCCAAGAGCAAAAGCTTACCTGAAGACACAGACAACTTTCAAATTCTCTATTGGCTTGATTCGGAGCAAGGAGTTTGATTCAGGTCTCCCATTCCCCAGGCTATCCCCAAATAAGCCTTTCTTCTCTTTAAGCTTCATAAATCCTTTAATATAAATAATTAAGTGTTCAGTGAGCTGCACAGGGGAATGGTAAATGTAAGGGAGTGATTCTCCAGCCTGATAGTTGGCATGTTCATCTGTGAAGTGGGCAAATCAGGTTCAAACCACTGCTGCAATGACTAGTTAATTATTCATACAGAACAGCTTCAATGGGAGCGAGGCACCACAATTATCCAACAGATTGGCAGTGGATCTACTCTCCTGGGATGTGGGAGTGCTTAGTTCAATCCCCACTTGAAATCAAGGTGAGGGGATGGTTTTGGGAATGGCCTGCTATTTTGGAATTGTCCCTGGGAGTACTCAGTTGATTAGAGCATGATGTTAATAACACCAAGGTTGTGGGCTTAATCCCTGCATAGACCATTCACTTGAGAGTAAGATTGATTTTTGTAAGTGCCTTCTAACTTGGGATAGTCTGTGACCTGGAAATAAAGCTAGTGCTAACAGTTTGGCTGTTAGGTGAAACACATGCATGCAGGTAATTCTGGTAAACTCCAATTCTCCTCCCTTTAGTGCACGTTGCCCTAACATGAAAACACAACTGCTGAGGGTAAGCTTCCTTTGTTGTATAAAAATACTTTGTACATCAAATACAATAATCTGTATTTCCTTTACAGTAGTGTGAAAAAGAAGATCAATGGCATTTTCTGTGTGGAATTAATATCACTAACCTAAAATCAGTGAAATAGCATCTTCTCCAGAAGCTTTTGGAGATGCTTTTTGTCCAGTTTGGATGCAGACCTCTGTCAGGGAGGCATTCAAAGTCAGCTGAGAGTAGACCCACTCAGGTTCCCATGATGCACCTTGCATACAGCCAGCCAGGCATCAGGGGGAGTGCCCTGATGCACAGCACTAAAGCAGCAGCAGAATCTCCCCTGGGGCCATGAGAGCCCCAGGCCTTGCTAAGTGGCACATGCTCTCCTTGCAGAGTTCTCTCCATTAGTCATCTAAAATTGCCCCTTCCTCTTTAGTGCCTTATTTACTTTGCTTGAAATACACATCATAATACATGCCACCTTTCCTAGGGCTTAAACACAGAACTCTAAAACATTTGTTATCCTGCAAGGAAGCGGTATAACTTAGCAGCATGGTTTTAATCAGTTTACCAATTCTAAACACTGAGATACCCTAATTCATATGGGAATGTCAGTTAATGGAAGGGAATAGTTCCTCCTTGGTGCTGTACTAAAAATGCCAGTAGAATCAATGAGTGATAGTGTGCACATCCCACTGACACAGGCAGGGATCTGATCTATCCAGTATGCTTGTCAGAGCACTCTCTGAGACTAGCTCAATACCCTCCAGATGGGGAAGCCACAAGTGAGTAGAATGAAATAATTTTTTAGGTTTTTTTCATATTATACAAGTTATAAAGTTACATTACTCTAGCCTGCATCATGCCTTTAAATGTGAAATTAGAATGTCATTGTCACCTCCCAGCAGATGGGGCAAGGGGTTCTCTTCACAGTAAAATTTCCTAGGGAAGCATGCTAGGGGAACATTTTGGCAGGAAAGCCCATGTAGAATAATGTCATCCAAATGTGGAGGGTGTTTCTGGGTGACAAAGAGTGTGAGTCTCATAGGTGAGATTTTAGGCATAGTACCTAGATCAGAAAACATAATGGGTTTTGGGCTGTTGCTCTGGCTGACTTCCAAGAGACGGTGCACATGGAGCTGGAAGCACTAATGGGAAGGATTTAGAAAGGTTACTTTGACATGTAAAAACACTCTTAGGAAGTACTCAAAATCAAGAAAATAATACAGAAAATGCCCATTCCATTAGCTGCAAAGTTTTGCTGCATTTGAGTAATTATGTACCAACTTATACAGAAAAAACTTGTCCATGTCCAGTTGCCAATCTGCATAGAATCTCATGCACATAGGCTATAGGAGGGCTGCACAGTGGCTATGCAGGCTGTATTCTTCTGCAGCAGAGGTTATGACACTTCTCTGCCCCAAAGTCTAAGAGATGTTCTTCTCTCTTCACAGGCAGTATGCGAGTATCTCATTCTATATTTTGATTAACAGATTTGAAGGCCACCAAAGACAGCAGGCAGTAGCTTTGGTGGTTGTGTTTTAAAGAGAAGGACCCTGGCTCAGATTGGTAGCCAAAGATTAAATCCCAAATAATGAAGGCGCTGTGCTCCAGCAAGGAACAGCTTAGACACAGCCTTGCTCTACACTTGATGCTGGTGACCTCTCTGTACGGACCTCCTCAGCATGTGTATGTCATTGTGGCTCAGCCCCCTGTGATGCCTCATGCTTTACAGACACTGGGCCTAGAATTTCACTGGGTGTCTCTGATTCACACTGCTGAGGAAACTGATGCCTTAGGATTTTAGCTTTTATATTTTTCAGATATTTGTAATCCTGCAGTTCTTTAGTGTATAACTCTAAACTGCATATAGGGTGTTAGCGACTGCTTTCCCATTTTGGCCAGACAAAACAATTCCTCTCCAGGCCTGGGAATCAAGGGCAACTCACTGCCTCAGGCCCTGAGAAATGTAAACAAAAGTGAGTTGTGGGGAGCAAACTTGGGGTAAATGACTTCATTACCTGAAACTGTAATTGGAGGATTAACCCCCAAAATGCAAGTGGACCAAACTTTTAAAAGTGTGAAGACCTGTGACCTGTCGTCCATTTTTTGGGTGTAGCCCCTGGGGAGGCTTTGTCTGCCCTTTGTACCTGAGGGCCCTTCAATAAATATGACTGCTTTTTATTCCCTATTTTTATTAATTTTGTCTGGTCTCTGTTTTTAGGTAGCAAAAAAGAGGATCAAAAACAAGCTTCAGGAACCATGAAAAAAAAAGCCTTGCCTTGCCTTCCCTTGCCTTGCCTTTGGTCATTTCTCTTCATCCATACCGTACAAAAAATCATGGAGCACATCCATGTCTCTGATGCCCATTAGGATCCCACAGAGAAGTGCACACTCCTTCAACTACTATCATACAAATAGATGCTATAGCAATTTCACTTCCTTTTTTTGTACACATTTCTCCTCTAAAAATGGTACACTGTAGAAAAGCACAATACATACTTTTTTTTTTTTCCCCCTTTGGAGCTGGATAACATAAGCTGTGCAGCAGATGTGCTCAGGAAAAAGTTTGCAACTTTGCTTAACTTAAAATTTATGAACATGGCTGTGCAATTTTAGTGATAATAAATAGTTAACATGAAAATGAACTACACAAATGCAGGAATATGTATAGTTGAGTTACAAAAGTAATACACATCTCTTTTTCTCTTTCAAGCTGAACACATTCAATTATCAGTGTAATTACAGGGCAAGCCTCTCTCTTCCACATCATGCAATTTTATTTTAGATTTGAACAATAGACATGTATAGTTTGTCTGGTCTTTAATAGCTACCATATTGCTCATCCATTCTGTTAGTTGTATAGCTTAATTTAAAATTCCCCATCTCTGCATGGTTCTCAAGTTTGGGTTTTTTAAAATTTCCTCTTGAAGAGATTTGCTACTTATTGGTAGCAATTGTATTTGTTTAAACTCAGAGCTGTTTTCCAGCTGTTGCTCTTCAAGCAGGTAGGAATTACCTCCAAAAGCATTTTTATATAAATGAAGTATCTCTTCTTGCATTCAGTGCAAGAAGATGTGCCTGGTATCGCATTGCCATTATGTTACATTGTTCACACTGTTTTATTCCATTCAAAAAGCAGGGAAGCGGGTCACTGTTCTTCCCAGCTGAAGATATCCTCTCTGAGACCCACTTTTTGCTAGATATCATCCCAAAACACCCATCCCATTAAATAATGTTTGTCCAGAGCATCTTACCAGGTTGTCTTGCAAATTCTTCCTGCTTTTACTTTTAATTAAAGCTTGCTGCACAATGGTTCTGAGCTACTTCCCTTAGTCATGGTTAAAATTGTATATAATATTCAATTTTCATAATGCTGCGAATCTCCTAGCAAGTGTTAGTGAATGCAAACCCACAAAAAAGATTGTGACTCTCGCCATCCACTTAGATGGGAATGGTTCTAGCATTATCTGTATGTTTTTGCCCAGTGATTTCTTTTCTGGACACAAGATCTTGAAAGAAGAGACCATCAAATGCTCTCCCATAACTTCTATATTGCTTATCCTTTTGTGCACAAAAGCTACTCTGGTTGGTTTCAGTCTGTGTTTATATCTTTACTTGATCTCATGTGAATCATCAGTTATTTCAACTAGTTCTGTCCTAGGTTTGTCTATTTGCTGTTCAACAGCACTGATGCAACTGAGCCCAGTGCCAATGCCATGACAGTATCAGCTTGGTAGCTGTGTGGGTACTGATACTTAGGACTTCACAGTATATAAGAAGAATAGAATAGTTAATAGAAATGCAATTCTTCTGTCTTATTTCAATTGTATTGCAAGTGGATGTAATAAGAATCATGGCATTTTTCTTAGGTACTTATTATTTTTCCAAACTATGTAAGATTTTTTTTAAATCTTTCACTAATTTAGCTCCAAAGACAGATGTCAAAAAGTCTCCTTTGCCACATGTTCTATGTTCAATGTGGCACCCTGATAACTGTCCTTCCTTTACCTATTTTGCACTGTTTTCCATGCTTCCCTGGAAGAAGTTAATTTTTCACAAATAAGCCATATATACATATTGCACCAGAGAATGAAGCATTGCTCACAGCCATGCCTGAAGTCATTCAGTCAGCCACAGCAAAGAAGTTGAGCAGTGAAATTTATTTCACTTCTGGTGCCACACTCAAGAGACATGCTCAAAGTACATTTGCATGAAATAACATCAGCTTTAACAAATCTACTAAATTATGAGCAATTCTGCATATGCTACTAGACATTGCCATTTATGACAATAAATAATAGTGCACACACAGAGCTTACACCAATGCATATATCTGGAACTCAGAAGACTACTGGTTCTTCATTGGTTATGAGTGAGAGGTTTTTGGTTGCTTGCTCAAATTATTTAAAAATATAGAGGTCAAAGAGAAAAACAGTGCAAAGTGGCAAGACCCCTCAGACTGCGCCCCCTCAGAAGGCAGTAAATTATTGCAAGATTTATGATTTGCTCAAAATAGTGCTATTTTAAAGCAAATATTAATCTTGAGGTGATAATATCTACCTTGCAAGGCCAAGTGACTTTGAAGCCAACTTCTCCATCTGTCCACCACTGCTTACCCACTGGGCTTTTTGAGCAGTTTGAGGCCATTCAACTAGTTTCTCTGGGAAAACCGCATGTGCACACCAAGTATTTAAACATTCTCCAGCATATGCTCTCCTACAGTGTGGATGAGCCTTGGAAAGAGTGTGTCCAGCTGTATTACCTCCATGTGCCCCATCTACCACTGAGACATTGTCATGACCTGGGACAGCAAAAAGTTACTTGTTGAGTGGGCCACAGGAAGAGGAGCCTGCACTTACACTGTGCTTATGCTGTCTTCCAGAACATCATGAGGACACAGCAGGATTTAGGAATGTTTCATGGTTTTTCCAGGCTGAGGAAAATTCAGGCATGGACAACAAAACAATTTGCTTTCAGGACTTGCCTCCTCCTCATATTCACCAAGAAAAATCCCCTATATTTATGTTGGATTACAATGCATAAAATAATATTCCCTGCTCTGTGGAGGATTTTGGAACAAATGCATTTTTGTTTCCTATTTTAGAGAGTATTAGCAGCAAGCCAAGATGGAGGTTCCTGGCACATGCCGGGGGCTCTGCCGATTTCATGAGTCCACTCGCACACACATACACTCCCCAGACACCACGTAAACTCGGCCTGGTGGTAAACAGAAACCAGGGATACATCTACTCCATAGATACAGTTGCATCTTTCAAGGCAAAATACATTAGCAGTTATAAACTTCAAACACACAAGTCATGAGGTGACTTCTCCCAAGCATAAATGTGGCTGAGCCATAGGAAACAGACCACAGTCCTATGACTGACAAAAGAGCATAATTAATCTTCAAAGTAATTGTATTATTCTCTTAGGGTTTAAGTTATATGAAAATAATTTCAGAAAAATAAAACATTCAGAAATTACCAAATTTAGTATTATTATGATTATTTCTTACAATTTAGTATTGACTCCATGGACTGACACCTTTTTCCACAGTCATTCTTGATCCTGAGGAATATTTTGAAAAAGGGAAAGGAAGTTCTGACTGTGGTGTCCAAGGTCTACGTCTAAGAAAGATAATGAAAAAATAAGAATATTATTCACTTTATGGTAGCATACCAATCTATCATTGCAGTATTACTCACCTATTATTATCTTATTACTAGAAATGTTGAAGCTTCGTGCCAAAGTTACTCAGGAGGCAACTGAAAACAGAAATCACTTTGGTTAATATTTTATATCTTCTCTGTTCAGCATGGGCAGGCCTGAATTTTTTTTCACTGAGCCTTTTCTCCTCAGAAAGTCCTTCAGGTATTAGTATGACACACTGAAAGTTTGAGCAGAGAATTTAGCAATCCTTTTATGTACGAAGAAATAGAAATTTTTATATATCCTGTGTGCAGCCAGTTGTTACAATTAACATTTGTGATTAACTGTAAGTAATCTTCTGCAGATATTAAAAATCAGAGCTCCACTGTCAACACGGGTTGAACATACGGACAACTAGAATTGGAAGTTTGATTCAGTGTCAGTCCAGAAAAATACCTAGAGTGCCAAGGAGATGAGAAGTCATCTGAAGCAGTCATGATGAGGCAGAACAAATTGTCTTAATTATAGATGTCTTTAAACTAGAAGTCACAAAGAAAAATACAGAATCAAGAAGTGGGCCTTGCATGGGCAAAACTCAGTTGTTTCAGCAACTGCTTCTTAATATAAACCATTTTCACACATGGACCTCTCTCTCTTCATCTGTGTTTTTAATATCTTGCCATTTGCACTCATGTTCCTTAAGGCAAAGCTCTGGTTTTGGTTACACAAGTAGAAATACAGCAGCTTTCCTCTGTATTAGTATTAGCATAGTGAAGAGCAAAAATTTGACCTAAAACTCTGAAACAGTTTTTATATGTATTTTTACTGGTATGTCAGTAAAGTATCATAAATACCCTGCCAGCAGTTTCAAAATTCCCATGGAAAGAACAAGAATACAAAGCCTGTGATGAAAGGGATTGTTTCCAGCACTGTAACCAATTTTACAGCTGATAACACACACATCTACCAGCAGATAAGCAAAGAAAATACATTTGTACAATTAACTACGTCTCTGATGTACTGCACAGAACATGAGTTGCAATTTTCTCCTCTTAACTTTAAAGCTACTTAGATGCTTAACGATGTTGTTCCTGCATTATTCAACAAATTTCTACTGTCTCACTGTGAGCATGTCTTATATGCAACTAAGAATTTCAGATTGAGGAATGTCAGAAGTGATGTATGAAAATCTAGGGGGAGACTATACAAGCATTTTGTATTAAATGTATTTCTCCCATATTCCTAGCCTGGAGTCTTCCCTAAGTGAAGTGGTGTGATCATAAGGAAGGTTTTGGTCACCCAGCTCAAAATAAGCAACTTTCCAACAGAGCTTTCCAAAGATCTGAATGGTTGAGACTGACACAGTGCAGTAGTGGAAAGGCTAGAAGAATGGGGATTCAGGGGGATTCAGGGGGGTTCAGGCCTTGGAGTGACCCAACTGCAGCCATCCATCCACTGTTTGAAGCGACTCTATAAGAAACACAAAGACATTTTAAAAGGGCATGTAGTGACAGGACAAGAGGCAATGGATTCAAACTCTAAGGAAGCAGGTTTAGATTAGATATTAGGAAAAATTTCTTTACTGTGAGGGTGGTGAGGTGCTGAACAAGTTGCTCAGACAAGCTGTGGACGTCCCATTGAGGAAGTGTTCAAGGTCATGTTGGATGGGGCTCTGAACAAACTTGTCTAATGAAAAGTTTCTCTGCACACAGCAGGGAGGTTGGAACTAGATGATCCTTGAGGTTCCTTCTGCAAAACCATTTTATGATTCTATGACATTCCCAAGGATCGTTTAAAGTTTTCTTTTGAATTTCAGGAACATCACATATAACACAATTTTAATTTAAACTTTTAATTTAACTTCAAATAGCAAATTTTGTATGAAGGTATATAAGGTTTTTATAATAAAGAAAAGTAGCTAAAGAAAATCTCTATGTATTCCATTCTGTTAGTTTGCATATATCTCCATCAGATAATATAAAACAAAACTGTCAGTCAAAATAAGGAAAGGACAATAAAAAGAAAGTAAACAGCTTTATGAATCTTATCTAAGAACGTCTTGCAGAGAAAGGGAGAACATGTAGCTGAACATACTGCTCTGATTTAAGACCAATTCTAATAACAATGACTTTGGAAATGTTCTGATTTCATATGATCTCCAAGTGAGCATTTTCAATGAAGCTGAAATTGCTCATACTGAAAAGAAGCCCAAAGAATAAAAGATCAGAAATTTTCTGCTACATCCCACGGCTTATATTCTTTTGGCCAAGGATAGTGATAAATGATATGAAAAGAGCTGTCAAATGTATTTCTCACAAATAATGGAATTCTCTGAATATACTATCTGGACTCTGTAGGACAACTTCCAATGAGGAAAACTAACAATGTTAGCACTAATTTCTGCTGGATTAAACTATGTTTTGGGTTTGTTGTCTTTTCAACATTGCATTTTGGAAAATATTCAAACAATGTTTTGGTAACTAAGGCAAATTATTTCTAGTGTGGAATAAGGTATGCCAGTCAACCAGAATCTTCCTGATAAAGCCTATTTTGGTCATGGAGGTTAATATGTACAATAACAGTTAAAGTGCCTGTTAGTGGTTTAAATTGCATCCAATAGCCCATTGTCAGTGATACAGCTTCCCCACTACTTTTCTGTGCTCACTTGTGACCACTCCAGGTCTTCAGCAATACTTTCCTAGCACACACTGCTGTTCACCAGCAGTGTCCCTCTCCAGGGAAATCACTTGCACATTTCAGAAGCACTTTCCTCTTGCAATCCAGTGAGTTCCTTGTTGCTGTGGTCTGCTGTGGTCTGCTGAACAAGAAGAGAAAATATTAAATAGGCCTATATTGATGTTCCAATAGAAGGTACTTTGTTAATCATCTCATAACCAACATTCTTAACTGTATATCATGCAACAAGTATGCCAGATATCTGACTTTATGATTAATCAGGACATGGGAGTGGTTAGCACAAAGTCCTCAGAAGCCCTAGATTTTCCTGAATTTAGGCCAAGTCAGATTTTCTGTCCGTGATGGGCAGTGCAATATATGCAAAAATAGCTTGCCTTTTTTTGAATTATCCCTATTCACTCTCCTTGTTCTAAACAGTTTTACAAAGTTAAAAAAAAAAAAAGGTGGAAGGACCATTATCCCTGTCTTCAGGGTGAAGTAAAGTTCACTGTCCATGATTCCTGCAAATGTTTCCAGTTAATGCAATCAATGATACAGAGACTGAGAGGTATATTTGATTCTGGAAATGAAAGAGTGAAACATATAATTAGCTGCCTCAGATAACATTTTCAGCAGATGGGTAGGAAAGCAATGCTTCTAATGGACCTTTTTTTGACCCAAGGGAGGTTGTCAATTGCTTTTGCTAACTTCATGCAAAATTGAGGACATCTGGGAGATGAGTCCTTAACAAACATGTTTATACATTTTGTCAAACAAGCACACTTGTGAGGAACACTACTTTTGTGATTATTCCCAGAATAGAATCAAAAAGTTCACTAATTGCTGTAAGCCACCACTCATGAGCTGCCAAAGACATACAGGTGTATGAAATCTTCCTTTAATTCTCAAATAAATGCTGTACACATCTTCTGCAACATACAAACCTTTAGATGTCACCTTCTCCCTCCCTATTCTCTGTGCTCTTTCCCCTCCTCTCTTTGTTCAGTTATGCTACTGTTACTCATAGGATCCCTTGTCATTTCACAGATGCATTTTGAAAGTTCCTTAATTTTCTCTGTCTTGCATCTTATTTTTAATATTTGTCTTCAAGTTTTCCCAGCATCCAAGCAACATTTTATGCCTGCCAGCACTCTGAATTCTCTTTCACCTTACAGATTGTAGTAAAACTTTGAATTTTGTTTCCATGGAATTAGGAAAAAAATGCAGATTTTTAATTCCCTGAGAATCTAAAATGTAAAACAAATTAAATTTTTTTTTTGAAAATGCATTTTCTATTTAATTTCAAAATAATTTCTTGAATCAAAATTATTTGGTGAGTGTCCTATCACTTACTTTATTTCACTTTAATTCATGCTTATCATATTGTAACAGAATAATATATTTCTTAATTTTGTTTTAAAATGTACTAAGGGCAGCTGTTACATAATATTGACTGAACATCTTATCACTAGATCAAAGTCTTTCCAGTTCATGCGGTAATAGTAAATTTTGACGCTGATATTTTGATATATAGAGCAAGAAGATAAGCATTCGATGTATTAACAGGAAAAACAGCTGTTTTCAATATTTTTCAATACTTTTTTCCAGGACACCAAAAACTAACACAGCAACATCTGTAGGCTGAGCGTGCCTGTAATACTCTGTTTTCTAGGTTATAATATCCAGCACATCATCACTACAGCTGATCATAAACTACTTCAGGTTCATCAATTATTTCAGAATATGGGCTCCAACTGCATTTAAGATGTTCACATCTGCTAAAGTAATTCCAATAGGATTGAGATAAAAGAGCAAAATTTATCATATTAATTACCTTTTTAAAATATTAATGCAGTTAGCTATATATCAGTGTACCTTTGTCATGCTTCTACAAAGTCATTTGTTGGAAATTAAAGTTGAAGACAGAAAGATTTTAATAAAAGTAAGACATTTGTGTGAATCACCTCTTATTGTTTACCAAGACAAATTTTGCTTTACTGCTTCTCTAGATTAATCCACACGTATTTTGAAGTCTTAAAACTTCGTTATACATGCACTTGAGCATTTATTTTTGGAAACAAAGTGTTCTCTCACCTCAAGGTAAATGAAATGCGACTGTGGGTAGTTGATCCTGGCTGGGCATCAGTCCCCAACAAAGCCTCCCTGTCACTCCCCTCCTCAGCTGGACAGAGTATAACAGAGCATACTGAGGAGGCAGAGGAGACAGAGTATAACACAAGGCTCATGAATTGAGATAAGGACACTCACCAGTTACTGTCATGGGCAAAAGAGACTTGACCAGGGGAAATAAATTTATTACCAATTAAACAAGAATAGGATAATGAGAAATAGAATCAAACCTTAAAATTCCTGCCCCCACCCCTCCCTACTTCCTGGGCTCAACTTGAGTCCCAAATTTTCTCCTTCTTCCTCACAAGGAGTGAAGAGGAATGGGGATTGAGGGTTGTGGTCAGTTCAACACACATTGTCTCTGCCTCTCCTTCCTTTGTAGGAGGACCCTCACGCTCTTCCACTGCTCCAGTATGGGTCCCTTCCATGGAGTGCAGACCTTCAGGATCTGAGTGCTCTAGCAAGGGTACCCCATGGCGTCACAAGTTCTGCCAACAAACTTACTATGGAGTCTGGTCTCTCTCCAGTGGGCATAGATCCTTCTGTCCCACAGCACAGGCTTCCCATGGGGTCACAGCCTCCTTTGAGGGCATCTACCTCCTCTGGTGTGGGGTCCTGCACAGGCTGTGGGTAGATCTCTGCTCCATTGTGCTCCTGCAGGGGCTTCAGGGGCATGGCTACATCACCATGATCTGCACCATGGGCTACAGGAGACAGAATATCAGCTCTGGCACATGGAGCACCTCCTTCCTGTCCTTCTATGCTGACCATGGTTTTTGGTTTTCCTTTACATAATTTCACTCCTTTCTTCTCTGGCTGAAATTTGATCCTTCACAGTAACTTCCCCCACTTTTTAAATACATTATCCCATAGGTTCTACCACCATCACTCATCAGTGAGTCTCAGCCTTGGCAGTGGCAGGTCCATCTTGGAGCCAGCTGGTATGGGCTTGGTTGAGGCAATTACACAGGAGAAGCTTCTAATAGATTCTCACAGAAGCTGCCCCTGTAACCATAACCCCCACACTACCAAAAACTTGCCACACAAGCCCAAAGAAATGACACACACAAAAGACAGATATGCATCGTAGTTAAAATTTAGGTATAGAAGTATTTATTTTTAATTATGCCTTTATTCTTGAGTCATGTATTCAGTGTTTCTACTGAAAGTATCTCATATACACAATTTATTGAAAAGATTTGACCAAACTCAACAAAAGAAAAACTTCAGCTAGCAGTTTGCAAAGGGAATATAAGGTATTTTCCCCTCTGGCATGTGCTGCAGTGTATTTATTCTTATTAGGAGGGTTATCTTTTCTAAGACTCTAAGACTAGTTAGAAATAGAGGCTGGAGGAAAGTCTGGACTGGCACTCTTAAAGCAGCACAGAGAATATCCTTTTCCTTTTTTCTGCTTGGTGTTAGATTTTGACTATTTGCCACCATTTCAGATTCAGAGGGAACCATTAGGGTAATTTTTCAGGGATATTAATCTATCCCTTGCTTTTCTGCAGGGACTTCAGACTGCCATGTTTATGTCAAACCCACCCAAGCTCTGAACCTGAGGCCAGGCATGAGCACCACCTCATATAACACAAACTGTGTGCCAGAATCTTCAGGGACTGAGAAATGAAAGGCATGTATCGCACAGTTCTGAAAAGAAGGAAACAGAGAGCACCTGAGATATGACAAAGGCCAGCTGAGGTCCCACTACTCCACTAGGAGACATGTCTGGGCAGCATTTGAAGTTAAGTCTCAAGATAAATCTGGTGTCTTTATGATCTCCAGTATTTATTGTATTGTATTTCATGGGGAATTTGGACTCCGCCAGCCACAAACCATCAGGCAGAAGAGCTGCACTTGCTGCTTAGACTCTACCGGTTTGTGACACACATATTGATCACTCTGCTGTATCATCTCTTCCAAGGTCTCTTGGTGTTTTCTTTAGAACCATTATAATCAGAGAGAGTTTGATGTCAGTGATTTCCTCCTGTGTTTCTAAATTCTTATTTCTGTGGGTATGGAAGCCCTCATGCAGACATTGTCCTGATTTCAAAGTTGCACCAGGATATTTGCATGCATTTATTTGCCTAACTCAGATAGCTACATTAGACTGAATTTCAACACTTGCTGTCACTCAGGTCTTGCTGCCACTCCTTTCTCAAGTCACTAATGCTTGGAGGCCCCTTGCATCCCATTCTGCTCTCACTTGTGTCCAGGGAAATTTGCACAGGTGTGTTGTGAGAGGAGAGAAAGGTGTGCTATTTAAACAAAAGAACAGGAAAAAAAGGCAAAATTCAGACAAACACTACAACAGATATGACACCCATTCAAACAAATCTCAAACCAAAACAACCAAACAAGCAAACAAAACCAAAATCAACCCAAGACCACAACAACCAGAAAAAAACAACCAAACAAAAACAGAGGAAAAAATGTCTCCTATAGTCCTGGTGTTTAATCTGAAAATGCTTGTTATCTGCCCAAGCTTTAAAAAGGAAAAGGCTCTTTTTCCCTGTGAGTCATTGAATAGGTGAGAATGAACCTCTAAACAAGTTGAAGCCCTCAAGGCGACAAACTATTCAAAACTTTAAATAAATCCTTTAAACTGTATCTCTGATCATATCTATGTCGATTTGTGCATGGCCAGTAGAGACACTACCTTTGCAGCTGAAATGAAGGCAGTGAGTGGATATGAATTGTGCAGCTGAACACACAGGGTTGTCTGGGGAATCTGCGCAGGCAAGCTATGGTATTGCATTTGGGGTAAAAGGCAGGCTTTGGCCAAGATCGATAGCTTTGTACTGGGAAATGACCTGTAATGTTCTTTAGAATGTGCAAGGGGAAGAGATTTTATTTTTATGAAGTTTTTAGTTACTTTTAAAATGTACTATTTCAAACATAACAAAAGTGGATAAATAAGTGAAACATTTGGTAAACATAATAATTTAAATAATATAATGGATTTACTAACCTATATGTAAGGGACGTTGAGCAAAATATTCTGTCCTAAGAATCCCTTCTGATATGGTTGTAGAAAGCACAGTAGCAAAAGTGAGTTAATCCAAGATTTTTTCATCTATGAAGAATACCAGGTTTTTTACATATTACTCTACATCTTAGACATGTATCTTGTGGACAGTGTGCCAGAATGAACATGCCAGAACAATATTGTGTCAGCAATGCATCTCTTAACAACTGAGTAATGTCTGAGCCCATTGTCGTGTGTTTTATCTTACCTTTCTTTTGTTTTTTTTTCATGAAATTTTACTGGCTAGCATTTCTTTCCCTTGATATATTTGCATATAATTCTTTCTAGTTTCCTCTCTGTGGTTTGTGGTACCTGCTACAGCTAGAATATTTTTTCTTTTGGATCTCATAAGCCATAAAGACTGGTTCTTCTTTTAAGTGTTTGCAGATTTCCTTGGGCTCATTTTATTTTTCAAAATCCTTTATATTATATGAAGATATACAGAAATACAATTATCTTACCTAGGCAAATTTTTGCTTCATAAGGATAACATTTATCTTTTACTTAAAAAAACCCCCTTTATTATTATAAAAGAAGTGGAAGTTGAAGTTGAAAATTTGGATTCGATCTAAAATGGGATTTGATCTAAAAGTGATTTAATGCATGGCAACTAGATTTCAGATACAAACATTGGTCTCTCTCTCTGTAATACCGAATATTAAGTACTTGGCACAGGATGTATGGTAGCTATTCCCACTATTTTTTGTCCTTCAGTGATAATAAATGTTTAAAACAATTGCAGACACCAATAGAAATATTCACAAGAAAGTAGCATGTAGAAAGAATAAGGACAGTGATATTTGGCCTACACAGTATTTTCACATAAGATCTCCCCTTTGTTCCTGCTGAGCAACAACTGAAGTTTAATTCTAAATGGTCTAGCTATTGCTTTGAAGAATGGAGCATTTATTGAGCTATGGCCAAGAGAAATGTGGTGGAGGGGACTGTACTGTGTAGCTATTTGTATGTGATTAGATGGCAAATCTCTATGAGTAGAGCAAATAGTTACAGGAACACTCTCTCAAGGTTGGTTAACCAGTCTTATGTGACCAGCAGTGGTCCTGCAACATGTGGAATTTATACAAGAAATATCTCAATAGAAAATACTAATAGGGCCTCCTTGCTCTAGGGAACAAGGACTCTTTTGGTAATTCAAGAGACTGACAGCTGAGACTCTGGAAGTCCTGGCATGAATGGGATACAGAACTACAAATGGTAATGTTACTTATTTTCATATCAAGAATTTGGTCAGAGGCTGTTAGAGCCAAAACTGTTTCAATATGTCACGTCCATGGATACTACCAACCCAAAATACCTTCCTGATCCCAGGAACCTCAGAGGCTCTGTTACTGTATTATGTGCTGTCAGTCTTTCTCCTTTGAGAGAACTGCATCTGTCTGGGATATTGGTCTGTGAACTGGTGTGCTGCAGGTGCTAAAAAGCGTGTTGTTGTTATACCCATTACTAACATCTTCTTGTTGGATCCAAGTGCTGCTTCTCACTGAGTATAAAAATTTTAAAGTCTTCGGGGCTGAACCCAAATCTTTAACTTTACAAGCTATTTTAAGTGGCAAACTTTTTAACTATTTGGGACTTGCAGGCATTTCTGAAGTAGCAGTGAAACAGCCTTAGCCTTAGATTTCTCTTCAGAATTGCCAAATATTTACACATCTACTCTATCTATTTTACTAGAGGCTTGTCTTCTATTCTATTACAGGTTCCTTTCATCCTATGGTTGTTGTAAAATCCACATTGCATTTGCTTGCTTCTATGAAGAGTATAAACTCTGCAAGTACATTCTTCCCAATAAGCTTTGCAATGGTTTAGTGACAATTTAGGCACTTCACCAAAGAAGAAGAAACTCTTTGCAATGTATACCTTCCCTAAGATCCTGCACAGTCTATGAACCCTGTAGGATGCCTTGGCATAATACTCCAACAACCAAAACAAGTAAAGTTATTATTATTCTTCACATAATCTCCACAAAAATCACAGGCCTAGTCAACAGTAAGAAGTGGATAAGCCAAAATTTTCATTCTGTAATTCCAGTTGTTGTTAAGATGCTGTTTGACAAAAGCAAATAAACCCTAAAAATTTTCAACTTAAAAGCCTATTTTGCAATTGCTATCAAGACTCTCACTGAACTGCTGGCAAGAAATTTCCATTATAAAATACAAGCTGAAGAGAACCCAAACAACTTGGTTTTTGTGTCAATTTAATGTCAAGTTAAAAACAAAGGTTACTGGTCTGGAATTTGTACTGCCTATGCACAGGTAATTGCAGTTTAGTTATATTGTTTAACTATTATGGCTTAAGCTTCTAAATGAAGGGGAAAAAAAATTGCATGTTTGTGTTCTGGCAAACACCAAGCATTATAAAGGGCTGATCTCAAGGTCAGTTCAGTAAATTACTGTGGCTAGAAGTTGGATCAGGATCTGGGAAGACAAGGCGTACCAATATTCAGTAGATACTGAACCCAAATATGTCCCTCACAAGTAAATATTCTAAACATCGAGCTCTAAATATATGGAGTGTTATTAGAGAGAAAAAGCAAATGTCATAAACAGTAAATTTTAAAAACTGATGGTCTGGGTAGTATGACTACCAGCCTGCAGCACACACTTTGAATAGCTTGGAACCTAGGCTTCCTCCTTTGGCTGGATCATCAGCTGGGGCAGCTGGGTGTAATACCTCCATAGATTGTTGTCTGGGTTTCCAGCACTCCAGCTTCTGCCCGTGCTGATCTCCCCTCTCTAAGACAGTTTCCAGATATCTTATCCATCAAGCTGTTTGTCTATCTCCACATTGCCACTGCTTGCACTGCCTCCTCATTACCAGTACAGGACAACGTAGTGGAGAAGATAATATTTTACTGTCAGTACCACTCCTAAAATTCTTTTATCTGTTTGATTTTTTTTTGTTTGTTTGTTTATATGTTTCTGGTCTTGGATATCAATGCTTTCTTTTTCTCATCAACCAATCAGCACATCAATGCAATAACCCTGTCCCATGAACCTGCATAGTAATTAAACAAGATTTGACCCATCCAAACATCTCTCCTTGCCTGCCAGCAGGCAGTTTTTTTTTTTTTTTTTCTCCGGCTCAAAACTTTTCTGCAGTGGATGCCTTGTTGGCATTTATCTTGAAGTGGACTGTTGTTCCAAAGGAAAATAATTATCTCCTCCTCTATTTAATTGAGGATTTTCTTCTGTTAGACCTTAGTCTTCCACTGTTAAAATAAGAATCATCATTACCCTGGAACTGCCTCTGAACAAATACACATTAATTTACAAAATCTAGGGTGCATCAAACAAAGATTCCCTAAGTCATAAGAGTGGTGGAAGCAAACAACTTTCAGTTTTGCATGCAAGCTTTTTCAAAGTTCCCATTCAGTGGAAAGAAGAGTATTCAACAAAGCGTGACCCAGATTTCATAAATATGGTAATTTTTTACCAATATGTGTCATTCCAGAGTCCAGGACACTCACTCTGTACAGGTGAGGAAGAAGCAAACTTGAAGAATAAGTATCTCTCCTTTAAAAAGGACTCATCATGATTTTTCCTTTTCTTAAGTATTACCTAGGTTTTCTTACACCCACAGATATGTGTGGCTGAAAGATCCTCATATCTTCTAGCTTTTTTGGGGTTTTCCTATTTCTTTTCTTTTGTCTACATACTTGTTAAGAGGATGAATTGTTGAGGAAGTAACATGGAAGCATGATTCCTTGGAATGCTATTGCAACCTTACAAAATATTGGGGAAGACATATGAGAGGAGACTGCGGCAGAAAAGGATCAGTCTTGCACTGGCCTGTTTATAGAATTATCCTCCATGGAATTAAGAATTTTTCCTGTCTTCCTCACAGTTCTCTGCCTGACGTTGCTCATCACCTTTGTGCGCATGTGTGTGTACCTCCGAGGGGATTTTCTGTTTTTACTTCTCCCACCCCTGCCAGTAATTACCAACACACAGTACCGGGGAATGAAGAAGGAGGTAGAGCTCTAAGGGGCCTACCAACAATTCAATAGGGCTTTGATTTAACAGCTCCAAGTCCTTTGAAAACATTTTGCCAAGAAAAGCTTGCCATCAACACGTATACTCTCTTATCAGGGGCCATTGAAAGCCTGGGCTCCGAGGTTAATTCTTCCATCGCAATGAGTTTCAATCAGTTCAAAACTCACATCGAGATGAAAGCTACGAAGCCTTCTCGCCCGGTTTGTCCCGCAAAACCCACTGAGATCAACCGACTGGGGAGGATTAGGGCATGCTCATCTGCTGGCTCTCCAGCAGGACGGGCAAGCTCAAAAGAAAAACAATAATTAGGGATAATTGCTTGTGTCCAAACACAGGCATTAAAGTCCCTTTCCCCTTTGGTACTTTGTGAGCTGGAATGAAAAAGACACCCCCTGTTTTGACAGCTGGGCAGGCGAACAGAGCTGGCGACAGATGAAGCGAGACGTCCCCAAGCACCCGCGGCGCGGCGGGGCGGGTCCGGGCGGGCCGGAGCCCGAGAGGCCGGGCGGCCTCGCCTCAGGCCCTGCCCCGGCGGGCGGGGCGGTGGCGGCCGCGCCCCGGGACGGCTCCGCCCGCGGGGGCTGCCGGGGCCCGGGCGGCCCCGGGCGGGCGTCGGCCCCGGGCGGCCGCCGGCCCCGGGCAGCCGCGGGGGGCACGGCGGCAGGCGGCGCGGCGAGCCCCGCCACGGGCGGCCGCAGCCCCGCCGGAGCAGGCCCGAGCGGCGGCGGGGTCGGGCGGGTGCCGCGGGGAGCCCGTATCGGGACTCCTATCTACAAGTGTTGCGTTCCTTGTACGCTTAATCGACAAATGCGGATCAGATGGGAACACTAACGCGCTTCAAAACAACTGACTAAAATTACACTCTTGAGCTGTAATGTATACAACGGCATGAGTGATTAATTAGGGAAACCCACATCCGACTAGGATGATTTCTGAAAGGAATCTTGGAAAACACTGCAGATACAGCTGGGATCCAGATTAATACATTTATCTAATAAAGCTATTCCCAGTCGTCTTCTGTCTCTCGCCTGGTCCTGTCTACTTCTTCTGGCTCACATCAGGACCGGCTCAGCCAGCACTCTGCTGGCCTAATCGTGCCAGATGAACTTCTGAACAGATTATATTTGTGTGTTAATGGTCTATACAATAGATGAAGGCGTTGAACAATAAAAGAACAGGCAAATGCGTTGCTTTTCCATGCTTTTGAGGAAAAGCAAAGTTATGATCTCTCGTCTGTGAAGCAGAAATGAAAATGGAGCTATATTCCTTCAGAAGAAAAATGAGGTACCGCAGTAGCGTTTCATAAACTAGGTCTTAGGCAGCAGCACCACTGCTGTGGCAGAGCCGCTTGCAAACATAAATCAAGATACGTTTTTTTAGAACTATCGTAGATTAGGTGGTGTGGTACCACTGCAAGCTGAATTGGAATATGGATTATCGTACAAAACTGGTCTAAAGAGTGACGGGAAAAAAAGGGGAGGATGGAAAACGGTAACATAGTCCAGCAAAGCAGACTCCACTGCTAGAGGTCACCTCCGTAAAAAAAAAAAAAAAAAAAAAAAAAAAAAAAAAAAAAAGAGAGAGAGGGAAAAGAAAGTATGTCTTGCTACTTCCTTGCAAAATCTCAAACACGTATCACCTGGGTGACTTCAGAATACAACAAGAAATAACGTGAATAAGAAGGATTTTAACTCCCAATCTTCTTTTACAGTGTTAAGACAAACTTAAAACCATAGCAGTTTTTCTTTCCATTTATCCCGGATTTTTTGCATTCTTAGGAGCCAATCTAAATCTGTCTTCATAGAGAGACAGTCTATACTTGACAAAAAAAAAAAAAAAATCATATATAAAAGTGTTAAGGTTATATAAAATGACAGTCTGTTTCCAGAGCTCCAAAACAAGTAAGCATGTAAATTGCCGACATCCATGCTCCCATTTCCCCCAAGCCGAGGCAGGCGCAGCACCACTCTGGGCAGGCTGCCTCTGCCGTGCCTTCACCTACACTGTCCACACCGGCAACACCGCAGCCCCACACACGAGTCAGGATAGCAAACTCTGGAGGGAAATATGCTTTATCACATACGGGCAATGTTAACGAGAGCATCCTCCGGGTTTTTTTTTTTAATTGTTTCTCTCTTTCTTCAGCTTCACTAAAATAATGAGTGGAAGTTCGAATGCAGAAACATTAAAATAAGTACATTTCAACACAAAATGCAAGCCCAGTGTCACGGGGAGAGATGCAGAACATCTCCGTAGCTTTTGACATCAGCTGCAGATATCTACGGATGGGAAATGAAATAATTATTAAAACTAACAATATTCAATTTTAAAGTATCTCTAAATTGTTTTAAGTGTACGAGACACCTCTTCGAGAGCCCTGGATCACATAACAGATCGCTATTTATATGTGGTAGTGTGTGGGTGTGTGGCGTGTGGTTTCTTTTCTTCTTTACCCAGGGGTAAAATCTTGACAGCTATTTCTCACAAGAATATTTTGGGTCATTTCAATGGAAAAAAATTAACAACTTACCGGTGTTACTTCCTGCAATCTCACAGGCGTGATTCGATCCCTAACCCGTCTCCCATCTCCAAAGTTACATAGCGAAATCCCAACTCTTTTCTTCCTCACTTTCACTTCCTTTGATTAGACAAGTTTTGACAAGCTGAAGAGCCCTGATAGAGACCCTATTCTGATTCCCGGGAGTCAGAGAAGTCTACTCAAATCTTCTATTATGCTGGTGTAATACTGTGTTCTCTGCTGCTGGATCGATACATTTTATTGGTAGTGGGTGCAATATTCGTAGTTGTGATTATAACGGTAACAATAATCAGTGTCTTGCTAAATGCCATAGTTCGTTCTGAAAAACGACTGGAAATCATAACCATAGGTATGAAAACACTGACAGCAAATAATGCACTAAGCTACCCTTCTCCAGATATTCCTGGACAATCTTCCTACCTAGTGAACGATCAAACCCCTAACGAGAAGCACTGAACTTCGATGTAGATGGTACTCTGAATTTTATGGGAGGAACAGTCCTCTCAATCTACTGCAAATCAGTATCCGAGCACAAATGAGAGGACACCACGGGTTTGTTCCTTCAGCTTCTCTGTTCCTAAGAACCTCTAGAATAAATCAGTAAGAAATTAAAAGCAAGGAGGATATAAGACTGGCATGGCATTTGTCTTGTGCGGGCATACTTTCGATCTTGTTGTGCTTATTGCAAGGATAGAGAAGGAGGAAAGTGGCCTTAAAAAAAAAGACATTTGAACGGGTATTTTTACATTTCCTTTTAAAATGAGGTCACTTATTCTTTGACTACCATTGCGTGACAGTGTGTCCCGGTCAGGCTCCTGCACACATTACAAATATGCAGATCAGAACCGTAGGCTGTATAAGTACCTAGGATTTTTATTCTAGAGCTTACACTGCAAGGTTTACTTCTTACCTTCCTTTTTTTAACTTTTTCTCTGTTTGTCTAATGTAATTTATGCCAGGTGGTATTCTTTCAAATTAAGCAAGATGCACAGATAACTGTAAGAATGAGCTTATGTCAAGTTTTAGGTGGAAAAAGGAATTTGACAATGTCACAGTCAAATATTTCAGCCATTCACCACCAAAAAGTTCAGCTTCCAGAGTTATATACCTTGTACTACAGTTCATAAACTTGATTTATGATGAAACAGAATTGCTGGATTTTACTGCTCTGGCCCTCCCAGCTGGTAAGAATTTGACTGCAACATGTGGGATTTACATTGAGCGAAAGCAGCATTATCTCGAAAGCTTCCCCTATATGCGTGATCCCAGTCAACAGGTAACGGAAAACTCAAAACCAAATTTTCGCTGTCAGATGTCACAGAGGAATTTTGCCTGCCCCGCTGCTCTCCGGTTTGCCCAGTGCCGCACGTTCAGCAGAAGCGCCCCGGAGGTGCCTTTCAGGCTGCGGAGAAGGCTCACACCGAGGACGCGGCTCTCCGGCTCTGAGGCTGCCGGCGGGAAGCCGATGGAGTCGCAGCAGTGCCGGAGGGAGGCGGGGAGGCGAGGTGGTGGTGCCGCGTTCCCCGCTCTCGGGTGCTCACAAGCGGCCGGCAGAGGTCGAGGGGAAAGTGCGGGCGATGAATTTTCAGGAACAAACATTTTCCTGAGCATCCGCCTTTGTCCCAGTGCTATAGCATGGACGCAGGTCAGAGAAGGGGATGGAATTTGTGACAGCTTGACATCCCAGTATTTGTGCCTGAAACGAGTTGTCGATGTAGCCATGAAACTTGGCGTGGTTTAATACATCAGGGTGGACAGTAAGAACTATTCAGTGTAAATCCCGGTATCGCGGTTCAGTCCCTCATAAAATAAGCCCGGCGCAAGATACCATGAAGGACGAGTGTGCTGTAATCAAAGCATTAAAGCGTTATTATTAACAAAACGGCTGAGAAATCAGAATGCCGCCCCTCCGCAGCCCCCCACCCTCCCGAGGGGCGCACGAAACTCTCTTTGCTGTCACTCCCCCCGCGGAGCCGCTCGCATCCTCAGCGCACCGTTACCGGCGGCTCCACCAGCCCCTCGGGAATACCGGTGGCGGTGGCGCCGGGGAAGAGACCCTCAGACCCGCGCTCTCCGCCTCCACCCGGACTCTGCGGCGGCGGATGCTGGAGGGGACCTCGCCCCTGCGGGGCTTCACTATGTCCACTCTGGGGTCAGCGGAGTTGTGAGGGTATCCTCAGGGCACACCCATGCTTTTTCTCTCCTCCTCCTACCCTCTCCTTTCTCCCCGCGGACCGCTCTGCGGCTCTGTCCTAAAATGTGCTTCGTCTTACCGAGGAGCCTGGCAGAGGGCTGCCTATCAACAGAAAAAAAAAAAAAAAAAAAAAAGGTTTCAAGCCTGTGTGGAGGACATGGGGTGGCCCAGAAAGAGCGGCTTTTGCTGTCTGTGCCACGGAGGAGCCGTGGCCGAGCGGCGGGAGCGGATATCTCTGGTACAGCCCCCTTCGCCCGCCGGCTCCGAGCACCGCAAAGTGACACCCGGGGGCATTTTTGTGGGTGATTTGTACAAATCCATGAAAGGTCGGAGAGGAAAGGAGGGAGAAAGGGAGGGAGGGAGCGAGGAAAGTAGGCAGGGAGCGAGAGAGGAAGGGACGGAAGTAGAGAACATTTGTGAGAGTGTAAAACCCGTCAGTATCTTCCCAAGGTGATAATTAGAAAAATATCTCTGCAAGCCGGAGTTTCTATAAGTTTAGGATTTTGTTTTGTTTTGTTTTTCATTTCCCTTACCCACCGCTCCCCTTTTCACCCTGCTCCCCCCCTCACCGTCCCCATACAGTACTAGTTCATGTAAGATTTCGACAGCTGAACTTGCCAGAGTTTCCATCCCTCATCCAGAAAACCCACTAATCCGAGCTGCTTTTGCAGAGGCTATTAACAAGCAATTATAGGATAGGCATATGTTACCAAAAAGCAGGAATGAACGTAGTCTTTAGTCTTCTTTCATGCTTTTAATTAAATGTTCCTCTCTGTTCGTGCACATTTAAACACTTTTTTCTTTTACTTGCCTCCAAAGCCCTTAACTTAAAAAATGCTGCCAAACCATAAATTTTAAAGATCTTGCATTTCTTTTGCTGCAATCCTCTCAGGGCTCGGTGAAAGGTGATGGTTTCACTTCAGACCATTCATACGCTGATAAAAAAGAGCCAAATAATGATTAATGACCATATTTCACTGCAGGGGTTCACAGAGATTGGGTGAATATTTTGTGTGGCCAGCCACAGGCTGTGCTCTACGCCCTGGCACTCTGGGTGAGTGCTTGTAGACCATGGGAGTGTCACAAGGGGCAGAAGGTGCGTGGAATAATAATTATTATTATTCTTCTTCCTTCTTCTTTCTTCTTTTTTCTTCCTTCTTCTTTTTCCTTCTTCTTCTTCTTCTTCTTCTTCTTCCTCTTCTTCTTCTTCTTCTTCTTCTTCCTCTTCTTCTTCTTCTTCTTCTTCTTCTTCTTCTTCTTCTTCTTCTTCTTCTTCTTCTTCTTCTTCTTCTTCTTCCTCCTCCTCTTCATGAGCAATTTCAGTGGTTTTGCAGGATTTATGGCTTCTCATGGACTCGGTATTTTAATTGTTGTTCCTCTTACTGTAGAGATGTGATTATAACTGAGTAAAGTCAAGCAGCCAGTGAGAGACAATCACAGACAGGACTGTCTCTTCCACTGGGAAATAATAAAGGAAAATATTGCAAACCCGGTTTAACTCTTGCTCACCTGTGTTTTTACCACACAGATACTATTTGTAAAAACTTCTCTTGTTAAAATGGTTATTTTTCATGTGAGGTTTCTATACATGATATTTCCTGATTTTCTTCTGTGTACATTCCTTGTTTGGAGTCCATAAAGTTTACAAAACTGGATTTTAAAATAGTCACTTGCTGAGAGTAAGTGTTATGTTCTCAGAATAAAATCTGCTATTAAATAACATCATCTCTCCTCCAGATGCACTGTTCAGAAACATAATATAAGGCAACTACTCTTTTGCAGCAACATGGGCAAGAGGAGAATACCCCCTCCTGATTACTGCAAGTGATCAGGACACTGAGAAATCGTAATGCTGCAAATGTATTCTAGTAGTTGGTTGGCGTGTTTTTGGCGTTTTTGTGTGTTTTTGTTTTTGTCTGTTTGTTTTGGTTTTTAATTCAAATCTCAGTAATGGTGTCCTTCCATCCCATTTCGCCACACCTCATTTTTTGTTCTATTTCTCAGCTCAACCTAGATGAAAATGTTTCTTTTCTCTTAAGCTCTTCAAAGCACACCTTTCTTCTTTCTTCACACCTTCAGGACCCTCTCTGTCATTCCTGAGACCCACTTGCTGTTAGAAGACTTTCCTTTCCTTTCAGGGCTGTGCCTTCAGCCTTGACCACACTCTGTATGTCTCCAGTCTGATGTACTGAGGATTCAAGGGGCACACTGTATGAAGGTCCAGACCAGGAGAAGTCAATCCAAATTACACTGAAGTTTGAATTGTATAATTTCCTTATTTCTAAAATATTTCTTGAAGGCAACATTTCATTATTTGGAGTAAGATAAGGTAACTCTATTAATGCAAGTGGTATACCACAATTTATAGCAATTACAGACCAGTGTCATAGTCAAATGTCAACCTAACAGAGACAGACATTTCAGCAAAGAAGAAAGCCTGTTATAGAGCTGGAGAGGAAGGGAAAAGAGCTAGAATTATGGGGTTTTTAGAAATCTAAAATAAGAGGCAGATCTGATTGCATTTGAGATTTTGCCATTTCTTATTTTATCCTTGTGGTTTCCCAATTCCTTGCTAAACAATAATAGATGTTCCTCCATAATTTAATATTTAGCTCTTAAAACAATGCAACATATTCTAGATATAAATTAATTAAGACCCCACCTTAAATCAAATGCTCATTTGTAACAAGCCCAAATCCAATGTGGGACAATTTCTCTGCTGCTTTGAAACGCTGGTGTGGTGTGTTTGCCCACATAACATGGGGCAATTCTCGGGCTCTTTGTAGACAGTCCCTGCAGATCTGGGCCTTTCCCTTTGTTAGGCACTTGCCATGTGATCCTTGTGGAGGACTGGAAAGAGCAGCCTTGTAACAACATTATTTCAGGAGGATAATAAGTCGCCATCATAAATTCCTTTTTTAATAGTTTATTGCCGGTTGTAGTCTATTGACAGTGCCTGCTTTATAGCATGGAGGAAAACAGTTCCTTGTTGGCACTAGTCACTAAAACTGTTTGATAGCTCTGGCCCTTTTTAGTGCCTTTAGAGAAAACCTAGTGACTCATGAAATGAATCATAAATAGCTGAGCTGAAGTTGAACAAAAGACAGAAAGAGGAGGAAAAAACAGTCTTGCACTTACTGAAATATGTTTATTTTGGACAATAATGTATTAACTAATCTAACAAAGATACTTTAAGGCTCAATCCTGCTGTTTTAGCTGGAAGAAAAAAATAGTTCTATGATGATTGTGTCTTGGGTCTTTATAAGGAGACTGTTTAGCAAAAATTGCTTTTCCTCTAGCTCAGAAATAGTACATACAAAACTCTTATGTCCTAGACTTCACCTTTTTGAAAGAAGAAGCAACACATACCAATGCTTAGAATTGTCTTTCCATCACTGTCCTGTTGTGTAACATTGGACAATTTATGCAATCTTTTGGGGTAGTATACAATACTATTTAGAAAGGGCTGAGAAAGAACTCAATGCCTACCGGGTCTCCCAAAATTCTGACTGGGCTGCTGTGTAACATCTGTAGAAATTTACATGCCTACTATGAATCATTTTACTCTAAGCCCTAAGACCATCACTCTTACATAATTTTGTTGAAAATCCGGAAACCCGAGTGTCCAGGTCAACATCAGACTTCACTGGATGTGTGGGAGGACTTGCCATCTTTAAGGGTGCCACCGTATAGTTTTGCTTAAGCTTACTACCCAGTGTTTCTCTTTCTTCCTTCCCTCCCAAAGGGCTGATGAATGCAGTCCTGAGACTTCAGTTTCACACTGAAATATTAATATAAATTCTTGTCAGTTTTATCCCTAACCAGCACTTTCCTATGTGACCTATGAGAACAGGGGAATTATAAACTCATCTAGGAGACACCAGGAAAATCTGATTTTGGACCTATTTATTTTGGATGAAGTATGTTGCCAGATGCCAGCTTGAAATTCAGGACTGAGTGATGGAGCTCATTATATACGTAACAGTGTGACAGAAGTGAGACACCTGAGTTCAATGTCCTTCTCAGTCTCAGAGGCTGAAAATTTTAAAATGAAATCTATGTTTCCCATTCGTCATGAGAATATCTGAGCCATTGCCCTTCTTAATGATCTGCACTGCCAGTGCAAGGGGAGTACAGTTCTGGATCCTTTATTTCCAGGCATTCAGTTATGCTTCTGGTACCTGCTTCCTGTTCTGCTAATATGTCTAATGTTTTAATTTGTTTAGTTTTTTAAATTTTTTAAAATTTTTTAATTTTATTTTTTAATAATTATTAAATGTATTATTTATTTTTATTTTTTTATTATTATTAAAACTTTTAATATCTCAGAAGAGGACTCAAAGCCCCAGAACTCCTATGCCTTCCAAGTGATGCTATTCATGAGGGTTAAGCAGTGCTTACCCACTGTGTTAACCTACATTCTTCACTCCACATAGCTAGAATAAGGAATGTTGGTGCTTTTATGCATAAGGCAGATGCAGGTTAGAGCAAACAGTCACCGTGCTAAGGAAATGAAGCCATGCTTCCTACTCCCAGAGAAAATGCTGTAATCCGTTTCTTTAGATTTTTTTTAACGATATAGCTAATGATAATTTTCTTCACCTGAGGTAACGTCATACTCTGTGTATGTACAATATGATCCATAGGAGGTATTAGGCCATATTGCCTCTGCAGGAGAAGAGTTTCCTACAGATATACCCATCAGGTGCTTAAACAGCAAAAGGCTGGACAGGTGCTCCCCTGTCCTTAGCATTCTTTGTGAGCCCCTTCAGTGGTCTTATCTTGTAACTGCTTAGGCCCTCTTCTTATTCCTCTTATTAGGTGTACATGCACTGTAGAGGAAACCTGGACAAATTAGGCTGAATTTTGGATTTCAGTCCAGAAAGACAGGTGTTTCCCTTGTTTCTGTCAGCTTTCATTCTTTATTTTGTTGCAGTCTCAAGATTTTATTGGGTGAGAATCTCTGATTTTTATTTACCCTAAGTAGGCTGCACATTGCTGTATATATCCCTGCACATTGTTCACTTCAGGATTAGATTGCTCTTGAATCCTCTTCCTGGACACTTGTCCTGAACATCATACATTTTGATCTACTTCTCCACCAAAAAACTTTGTGCCTCTGATTTATGATTGACAGTGGTTCGCAGTTTTGTCCTAGGGCCAACACGTAGCATTGACCTAGTCTGATGAGTTGAAATCTTGTCCCATATTCTCATGTCACCTCTTGAGTGTTGGCATTGGCTGAGGAAGAAGATCCAACATCTTTACATTTGGTGCAAGGAAAGAGAGGTACCTTTCTTTTAAAACTTTTAGTGAAGAATCATGATGGCAGAAATTGCCCTTGTGGTGTGTTGTAGGTAGACTTCTCTGAGAAGTGTATGGAGCCTGATCTGTTACAGAATGTGTTGGAAACTTGAAGAGTGGCTAGGGAAATCCAAGCAGAAGTCGATAATGAATATCAGATCACTCCTTCATGTCTCGCACTTACTCTTTTTTTATACTTTTAAGACCTAAAGGTCTTAATAAATTCAGTAAATATTGCAATAGTTCTGTTTGTTATTTGTCAGCAATCTGAAACTGCGGATGAAAGATATGATGGATGTCAAAATGAGCATGCAATGCATATTTGGCCTGGTTTTGCTATGCCAAGAACAAGGCTCATATGAATGAATGAATCACTGCAGCCACACACAGCACCAGTGAAGCCAACAGGGCAGCTGCTTGCATGCGACAGACCAGAGGGTGATGGCCACAAGTCTTGATTTGCACACAGTTACACACAAGTAACTTTGCACTGGTGAATGGTTTATTTTTATTACCTCTGCAGCAGACAGAATTGTCTTCCTTATTTCATGTATGTTGTAAATGTAAAGTTGCTTGTTTCATCACTGGCAGGATCCTGGCCCCCAGCAATAAATTAAACAAATAATTCATTGTATGTCACTGTTTCTTTTAAAGAATTTCAGTCACCTGTGAGCATCTGGTGTAACAGCCCATGTTTTATTAGTCTGTGCTACTTTTCTTTCACTTGTGTTTCAAAGTCCACTTGCTAGACAGAGTCAGCAAATTCCTTTTTTTCCACGGTCATAAGATCCCTACAATTTTTAGAGTTCCACAGAAATGCCTGTACATGGAGAACGAGTACAGTTTTGTTTGTTGTTTTTGTTGTTTGATATAAAGTCTTACTCGTCCTCTGTTCAGCTTTTCCTCCTTTCACTGGGACACAATAGGGCAAGGAAATGCTGTGCAATACTGACACCTGCCAATATCTCTCTGAAGAGCACTAATCAACTTACAGTGCTTCCTCATGACCTAATCCTTCTGTAGAGACAAAACTCCTCTTGACTTAGTCAATCGTTTAAGAAGACAGGCAGAAATGTTACGGTCTTCTACTCTTTTCTCCTTTTTTTTCCCCTTCAGCTGGGGAAAATAAGTTAAAGGAAGTCTTCCAAATCAAAGAGAAATTTAGAATCATAGAAGCTAAATACATATGCACCCACTCATTTTAGTGATATATTACTTTGCCTAATCATTAACTTAAAATGCCATATAAGAATTTGTAATCCACAGTAAATCATTTGGTAAGAATTATTTAAATGTACTTCTGGCTAATGTAAAACAGTCTAGTTTCCACACTCGGTTCTCTGCCAAACATTGTTTAAGAAAGAGGGGGGTGTGTGATCCAAGTTGACATAAGTTATAGCAGATATAATGCTCCAATATAGTGGTGGTTTGTACATTATTGGGTTTAAGAGATAGGAAGATGACATATTAAGTACTTTAAAGATTGCCAGTATGTGACACACAGTAATTAGTAGTAAACAGAGAGGAGGAAGAAGACATCTCCTGTATTCACAAGTTTTTTAGTTTAGATTTTTATTTGAAAATAAAGAAAAAAAACCAGGGACATATAAGTACTAATTTTAATATAGAGAACGGTGTCCCTTCTGTGATGTGCTTGCTATTCACTATCTTGTAACAGATATATTATTTCTTCTGTTGAAATAAAAATCTTCTGGAAAATGAGACACTTTTGGATTGACCAGCATTTTCTATCTTGTATTTATATTTAGTAGACTAAGATTGTATTTGCACCATATTGGTGCAAAAAGCTAGATGAGTTTATTTGCCACTGCAACATGATGCAGCACAACCAAAAAATTCTGGGACACTCTTCATAGTCCAGCTGTAGCACCATGGGTGAACTGTTTGAATATTTACTTAGCTTTCTGAATAGTTTGTTCATCCCTCCATGCTGCTCCCTCTACATGATTTCAGTACCTGAGGCAATTAGCTCTAGCCTTGCTGGAACTTCTCCCTCTTATAATGCAGCCACAGAGACCAGCAACCTGGACAGGATATTTATGATCTCAGATCACTCTCATGCATTGGAAAATGCCCACCTTGTGGTGCCTGTCTGCAAATCACCCTGTAGCAACTTTCCTTTTGTAAGGTTTGAGAGCACGTTGCCAGCAGAGGATTGATATGGAAACCTGCACAATCACGATGCAGTTCCTGCAGACACTCCCCCTCCAATGCTCTTTTTAAAAGTACACCACAGTCAAATGGGTGTAAACACTGTGCAGGGAATAGCCTTTGCAAACTCAAGTGTTAATACAACGGAATAGTGGGTTTACAGAAAAGCAGATTTTAACAACATTGAGAACACTGCATACGAGGGTATGAAAAGCAAGGCTATTCCTTAGGAAGTTAAAAATATCCATTTAATTAATATATTATACAGCTCAAATGGTCACAAGTGACTAATGACTTTTAAATTAATATTTTTGTAGTACCCAGCTGTAAGACCTCAAAACTATGTAGAGTGTTATTGAACATTTTCTGACAGTTTTTCTGCTTGTAGCAGGGGTACTGAAAAAGCAGATGCATCTAAAATTAGTGTCAGGAGGCAGACAGCAAAAAGGGGAGGAGACTTGTTAGTATCTGTTTGAGGGTGGGTGATGTTGCAAGGGGTAGGAAGGTTTTGTGCAGCAGGAAACAAGACAGCCAGGCAATTAAAATGAAAGTAAGATAAACAGTTTTGAGAGAACTATTTGACATGTTTGGACCTACTTTCTCCTGCCATTATCATCGACCAGCATCTGTACACCTAGTGGTAACTTACCTTCTGCATGGTGCAGCATCTATTTATGTGGAGCTTTATCCACCTGCTTACAGGTCAGAAAACTCCAGCCAGCCTTACTTGATGCAAGGCTGTTTGTGGTCATGGCTGGAGTAGCAGAGCAGAGCCCTGGGGAAGAAGAAACAGACATGAGTCTAGCTGCAAACATCAAAATTTCTACCCGGACACTGGTATAAAGTATTAGTGCAGATCCAAAGGAGAGGACGGCAGAGGACAGACAACCCTGCCTTCGTGGCACTTATGTGTCAGGTCAGACACACTGGTGGATGTGGGCACAACTCATATGGAGTGGGGAGACTCAGCAATGACATTGCTGGGCAGTCAGTCATCTTTGGGGAGGAAGGAGTAAGTCACCTTCTCCTCTGCTCTGGGCACTGCATAGGCATCTGACCAGGTCACTTTTAAAACTCCTGGCTCACATACATCTTGGAGTGTGAAGTTGGTGAGTTCTCTTCTACCCTCCACATGTGATGATGCAGTAAAGCTCTCATCTCTGCTTAGCTAAAACTGGACAATGACATCTAATAGGACCATGAAGGTCAGGAGCTGGGCATTGTCTCTGTGACAGATGGTGTCTGCTGGGCATGCCAGATTTACCTGCAGCAGAAAAGCAGAAATTGTTTTCTGCTCTGGTGCTTCAGTTCCCCCTAGGAGGATTCAGGGATTCAGGTGCTCTCTGTTAGGAGTCAGGGTCTGCAGCTGTCTTCCACACCATTCCCTCAACACTATTTTTCAACAGCTCCTGCCTCAAAAGAAAGCCATCTACAAAAGGCATCTTCAAGATCCCTCTGCCTGAAATACTTGCTGGTCCTTTTCTACCGTTTCCTTTAATCCTGTGTCTGATCTGTAAGATCTAGCAGCAGAGGATTGTCCTTCCATCCCAGAGCATCCAGAGCCTGTCATGCTCCTAATTGCTTGGCCTTCCCCTATGGTTTGCACACCCCCTGGCTGCAGGCAGGAAGCCCTGCAAAAAGGCATTCTGGGCCATAGCTTTTCCTTTGGCTACCTCCGAATATCTTACCTGCTCAGCGGATAACCTTGTTAGCTGTGAAGAAATTAATGTGTGAAAGGAGTCATATCTGCATGTATGTACACAACACTATTTCGTCTAAACAGCGACACCTCCTGATACCCGGGCTGCAGCTGTGTTCGTGGGTTACTACACCAATAAAGTTGTTGTTGTTGTTACACAGTAAATGACCTCCCGAAGGCCACCCTTAACAAGAACCATGTCTGCTCCTGCGTTTCATTCAGTGCCAAGCATGCTGTCAGCACTTAACAGATATTAATAATAACAGAAGGAATTACAAAGCTTCATGGGATAGAATAAAGCCTGCTTAAAGGCAGTTCTTTGAGGGCTGTCCTACATTGCTTGTATTCATACATCCAAACTGGATCTATTTAAGATGACAAAGTTAAAATTACCAATGTAATGTAATCCTAAGTTTGAAGCCTTGCCAACCATTAACTGTTAAGACTCTTTCCATAAACAAAGAGCACTTTCTAAAGGAACATTCACTTCAGATTTTAACTGTGATTTCCTGGGGGAAACAGTTGTATTGGTGAAAATTCAAATATGCAGTTTATTCATATGTTAATTTAAAAGTGTTTATAAAAGCAGTGAAGATTTCTGTTTTGGGCATTTTCGGGCAGCTATTTGATGAAAACCGGCTTGAAGCATTAATCCTATTCTTCAGGTCCTATAGCTGGCTGGCAAATTACAACAAATACCTGATATGAAGGTAATTATTTTTAAGATTGCATCAGCCTAGTGCAATGTCACTGTGGGAAAGTTACATTATTTTAATTGGTTGCACCTATGGAACCATGGCTGAATTTATTCCCATTTTGCCGATAATGAGCATCTTAGAAGTTTCTACAGAGGGCTGAAAAAACATATTCATGTAAGAACCATGAAAAGCAATGTGTAATTTCTTGCTTTTGAAAAAGGTAGATTTCTCTCAGTTTTCAGTGGCAGGTCAGGCAAAGTTTACTCTCACGATAGTGAGAGGAAAGAGAGCTGGGTAACATAATATTCTGTCATTGAAGGGTGTTAAATTAGGATTAGGTGGTTCTTTAGTAAGTGAAAGATGGGAAATTCAGCTGCAAGGTACAAATTATTAAATATTTTTATGCATATTATTATAAAATGTATTGTGACTTTAATTAAATGAACAATGAAAATAATTTATCCTCTGGTAATGAACAATGAACAATGAACAATAACAACACCTTCTGAAAAACACCAATGGATACTTTTTCCTAGTATTTCCACTCTTGCTTTTCAGTCTTCAGTACTTAATACAGTCCTGTGTCAATAGGTTAAATCAAGAGGTGAGCCTTTTAGGCATGTCTGCATGTGATTATCAATTACATGCAATCATACAACCCAAGATGTGCTAAATGGGCTCATGACACAACTCTGCAATCATACACTTTCTTCTGACCTCATTGCTTGTGTATTTAACTTGACTAAAATATGTGTACAGTGCAGCAGAAAAAATACAAGCAGAGATCCTGCGCTATCTTCAGGAATCTGCTATCATTTCTATGCCTCTGACAGTGAGTTCTTCAGGCTAGCCTACTTATATTTTCACATAGATTTTCATACACTATTGAAAAAAGAGCAAAATAGTAGCCAGAGAGAAAGGGTTATAATCAGTTCTGTTTGCTGGATGTATAAAAGCACACAGTGAATCTGGCAACCATAGCATTTTTGTTAGCTGTTTTATGAGGTCTAAGGAAAATCTCTGATTTATATTGTTCTGTGACAGTTTAATGGTGTTGCTCCTTATGAAAAATTGGGGGACCTAATGCTCCCAACACCAATATAAGCAACTAAGTGGCAGATAAAATGAGCCTGAATTCATTAAGTTACACCTGCACCAACAATACTTATGCTGATGTTCATTCTGAGCTGATGATATTACAAGTGAATTATTATCCAATTAGATCACAAATATGGCTTTGATTATGATGGCATGTTTGTTCACATTAAAGTTTCACTACTTGTTTGGAAGCAGGGACATAGTTTTGCAGCTCATTTGGATTTTTTTTTTCCTAAACAGATGGAGGAGAGGCTGTTTTTTATGAAAATAACAGGAAGGTAACATAAAATACTTGAACATGTAATGTAAAAAAAGCTATCTCAGTAATGCTACCCAAGGTGGTGGGTCACCACCTTAGTCTGTATAGCTGGGTAAACATAAAAGATTAACACATTTGTTGCTTGATTTTGATTAACTGTCAAGAGCAACATACAGAGCATGGACTGAGAAGGCAAAGGCATTAAAACAGGTATGATAATATGTAAAAGGAGTTTTTTTTCTCCCCTAACCATTACTTGCCTTTCTCTTCTCTGCCATGTTGAGTCTTTCTCTTTTTGACTTTCTCTTACCTTCCATTAAAAGCAGGGCCAAATACGAACTAACTCTAAATTGGAGCTTGAACAATTTATGAAAGGGCTTGTGCAGTTGCCTACCACAGCAGGAGTCATACAAATCTTTTCCACTTTGATGCTCCCAGTTCTGCACTCTCTCATCAACTGGCACATTAGTCTAGTTCACACTGACACAGCCCTACAAAAGTTGATTTTAAACAAGTCATTCTACTCTTTGCATGTGTGTGCTGGGTTCATGTATATCTATGTTTGCTCTTTTGGCAATACAGTGCCAGCTGTCTGTAGGTGTCCTGATCAGTCCCTGTCCAGTCAGTGTGGAGGCCAAGAGGACAAAGCACCTGTCAGTCTGCAAAAGACCAAAATAACACAGAAAGAACTACAATAGTGCAGTGTTGGCACATTGCAAAACACTCAAGTACCTCTGGTTTGAGAGCAAAATCTGGGGAAGGGGAATAGAATAAGAATAATGCCTTATTTGAACCGATACAGTTAAATAATATTTATCTTCTCTTAATATTTTATCAAAATAAGTAAGATCACATATTGATGGATTATATATGTATATTTCCAATAATTTTTCTCTTTCCTTACATTTTCATGAAAGATTTTGCAGGGAACTGCTGTTTTGTGGCAAAAAAAAAAATTCTACAGCACCTCTAGAGTTCAGAAGAGATTAATTTTTGCTGAAGTCTTAGTTTATTTTCTTCCCTCCCTTAATAGGGTTTAAGCAGAGTGAGGCCAAATGGTTATCTAATGCATGTGGGTTTTGAAAAAGATAATGAAACAGTTTTCATTATGTGTGTGCTGTGGCAACTGTGGTCCTGCCCTACATAAATCCAGAAGGTGGCATGTTAAATGGTGAAAAGCAAATAGTGACAAACAAAAATAACAAAGAGGTGCAAATCACAGCCTTTTCTAACTGCCAGCTTTTGCCAGGCCTCTGTGTGAGGCAAAGCTCTGTCAGCTGACCACGGAGATGTGTGGCAGGTGCCTAGGGACAAAAGGCAATGTGACAAGTCAATGCTGCCTTGAATACCAGTGTAGACTGTTTCTGGCTAGGTTTTCGTAACAGAGCTGCAGAGAAACAAGAAGGGTACCCCAAGCAGTGCCCATTAACATGGAAGTTACAGCCAGTTTCATGGTGAGAAATTTAAAATGCACACCTCTTTGTTTTGGGTTTGATTGTTTGTCAGTTTGTTTTGAAAGTCATGACTTTGGATTGCATTATTGTTCTTTTTAGGTATTTATTATTTATATTTTCATTATTATTCTTCTTAGGTATGTCTTCAGCTGACAGAGCATGAAGCTTTACCTTAGAGCTAAGCTCTTGAGCAAACTCACTGAACTGTAAGTAAAGAGGACACTGCAGCTATGCAAAACATGAGATTATTGGGTCATCTACCCAGGGCTGTTAAATAGCATGCCCTGTTCCCTAAGAAGCAAGCACAGCATCTTACATATAGAGTGATGATTCATCTGCAAAAATAAAGACATTTAGAAAAATCTGACATGATATAACCCAAACAGGAGAGCATTAATCTCATCCTGGGATTTTATAAGAGAAGTACAGCAGAACATGTCCCATGGTGTTTGCTAAATAGCGTGTGTAGATATAATCAATTGCTCATTAGAGATGCCACACATGACATAGATACAATCATGCCAATACTGATTTACCCTTGACCCTGTGCTGTTATCACATAAGGAATGAGGTGCAAGACCACAACAGCTAGGGAGTAATTTTTCCTGTTCCCCATGGAAAAATTTCTTCATCATTTTGCAATTATTGTTCAGGAAGGCACAAGCCTGCTACATCTCAAAATTAGACTATCTGTACCTTTGGAAGTGTCAGGAATACACTGTAAGATCTCAAAGTAACCTCTGTCTACACTGGGAAAGGCTCTCCCATGAGCTCTCTGCTTTCAGGAAGCTGAGAGAAGCCTCTCTGCTCTACAATATGCAACTCCTGCAGTTGCTGCAAGTCATCCCAGTCTGCAGGGCTGGGAACAAGTGCCTCTAAATCAGATGCAAATAGCATCTAAGAGACTTCCTACACTCCTCACGTGCTCTGTGAAGCTTTTCACCATATATCACATCACATCACATCATCACATCACATCACATCATCACAGGTGTGAGATGAATAATTTCTGTTAGATGAATCAGTACCAGAAAATACACCATAGGAGAGCAATGTGTATTTCAACTGCTAATCAGCATCAAGTCCACGGGAGTAAGTCTGATATAAACCTCTCCAACATGCAGCGCATGTGGTTACCGGGTTCTCTGCACCTGCTGTTTCCTTTTCAGACCCTCTCCCGCTGAGCAGTGCTGCTCAGCTAATGCAGGCACAGCCCATGGAATCCCACCTGGCTCTGCTGTATGCTTCTCTGACAGACACACTGATTCACAATGGGGATGGGGCAGCAACAGCGACGTTCAGCACGTCCTGCTGACATCTATTCACCGTGACAGATAAAGTGGAGCCAGTAATGATACTTGGAGCAGGCAGAGGTTATCGTAGGTGCTGTATACAACCAGCATGCCCTAGTTCTTTGCAAAAGACCTTTGGACTCCCCGTGTTCCTTCATGCAGACAGAAGCCTGTCCCATTAGGTCACAGCAGAGAGGAGAAGGAGAGTGTGCATGTGAGTGCACTGTGCAGCGTCTGCCCCCAAGCTGCAGTCCCTCCAGATGTCTCCACCCCCGTGTCTCACACAGGGGTGTGAGAGCTGCTGTGGGACGCGCGGGGATGGGTAGCCTGTTCTTCGGCGATTTCACTGGGTCTTTCACCACGAGTATTTTGTTCTTGAATAAGCCGACTCTCGGTTGTGAGATAGCACAGGATACTTTTCAACGGCATCTTGAGTATTCGAAGCTTCGTCTCCCCGGGTTGAAATGCCGTCTGTTTCACAACGAGGGGCCGCTTACAAACTGCCAGCTCTGCCCCTCTGACACCCATTGGGTCAGTGGAGGAAGAAATCTCCTTAAACCCGCGCAGTTTTAACTTGGGCGGGTGAGCAGAGGAGGGGACCGGGGCGCCTGCGGAGCCGCCGCGCCGGCTCAGCATCTCTGCCGCCGCGGCTGCGCCCGGGCGGCCCCGGCGCCCTCTGGCGCTGCCGGCGCGGCGGGACAGCCGGACAAACACCGCTCCAGCCTGGGGGGAGCCCCTCGGCCGCGGTCCGGCTGGGACACGGCCCCGAGGGAGCGGGGGCTCGGGCTCCATGCGGGATGGAGGCTGCAGCACCCTCCCCGCGGGGAGGGGCCGCCGTGCTGAGGGCTTGCCGTGTGCGTCACTAGGGCTCTCTGGAGAGGAACGAGCCCTACTTACAGGTTTATTTTTTTTTCCCCGAGACCCAGATTTCCTAAATTCCGATTCAGTTTAAAAATAGCTTTCAGCGCCCTCGCCCATGAGTGGTCTGCGCTGGGCAGCATCCCTCGCGCGGAGCACCGGCGTCAGGAGCGGCAGCAGCTGGTGAAATTCAGCTGCTGGGGTAAAAAAGTGCTGCTAAAGCACAGCGCACCAAACCCTTCCTGGTGGACTCCCGTACTGACTGCCGATACGGCAGCGCCGGTGTGAAAAAGCAGACTTTGGATTTAATTGCAATATAGCTATTGAAACTTAATCTTCTTTTTAAAGGGAAACCTAGGACTCTTCCAATTCTTTACAATGAATATAGAAGTAAACTTTAAAATCAATATGGAGTCCACAGTGCACCCTTCTGAGTTTTCTTCCATTTACTCTGTCAAGTATTATTGTATTATTTTATGTAATAAAAATATTATTACCTCATGAAACTTATGCTGGGGGTGGGGGGGAGGCAGGAGGGAGGAGGGAAGAGCAGCAGGAAAAAAAATCTGTTGTGTCTGACTAAAGGAATTTATTTTTTTTTGTGATGGGGGAGGGTGACTGGGCAGAAATTGGATCCATCAAGCCTGACCTCTGTGCTAGTGCAGTGCTTGCTGGATTCAGCACAACTATGTGTTAAGTTCAGGGCTCTGTACATGTGGAACTAACTGGGGATTTGGGACCATCCAGTTTCCTGCTGTAGAGGGAGGATGAATTCACCTCTGTAAATTCCAGAAAAGGAGCAAGACACTTCCATAAGAGAAATTTGCATTTATTTTTAGATCCTCTGTTCTCTCACTCAATCTCACAGATATCATGCTGAACACAGCATACCTCCCCTTCTCCAACTACACATGCCTCCTCTTCTCCAAACACATGTGCCTTCCCTTCTCCAACTACTTGCTAACACCAGGCCATCACTGCTGAAAAAGTGTTCCTTATTTCTCCAATGAGAAAATCCTCACACAAAGTTTGCAGTCACTGTTCAGTAGCTGCTGCTGCAGCTTTAAGCCTGCTTAAATGTTGCATCCCAAATATGACCTGTCAGTGTTTTGTCCATCACCGTGGAGCACAGTGGTTGTTTTGTGGGCCCCCCCAATGCTTTATTTCTTGGCAACCTCTAAGTGTACAGGACAGGGAGGTGTGCACCTGCAGGTCCATGCAGCTGGACAATGTTCTGAATGCACATCTCCGTCCAGAGCCGTGTCTCCTGATTGCTAGAGGAGCTGCACAGAAATTCTGAGACTTCCAGCTGTCAGGTACAACAGGTTGGTGTGCAACTGTCTGTGCTCAAATGCCAAGCTTCTCCAGCTCCCAGGAATGAAATCAATCACAGGCGGATGAAATCTGGCAAGAGCCAAGACAGCTGCATCGACAAGTAAGAGAAAGTTGATGCATTCCGTAATGGATGCCTGTTTTCAGATGTGCTGTGCCAGGCCAGGAGACTGACCCACAGGCACACCAGCAGTGCACCATTAGGACAGTGACCATTGCCCTCCAGGGCGTTTTGTGTGGTGCCCATTCCAGCAGGTGAGAACTGAGATCAGCTTTTGCTTTGAGGGAGATGAGCAAACCTAATGGGATCATGATAGGGAAATACTGGCTTGTTGCACTTCTAGGCATGTTCAAAAACAGACCTGAAACATATGTGGAAAAACAAAATAAAAATGTAGGGACTAGAAGCACTGTCATTGCTCTGGGGTTTAAAAAGCTCCTGAGCAAATCCTCTTTGGATCTTCATTCTGGATTGCAAAATTTCAGAGCTAATACACTTTATCTTTTGTTAAATACAGCTGTAAATATATTTCATAGAATCACAAAATATTGTTAATTGGAAGGGATCTACAAGGATCATAAAGTCCAAATCTTAAGTGAATGGCCCATATGAGGATCAAACCTACAGTCTTGGTATTCAGCAACAGCATTCTCTAATCAAATGAGCTTACCTCAAATTGCTGTGGATTCCATGCATGGGACCAAGCTGAACTTGAGCAAGAAAGTTTCCTACAGCCTCCAGTTGCTTAGATACTGGGGGCAACCTGCAGGCTGGGCTGTGTGCCTAAGACCCACATTCAAATAAGAAGGGACCTCAGAGGTGTTTCACCACAGCCCTCCCACAGCAGCAGCTGTGATTTTCAAAGTCCTTAATGGTGGCAGGATCGCACATCTCTGTCAAGGCTTCACAAAGATGCCATTTTCTTTAGTGACATTAACTTCATAGTTATTAGGACTCTTGGTGGGAGACTGTACTTTGCTTTGCTTCCCATCAGCCAGAGAAGGCAACAGAATTTGATGCATGCAGGATATCAGAGATCTATGGAAAAGTTGTCAGAAATTACTATTTGTTTTCTCTGTTGAGATGCTGTGGTTCAAGCAAAAAGAAGCTCCAAAAAATGCCTACAGGAATGGGTTGTGCAACAGGACTGGTTGTGCAGGTAAAGCAAGCTGAGAAAGTCTAATCTGTAGACTGGACTTATTAATGAGTAAGCTCTTCTAAAGAATCAGACAATATTAAAACATATAATGCACTTTCATGGATCAGACACTTGAGCACTTCTAAAGTTTCCCAAGTAATCAAGAATTAAAATACCTCACAAAAAAATCAAGTATTTTCTAAAGATGCTGAATGTCCAGGAGCAATCATGATCTTCCACAAACATCTTGTGCATTCACAGTTCACCCTGGTTTCAGCAAGTCTGATAATCAAACTTCTTGTTGGGAATCCTAATACGGATTTAGATCCTTGAGTTTAACAGCTTTGCTATTAATAGTTTAGCCACTGAATAATTAATAGCTCTGCTATTAAGCTGCATTGCAAAGGGCTAATGAATTTTAACAGAGAAAAAGGAAGGGGGCAGCTAAATATCTTCAGTGATACTGTGTAAGAATATCAAGAACTTGCTCACACTGTCTTATCACACAAGTATTTAAAGAAAAGATTTTTTTTGGGATTCTTGCCAGCTGTTGTCCATGATGATTTTATGAAGAAAAAGGGTATATTTCCTCATAACGTGGAGGTGACAAGTTATTACGGGCATAGTCTTCCAGCAGTCCTTCTGGTTCATCAGAACTGTCTTCTGACCTGAAAAGAGGAAGAGGAGCAGATACAAAAAGAATTTACCAAACACAGAGCATTCACGTAACTTCAGTGTTTCATTCTCCCAGCCTTATCTGGGAAACGTACTCCCCGGCTTCTTGAGAAAATGCTATGAGATGAAGTTTTACTGAGATTCAGCTGTTTGCTGTGTTTTTTCATGAAGTTTAGAAGTGTCAGGAGGTGACTTTTGTCTTCACCCTGCCTATGCCTGTCACCCATATTGCTGAGGACAATGGGTCAGACAGCAGTTTTTCAAAAAGACTTTAATAAATGAACTAAAAGTGACTTGTGTTGTAGAAAGGATATAATTATGAGTAATTCCTATAATTAGAATATTTTTCCTTGTAGGAAAGAACTATATAAAATTATTTTGTGTACAATTTGAGCAGCTCCATACTGCTGTGCAACATGAGTGATATTGTTTATGCCTCAAAACTAGGGAAAGAAGAAGAGCTAGAAGGTTGTTACAGTGGGAGAGCAGCATGTTGTGACCAGGTGTATTCAGGAGGGAGAGCATCTGGTACCAGACTGATTCTTGCATTGTTGCAGAAATGCTGTTTGTGTGCTGACTCATGTGTTGTGATTGTGTTTGAGTGGAAGTCTCTGGCTCTACATGATGCCTTTTCCTAGTCTTAAAAAATTGCGAGCCAGACATGGTTAAGGGATAAAGGGGTTTTACCTCAGTTTTTAATAAGGATCCTTATGGTGGAATGCACCACAATGCACCCCCACGATAGATGGCGTATACAATCTATAGACCTCACAAATTAGCATATCTAACAGGGGTGCCCCAATGGGAGGCCTGGATGAATGGCATGATATTCCCCCATCCATGCAATTCCCCCCTGGATGGGCTGAATCTCTAGTCTACAGGATATGTTCTAGAGAGGACCTTGGTTTCCCAAGACAACATAGAGTTTTCCAGCCTCCTACCACGAGGCCTTTAGGATGATTGGTCTCCTGGCCTAACAGAATACTATGCTAAGTTATCAGACTTAAGGAATTACAAGCATGCATGCTAAGAATACTGAGACTATATAAAAGTTATATAAAAGGTATATTAAAAAAAGACAAAAAATCATCTTGGTATCATACACATAAAGGGTGGCAAGATAAACGTAAGAAAACCTCCACAAACAGGAGCACGTATATCTTTAAAAGTAACAAGAGGTTTACTTGACTGAAAACCAAAAGGCATTTATAAGTGAATTTAAATAGTATAAAAACACTTCCCAGGAAAAGTATGTTTCCTCACTCAAGAAAAATTCCTAACAAAGACAAAAAAATGTCTGAGAAGGATAATACACTCGAGAACCCGTAGTTTCTTATGAAACCACACATAGTACTTAAAATATTCAGAAGCCTGTGTCCAAACACACTAAGGCATTTCAGAAGATGTACCTCTGATTCCTGGAATTCTCTGCAGGATAAGCAGTGTAGTTTTCATCTCCTGTAAAAGCCAGGTTATCCAGGGTGTAGGCAGGGCAGAAGTGACAAGAACCCGAGGTGAGAAGTGGCGAGGTGCTGGGAGGAGCAGCACCGCAGCAGCTGAGCACTGGGTGAAGGTAGCCGGGACTCACAGCAGCGCCTTCCTGGGATGGGTATGGTGGAGGGATGTACTGTACCACTGTGGCACCATGGAAAGTTATAGGCTGGTTAATGCCAGTGAAGACAAAGGACTGTCCGCTTGCAGCCTGGTCAAGTTCCGATGTATTTTCCTCTCTTTCTTTACAGGGCTTGCATGTAAGCATGTTAAATTTACAAACAGCAATCAGAACAAAAGTCACCCCGACAGACAGCAGAATAGGCCCTAGTAACTGAGTCCACTCTAGGTGAGTAATGCCATCATATTTTATCCATCCCATCACGGTGAAAGTTATCCCCACCAGTCCCAAAAACACACCTGAAAAGAGTAGAGTGGTGCCAGCTTTATCCCCATCTGACACCAGGGCATCGGACCTGTTTGGCTGACAAGGAGTGACAGAAAAGACATTCAAGGAGAAATCTTCTACATTGTTGTTGTTTTGCTCCATTACTGAGTATAATGTATCTTCTCCTTCAAGAGAAAGAGGGCTTGTAAAGGACTTGGCAGAGCATTTAAAGTCGAAGGTTCAGGTTAGTTATACAAGAACTTTGTGTGTGTATGGTTAACAGAGTCCATCATGTGAAAGAATAAACTTTGCTTGAAAGAACAAAGGTCTGGCAAGTGAAGCCTGAAGCCATCACTAAAGATTTCTTGAATTACCACTATCACTTCCGAAATGGATTCACCCCTGCATGACTGCCTGTCTTCTTGTGTTTCTTCTTTAATTTAGCACCCATGATACTGTGCTCATTCTGGATAGCAGAAAAAGCAAGCTGAAGCTATTGCAGCTTTTCCTTGGCCCCAGCTAGCTGATGCATCCAACATATGGACAGCATATGTTTAGTCAACAGCAGTGAAGAGATCCTTGCTCTCCACTCCCTGCTCAATTTTCTGCAGAAAAATTCCACATGGCCACTGCTAGGAATGATTTTCCATGCTCTGAAGCGTGACATTTATAGTCATGCCTGGACCTCTGTTGCAGCTCATTTTGCAGTTCATGGTTTAAAAAAATATCAAAGTGTGCTTTCTGATATTTTTCTGGGGCAACCACTAGGTGAGCAAGAGGGTAAGTGGCAACAGGATGGTGAGCACTGAGAAGCCTGGGAGAACTGTTGGCTGTGGAAGAAACCTCTTATTTCAAGACAGCCAAAGCTCTCCAGCTGGTTGAAGTAGTAAAATTACCCTATAATTTCCCCTTAATCCTGGACATTTTTTGTTGTAGATTTTAAAGTTTATAGAGAATAATGCCCAAATACCCTGAATACCACATCACTGCAGGAAGGAGAAAGCATCTCCTCTAATGCTAAACTTGACAGACTGAGGAATCTTATCCTGTACTCACAGGTACCTAGGATACTTCTTCATATCACAATGAATTGTTCTGCTGAACTCATGTCTCATGTATTAAACAGACAGATTATTGAATTTTGAAATTTTCTGTTTCCTAACAGTTTCAGACTAAAGTAATTGCTGTTGGAGGGTTCTGGTAGAATATCTTTGTGTAATTCCTTAAGGAGGAAAAATCTCTAACTATTCTGCCTGTTTTGACTAGCATGGCAGGGTACTACACACGGGACATTGATTACTGCTCAGGCAGTAGAACACATTGTGCTATTTCCTGCTACCAGTAGCTCTGGGGAAGCAAGCTTATCCTGAGATTTGTAAGATTAAAAATAGCTCTAAAACTAGAAAATTTACTTTCTAGACTGCTTCTTCAAAGACAGTAAAAGTGCCTTTAGTCTACTGTGCATTCACATCACACTGTGTGACAACAGCTCTTTCTTGGCAAGGGCTATTCAACAAAGCTGGCACCTTTAAAACTGATGCTGAATGCAATTGCAGATGTCTTTCTCATTTTTTTAGCACATAGACTTTGAGGAATATTAATGCTGGTTTCCTTAAAAAAAAAGCTGTGAAGCTTCCAAAGGCAGCATTATTAAGTCACTCCTGTTACTCAGGGCGTCAACAAATTTTCTGACAAATACACTCAAGATCAGTCTTTCCCACAACACTAAGTATGGTCAGGATTCTCTGCACCTCTTGAGTAAAGTGATCAGGCTTGCAATACAGTGGTTTTGTATGATGACAACTAAATTTTAAAGTGCTGAAACACTAGATAAACTGTCTTTGCACTGGTAATTATAGCCAAAGTCTAAGTCACCTTTAACATTACATTTGTTAAACTTAATGGAATGAACTGTTACTGCTCTTTACAAGTCAGGTTTTTCCATACCATGAATCATCCTTGCCACTGCTGAATCTTTCAGGCTTTCCAACATCCTTTTAAAAGCAATGCTATATTATAATAGCTGTCTAGCTAATAGTTTATACAGATGTATGTCACCTTGCTCCTTTCATTCATTCAAGAACTCTGCAACTGCTATTTGCAATGGGATCGTGCTGGAGCACTTCCTCAGTCCCATAGAATGGTCCTTAGATCCTGTCTGGAATCAGAATTTTCCAAGCTGGGTGTTGTGTGTCATCCCACAGCCGTCTCTTTTCCTCTGGTCTAGGACATGACTTAATGATTGTTGAGCAAGTGCACAGTAGAGCTGGAGAACACAGGATTCTTTTCTTCCTTCCAAACTTACATGCCACTTGAACTTTTAAAATAGGATGGAAAACACTCTCCATTTGGTGTGCTAGGATCTACATTAAAATTACTCCTTTCCCTGTAAACTGTCCCTTCTCTCTCTATGCATCCCCATATTTCTCCAATTATTTGTCCAGAGAGTGGTAATGCTGCAGTCAGGCAGCTGTCGAGGTCTTAAGACATTATAGGATCACACTGATTTTTTTTATGACCAGTGCTTTTCTTTGTGAATAAGTGTGTGTTTTGGGGACTCACTTAAAAAAGTCAATTCACTAAATGCATCCCTTTTACCTGGTATAACTCCTAAGCAAAAGAGTTTTGTGAAACCAAGGAAAATTGGTCGGAGTGAGGTTTTTCAGAATGAGTGCTGTTTTCAGATCTCAATACAGTTTTGTTCTCATCTGCTTCAGACCTTACCCTTGAACACAAGCACCACTTTGCTTTCTGTTCCTCCACCTAATTTTCTATTACCAGTGCAGACTTCCCCTGCAGTGCTTGCTGCTGGAAGCAGGTGCTCTGCACCCCCTCAGTTCTCTAACCTGTTTGAAGAGTCATCCTAGTGAACATTGACAGGCTATCACTTAACCCTTTTTTCTTCTCCTTAGGTCACCTATTTTTACACAGTTGTTCACATTATCAGCCCCTTGTAGGAAGGTTTTATTTTCTTACATGCCAATTATACAAGCAGGGACTTAGTCAAAGAACACGTGAAAAAAGCTGCACAACACACAGTATTGCACATTGATTAGCTTTAAAATGAGTAAGTACAAATTATAACTCTAATTTACGGAGATTAAGGAGCCAGTGGTTTGAGTTAATGGGACCTTTTCCTAGAGAAAGGTAACTGCACATAGTGTCTTTAGTGGAAAATATGAATTACATGTGTAAGAGCAGTACATGAAGAACCACTGTGAGTGGGCCTTTCACCCCTGAACTACTGCACTGCCAGCCTCAAAGCACAAATAAACTGTGAGGAGCAGATTCAGCCAGCTGCCCACAATTGCATTTACCAGCAAGGTGGCTTTATTTCCTCCGGAAAATGCTGTCTTGTGAGCAGGCACACCAAAATGAAAGTTTTTCCATGCCTAATTGTTGAGATGAATGCATGGGTGACAGAGGGAGGAGCACTGAAGTTTGGCATGTTCACTGCAGAAATGTGGAGATATTGGCACTACAAGTCATGATTCTGAAGAGACAGGATGGAAATGGGATAAATGAATACAGCAACACAAACCACAAAGGCGAAAGATGGCGTGGGTGCAATCATCCCCTTGTGACAGCAAGCGCTGCTATCACAAAAACATAGCAACATTGCAAAGACCTGTGCAATTTAAGTTTTTCAGATGAGTTAACTGTTCATTCTTTTAGCTGCTGTTGATGTAGGAAGAAAGACTTTTCCTAGAGAAATGGCATTCATTTATATTTTTGTGAATCCGTCTCATATGCAAAGGATTGCAGTGTTGCAGTTAGAAGCAGAGCAATGTCAGTGCAGGCAGCAAGGAAGAAAGACCTTAACTTCACTTACAGAGGGCAAGCAACCCTTACCTCCCACTTTGCCTGTTTAAGTGAGTGTGAATCAGTAACCAACTTGATTTGCTCACTAGCATTTGTATGTCAAACACTTAAGCTAACCTTAGGGTAGAAAGAGAGTTATAGTTACTGATTTTTTTTTAAGATGGTGAAATATTTCCAAACTTGTTAAAACATGTTTTTCATGTTTTCAGAAAATGAGTGTTCTGAACAACAGGATAAAGCTAACATGGGCTTTGTTGCATGGAATCTTTCCAGTAAAATGTGCCAGCTTCTGTTCTTGTTATATGATAGAAGCATAAATTGAGAGAGAAACAGGCTCCTTAGACATGTGCAAAGCTTTGTACACATAAATCATGCACGGCAGTGGGTCCCACTGTTTAAACAGTAGGAGAAAAAATTTAAAAATACAATCACAAAGATGGCAAAATATAGCTTGTATTGCAGATTGTGTATAAGGAGAAACATCCTTGAAAAACTCACTCTGTAAAAAATGTTTGAGAAAAGAAGACAAAATCCCTACTGGCTTTTGTGGATTCCCTTTCTTCATACAGACATTTCCAATAGCTGAGTCATGCCAGTTTAATCAGTCCTACATACTAAATCCCCCTCTGTGAGCCATGTTTGCTCATTACTCTGCATGCATAAGCCCCTCAGCTCTATTGCTGGCTAAATATACTTCCCTCACTGGCTGGTTTGTTTTTGTGTGGCTGCACAAAGAGCTGTCCTAGCATAACTGAGGGAATTATGCAGAATTGGAAATAAATGGCAAATGCAGGAGCTCCTGAACACCTCTCTAAAGCAGTCAGCAGGTGAGAGGCACGTTCATAGCAAGATGACACAAGGCAATCACCTTTCCCTAGGCACAGGAGGGAATTTAAGTTCTTAATTCATAGTCTAGCATCCTGTTACAGTCAAGTTCTTTGAAATTCAGCATGGCAGATGACAAGTGGAGGTGTAACTGAGGTCCCAAAGCACATAGTTCAGAGACTCAGCTGAACAATTCAGAGATCACTCTACCAAGAAGTTTTAATGCTGGCAAATTCACCAGTCTGAACCAAGCCCAAAGTGTAGCCCTGCCACTTTTCTGGGCAGAGAATCTGATCTCTTTTTCTCAAACTGCATTCAGAGCAAGTTGTAAGATGTCAAAGATAGCAGCAACTCAATTCCTCCTAATCATCTTTACCTACTACAAGCTAATCCTTCAGTTTGGGAACAGCTGCAAACAAACACAAAATAGAATTAGAACCTCCACCCTGAAGGCGGGCCACTACCACTACCCTGAGGTTGCAGCAGGATGGAAGAGCTAAGAGGGTTGTATTTCTGAAGGGTCTGTCAAGTGTTACGTCAGTTAAAAACATTTGTTGCATGGGTTTCCATGAAACTGCCTCTCCTGCATCTGCTGATAAGCAATGTCTGCACCTCAAAAATACCATTGCTTTGTGGTGCTCACAGTCACACAATAAGCACTCCTTGTATAATCCATGAATAATGATATAAAACAGCAGAATAATGCCCCTGAAAGCAGTCGTTTCCACAGTTAAACTGTTAGCCTATTATCTATCCTCAGGGCTGCCACTGGGCTCTTAACTGCAGCTAAAACTGATTTTCCTAGGGATTATACTTACATAAGGACCAGAGATAGCCTAAATATGGAGTGTTTGTTACGAGGCAGACCAAAAAGTAACCACTGAAGCTCTTCATAGCATCTTTGGCATCTTCATAGCAATCTTAACATCCCTATATGTGAATGCGCCTCGAGTATTTGTAAAGGCCATAACTTTGCAAACAAGTATTTTCTACAAAAGTCATGCAAAAACAGAAATAAAAACACTTCCTAATTATTTCTTTCTTTGAAGCTCCAAACAGATTTAATTGAAATAATCAAAAAAGTTGTTTTCTACTTAGCAGTAGCTTCAGTATAAAAAGAACAGCTATAAATAGAAACTGAAGCTGTAATAGAATGAGTGTTTAATGTTCTTACAGTGAACTCCCTTCAGACTACTTTAGCAGAGGCCCAGCCTTCTCTAGTTTCTTGAAATCCAAGTTCATTGTTTACTCTTCCTGATGAAAAATTAGACACAGCCAACATTATTATTTTTATTACAAAATGTAAATAAATTCAAAAATTGTAAATCTCTGTGTACATTTTATTAAAAATTAAGTGAACTGTCAGTCCTTTATGAGCTGGTGTCAGATGTGGCTAAGGAAATAGATGAAAAAGATAAGGAAGAAGATGGCAAATATTCATTATTTGTTATTGATGCTTTCTCTTCATATTTTGGTGGTGATTCAGAAGAAAGGTATAGCATTGGTAAAATATCTGAAGGTGAGCTGCTCCCAGAAATTGTATAAATGGATTCATAGTCTCTAACAGCAACTGTTCTTTCATCATCAGCAAGCTGTGCTCTATAAAACACAAAACTATGTATTAGCATAATGAATTTATCTACAGTGAGTGAAATTTGACTTGATTTATATAAAACATACATGTATGCACACACTTCCTAAAATACCCTGAAGCAAAGAACTTGCATAAGCATTAAAGATTTCATTCTGTGGGCTACATTTTGACTCTTTATATGAAAAGTCTTTAATTTCAGAGGAGAAGGACAAAACAAGTTCCCTTCTAAGCTTTTAGCTCACCAATCACAGCCTGGCTTAAGGGTATTAGCTGATTCTGGCTGTGCTGTTTCACAATCTTACTAAATCTTCTTCTGATTCCTAGCTCCTAATGTACCTTCCCTTTTGTAGTGTATCACGTACACAGTCCCCTTCTTTTATAAAAGACAGTTACTAGACTTAGAACTGCATCCAAAAAAAATCATAATCCCTAGCCTTTTGAGATTTTACATGAAAGGCAATCAGACCTTTATTAGGCACTCCAGCAATCCATGGCAGACATAAGGAGTCGTATTCCCACTCATAGCTGGAGAAACAGAAGCGACTGGACACGACCAGATTGCCAAGTTCCCAGCGACATTCAGGTGAGCAGCCAAGTATTCCCTGTCCTCCTCTAACCATCATAACTGGATCAAAATTGGTTGAACCCACATTGTTCTGGTACTTTGCTCATCTCACCCTGGAGCTGGTCCTCAGCATATTGCTTCAGCTGCTTCCCAAGGAATGGGAAGACCTGCGTGCTCCTCATGATTCACTCCCAGAGATGACTCATACATCTGCACCCATATAAATAATGAGTGAGGAGCACAAATACAGAGCACAGTCACCTCATCTTCAATGCTGTTACGGGTCTGTGAGGGTTTTCAAAGGAGAGAGAAATACTACAAGACAAATGCTGAGGTGCTATGTAACAGATTGCAGGAAGAATGCAAGCAATTCTGGGATAAGACCATGACTCAGCTTACTAACAGCTCTCTCATCCAGCACAGGCTGCAGCACAGTGCTTGCTGACAGAACACTGCGCAATGGATCGAAGAGGCAAATCACCTTTGTCCAGTAGCCACCAACACATGTGTGTCCCCTGCCATATTTGGGATCTTCAGCCATGGCACTGTTAGGAAGAACGAGGCTATTGCTTCTCTTCCATTAAAGTGCTCAGGAAGCAACTTGCACTAGTCAAGATGCCCTGACTGCCAACAAGTGCTGAGCCATGAGAGAGCAGGATTGAGTGAAACACCCAGAGGTGGTATCAGCTCAGCAGGTCTCTATGAGGACACTGGGAAACATGGAAGGACAACAGCTAGACCATCCCCATCAGAAAACACCACAGGGCAAGGTCAGGCTTGGGTTCTTTATCCAAGCCTGAGGTGTTTTATCCAGTCCACTAGATATTATCCCAACAAACTGCCTCTTTGTGTACATATGTTCACAAGACAAATAAATCCACACCAGCATGAAACCATATCCACATGATTTTCCAACAGTTCCAGGGATGGTGACTCCACCACTTTTCCTGAGCAGCCTGTTCCAATGCTTTACAAACCCTTCCACAAAAAAACCCTTCCTAATGGCTAAGATAAGCCTTTCCTGGCACAGCTTAAGGCAAGTCCTTCTGGGCAGGGCTGCTGTGATCTGCCCATCCCCAGCCTGTGCTGGAACCAGGGTTGCTCTGACTCAGGTGCAGCACCTGGCACTTGGTCTTGTTAAAACACATGAGATTACCATAAACCCAGCTCTCCATCTTGTCCAGGTCCCTCTGGATGACATCCCATACTTCAAATCTGACAACTACACCACTCAGCTTGGTGTCATCTACAAATCCATCCATATATGCCATTAATGAGATATTTAATAACAGTGGTCTGAATATGGACCCCGAGGGACTCGACTTGTCAATGAAGTCCACTGAGACTCTGAGCCATTGACCACCAGCCTCTGGATGTGACTGTCAAACCAATTCCTCATCCACTGAACAGTCCACCCACTGAGTCCATCTCTCTCCAGTCCAGACAGAAGTATGTTGTGGGGGACTGTGCCAAAGCTTTACAGTAAAATGACAGATAAATGACATCTGTAACCCTTCCCTTGTCCCCTGATGCCATCACCCCATTGTAGAAGGCCACTGGCTTGATCAGTCAGGATCTGCCCTTGGTGCAGTTGTGTTGTCTGTCCTGAATCACCTCCCTGTCCCACATGTACACAGCTCTAGGGGCTTCTGTTCCATGATCTTCCCAGGCAGAGGTGAGGCTGATGAGTCAGTAGTTCTCAGTATTCCTCCCTTCTACCCTTCTTAAAGGTGGGTACAATATTCTTCCCTTTCTTCAGTCACCTGGGACTTGCTCTGACTGCAGTGACTTTTCAGATATCAGGAAGAGTGGCTTGGGAACTACATATGACTGACACCTACTGACAATTCCCTCAGGACTCTGGGATGCAGATCACTGGGTCCCACAGACTTATGTACATTCCAGTTCCTCAGACAGCCATAGCTTCTCTTACAGTGGGAGGGACTTTGCTCCCTCAGTTCCCCATCCTGCTGTCCATCCACCCTTGAATAGGAGAAAAGGTTGCCATTCAAGACAGAGGTAAAAAAGTTGTTGAGTACCTTGGCCTTCTCATCCACTGTCACCACTTTTCCAGTATTGTTTATCAGAGGTACCCTTTTTTTGACCTTCCATTTCTGGTGAATGTACTGTACCTGTAGAAGCCCTTCCTGTTATTCTTTGTGTCCCTTGCCAGGTTCAGTTCCAGTTTTACTTTGGTCTTCCTCACGGCCTCCCTACAAAACTGTGCTTTATCTCTAAACTCTTCCTAGGTCACCTGTCCTGGTTTCTTTCCCTTAACTTTGACCAGCAAGTTCCTACTCAGTCATGCCAGCCTCTTGCCCTCCTTGTCTGATTTCTTGCTCCTGGGGATTGCCAGCTCTCATGTTCTGTGGAAGAGTTGCTTAAAGATCTGCCAGCTCTCTGGCAGAGGGAAAGAAGCCAGATCTTCTACTCCTTTGTCCCTGAGGGCAGTCTGTCAGGGGATCCCACTGACTAGGCTCTCAAAGGACTGGAAGTCTGCTTTCCTAAAGTTCAAGAGCTGAACTTTTACTCCTTACCCAAGCCCTATCCCTTATGCACACTCCACCAGTGCATGATCCCTGCAGCCCAGGCTGCCTCCAGTCCTGGTGTCCCAGTTAGCTCGCTTGCACTGGTGACCAACAGATCCTGTAACACATTCCCTCTGGCAGGGCTGTCTGTCACCTGGCTCAGGAAGTTATTCTCCACGCATTCCAGGAGTCTCCTGGATTGCCACAGCTCTCCAAGCTACTTTCCCAACAGCTGCTGGGGTGGCTGAGATCCCCTTGCAGGACACGACTCTCGGGCACAATGCCTCCTGTGCAGGAGCAGGAAGGTTTGGTCAATGGGCTCCCCTTGGTCAGGTGGCTGTAGCAGACCCCAGCCAAAGGTTCCCTTTGCTGCCTCAGTCTCTGACTCCTACCCACAGGCTTTCCACCTGCTCATGAGTATTCTTCAGGGACAGCTCTTCACATTCAATCCACCTCTTACTGTAAAGAGCAATCCCTCTACCTCTACTTTTCCCGTCTCTTCTGAACAGCCAGCAGCTATTAAACATCACACTCCAGAAACAGGATTCATCCCACAAAATTTCAGGAATGGCAACAAAGTCATAGCCTTCCAGCAGCACAGCAGCTTACACTTGCTTTGGCTTGTTGCCCATGCTGTGTGCATTGGTGTAAAGGCACCTTACCTGAGATGCTGGCCATGTTGGCTTCCTAGAGGAACATCCCTTAGTTCCTTTGAGAGAGCTCTCCAGTGTTTTCCTCCTGGCTTCTGTTACCTTAGAAGCCCTTCTGCGTAAGACTACAAGTGTGTTCCAGTGTGGCCAGCACGCTTCAGATTCAGAAGCAGAGGATCCTGCAAGCATCTTGTTCTTCTAATCTTTGCCTCCCACTCCATAGTTTTCCAGGAACAAAGCACTTATTGTCCCCCTCCCCCTGAACAGAGGATTTAGATGCCATGGTCCCAATGGCCACACTACTGTTGATACAAGCCTGGATGCAACAGGCTGCCTTGGCCACCTGGGCACACTAATGGCTCATGTTTAGGTGGTGTTGACCACCATTTCCAAGTCCTTTCCTTCCAGACAACTTTCCACACACTCATCATCAACAGCAGTGATGGTGTTTCCAACTGTTACCAAACAGGTTATATTTCTGTAAGAGGTCTTACGCAGCAGTAGGGGAAGATGTTGGAAAATTCTTTTAACTTTAGCATAATACGTGTACTATCCCTATATTTGTGGTTAATGCTTAGTTTTGTTCCATACAGTGCCTAGTACAAAACCAGAGACTATTGTTAATTCCCTACATCTCTGACTAATAACTCTTGTTCCAGCTAATGCTTCCTTATATCAGTGATTAATATGTAGTAGCTGATAACTTAGCTTTGAGAAAAAGGATTGTATGTCAGAGAAAAGAATACTAAGAGAAGTACATTATGACCTGATGACTGATTAGAGACACTCTCAAGGAGAAAAGATTAATCAGAAGATCTGGAACCATATCCAAACAAGTCCATGGAAATAATTAGCATATATATGTATCCAGGAAATGTGATGAATATGTATTAGTTTCAGGACTATAACCAGTTCTGTTAGGTTACTGAGCATACATGCTGTGTGGAGAATTACCAGTGCCTCCAGCACTTATAATAAACTGATGTAACCTAACAAATTGGTAAGAGAGTTCACTTCCCAGTTTCCAGTGACACAATGTTGCACGCACAGTCTTGTGCATTAATGTCATTAAATGATAGTCCCACATAGCTTTACTGACTCACAGCTGAAACCCAGGCTGATGTAGGACCATTCTAAAGATATTATATCAAGTAATTTCTGAATCATTAAGGGCCTGAAAATAAGTTAAGGACTCCAGACATGTGACACCTAGCTCTGACTTCTAGTATGTGGCCCTTGCAGTGACCTCTTTTACCCTCAAGTTAGCAGCCTACTGGTGGTAACTCACAGGGCATAAATAACCCTGCAAATTCTTGTGGCACAGGCAAGTCTTTGGTAAGTTGGCAGCTCCTGCTCCCTGAGTCTGTTGGTGTCAATATTGGGCAATTCCGTTATAATCCATGTATGTAAGGAATGGCTGCAAGGGTAAGGTACAACATCTTGAAAGGAAACTGGCTTTGCAGCCTCCCTTATCAGCATGCTGGATGTGATATCAAGGAATCCTTTCGTCTCAACACATGGCCACAGCAGGAACAAGGTAGACCAGCACAGCAGGTCTCACTTCCTCAAGGCAGAGATAAGGGACACAGGAGAACTGAACACACTGGCAAATAAAGTAACAGTCTCAGTGTCTGTGGGTAGGTGTCACAAAATACTTGCAGCTCTGTTTCTACAGAGGTTCCTCAAATCTGACAATGTGGATATCGTGTCACTACCACACTGCTGTCAGTGGCACTTTCTCTTGGACAATCTGTGGGAGAAATCTACTACAGGGCATTGATTTAAGAACTTCAGCAGTTCTTTCCAGTCATAATAATAATTTAATCCTCATGAAGGACACTCTGCAGTTTGTGTTTCCCCTAGTATACAACGGTATTTTAATGCCAGTTCAAGTAAATTATCTGAAGTAATTTGAGTTATGCACTAGAAAACTTTGTCATGCTTAGTAGTGAATTCACAGCGATTATATAAGAACAGGGTCTTGGATACCTAAAGAAACAACTCAGATTTCTAAAATCAGAAATTAACAATCTTACCCATCACTGAAGATAGAGTGGTATGGTGGTGGATTTTCACTTGTAGGCAAAATACTTGACATAAGACAATGAGTCACAGTTGGTGACACAGGGTCAGCAAAATAAGGAGGTGGTGGGGGTGGGAATACCATCACAGCATCACCTAGAAAGAACACCAATTACTGCCTCTGAAGAACTGAGCACCTCTGGTTATACTAACAGCATCCTATAACTTCTACTTGCCTAGCTTTTAAGATAAATGAACCCACATACAGAACTGATACATTCCAGGCTGTTGGAGTAGGTTGGAGGTACACTCAAAACATAAATAATCCCAAAATAAAGATGCAGCACATTTATAAATTAAGGATTTAATTTAGACAATACAGCTGACAAGGGGGAGCGTTTATCTAGCTAAGAGACACAAATATGGTTGGCTGTCTACAAGAAGCCGAAGTGCAAAGCACACAGTTACTGTTGGAACATTTTAAGGATAGGAAAGTATTTTGTTTCCCTCCCAAAAATAAAATAAGTCATCTAAGTTTCTCCATAAGTACTGCAGTGCTATAACAGAAGTCATTAATGGCTCTGAGAATTGATTTTGTGCTCTTTGACAGTTTCCCTACTAAGTTACTTCTAGTTCAAGGCACACTAACCACAACTATTGATACACAGTTCACTACTTGAATATATTGTACAGCAAAATATCTACCAATTTCCACTCTGTAATTGAAGAGTTTTAAACTCGTAATTATATCTCTTACAATTGAGAATGTGGCCACAATTTTAAAAATACAGTACATTGGTTACAAATCAGAATCTTCTGTTTAAGGGTCAGAGCTCAAGGCTAAAATAGATCTTAAATATAGTCCTAGAAGTCTGTGATCTGTGGTGTCAATTACACAGTTTGAGAATAGAATTGGAGTTAGACTTATTTGTGCCAGGTTATGTTGCTTTACCCAGTCAGACCTTACTTTTTATGCCAAAGAGAGATTCTGCCTTTTTGAGAAAAATAACTGAACTGACCATACAGAAAGCATACGAGACAAAGTAACATTATTCTATTTCAGCTGTCCTGACATGGCAGAACTGACATGCTTAGAGCTCATACTAAGTAATAATAATAATTAAGTAATAGCCAGACATAAATTATTAGTGGGAAAAAAACCCCACTAATTCCCAGTGTAAAGTTTCAACGTTTTTTACTCACCTACTGTAACCTGAAAAGATTCAGGGCTCTGAGGATGTTCTTCCCTTTCACAGGATTCTTGGCTGATATTTATGTTTTGCTTCTTTTTAACATGAGCTATCACGAAGAAACACAACCCAGTGAGCACAATCAAAGGTCCCAAGATTTGAAGTGACAGGAATCCACAGCCCTGGAGGTCCATGTCAGAAGTGCCAGTGTGGTTGAGCTGTATTGTATGCCAGCCCGGGCTGCAACCAGGAACCCAAATGCCCAGGATGCTAATTAACATTCCACTAGTTAAAAACAGGAATCCAAATATGAGAAACTGGGCAAACTGACAGTTCCCACGACAAAAAACAAGGCTGTACACCTGCTCATTTTGCAATTGTCTTTGTCTTATATACATCCTGGCCCTTGATCGTGCCAGCAGAACACAAACCAGTCCAGTTACAGCCAGCACTGGCCCAGCAGCCTTAAGGACCTCGTTACAATCACTGAAGCTTCCAGATGGACATGACTGGAGAATAAAGACTGAAAGAAGGAATCCAGCACAGAGCAACACAGCTCCAAAAACAAAAAGGAAGAAAAGTTTCCCATGTTGTCCATTACTTCCTTCACCTCCTGGTGCAGGAACAACCACTGGATACATTACAACAAAATCTCCTCAAGCAGATGGGTTGTTAGAATTAAATGGCAGCAAACTATAGTAGATCTGTGAACATGAAAATACAAAAACTAAAAGAAGAAAACAACCCAGCAAGATTAGCTACATTATATTCCTTACTTTCAAATTTGTTACTCAGCCTTTATTGTGTATGCTCCTGTATTTTCTGTTTTGCAGTACCTCCACTATGGATTACAAGGCCTACTCAAGTTTGCTGATGTTAAATACCAATGGAAAGACAGAACTTGCTTTACAGTTTGACTTAAACATACTGTAACTGCTGTTGCACAGCTAAATTAATTGTTTCTTTAGAGAAACAGTCTTATTATTAATGGGATCTTATTTTGAAAGGATGAATATTTGGAACAAGGACAGGTTAGCTTTCCCCATGAAAAGAGAAAGCTACAGGAAATTTCTGTGTTGAACTACAGGAAGTGACAGCTTGTGAGAGAGAGCATGTTAATGCAAATGAGCAATGACTATTGGACTTCTTAACCAAGTAAATCTCCTATTACATACCTTCTCAAAGCATATAAATCTTGCTTCTCTTTCCAAAGGCAATAAAGACCTCTCTGCTTCTCTCTTTCAATGAGTTTCCTGTCCTGTGCTGCTGCAAAAGTAAATACTGAGATTATTTCTGGTTCTGTTCTGAAATAACAAAACAAAAAAAAGAAAATTAAAAAAAGCATTCTAAAGACCAGTTCATGTCTGATTTCATAGTGAGAGTTGGTAAGCACAGTGCTCCTACATTTCCTTTCAACTCCCCCTACTTCTGAGAACTTTGTCTTTGCTTGAAAGATCTTTAAAAAGAAATTAATGGAGGTGACTCCCAGAAGGCTTCTGAGCCCACAAGACTCTAAATTCAGAAGTAAAACAGAAGAAAACAAAACAGTTTTGAGGCCAATAACAGTGCCTATGGTAATACGGATAACAAATCAGCCAGATGTGGATTTAGTGGGGCAAGGGAAGCCTGACTGAAAGTTAGGACAGAGTTCCAGTCAGCGAGCTCCAGTACAAAAGAAATAAACTCTGCTGTTACCTACAAGGAAGTTTCTGCTACTCTGACACTCTGGCTTACAGAGCCAGATGGACACCAGCCACCAGATGGTGACTAGCAACCATGGAAATATTGACTAATATCCATCAAAAGCCAACCTGAAATGCAGGGAAAGTTCAGACTGTGGATAGACCAAGAGAAAGCTGTTCCCTACCAAGTATAGGAAGTATTTAGGCATGCTTGTGCTGCAGTGTTCTGACACTGCCCTCTTCCCCTCATCAGCAGTCTCTCATGACAGACAATTTCACTCATGTCTTGGCTATATAAAGACCAATATGTAGGGACTGGTGGAGTTTCTTACGGATGGAAGCAGGGAATCTGCTTAGTTACTGCTGATTGTTACTTAACCTTCACCTTTTCTCTACCAGCTTCTACTGTCCTGCTACTAATTCAGATGACTTAAAGATAAAACATCAAATTAGATTGGATCCTCCTTACATATGCCTCTGGTACACTTCCTCCACAAGAAAAACAACGTATTTTGTTATTTCTGTAAGCAAGCTGTTGAACATGTGTCAGCCACAACAAGGTTTGTGTCACTCCCCAGTAACTGCAGTGCCCACCAGGATGAAAACAAAACACAATCATAGAACCCACTAGTGACTCAAACACATAATTACTTACCTGCAATGCTAGACAATCTATTGAGTCACTACTCAGCCACTTTTAAGAGTAGAACCCAATTAAAGAACTGGCTGAGCAGATACATGAATGATGAAATTATTACACATTCTACTGCTGAACATCAAACCAGGCCCCCCAAGAGCACAGAAGAGAGCAGAGTACATCATGCAGGTGGAAGGCTCAATAAGCACAAGATCTGAGAGGCAAGGAAACACAGCAAGGTAGCCACTGTAAGAAGCAACCAACTCTTGTAGCTGGTCATCTTCAACAGCAAAACTGAGGGACCACCCCTTAATTCATTCCATTACTGTGTGCAGTTAACTTGTAAACTATGACTGCTAAGTGCTCCTTCAGTGTTTTGAGTTCAGTCTACCGAGAACCCTCTACTAAGATTGATTTGAAAAACTGCTGAGGGTCCCTTCGTAGAAGAGTCAGATTCACTCTTGGGGGAAAAAATGTTATAAAGAGCACGAAAGACAGGACAGCATGTCACAGAAAAAAAAAAATCACCCAAAAAAACCCTCACAACAATAACCAAGAAAAAACCCTAAAAAATTACCCTCTCCTGACTGATTTCAAACTGAAGACCTTTAGCGCAGCACACTTTCAATATTGCATGAGCTGAAGTCTGTCTGAAGGCTCTACTGGGCAGGAAAACACTGACTGGGATGATCACCTCTTTGATTTCAGTTGTCTTTGCTAAGTTAATAAAACTCATTCTGATAACTGCATATGCCCAACTCTCATAAATTATCTGAGCTGCTCAGGTTTCCTGACTTACTAAATGCACATAGCTGAGTAAAACACCTCTGTAACACACACACACATAAATAAATAAATCCCAGCAAAGCCTGGTTTCAGACACAACCATCTTGAGATACTTTTCTGCTGAGGCACATTAACCATTATAACACCAACAGTCTACCGAGAACTCTGAATCCTTTCTTTGCAGTTCCCTCTAGGGAAGAAAACACAGTCTTAAATACAAGCAAACTGAAACAAAAAAAGATAATGTGAAGGCAAAAAAAAGTAAACTCAAATATATATCCATTACAAAGAAAACACAATTTCTTGTCATTTTAGTGTGTAACACTGGTATTACAACTTTTGTATTATGGACAACTGGAATTTTAAAATACTTCCACTACAATTCTTCTTGAGCCTTCAGAGTTCATATTTTCAAAGATTTCCACTGCAAACATCAGGGCTATGAATTGACTTACCCTTAATATTATGAAATTTGATAGCTTAATGCTGACATCATGAATTCAGGGACAGAATTAAAAGAAAAGCACTGGAAGAATTAAAACACTGCTGCCCCTCTGTTTTAATCTTCCCAGAGTAGGTCCCATTCCCCCTCTTGTTGCTTGCAAAAGCACACAAATAATTTAGTGCAGAAGTTTCAGGTCTAATCTGTAGTCCACAATGGAAATCCTATTAGAATTTACAAGCCATCCTTTTCAACGACTTCAATTTTTCTATTTTTTCACCTGTGCTTCCAAGTTTTGAGACACTATTGGGAAGTTGCCACTGTGTGATTATTTTTGTGATATTTTATTTTTTTACCCAGATTTCAAATTAAACCATGACTCCTTATTGGTCAGGCTACTTGTATGGAAAAATGCTCTCAACTTCAGTCAGTTTAACTTCCAAATCAAAACCTGAATGGCTCCCTGTGTCTGAATTTCCTTCTTTGTTCATATCTGCTCCTATACCCACAGCATTTTCTTCATTAAATCCCAGTTTCCATCTGAACTGGACTCTTAACTTGGCATTCAGAGACACTCATCCATGAAAAGAGCTCATGGTTAAACTAAGTTGTAATGTGCAACCTTCATTCCAACAGTCTTCCCTCTCCACAGTGTTTTTAACCACTTATTTGAAGAGCTAGTGGGAAATGCCCAACCGGATGTACTTTCAGTTTTTTACTTTTAAGAAACAAAAGTACAAGCACTAACAAGTTCTGAGATGCCAAATACATGCAATTTGGTCTCATATGTATGTAGTCACTAATTAGTATCTGATAGTGCTCTTATCTCGCAGAATGTAAGACTCAGATATCATAAAAGATTTCAAGATTTAGACAGTGTGTATAAAGAGTCCTAAGCTGTGAGTAGATGCCACAAGAACTCTGCCCATAATGGTCAACAAAGTTATTATTTCAGCTTACGGTATAGGAAGAATAATGCTGTGCTGTTATTTATGATCATTGCAGGTGGGGCAGGAGCCACTTGGAGAAGTACTGAAAAGCAGCTGCAGTAGGAAATTCCAGAAAGTGGGATGAACCCTGCCACTCTCCAGAGATATGCGCACCAGGAATCCTTCTTACCACACATCAGCATAAATCAGGGATTCTGACTGTGCCAGACAGAACTGCATTCTGCAAAGCTGCCAGTTCCTGTCCCTGCAGGCTACAAGAGGAAAGCAGCTACAGTGAAAGATGGTCCACAAATGTCCCTTACTCACTTCACCAGGAAGAATACTGACACCACAGTTGGACAGGAGGACCCCAAAAGTCTCTCTAAACAGCGAGGAGCTTGCAAAGCAAAGCTTGGTAACCCATGGAATAGATGCCATGAAGGCAACTAGGACGGCACATAGATTCAAAAATGAGCTCTGAAGGGTCACATGCTCGTTGGTGGGATGCCTTATACATGACACACTAGTGGCACACGAGCTGTGGCAAAGCAGCTCCTGTATTCTGGAGAACCTGCAGGGAGACTAGGGACAAAGTGGACAGATAGCGTTAACACCAGAGCTGATATTTTTCAAACAGGTAACACATGACAGACCAGTTTCTGGAAATTCACAGGAAGGTCTGTCCCAGAGGGCTGATATATCTCAAAGCAGAAAAAGGCACAAGACAAAAAGATTACAGATCTTTGACCATAGGACAGGCCACGGTGACCATCAGGGAGATGCAGGGCTCCAAAAGCTACCTAAAGTCATCCTGTCCCAGTTTCCTGAGGCTAGCCTGGGGCATTGAGCCAGACAATTTAATGGACAAGGAATTAAGCTCTACTCCATTTAGGAAAAGCAGCAAGCCATGGCATACCCCTCCTCATGCACCAGCCCATCAGGTAGAGTCTATTCTAAGTCACTTAGTCTTCTCAGTCACAGGAAGATCCTCAGGAAGATGAAAAATGCCCCAAAAGCTGCCACGCATCATGTCAGAGCAAGAAGCGATGCAGGGCAACCTCTCCACCACCTCTGTCATGACGGAGCAGCACCTGAACCTTCTTACCAGTGCCGTCCCAGCTGTACGCCAGCATCAGCCACGAGAGTATTGCACTCCGGAACAACTGCGGATGCCCCTTCAGAGATATTCCATCCTCACTCAGGGATGGCCTAGAGGTAGCAGTGGGGAAGCAGTGTGGGGAGCGCTGGGCTCTCCAGGGAGAAGGCAGAACACTTACACCCCGGATAATTCTCACACAGACTGGACCAGAGTGAAAACACGGGAACGGCGGCGGCAGCGGGGAGACGGGGCGCGCCCGCGGCGGCCCCTCGCGGAGGCGGCCGGAGGACGAGCCGCCCGCTCGGGCCGCTCCCGACCCCCGCGGCACCGGCCGGCGGCTGCCTGTCCGTCCGCTCGCTCTGCCTCCCTCCCTCCCTCCCGCCCGTCCGCTCGCTCTGCCTCCCTCCCTCCCTCCCGCCCGTCCGCTCGCTCTGCCTCCCTCCCTCCCTCCCTCCCGCCCGTCCGCTCGCTCTGCCTCCCTCCCGCCCGTCCGCTCGCTCTCCCTGCCTCCCTCCCGCCCGCCCCGACACGGCTGCACGGCCGCAGGGCCCCGCGGCCGCCCGAGCGAGAAAGCGCGGTCGACGAAGCGCTCCGGGCTCCCCCTCTTACCTGGCGGCGGCACGGAGGGCGCAGCAGCGCGGCAGGCGCCGCTATTTAAGCAGCTGCGGCCGGCGGCGCGGGACAGGGCCGGGCCAGGCCCAGCCGAGCCGCCCCGCTCCGCCCCGCTCCGCCCCGGGGGAGAGCGGCTCGGCGGCAGCGGCCCCCCGTGCCCAGCGCCCCGCCCGGCCGAGGCCCCGGCCCGCCCTGCCCGCGGCTGCCGGCGGCCCGGGGCGGCGCGGCTGCGTCGCTGCCCGGCTGGGAGGTCGTCTGGCCGGTGCCGGTGTCGGCGTCGGTGCAGCTCGCAGGGCACGGCAGTGGCACGCAGCTCTGGAGTCGGATTTAGGTGGCCAAAGTCAAGTGTTTCCCTGAAATACCCGCGGTTTCGAGATGAGGCAGGCAAGCAGCCCCCCTCAGGATGCTAGTGCCACGTTTCCCATTTCACAGAATCACGGAATATTCTGAGTTGAAAGGAACCTGTAAGAATCATCAGGTGCACCTCTCCAGTGAATGACCCATACACGGATTAAACCCACAGCCTTGGCATTACCAGAACCAGGCTCTGTTTCAGGATCCTGGAGTAGTCCCTTAACAACACTTGCCATATTCTGCACACTTCGGAACTTTTTAGTTAGGTAAGCTAAAGACAGTCTGAGCCTAGATGTGACAGATCTGCTTCGGTGGTGAGCCACTTTAGCTGGTAGAAATGGAAGAAGATGCTTTCTTGTCAGGTACAGGCAGTGGAAGGAGGAATAAGCTGGCTTTGGTAGCTGAGATGAGAGAGTTGTGATGTGCAAAAAGCAGCTGTGTGAGTAGGCAAGGAGCCAGGGAAGGAAGATCAAAGATCATCAAGATGTGCCATTTGTAAATGCTGTAGCAGTGGCAGGACCAAAACAATGTCACTGAAGTTTGCCCGGTGGTTAGCAGCAGCCTGGTAGCCAGTGGAATGTGGGTGAATCCGTTTGGGTTTATGTGAGTCAAAACAAGATGAGCCAGAATAGGGATGGAGTGATGCTGGGAAAATAGATGGCAGGAGGAAAAGAGTGTCATTAAAGTTTTGCTTGACAGAGAGATACTTTGGTTAGACAGTACGATTGGGTGAAAAAGTCTATATAGCTCTTCACAGGCAATCTGCATTTGGGTAGAGAGCAAGGAAAATTTGGAACTGAATTGATAACCAAAGAGTGTATGAAAATATATGTTGGGTGTAGGAAGGAGCTTGTCATGGGGCTTTGAGGTTTCCAGAACTGTAAGCTCTAGAGTGTTAATGACCCTTTGCTGTCTCAACTGTTTTACGTCCCGACTCCGTTGACTGGAAGGGTTTCAGTTGTATGACACTCACAGTACTACTGTGAACGGTTTCATGGTAAGGAGATTGGGAAGTTACAATTCCTATGTTCTATGATGAGGGAAATATTCCAGTAAAGAATTTTTTAAAAGTCTGAAGACAACAAAAGAAAATAAGCTGTGCTTGTTTAAAAACACAAGCTGAAAATTAATTTTTGCCAAGAGTGAGAGAGCATCAAAGGTAGAACCAGACTATTTTATGAAGTCTGACAACAGTGACACAAGAAGATTTAGTTATGTTTATATGTCAGTTTTCTAATACCTGATTCTGGTTCCATTGTTTTTTCAAAATAGAGCTTAAATAATTAATAAAACCACTTATGTGGAGCACATTTCTGAACAGAGTATTTTGTTAGGCTAAGCTTTCTTCAGTTCTCTGATACTAGTAAATTATTGGACCACCACTTGATATATGTTCTCTTTTCCTGTTACATAAATAGTTTTTTATTTTATGTAAATACTTCTTGTACCAAACCTAACATGTTGAGAATTTTACTAAAAAAAAAAAAAAATCAGTAATAACAGTTAACAAGCTTGTTTGCTATCATCCACCTAAAAACGATTTCTGTCTACAAAGCCTGTCATCAGCTTTTCCCCTCCATCCACCACTTGGGATTCTCATAGTCTTGAGCTTAAGGACTTGACCTCCATAATGAAAGGAGAGATTGAAAGAATAACATTCTTCAGTTCTTGAGATTCTGACTCAGTCTAGTATGAGTTTTCAGTGCATTAAGTGTCTGTTGATTCCTGCCATGGGACTGCAGCCATGAAACTGTAATCTTGAGCCATATACTGTGATTTAAGATTTTTTTTAAACTATATTTTTTTTAACTTTTAAAATAGTTACTGTTGAACTACAAGTAATGCGTATTTTAAGTCTACACCATAAGTGCTAGTATTTGGCAAAAACAGAGCTATATTGGTTTTTACCATACCAAGGTACTGAGAGAGTTTTTTATGTTAAGACTGGGTGTAGTTGTATTACAGTAGTTTTTGGATGTTAGTGCTAGTAGAGAAAGTATTTTTGACTGGCATGGAAAGCAGTGCTAGAGCTATGAAAAAATGTAGTGTATTCACAGCTGGAGTATGACAGGGAACCCAGAGCTACCAGAAAGTTACTGCTTTTGACATTATTTCTGGGGTTACAGTCAGTAACAGTCATGAAGACACTGACAGAAGATTATCATTTGGTATGGTGAGCAGAGAAATATAACCACTCATGATTTATTGATTGGGAATTAGATGAGGCTATTTTGATGGAAGCCACTATTTTTAGCAATAATCTGATGAAATATAAATGAAATTACTAACTTTGCATTCCTCTTTTATTTTTTAATTTAGCAAACATGTTTATAAATGTCAAAGACAGCTGGTTTGAATTGTTTGCCTAAAGATGATGGTTTCTAGAAACAAGGGCACAAATGCCACAAGACTAAATGCTGGTCACTTCTAGATTAAAACTCCACTGCACGGAAGAGATGTTAATATGTTGCATGCAATATAAGATGGGTTAATAAAACGACAGCTGTTGCAATTAGACATGTGAAATACCGGATGTGCTGAGGCTGTGCTTCAGCTCAAAACATTAACTGTGATCTGCAGAATGTTTTCAGATGTTTGAACACCCAAAGAGAGAGAATCCAGACTGTCCTAAACTGGTGAAAATGCAACCATCTTAGTAATATCTAGTGTTTATAATTCACAGCACATTTTGAAGCTTTGTGTAGAAGATCCTTTAATCAGTGAGGCTGATGCTACTCGCTTTGTTTCAATGACAGCTGAACTTTTGTTGGTATACTTTGAAGCAGGAGCTACTGAAGAGTGCATGGAGGAAATGCACGGTAAATTTCACTTTATAATCGCTATTTGCTTGCTGTGATGGTATGGTACAGTCTGGTAGACTCAAAAGATCTACACTTAGAAACACAAGTCTATAGAACATTTATTTTATTAAAATTGTCCATTTATAGGCTTAGAAATGACAAAAGCATTGCTGCCAACATTCAGTAATCTTTGGAACCAAACTTAATAAATCCTGAAATAGTTATTCTGTGTACTTCAGCAGATAGCTACAAAAGAACCACAGGAAAGAGTATGTTGCTGGCTATACTATAAGGGAGGATAAATGGGGGGCTGACACCCTCCTCACAAATCAGCAGCAGCCTGGGTCTGTGGCATTCGTACGCTCAGGCAGTGCATCCTTGTGACCTGTGATGATCCTTTCTCAGGAGCAACAGAGAAAGACCCAATTGGCTGCTCTTTTCAGAGCCTGGGCATGCCAGGAGTGTCCATGACTTGGCTGATGGTCACCATCTTCTCTTAATAAATCATCTTTCCAAATCTCTCTGCTCCATCCATCTAAAAGGTGTGTGAATGCAACAGACTTGTTCAGTATTTCTGTTAGTAAATCTCAGAATCAGATTGGTTTGGGTTGGAAGGGACCTTTAAAGTCATCTATTCTAGCCTCCCTACAATGAGCAGGGGCATCTCCAACTAGATCAGGTTGTTCAGAGCCTTGTCACCTCTGACTGTGAATGGTTCCAGGTATTGGGCAGCTACCACTGCTCTGGGCGACCTGTTTCAGTGCTGCATCACCATCATCATAAAATATCTCTTCTTTATACCTACTCTAGATCTACCCTTAGTTCATTTTAAAACCATTACCCTTCATCCTATTGCAACAGGACCTGCTGAAAGGTCTATACCCATAAGCCCCCTGTAAGTGTTGAAAGGATGTGAGAGAGAAGTCATTAAAAATTAATGAAATTCAGAGAGGTTATGCATTAACCCTCATAAAAATCAAATAGCTTTGTTTTGGCCAGGAAAGGTAGATCCATATCTCAAATCTCTATCTTAAGTTGTTGGGTTTGCTTGTTCTGCTTACATTTGATTTTTAAGAGAAAGGCATGACAGCTATTTCAGTTGGTGGCACCGGAAATTCATCTAGCACTGTGCTATGATGACACTAGAATGAGGAAGTGAGCCTAAGACAACATGCTGCACCCATCAGAACAGGGATCTGGGGAACACAGCATTCCCTGGCTGTAGGCTATGCTGCTTCTCACAGTCAGGAATTGAATCCTACAGAAGGGCAGCTTGGTCATGCGGAGAAAGGAAGGAAAGAAGAATGCAGAAATCTTCTATTACTTCTCATCCAGTGCAGGTAGAGACCTAGTCTGGACTTGAGGAAATCTTTCCATGTGTTAGAAAGGCATTTTTGAAATCCTAAAACACATGTAATTTTCTGTTCAAGATTTTATCATAGGTGCTCTTATTTAAAAGGAATACAAGACTGGTAGGTTGGATATACCCTTAACCAGGAAAACAAAAAGCACATTGATTGTGTGACATTGACTGAGTTCCCTTAGCTTTTAAATATAAATGAGTAAGTGGCACCAGGTCAGGAGAAAGTACAAGAAAGACATTGAGGTATTGGAGCACATCCAAAGAAAGACACCAAAGCTGATGAAGGGTCTGGACCACAACTCCTATGAGGAGCAGCTGAGGGTGCTAGGGTTTTTTAGCCTAGAGAGAAGGAGGCTTAGAAGAGACTTTATCACTCCCTACAGCTGCCTGAAAGGAGTGAGGAGGTGGAGGTCAGTCTCTTCTCCCAAGTGATAAGCAATAGGACAAGAGGAAAAGGACTTGAATTGTTACAGGGGAAATTTAGATTAGGTATCAGGAAATATTTTTTTCACCAAAATGGTTGCCAAGCATTGGAATGATCTGCTCAGAGAAATGGTGGAAAACCCATTCCTGCAGGAAATTTAAAGATATGCAGATGTGGCACTTGGAACATGGTTTAATGGTGGACTTGTCAGTGCTGGGTTAGTGGTTGGACTCAATGACTTTGAGTCTTTTCCAGTCTAAACAATTCTGTGATTCTGTGACTCCAGGGAGTTATTGTTCATTTCTAGGCTACAAGGTCACACTGCTTACTTTGTGTGACCTGGGACTTTTGTATTTTGGTTTGCTACAGATCTGCATGCAGATGTTTTTATGCTGCCACCCAAATCTGTTTTACAGAGCTGTAGATGCTGGTTTTATTCTTGACCAAATTACAGCATAGTTTAAATAAAAGCAAGGCCTTGAATTCTCAGACTAAGAACAGGTCCCAACTGTGAGGGAGGTGAAGATTTGTTTGGAAGTATACAATGAGATCTATAATTTTGATATTTGCACTGCCAAAAATGATTAAGTGGTCAAAATGTGCTGGTTTACATCTATCTCAGTGAAAGGATCAATGTTTATACAAGAGACATAGTCACCCTCTACCATCAGTGTGCTGTATCAGAGCTAAGGATTCTGTACTTGGCCCTCTTGGATTGGCATGTTGAATATAAAATATATCTCTATTAAAGTATAGGGCAGAACTTTACGAGGTTGTGTGCCAGACATTATTGGCTTGACAAATATTTTGTTTGTTTCCTGGCTGGAAGCTATGCACCCACCAAAGCTGCTCTGTAATTCTCCTCCTCAGCTGGACAGGGAAGACAGGATATAACAAGTCTCATGGATTGAGATAAAGACAGGGAGAGATCATTAATTTATTAATGTTATGGGCAAAACACACTTGACTTGGGGAAATTAATTGAATTTATTATCACTCAAAGTCAGAACAGAGTAATGGGAAGTAAATCTTAAAACCACTTCCCCCTCGGATACTACCTCCTCCTCACAGCAGTGCAGAGACTTGGGGGATGAGGGTTGCAGTCATACTTTGTTTCTGCCCTTCAGGCAAAGGAGCCCTTCTCCCACTCCAACATGGAGTCCCTTCCAGAGGAGACAGTTCTCCATGAACTTATCCAATGTGAGTCCATCCCACAGGCAACAGCTCTCCAGGACTGGTGCAATATGGCTCCCTCTTCCACAGGGTGCACTTCTTCAAGGACAGGTTGCGCCAGTGTGAGTTCTTCGCAGGGTCACAAGTCCTTCCAGAACTATGGATCTCAAGATCCTCCATTCTTCCGTGGCTGCAACTGTATCTGTGCAATAACTTTTTTTTTTTTTTTCCTTCTTAAATATGTGGCAGAACCCTAGAGGTTCTGCCACAGTCGCTGATGGCCTGGCCTTGTCCAGTAGCAGGTCCATCTTGGAGCTGGCTGGCATTGGCTGTATACAACATGGGGAAAGCTTCTGACAACTTTTTTTTCTGACAGCAGTACTTTTGCCACACATGGAATACTATTTTGCTACCTAGGTTCATATTAGCTGAGATGAGGTAACTCCTTAGGCTTTGATAGCATAAAATACTCATATCACTGCTGTTCTATTCTACTGGTTTTGCAAGTCCCACAGCTTTTTTTTTTTCAATAGACTCCAAATTGATTTTAAAGGAAGGTAAATTAATAATATTAAGATTAATGTGTCTACCTCTGCGTTTAACGTTAGTGCATTTTGTTTAAAAATTGAAAAAAGAAACAAGGATTTATATCTTATTGATCTTACTGATAACCAGTACTTTCACACATGATTATAAATGCAGTATAAGTTATTTTGGTTGGGGTTGTTTTTTTTTTTTAGGACGGCCTTGTCTAAGGTGATTTTTTGCTGATATTTTGCTTAATTTATCTATTTATTTTGCTGTTATAGATATTAATTAATTTCCATGCAATCTCAAAGTTTGTTTTCCCATATTGAGTAATTCATCATCACAGAAGTAAGGCAGATTATTGTTTCTTTGGAGTGTTGCAGGTGCACATCTGTGCATGGATGTATACAGGCACTGGAGCTGAAAGCCTTTCTTTAACTAATAGTAGCTATGGGATGCTACTGCTACACACCTAAGCTATTTGCTTCCCAATGTTAAAAGTTATTAAACATCTGCGTGGCACTACAGGTTGTTAAATTCTCTCAAACTCAGATTTCTCTTACTTATTCAGGAAACTTTTAGCCAGAAGTAATTTCTGAAAGCTTTGAGACAAAGGGAGAGGGTTGGTCTCTGTGTCATGAAGAATTTCTGAATATTGATCATATCTTTTTTTCTGACAAATGGCCCATTTCCCTTTTTATACTATACTCCAAACAAGGAATCACTGATACATCTTGCATTATCTGAGAAAAGATGTCAGAAACATAAGAAAAAGGTGCCTAGGAGACTGCTCCACCAAGGTTTGTGTCTTCTTTGCAGAATACACAACTATATTATAGTGTATAGAATTCAGCTTTATGGTAGAGCTCTTATTGGAGGGATAAGAACATTTGACTTTGTCCATAATATGTGCCTGAATCATATGAGACATCTTAATTGTCTTTAAGTGTCTCATATGATCTATCACGGATATAGGAAAACATGGGTGGAGATTGCAGAAAGTTTGGTAAAACTTTGGGTCTTTGTCCCTGCTTTGAGCTTGGGAAGTGACTAGGTGATGTTCAGAATTTCCTCTAGCCTCAGATCTTCTGTGATCCCATGAAGATCTGCAGACTTTTCACAAGATCTAGTGCTGGATGACTTTTTAAGAATAGTTCAGGAAAATCCTTAGTTACCCCAAAGGGAAGTTATTTTGTCCCTACTTGTTTGATACTATATAATTCTGTCATTTTGGATGATAGTGAAACGGTTAAAAACTGCACTTGATACCTATCTTATTTTTTTTTGTCCTCCAACCTTTTGTCATCTGCAAAGCTTCAGGTTTTTTAACCTCAGTAATTGGAAAAATATTAGATATTATGAAGTCTGTGGGAGTCCACCAGAATGGTGTTTAAAGTTGATTCCCTCTTCAGTTACCTCTTAAGACTAATTTTTAAATTATATTCTTGCATTGCTCTAGTTATAAACCCAATGTTGTGTACTTCTAAATCAGGCATCTTACATAAATCCTTTTTTCCTTTGACCCTATTATTCTTATGATCCAGATTTTCAACCTAATCCCAATTTAGTTTAAGACCTTTATTTGGTACATCCATGATTGACACTAATTATCTTAAATGCTTTTTTAATTTTCTCACCAAGTTCTATATTACAGTCATTTGGATTGACACCTTTTCTTTTTTTTTTCTTTTCTTTTTTTCATTTTTTTCTGTAATGGCGTTATCTTTCATTTAATCTTCTAATCCTTTCCAGTATTTGAGAATCACTGAAATAAAAATTAATGATCCACAGTATGGCTTATTCAACCTCCTAAATTCTTGGATGTTGTTTATCAGATATGCTGGTTTAAAAATATTTAGTTTTAGTAGATGATGTATTAATATCTCTCTTTAAGATATTCTTGGATTGCAAAGTATTTTCACTATGTGACCACATGATCTAGATAGCTTTTAAGAGACATGGCAAAATATTTACTGAATACTTTTTTTTCTCACTCTTTTTGTTTTTACCAATTCTGGTATTTCCAGCTAGTATAGATGCCACAGCACAGTGGAAGTTAAACATTTTTGTTGCTTTTTTTGAGCAAATGCCTATTTTTCACCCTCAGTCAAACTATCTCCATGGACTTTCCTATCCCCGTGTTTAATTTGCTTTTTTTATCAATCTTGTATAGTTTATAATTTCAGGATTTAAAGCCACTATCAAGAGAAGTCTTCCCTTATGTCATTGGAGCCAGCTGCTTTTAGTTCCCGTCTCTGACTGTGATTTAGTAGGCCTGGGTTGGTGATGTGTTGTTATCTATACTGGGAGGTCTCAATCCCTATTCCATCTCTACTCCTAGGTCAGGAATCCCTATTTGCCAGATCCTCCTGCAAGATGGTTCAGTGGGCTTAACTAGAAACAGAATTTTCTTGTTTTCTGGCTTTGACTTATGTTTGGTTGGTAAGTTGAATCACAAGCAGATATGTACAGAGGTGGTACAGAGCTGATACAAGGGGTGTTGAGTGAAGATGGACAGCTTGGCCCATGCCTTTTGACAATATTGAACTATTGAGGAAACTGGCTCATCATGAAGCTGTAGTGGAAACCAGTTGTGTTGTGTTCAATTACAGTATGCATCTCAATCAAAGGATTATTGCGTTATGAGCATATCCAAAAATATAAAAGTAGTAGCACTTGGCCATACTAGTTGAACCTGATTATTAACAACAAATGCAATCAAGTAATTCTGACTTGGTTGTCACTAATGTTTGGTTGTGCAGTTCATGTAGGCAACTGAAGATGAGGTGTTATGATTCTTGGTCAACTGCATCAGAGAGAGTTTTATTTATGTATTTTTTTCCACAACTGCTATGCTCCCACCCCGACTTTTGAGCTCATTCTGGCACTACAAATGAATTGCCCATAATCTACTGACAGCCAGCAAGTTTGGCAGCTTTTGCAGAGTCTAGGACCTTCCTAGAAGAAAACAGCTTGCTGCACAAGAGCACTGAATTTCTTAACTCAGACAACTGCTCCAAAGGAGTTCTCCAAGATCAGACATGGATGAGAGAAGACCACTTTAAAGCTAACAGTATCTCTGTAAATCAAGGTGTAAGCACACTGTAAGTAGTTCCAATATGAACCTTGCCAGCAGCTGTGTGTTCTTCTGATTAAAAAGTAAATACTGACTATAGCAGGGAGGTCTGATGCAGGCTTACATCAGTTTCTTCACCATAGAAATAATCCCACACTATTTTTAACAGGTTCCTCACCTTGATACGATTGCTACTACTACCATAGTTGGGTTATAGAGATGACAGTGGAATATATGCTAGCACTATTCTCTGTAGAGCCAGTTACACCTAGGGAGAACAATAAAAGACATACCTGATGTGATCTATTACTCATTTGAATCATTACTTGCAAACATCTGGTTAGATCTGATTGTCTATCTGTTGTAAACATACAATTCACATATCTTTACAAATAGATAATGGCAGCAATAACCATTACAATACCTACCTTGCTGGGAGAGAGGCAAAGAAGAGGTTCCTAAATTTTAATGGAGATACAGAGCAAGTATGGAACACTTTTAAATGTTGAAGAGAATAGAAGATCCTTTGACTAAAGGCAAGTGTCCAAAAGAGACTTAACAAGAATTTTAAAACAACTGTATAACCAATCTTTGTCTGAACACATGAGTAAGATATTGTTCCTCACAAACACCAGCCAAGGTCTTAACAATATTCTATTGCTTGTACAATTCCAGAAAAAAACAACTGAAAAGATCACTGCATGCAGTTGCAGAAGATAGCAAGTTTCCACTTAGCTTTCACAGGGTTGATGCAGAAATCTGTCTTATGTTCAGACTCTGTTGTATATGGCACCATATGCTGTGAATACTTTACAGCTTCTGTGAAGAGGACATAGCAGGACACTGGTGCTGCTTGTCATATAAACAAGGCCTTTTTGCTCCACACACTAAAATAATGGCAACAGTAGACTGTTGCCAGTAATTGAAATAGTGAATATATCTTCTGGATACTACTGCCTCTTCAGTACAAACACCTTTACTGATGACCTAGACAGAAGGTATAGCTGAGTCCATGTTCCTGGGCCCAGAAGGACTCTGACCTGGTAGAACTCAGAACATTATTTGCTTATAAATTAATGCTGAGGTTACAGTTACCACTCCAAGAACAGTGTAACACTTTTTTGAAAGCTTCTTTTACAACTTGTGACAACAGCTGGTTTTTCCTATCCATCAGTAGCATGAAAAGCCATAGACTGCACTGTTGCTGCCGACATGAGGGATGAACTCCTTCCTGAAACATAGATAATTTGAAGGTTTCACACTTCTTTATCAAAACCATGTTACTGTAGGACTGTTTTGAGCTGGAGAATCACTTGAAGGAATGACTAGAAAATGCTATTTGCCAAAAACCTCTTGAATTCTAATGACTGTTTTTGTGGCATCCCTTTGGGAGCAGCTGGCAAAAGCACTGTCACCTTAAGCACTCTGGAAAGGTCATAGCTGAGGAAAAGAGATGGTACAGGTTCCATATTTCTCTTACTGGGAAACTTATTGTTTCCTGTAAGCAAAGGCTGGTACTTAGGTGAGTGCAGTAGTGACAAGTTAGCTCATAGCTAGGTGGACAGAGAACACATCCTCCATGTTATCCCATCATATTAAAGACACTACTTCTATTTTGAGAAGTTTGATATTCTGCTCAAGTATCTTGCAAAATGCCAATAAAGTAACTCTAATGGCCCACCGTCCTGAATTTTTTTTTTATTTTTCAACACCTGTACGGGAAAGTTGTGGCAAATACATATTCTTCCCTTAATCTGTAGGGAACACTTGTGCCCACATTAGTTTTTCCCTGTAATTTCCTTATTGTCTCTCCTGTGAGTGTAGTGTTTGCTCTATAGTACTCTATTCTATCTAAAGAAATTATGCCAGACTAACAGCAGTCATCTGGGGGCTGAGTTTCTTGTGCTAGATGTACAAGATGCAGTTTTTACATTGAGAAATCTTCTGCATTTTAATCCTGAAATAAAACTAAATTTATTCTGTAATCTCACTAGAAGCAGACATTCAGTATACTGTTTTCAATCAAGTGACTCAGAGATGGAACAGTGATTTCAGCAGGGAAAAGGTGTGGCTGCACTTGGCCCATCCATGGGAATAGACTGGTGAGACTTCAGAGGGATGTCAGCTGTAGAGATGGCAGATCACAGACTACAACAGTCCTCCTGTATTCACGTACCCAAGCACTTAGAGTGTGCTGTCAATCTAGGAACTGCTCAGAAGTGAGAAGGGACTCATGCACACAGGCCAAGGGATTCTCAACTGTGAAGGAGAAACTTGCATTGAAGAATGAGGTCAGGTGCTATGGGGCTTAAAGTTCTGTCTGTTCTCTGTCTTTGATTCTCTGTCTGAATGCATGGTCCTGCAAACTACCAGAGAAAGAGAGTTTAACAGAGGTGTAAGGTGAACAAGTTTTTGAGCTTATGCTGTTGGGTTTTGGTTTTCTTACGTCCCGGGCTGCATTTGTGCGTCTTACTGGCAGCAATTCATCAGACTAACACTGAGGCAGCCTCAACATTTCTATATCAGTGACGACTGTTCATATAACCTACCAATGACAAGAGTGGGAAACAGAAAGGAAGACTGTGGATATTATAAGGAGCTTATTAAATAGCAAAGCAGGAGGGGACACCTGGAGGGAAGATTCAACAATTATTATAAAAATGGGCTTCTTCCTTAAACCAGGATGGAGAAAGATTTGAGTCATTGTTGAACACATTACCACTGCTAATGTTCTGGAGTAGAAAATATGACTTAAGAACTGAGAACTTCAAGAAAACATGTTAGGACATGATAAAATGAAAAGTTGAATAATCAGAGTAGTGAAATGGGCATGATTTACGGCTTTTGATTATTAACTTTTTTTAAAAACCTCCTGAGTAATAATAACTAAGTTACAGATCAAGATCTTTAGAAATAAATTCAGCTGGGACAATGACAAACAAAAATATATTAGGTTACAGTAATTAAAATAGCCATCCCAGATTTAAAAACAAAAAGAATTGATTCCGAAGGAAGTGAAAAAAGCAGTTTCAGAAAATGCAGAATTAAGAGTATTAAATGTTCAAGAAGTAATCCAGAAGAGGCATCTTCTTTTAAGACTGTATACCTTATATTGGTTATTCAATGAACTAATGGAGAATCCAAAAATTACCAGTAAACATGGAGGTCAAAGTGAGCTGAGCAGGAATACTTTCTGGTGTAATAATTTGTAGAATTAAAGATAAAAATTATGTTTTCAGTTGAGAGACTTTTTAATCAGTCCAATCAATGGTACCTCAACAGTTGATGTGTTATCTGATGCTTTAGTACTTTGAACTGTTTTTAGCTTATGCTATGCTTGGAGGAATTCCTGACTTTTTTTCTTGCACGCTCTTAAGTATAATTTCCCTTTCATAACAACTGAAATGGAAACCAATTATCTAGCAATTGCAAAACTGAAGATAGGCATCTTAACATCTGTGTATCTTAAGCTTAGCAAACATACAAGACTTGAAATGTAATACTTTTTGCCATGATGCAAGACCTTGTTTTTATGTTAGATAGCAAAACTCACCACATTTCTAACTCGCATGCTGTTCCAGTTCATAATCAAATACCTTAGCTCCTTCAAATACCCAACATAAATGTTATTTGGCAGTGCTAGAGATAGGTTTCCCTGAAAAACTACCTGAATTTGTACTTAATCACAAACCTGCTTGGACAGTAGTGATCCACTTTGCAGCAGTTGTGAGCAGTATGTGGGGACAAGTGTTAACTGACGTGTCAGAACAGCGTCAGTCAGATCTGTTACACTTTAAGTTCAATGAATATTGGAAGAACTGAACAGCACCGTTTTACATTTCTAACCAATAAATGAAGTGCTGGGGGATCAGAAAGTAAATGACACATTAGCTTTCCAAGGCTCTAGCCTGTTCTTTGGTCAATATTGAAGACCAGACTGCTGTGTTAGATGGACCACTTAGTCTGACCACTAAGCACTTGTGTTCATTCCTGCCTGCCAGCAGAAGATAAGAATCAAGCCCTTGGACTATTGCTTTCCTGCATGACAGGAATGGTACCTCTATTGCAGTGATATCCAACCAGCTGAGAAAGTGAATTTAATAAGTCATTACTTACTAAGCCTCTGCAGGCTTTGGGATTAGTAAGAAACAAACAGATTCAAAAACATTTCTTCAGTTTCAGCTTCTGTTCTGTGCTCAAAGCTTAGAAGGACTAAACCATACAGACCACTGAAGAAGTACTAAATTGTCTGCTCTTTTTGACTGGTAGAACATTAGAAATCAGAAGGAATTACTTTAATCTTGTCACTAATTCTTCTCCTGCACACACAACACGATATAGGTTTATAAACGAAGACATAATGTACAGCATTTGATAGCACTATCTACAGACAGCAGCTCATGTCCATGAGTCAAGACTTTTCTCATAAACATATCCACAGTTCTGCCTCATCAAATTTATTTGTGAAGAGAATCAATTTAGTAAAGGTATAGGGCACTACAGACATCTCAGACATTACAGTTTAGTAAAGATGAAATGTTCTGAAGAAGTCATCTTTCCATCCATCTTCTCTGTGATGATTTTAAATATACAAAAGAGTTCATTATGATCTCTACCCTTTCTCATTTAAAAATAAATACTTTCAAATGTTCAATACAGGCATGGTTTTTCTCTATTACCTTATTCCTTAGAAGGTCTGTGGAACTTAACTGCAAAAGTACAGGCAATATAAATCAGTATTTAAATTATATATTACATGTTTATTATGGGTGCAAATTTTAAAAATTTACATTTTATGAAAATTCAGAGTATTTACAATTTTTGAAAGATAAACTTGTATGCTCTAATTTACAGTGTAAAGCAGTAACAATTCATAAAAATTCAGATCCTTTAGAGTTGTGTTTACAAATTAATTTTCTTAGGAGGCAGCTACAAGGGACATTGCTGTATACACAAGCAAGAACCAGCTTGCTACATAAGTTTTTTTTATTTTAAATCAGATAGCTACACATACTTTTTACATTGTTTTTGAGTTTCTTTACAAAATGTCTATATAAACTTGTATGGCTTCAAAATTGTAACCTGCACCCAAAGCAAATGTATGAAAAACACCTGAATGAAGGCTAGTTTAAAAGTGCTGAAACATTAACTACTTCATTTAACTTAGCAATTAGGTAATACTTGATTAAAAGTAGTAATAATAGGTTTGGGTTTTCATTAATAAAATATTGTTGTGTTAATCAGTTTGATTGTAAAGCAGGTTACAATTAAAATTCCAATAAAAAGACCACCATTTTATGAGTTGTAAATTTATCATCAATAAGATTAGCAAAATATAGGAGCCAAATATATTCTTCCAATCAAATCTACAGTACACTATGTTCTTAGTACTAAAAATGAAATTCTCACCAGCAAAAGTGTCTAGTGTACACCACAATTTATGCAGCTTCTACAAAGGCATAATTTCTTGTAAAGCTTCAGCAGTCCAATTCATTACTGGCTTTGCATGAATTAACTCAAGCATGTTTTACTGTTTTAATAGAGAATTTGAAACAGACGCTGGTATGCTAAATGTTCACTTGAAATTGCCACATGCAGCTTATTTAATTATTTTGCCCCGATGCTTATGATTTCAACATTACAAAAAAAGCTTGGTAATACAAATACATAGAAAATTTTCTAAATTAGTGACTTGCTTAAAAAAATTATTACTGATGTGTCAATTCCCTGTGCTTAGGCGGTAGCCAGCAGATTAGATTACAATACAAATATTAAAATTGGTAGCTATAAAAAAAATGAAAACATAACAGGATTTGTCATCCTGCAGCCACAAAATATCCTTTATAATGCCTCCTGAAGTACTATGTGTACATTCACATCACACATCCCCAAAACCACTCAAAGTCTGAAGACTTATAGTCAAAGCAAGGAGTAATGCTGTTTGCTTTTAGAAGTTTGTTTTTCCTATCCTCACTGATTTTTCAGATTCTTCTCTTTGGTGACATTAAAATTACTTAATGAAAAAGTTTCTGAGTACTGCATGATGCAGCTCCCTTTACTTAAACCACATTTAATTGCAATTATTCCTCGAGGAAATAATTCAGTGTTTTAAATTTCTTTTAAAACAAACTGCAGTTTTTACAAACCTCCTTCTAAATAAATTGCAGTAAAAAGAATTTTTATAAAGTTCTGTGCATAATACAAATGCCATGCTTTCTTGATGAAAAGCCAAACTTTGTAAAAGGAAGTGAGGCACATGAGTATCAAACTGGATAGGCACAGGCATTTTTAAAAGGCACAAATGTTATGCAATTAATATAAAAATAAATTAAATCTACTGCATTAACTCAAACAATAACAAGGACCAAAAAATTTTACTAATTGCAGAAGTAAATCTCTGCTCTGTTTCGCAATTTGTAACACATTGCACTTAGTTAAAAAAAAATCCTATATGAAACAACTTACATTTTAATAATATACGATATATGGGCATCAAGTTACTTTTATACATCTCTAACTCAGCTGGTCTTGTGGTATGAATGGAAAGATGGACAACACAAGACATAGCCTCTGCTATCTTTATAAACTGTCAATTAAAAGCTGGCAATTAAAGAATCTGAAAAATGAGTATTACTTATGAAAAGCTCAAATATTTCTTCCTAGATCTCCTACATTTTAGGTTTAATGTTTACAGTACAACATAAAATTTCATACTTCCATTATAACTGTGGATTACTATTTTGACTTCATCTATATAAAGTTACTCATTTTCCAACAAATTTTCCCAAATATTGCAGTTGATCATTTACAGACAGTGTTGAAGTTAACTTCAGTGCTATTGTAAAGTAATAAAAAGTTTTCAAAATGACTCTTAAAAGTGCATTTACTTTCTGTAGTTTAGCCTCAAAGTAAGTAAATATTTTTAAAAATTAATGCATGTTAAAATAGTGTTTGAAAAATAGAGAGGGCAGAGTTCCTATAGTCACAAGTGTTTCTTGCATTCCTGATCCAATGACTTTCACAGGTACATCAACAGTCTGCCATATACCGTCCTGAAAAACAAATGTAAGTTTTTTGCAGTCAATAGATAAACCAGATTTTGTCAATATTTTTCTTGGAGCAGTCTGAATAACTATGGAAAAACAAACTAACTTGTTAGAAGAGTTTCAATAAAGAGTAACTATTTATACATCACTCATTTAACAGTTTCATATTTTAGAATTTAACACTAGCGAATATATAACATTAATTTGAATATATAAGCATGTCAGTATCTTACCAGTGGCAAATCTCTTCTTAAGAAGGGAAAGCCGATAGCCAGTGCCTAAGAGTTCCACATCTGCTCCTGAAAGGGTGTTTCCTTCACTGATGAATTGCACTGCAAGTGTTGCTGGTTTACTGGGTCCTCCTGAAAGCTCAAATTTTGCTCTGAGGGATCCAGAACCTATAACAACAACAAAACTGAGAAGCTGATTATTTTTCAAAAACAAAAGGATCTCCCAAAATTTTTAGTAGTAAGAAGTGAAACTAATATGGTGACCTTTGAGATCTATTCCCAGTGGCAGTCCTACATAGGCTTTCAAAAGAGGTACAAGTCTGTTTTTTTCAATAGTCTGTTTAAGACAATGATTTAAAGAGAAACATTATATATTTCTGCACATGTGGGTATCAGCCTAGTAATCACTTACTACTTATCTGATTGGTCCCTATAATCATTTATGCTTGCTGGTCTCTAAGTACTTACTACCATCTATCTTGTGGTAGATGGTATCTGATTGACAGATAGGAAATACTATCTGCCTTTCACTAGCAGAACATTTAAGAGTTGTTATGATCTATCTGGATGAAAGTACATGAACAAAAATATTGGAAGAAATGCAGTTCTACAGTAATTTACCCAGAGGAAAGAAATTATTATGTTTCCACTAAAGACAAGGTCTGATTAATACTTCTCACAAATTTCAGTTGATTTTTTCAGAGACAGTGGTGAAGTGGCATCACTTTGATAGTATTATAAAGCAGTAATAGTTTAAAATTACTTTAATTCTATGTAGGCAATGAAAGGCATTTTTAAAATTCACACATTGCTACTACTTTTTAGTTTTAAAACAGATCTTTTCTTGCTCTTGCGAAGTATGCTTGGAAAATGAGATTTAAATAAAATTAATGGAATAATTTTACTTAAAACAACTTGCTATTCCTATCAATAATAACTGCTAAATGACAAGGAAAGTTAGTAACTGAAATGGTACTCAGCTAAAAGCAGGAACTAAAAGGAATTGTTTCACACAGTGGCTTGTTCTTGATAAATTTAGCTTAAGATCAATTTAATTTCTTCAGTAGGTCTGCCTTATTTCAGTAAACTGGAAATTCTTTGTACTCTAACTATGAAACTCATATATTAAAGTGCTCTGAAAGTTAGTTCTATGTTTTATCTCTCTCCAACTGATAGATCACATAATGTGTTGGACCATAAAAAGCCCCCAAAATTTTATCATGATGTCCACCAGGAGAAAAGACTTGAAGACATTTCTCCTGACATTTACAGTGTTTGTGCAACTTCTCCCTTTGCTTCTGTAAGTGCAAGATCAGCAGAGTATTGCTTCCTCCTGAACTGAGAGTACTATACATGCTTATACTCAAAGAAAAGGGGAGGAAAAGATGGTGGGAAGAGAAGGAATACAGCAGAAGCAGTGGGATATGTGCAAGTCTGCTGTCAACACACAAGATGCAAACTGGATCACTAGCAACCAATTCAGTGCTATTCTGTAGGTGTACAGTTCCTCTTCATCTGGCTGCATTTGTGTTTCAGTATGATTTTTCCTTTTAAAAGAAGGCACAAAGTTTGGAAAAGGGAGGGAAAAAAAGGGAAGAAGGCTAATCCAATGTACTGAAGACAAATAACAAAGAACTGTGAGGTTTTTGAAAGACAAATTACACCAGACTAGAGTAATCACCTGTGTTCAATAAAATTCTCTCTGATTTTGTTTGAATGATAACCACAACTTTGCAGCCTTTGCAGGAATAGAAGTTGTCTTCTCTTTCCATGCTTGTGGTTTATATATGAAAACAGTCACATTTACAGGCAAATCTGTGATTTCACAATCCTCTTCACTAAATTCTTAGCAGGACTAAAGGCCTTTCCTTTACATTAGCAATTCATTTCTCCACAGAGGCTTTGACGATGAGATGCTTTGGCTGCTGTACTACTTCAGAAAAATACTGCACTTGCAGAGACTGCAGGGGTTGTGACATCAACTACAGTTCAGAGAAAGGCACTGGGCAGAGGACAACTACTGGTACCTTATGCAATATTGTATAAATTACCACTCTGAGCAGATATGCATAGATTAAGTTTTTTCCTGGAGTCATTATGGTCAAAACCAAGACTCAAATGTTGGTCAAGAATAATATATCAAAACTCAGGACTTTTGGATTTTTTTTTGCCCCCTGTTCTTCCACTTGCCTCCTTCTAATGTGTTTAAATTTTCTAATGTGTTTAAATTATCTATGTGTGGAAAGACATAGATATTAAACCTATTTTCATTTGAGTAACTGCTCACTTCCAAATTGCATGAATGCAAAAATTTCCTATCCTATCTAAACTGTATTTTAGAACTACTAACTGTTTTCAGGGCACTTCATTATTTTCCCTTATATAGCTAATAATTAAATTTATATTTTGACATCTCACTCATATTGGAATCTCTCAGGAGACAATTAATTGAAAAGAAGCTGAACTTGTAAACAGGTTACAGTGTAAGAAAATGTGTAAAAGGGAATTAGAGGGCACAGAGGCTAAAATGATCACCTATTTACTGATAAAAATTGTCTGTACAAGAAAGCAAAACAAAAGAGTTCAACTTGCCTCCATTCTCAGACTTCTCTGAAATGCTAGATATTTTCCAACATGCTTTCATCTGGTCTGCATTCCTGTAAGAGAATGGTAGGTTAGTTACAAGTACTGGTTCTAGAACTTTATTTCCCTTGATTTACACTGGTATATTACAGACATCTCTAAATGGAAGTCTATAAAAATATTTGCATATTTTAAGGTAAGTCTATGGAAAACTACAGGAGGAAAAGAGGAAAAGAGAAGGGTGTGTCTGCATCAATCCAGAGCACTGAGTTCAGAAGAACACACTCCCTTACACATTTTATACAGTAATATTTTATACATTTAACACTGTCCTGTGTCCCTACCTATGGCTCCAAAATTCAAAACCCTCTGCAGCCTTAAAGGGTAAGTTACTCTGGAAGCAGTCTGGAAGCTATGCCTTGATGCTTTGTGATGATGGTAGAATGGGGAGCAACGTTGATTGTTCCCCCCTAAGTGAGAGTCCTGGGAGAATAAATTTTATTCCATTTCCATTCTAGAAAAACTAATTGGCATCAGTAACACTCTGTTCAAGCTAACTTCAGACACTGTAAAGAGGCAGAAAAGGGTACCAAGAGTGTCAAAGCTGACAGGGCATTTTAACTCCTGGAGGACTTTCTAGCAGTTGCATCAAAGGAAAGTCAACAACTTAAAGCTGTGAGCAGCATGAAGTGCTGATAGGTTTGAAATTTCTCCTGCCATTGATGGAGCAGGAATGAAATGCTCACATAAGCAGCACATATGGTAGCATTTACTCACAGGAAGTCACGCTATAGAGACCTTTTTTCCTAAAAAAAGACCAAAACCCCACCACCCAATCCACTAGATTGAACAGGTAGTACATCACAAATATTATACCTGCCTGGGACATAACTGATTTTTTTTTTCTTTCGTCAGCCTGCCAGGCTCAGAATTCTGAGTCTTGAAAGTTGCCTAAGTGAATTCACTAATGGAACTGTCCCTAAGCCTTCCCAGCTAACACTGAGTATTCTGGGTGGGTGTTCCTGCTTTCACTCTGGCTTCATTACAGAGGGCTTACGGAAGAAACCTGCGTAGGGAGACTAGCTTCACCACAGTGTAGTTGTGTTGTTCAGATAGGATACTAAACATGTTCTTGTTCAGAATAAGCTTACAATGCGGTTAAAAGTACTGTTTCCTTGAAATACCAAGTCAAGAAGGATTCAATCCTGTAAGGATTTTCTTTCCACTTAAAATTATACTCTATTACTACATTGTCCAATAAACACCTATAACTGTATTGCCTCCAGAAACATCAGAATCTACCCAATAAATGCATCATGTTTTTTTTTTCTTTGCTTTGTAAGGTAGACTGATCTATAAGAAACAAGGTTAACAAAGCCTAACGTCCTTCAACTTGATGTTCTTTGCCCTCTTCATGTTAAAAAGACTGTTTTGGAAATAAACAGTCCAGGATTTATGTTACAGCTGGGCAAGTATGTACATGCTGTACAGGCACAGTGATTGAATTCTGCTCACATTTGCTCCAGGGCTGTACTATGTCTAATCTCACTACCCTCTGCTTGTTTCCAAAACTTGTAACATAATTTCCTACTACCTATGTCACACTTTGAAGTGCTACTGAAAATGCAGGCTCAGAGGGTGGTGGCAGATAGCTGCTAGTCTAATAATCTGCATGACACTAGAATTGAGAGACAGTGCTACCTGGTTTATGGAGAGCTCCTCAGTTATGCAGGTTTGTTTTAAAATTATTTCCATTAGAAGTTAATTGTTATGTTAGAACAATCAGGACATTTTTTAAATTCCTGCCTTTCTGCTACTTTTTCTGTATAACCCCCTTAGAAGAATACATTGTTACACACACAGAGAAAATGGTTTTTAACCATTCAAATTAATGTATTACAATTGTCTATTCTATTGGACAAAAGAAAGTAAACACTGGATAATTCATAAAGGCTTGTATTATTACACAATTGGGATGGGTACTCACTGACTGTTTCAGTTTATGTGAATTGGCTGCACATGATCTCTGTTTCAGACCACAAAATACCTAGACATCTGACACTACACATTTTGCTATTTCTTCCTGTGAAATTTTTCAGGCTATGATACTAAAGAATACACTGAAATGTATCTGAAAAAATACTGAAAAGAATTAATATTACCATTTTGCAGGTGGAAGTGACTGCATGTTTATCACTCCTCCATCTACTGGTACCACAACCTGGACATTAGACAGTATACTAGGCACATTCATAGACTCAGGATTGTATTTATAATCCACTCTCACATCAGTAGTGTTAGCATCACATTTCCAGTAAGTTGCAAGATTCAAGGGAGTGGACTGTATGCCATTTGAAGATACCTGTAAAAGAATAAACCATTGAAAACAACTTAATTAAAATATCCATCTTTTGGGCAGAATTAGGGGATGATGGTAATTAAGATAAATCTCAGTGCTGACAAAATATCAAGAGAGCAATTGACTTCTGAGTCCTTAATCACAGATTTTTGAAGACTGCTGCCTAAATGAATTCCTGTTATTTTAATTTTAAATTAAAATACTTGAAGGAAAGGTTTAAACTCCCTCTGGCCTATGAGGCTCCTTCCTGCTCTTTTATAACTTTTTGTAAGCTTTGTTTTTGTTGTATTCTGCCTTATGCAAGATGCATGCTTGCAGCAAAATTACTTCATCCTCAGCAGTTGTGTGCTGTGCCAATTCAACTGCCCAACCAGCCAGCACCAGAGAACAGCACCTGTCATTGTGGGACAGGCAGCCTGCAGAATAGTTCTTACTTCTTCAAAGCATTATTTTCCAGCTGCAGGAGGGCTGAATGCTGCTTCTGTACCTGACCTCATTCTACTGTGCTGATGCATCTCAACCACCTTCTCAATCCATTTGAGGAACCTCCTGTGTCCTGGTGCACACTCTTGCCTGTTTTTGTCAGCCCAAAACCTTTTTTATCTGTCTCGGCTTCCACGAGCCAATGCCTCATTTTTACAAGCATACACAGCACTCCTTTCAGTAAACCACATGTTTTTTTCTCCCATCTTTCCCAATAAATTTGTGTGCCTAACATGCTTTTTGCAGGGTCAGTATGCCAAGATTTTAAACCACGCTAGGCAGATGTGGAAACTACAGGTATGAACAGCTGGACTGACAGGTAATTTTCAGGGTTTTTTTGTTGTGCAGACAGTTGTCTCAGATGTTCAGACATTTCAAGGCAGGCCTAGAAAATCTCTGTTCTCCTTTTGCGGAGAGTATGTCTTGAATATTCATGAAGGCTTTTTATTAACAGCCAGAACATCATCTCACTGATGCACCAAATGGCTGAAGTTGACAGAGACCTCCTGGAGGCTGCCTGGTCCAACCTTCCAGCTGGCTGCCTAAGTTCCAGACAACTTCTAAACATTTCCAAGAATGGAGACTCCACTACCCGTCTAGTCAACCTGTGCCCAGTGCTCAGCCATTGTCACAAGAAAAATAGTGGTTCTGGCTGTTCAGAAGGCTCTCCTGTGATTCAGCATGTGTCTACTCTGATTCTGATTCTCTGCTTCTGTTTCTGTCAATGGGCAACAGTGAAAATAACTTCCCTCTGTCCTCTCTGTGCCCTCTCTCAGGTATTTATACATATTGAGGAGATTTCCTTGAATTTTCCTTTTTCCAGGCTTAGGAGTCCCAACACTCTTAGGCTTTCTTCATGGGACAGATACTCCAGTCCCACCATCACCTTCATGGCCCTTTGCTGAACGCTATCCACTCTCACTAGCAATGAACAACCTAGAACTGGACACAGCACCCCAGGTGGGGTGTTACCAGTGTTGAGGGGAAGGATCCCCTCCCTTCACTTACTAGCAATACCTTGCCTAATGCAGCTCAGGAGACCATCCAGGAGACCATCTGTTGCCTTTGCAGCACGAGCAGTGAGTTGTTTGGCTCATGTTCAACATGATAACCCACAGGACCCTCAGGTCCTTTTCTGCCAAGATCATTTCCACTTGGTTTCCCCAAGTGTGCTTCTTGTTGAACTTCATGAGGCTCCTCTCAGCCAATTTCTGCAGCCTGTTGAGCCCCCTTAGGAGGGCAAAATAATCCTCTGGTTTATCCCGAGGGCCATCCCCATATGGCATCATCAGCAAACTTGCCAAGGATACATACACACTGTCCCATCATTCAGATCATTAATGAAGCTACTAAACTGTAAAATCATTATGTCCCCTGGGGGTCAGTTCACCTCAGTGTCTGCTCATCCAGCCTGTTCTTCACCAGCTTCTCTATATGAATTCTGTGGTAGATGGCATGGAAAGGCATCCTGAAGTCTGAGTAGACAATATCTACTGCTTTGCCCTCATCCACAGGGGCAGTCATGTCACCATAGAAGTTTGTCAGCTTGGTCAAGACTGATTTACACTCAGTAAATCCATTCTGACTACTGTTCTATTTCTCATTGTGAGAAATAAGAGTGTCATACATTCTTAGATAGAATCACAGAATGGTTTGGGTTGGGAGGGATGGTAGATCATATAGTTCCAACCCACCCTCATCATAGGCACAGGCAACTTTCACTACACAAGGTTGCTCATAGCCCTACCCGGTCTGACCTTGAACACTGACAGGAATAGATGGGGCATACAAAACTTCTCTGGGCAACTTGTGCCAGTGACTCATCACCATCTGAGTAAAGAATTTTTTCTTAATATCTAATCTAAACCTACTCTCTTTCAACTGCAAGTCAGAACCATGCATTAAAATTCATCAGTGACATCAGATCCAAAACTTAGGCAATTGCAAAATCAAAGACAGTACAAGTACAAATGACAACAAGTTCCCATGTCTTAAAGGAGAATTTGATTTTGCTGAGAAATATCAAAAAAAAGCAATGTTTGAAGCTTGCTTGTAGGATTGACCTGAAGCATTAGCAAGCTGAAACAAGCTCTGTATCTTAGGGAATGACATGAAGGATAGCAGCAATGTGCTAAGCCTGGGCAGAGTCTATGCATTGTAAGTAGAGACATACCCAGAATTGGTCTAGATGAGGGATGACAGTTCACCTCCCTGCTGGCAGACGAAGAATAATTATTTTAATTTTTGAGTATATGTAATATCTGCTGCAATTCCTTAAAAATTACAGAAGGATAAAAGTGTTTACCTGATACTTTAAAACATCCACATTGTAATAGGATGCAGATGGATTCTGCTCTGATAATTTCTTGAGGTAGACCGTTATAGCTTGCATGTTCATCCAAAAGTCTTTAGTACTGGAGTCACTTTGTGACTGATCACTACAAAGAAAGATCATTAATTAAGGGTGAAATATTACACCAGTCATTCAAGAATATCAGATATTTTAAACTTTTTTTTTTCAAAATATGCTTTTTCAGTAGAATTCACTTTGTCAGACACATCTCTGCTAACATTTCAGTTATAAACTGTCATGTCAAACAGTGATTAGACTTAATTTTGTATGAATTATTCATTACATTAAGTATGAACTAACAAAATGAAATTAAACACAAAAGAATACATGCATATGGTTTGATTTATTATTTCAGTAATTTAAAAAATACAGCATTCAAAAACATTTAGCTTAGTGTTCAAGTAATTTCTCCAATAAATGAAATAGAAACTATTCACCTTAAATGGATTTCTACTAAAAAAATTCTAGCTTTTCTATTTTTTAAAGAAACAATATCTCCAAGTGCAATTTCAACAATTATCCTACTCAATCAGCAACCTTTTTTTTCCTACAAATTCTTCCGAGCATGCTGCTACACATCTGAGAGATAGTTATGTAAAGAATTTGATCAGTGTAATGATTCGGCTTTAAAATATACTAGTAGATGGCAAATGAGAGAGTACATGAATCTCCTACTACTTGTTTTCCATTTAAGCTTACTATTTCATCATTTAGTTTTCCCATTTTTACTACTGTGTAAAGAAATGATAAAATGCATATGAAAACACAGACGCATTTACAAATTATTTTTATGGCTCCTGTTATACTCAGCACAAGTTTTAAGTCCAGTAATCATTGAGATTTTTAATAGTGGCAGTGGAGAGAACTAAGCTGAACAAGATTAATTCAGATAATTAAATTATATGTAACTCAATCAACCAGACTGCAAAGAATTCTGATACACAATTGTTGCTACACAACAATTCTACAAATTATGTAGTTTACAATTATGTTAAAAAAATACAAAACCTGTATACAAGTTGTGTATTTGGAAGAATCTGCTCTAGTTTGCTTGTGTTTTTCACCCTGAAGCAGAGCACAGCAGGAGATGGGTTGCTGGTGAAGACTTTAATAATCCCACTTGGGAATGATATTGTCATATCACCAGTAATCTTCACAATACATCTAGAAGAGAATAAAAAATCAGCTTCATTGCAACTCATTAACTGCCTAGTCCTAATACTAATTTTAAAGCAACCACTGTAATTTCACAATCTTATGAACTGAATTTAAAACAGAAAATCAATCTCAAATGAGGGCAATGTGACTATGTACTGCCACTTTCAGCTTGGAACTATGATGAAATAAGAAATAAAAAATTTTAACTGCTTAAGCATACAGTAGTCTTGGATATTTTTCAAGCTTTGAAAACATGGTAACAGCTCTGCCTAGGCAAGGCCTAAGTAGCACAGCAATGGATTAGATGTCACAGGGAACAAAGTGCTTTTAGCTGCACAAAATTACATGTAACACCTACCTGACAATGATAAAAATCCTTGTCACTCAGTGCTGTCACTGAACACATTTGTGTAAAGCAGGTATATATGAACTCCTGACAGGATGCAGGCCATTACAGAGCAATAAGCCACTGTTGTCATTTATACCCCGGGACAAAAACCCCTTTGAATTCCCCTTCTAATGCATACTCATTCCCCTCCCCCAGTATGAAAAGTAGACCCATGTCTTTTCTTATTGTAACTCTACATTCAACACAATTTACTATTTAACTAACTTTGTGGGATCTGCTCCTTTAAAGTAGGCGTTAACAGATTCAGTAAGAGCTACTGCAACAGGCAAGGTGTCCTGGTTTCCAAGGCTGATGGGGCTGGGACCACGTGAAACACCTAGAATACATACAGTGTATACATTTAATTTTCAAAAAGCTTAGTAGATTTCAGAATGCTTGACTACATCTATAATTTTCACAAGACGTTACACCAACATTACAGTCTCATCTTAGGTATCACTTTTAAAGTGTGTAGAAATACATAAACATAGTACAGCACCAAAATGCTGCTCAGCAGGATAAGAATATAGGTATGACTATTGGTATGACATTATGTAAACAGACACAAGGAAATATATGACACAGAGGAACACTGCATTAAAATGGCTACTGGTGGGGGTGAAGTTAACAGACCTAAAGCAATTTGACTAGAATGCTTTAAAAAAAATCCCTACTGTATGCTTTTTTGTATGGAAAAATGTATGATAAAATGGTCACAGAAATACAAAGAAGTTGTTTACAGTAAAAATGAACTTAAATGCAAGTTCATCAATATTACCCCACATAAGTGAACTGTTTAACATTCTTTTCACTTTTTCAGCAACAAACACTGCAATTCCCAAGCACAAATTGTTGGAGAAGTCTTCACTTGTTGCTCATGCCAACACAACACAATTCCAATATAGAGCTGTATCAACCAAGACCTCATGTTAAGGCTTTTTGAAATACGCATATACTGCTGATGAAACAGGTTGTCATGGGATTTCATTTTTCACAAATTTTCTACATGTGTATGGAATATGAAAGACAATACTAGAAGTTTCTTCTTTTTTTCTTAGTGCAGCTGTGTAGTAGATAGCATCTTATGTTTTTTGTACCATGAAGAAATGGTCTGTATCACATAGTATTGCCTATCACAAAGGAGGTAGTCTTTATCTTTTCATAAGCAAATTGAAAAATTTGTTTCATACCACAAAGCAGAGACAAAATACTTCGGTATAATATTACTGCCCATGGCAAAGAAAACCTATTTACTCTAAGTGGCTGTCCTTTCTGAGCTCTTTCAGAAGTAAAAAGGAAGTTGGGACCTTGATCTTCACAGAGCACCTAATATCTCACATTAGACCTTAAATTAAGAGATAGGTGAATGAAGTAGTGACAGAAAGATAGCAAAAGACAGGCTGGTCTAATTCTGCTACGTCATACCTCTCTCTTCATTACAATTTCTCACATAAGGTAGTAAAATGTTCAGAATGCTTCTCAGTACCATGAAAACATTTGTGCAACACTTAGGCCTCCTTAGATCCAAAAGATCTAGTCAAAAGTGTTGAAAACCAAAAATTCTTAAATGAACAAATTCTTATGATTCTGGCTAAAAAACACTGATTTTTTTTTTTCCAGTATGAACAGTAGGTTGTTTTTCTTTACAAAGTTTTTTCTCTCCCTGAAAACTACCAATAAAAGCTGTGATTCTCAATTGTCTCAGGAATCCAGAAATCATTATATCAAGAGACAAATGTACAAAAAAATAATGAGTTGACAATTACTTGAAATTCTGTTTGCTGAAATACTGAACTCCAGAATTAATTCTTCACTAAACCCAACACTCAATGAATGTGTCACTGCAGTTGCTGAGCTGTTTTAATGTCTTTTTCTGCCAATTTACTAAGGAACAACAAACAACTGTAGAGCAAACAGGATTACCTTGTATACAGGTGTATCAATTATTTTAAAATATTTTACTTAATGGCCTTACGTAAATTTTTATAGCAATATTTCAAAAATTATGCAGAGTAATGCGAACATATTAATTATATTCCTATTGGTAAAAGACAAATACTGTTTGCTTGACTGAAAAGTGAAATTTATTAGAAAAAATAACATGCTTTTAACTTCTTTTCAGGGAACACCAAAGCAAATACATATATATAGATATATATATATATATTTCTCGGAGACCTATTTGGGGAACTACAAATGAGATCACTTCTCTCTTCTTTGCTCTGCTCCTACTGTTCATCACTCTTTGAGTTAAAAATCTATGCATTCTCCTAGAAACCAATAAACTGAAAAATAAATAAACTATTATACATTCAACAAGACCCAGTGCTGGGTCCTGCCCTTGGGTCACAACAGCCCCAGGCAGTGCCACAGGCTGGGGCAGAGTGGCTGCAAAGCTGCCTACAGGACAAGGCCCTGGGGGTGCTGGTGACAGCAGCTGAACGTGAGCCAGCAGTGCCCAGGTGGCCAAGAAGGCCAATGGCATCCTGGCCTGTACCAGCAATAGTGTGGCCAGCAGGAGCAGGGCAGGGATTGTTCCTCTGTACTCGACATTGGTGAGGCCACACCTTGAGTGCTGTGTCCAGTTTTGGGCCCTTCAATTCAAGGAAGATATTTTGGTGCTGGAGCACATCCAGAGAAGGGCAATAGAGCAAGAGAAGTGCCTGGAGAGTAAATCATATGAGAAATAGCTGACAGAGCTCAGGACATTTTGCCTGGAGAAAAGGAGTGATAAGGGGGGGCCTTATCACTCTTTACTACTGCCTGAAAGGAGTGTAGCAAGGTAGGGGACAGTCTCTTCTCCCAGGCAATCAGCAATAGGAAAAGAGCAAATGGCTTCAAGCTGTGCCAGTGGAGATCCAGGCTGGACAACAGCAAGAATTTATTCACTTAGCATGGGATACCCAGGGAGATGGTGGAGTTACCATCCCTGGAGGTGTTCAAGGAATGACTGGAGTGCTAAGTGCTATTGTTTAGTTGACAAGGTGGTGATCATTCAGTGGCTGGACTTGATGATCTTGGCAGTCTTTTCCCCAGCCTTCATGATTCTGTCATTCTATCATATGAAAAAAACATAACTGCTTGCCGTGATGCTGAAAGTCATAGTTTTGTTGCCTTGCTGCTGAGAGTACAATTCAATGAAGCAACATTCAGCTTCAGGGTTTTCTATACCTGCTGTGAGGTCTCAGACAGAAGGGAAGTGACAGAGATGCATGAAAGTATCCTAACTTCATCTCAGGCTGCAGTCCAGATCAAGACTCCAGGTCTATCACCTTTGGCAGTGATGGCAAACCTGGCTTAAATGCCCTGTCAGCTGCCTCAGCCTGATCACCACTACTAGCCCCTGAGCTGTGCTGACACAAGAACTAGTAACATAACCATGCAAATGGTTGCATTGACACCTTCAAAGCACAGACCAAAACTGCAGAACAAAAGACTGCATCATTGGTCATAAAAAGGACAGATGAATAAAGCTCATCAAATGGGAACAAAGGAACACAGGAACAAAGACCCAGACAGTTTTAATACTGGCTAAACAGCTATCATGAAAATAAAATTTATTTTAAAAAGTACTATATTTATTATGTCTGTCGTCTAAGATCTGTATTATATGTAAATATAGAAACATTATTACCTACTTGTTAGGAGAATTAGGATTGTAAAAGTAAAAATATATTCACTTTACTTGAAAGAAAGTAGTAATTGCAAACTGAAGAACTAAGGCCAAGTTTAAGCTTGTTTATGGAGCAGGGAAGTGGATAGACAGAAGATAACATTATATCAAAGTGGTTACATCAAGTTTTGGTGATTCAGCAACATACAATTTGTTATGTACTTGAGATGTCAAACAACTTGTATGTGCCAGATACCAGAAATATCTGGAGAAACTTGTTTCAAAAGAAATACAATTTTATTAGATGTAGTATATTAGGATGATTAGTTAAGACATAAATGTGCTTTGAGTACAATACCTGGCAGTGTCTCACAAAGCTTTTCAACTGTAGGAAGATTTTGAATCGAAAGATCATTGTCTATTACATTTAAATGAAACAAAACATTGCAAGAAAACAAGATATTTCAAGCAAAAATAGACGCTAAAAATTAATATTAAAAATTTTTTTGCAAATTAAATTAAGGCAAAAGCGTAAGAGAAGCACTCTATTATGCATGTCTTATAGTTCACTTGGAAGAAGATAATCAGAGTCAATTCTCCATTATTCAGAACAAATAGGGTAAGGGGAACAAAATTTTGCACAAACAAGATTGCGCAAAAGTCAAAAGAATACAGAATACATTGTAAAATATGTCCTCATGCCCCAAAGTATTTCAGTTTTTTGTACTGCCCTTCCCATTTTCCTACGACTATTTAATTCATACGGTCAGTGCAGATGGAACTGGCCTTATTTATTTTTCCTAGGCCAGAATAATAACCACATCAAACCTTACTGTCAGCACACACCTCCTTACCTCTGCCTCACCTCATGATTACACTCTGCCACTGTTTCCAACAACATGCATACATCTCTCCCCAGAGCTGGGGATATTGATGCTCTTGCCACCAATTTTTGGTTCCTTGACACCAGAGCTGAGACCAGAGGATGTGAGCCTGGATAGACTCTGGCAACCAAAATATTAGTTGTGTTTCTGTGATGCTTCTCAGCATTTGTGAAACTGGTGGACACTGAACCGTAAGAGGTAAGGTTGGGCAGAACTTAGTAGCTTTGCTTCTGCACAGGGTGGAAATGACTCCACTGCAGAACGCTCACTAGGTGCTGCACAGACGCTCATCAGAGTTGCCGAGCCTAAGTGAAGAATCCTTGGAATCAATAACATTTGCAGATAACTGAATGATAACTTGACAGCCTGATTTAACTTGTGACTAAAGGTGTAATGTTGTCGTGGTTTGACATGGAAGTGAATTCTTTCAGGAAGTTGGGTCAAACCAATCAGTGGTCAAGTTTGGATATTGGCACCTAAAGTGACAACTGAAGGTGTGGATACACCTCTGAGAACACAGGGGGTTAAAAGCAGGAACTCCCAAGAGCTCGCTCTCTTTGGTTCCGGTCAGGGTGCTGTGCAGATCTCCCCTGCCCAGCCATGGGGCTGGGTGGGGGAGGGGGAGCCATGAGGCCTGGTCGAGGTGAGCCGAGGGGTAGAAGGACTGGAACCGATCCAGCTCCTGTGGATGGAAGGGTGGAGAGAAGCGGAGATGTCTTTGTCATCCCCCCCCAGAGGGAAGAGACAGAGAGTCCGGACGGCACCTGTAACTTTGCCGGCACGGAGGAGAAGGAGGGGGGGGGAAGGCGCCCAGCCTTGGCCTTGGGAATCGGCTGCTGGGCAGAGATATCAGCCGTCCAGGGAGTCTGAGCTTTTAACCCTTTCCTGAGAAATGAAGGCTTTGTGAAATATTACTCCTCCTTGATCTGAAGTAGAAGAGAGACAGTCTGGGATCTGAGATGATGGAAGAGGAAATTGTTGAGTTGGAAGGAGATGATGGAGTGGCTTCTGGCTGGACTTTTCTTGTTAGCCATAGACCGAACCAAATTCTCCTAACAGAAGCTGCAATTAGGGTGGTGCGTTGGTGAGCCAAGAGACCTGTTTCAGTGATTACCAGCAGAGGAGTGGAGAGAACAGAGGAGAGTTGAAGAAGGTGGGGAGAGGCCCTCTGTCTTCGAGGAAGAAGAAGAGGAGAAGAAGACCTCTGTTCTTGGACCCTCAGCCCCAGGGGAAAATGGGGGGGACTGTAGTCCCAAAATGAGAAACTGAACTGTTATCTCTTTTGGTCCATGGCAAAGCATCCTTAAAAGAGCCCTGTGAGCAGTCTGTCCATGCCCGGTGGTGAGAGCACTGTGACATGGAAAGGAGAGTGCCACCATGGCAGATTTTCTCTGGGCGGTTGCCATGTGTGACATGGAGACACAAGGGTGGCAACTGTGTTTCCTGGGGGGTCTGTGGCACAGGAGAGACTCCTGTCTCCCTTGATGGACTGAGTATTGATTATCTGAAGGGTGGCAACTTGATCAGGATCCTGGGTGGTGTCTCACTGTTAGGTTTGTTTGGAAGTTAGGTGGGAAGAGGAGGGGTGTTTTGGAAGGTCTTCATCCAGGATTTAGTGTTTGTAGTTTTTCTAGTAGTAGTAGTTTAATAAAGTTCTTTTCTCTGTTATTAAGCTTGGGCCTGCTCTGCTCTGTTCCTGATCACATCTCACAGCAATTATTTAGGAAGGTGTATTTTCATGGGGGCACTGGCATTGTGCCAGTGTCAAACCATGACAAATGTGTTCAGGAATTAAATAGTTTAATACTGCTAAATAAGCATGTTAAAATGTCTTAAGCCCTGCCCTTCCCTAACTAACAAAAAATCCCAACTAACTAAAAAAGCCCCAGTGTCTCTTTTTGATTTATGATAATCAAATATCAAAACTGAACGGCCTTCCTTTAAAAACAACAGAAAATCTTCTGAAATTAGTGGCAATACACGAAGACTAATTTCCTTTTCACCTTAATCTTTGTTGTTTAAATGTTTGTTTTGCTTTTACTGCTTAACTTATTAACTAACTTGAAGAAAAAGAAGCATTAGAACATAAAAGAACTCAGTTCTGTGAACATTTGTACTCATTCAAATTTTTCAATACTCCTAAGTATTTCTGCACCTATACAGTAACATCTTCTGAACAAATATATGATAACGTGTTGTACTTGATACCAAATAAGAATTCATGGAATGTTAATTGCGAATAATATTTCGTTAAAGAACATGCCATAACTGGATCTATAGTCTAATCTAATTTAATCTCCTTTCCTGTGTCTCAGTGTCACTTAAAAGCAGACATAGCAAAGAATGCTTGAAGTACCTGGACTCACATATGAAACAACTAACTCCAACAAATGGCTCTCACAGCATGTGCAGCCTAGTGGCTGAGTTGTACTATTTCTCCAGTAAGATAAAATGGTTAATTAAACTTACCAACTGTAGGTGTGTTTGCTGCACTGAGGGAGGCAGAAGAGGATATAGAAGAAATGCTCTCTGCACGTGCCAAAGGAGCTGCTGGAGGTGGACTTGAGTTAGAGGTCAATGGAGGGCTGAATGGCCTAGGCTGAACAAAAGAGATCACAAGAATATAACACAAAGTGGTTTTAAAGAGATTAAAAAATATTGTAAATAGAAAAGTTCTTATTTCATGTCCCAATCAATTTAATAATGTTTTTCAACATAGTTTCTTTCATGTTTTATCTACCCTAGTTTTTAGTGTAAAACAGAGGACCTGCATTTTCCACTGGAGTAAATGCCATTATTTCATAGATTATAGATTTTTTTGACAGAGTAGTCAAGTCTAATATATTTTATTATGCAACAGCCTGTCAATAATACTAATAGAACACAGTACCAGAAACTAAGACTACAGACCTGTGTTTGTGGCAAACATAGATTTAGAGAGCTAAAGCAGAGCTACTAATGAATTGGAAGTGAGAGCAGCAGAGGGCAACTAAAATAGCTGTGACTGGAGTACAGGAGCAAGAGAGGAACAGGCCGTAAGACCAGGGTTCTTTCAGCCCAGAGTACAGAAGCCTAAGAAGACATTTATTAGCAGGCTCCTACTAGGTAAAAAGGGTCACACAAAGAAGTCAGAGTTAGGCTCTTCTAAGAGATGCCAGAGCTACAGTGAAGAAATGGCAGCCAGACTTTGGGAAAAAGTCCTTCTTGCAACCTTTTGGTAAAATCCTGAGACAGGCTGCCAGATTGGCAGATTGTAAAATCTCCCACTCTGGAAATTTTCAAAACTCAGCATGTTCCTGAGCAACCTGATACAGTTTTGAAGTCAGCCCTTTTTTGAGCAGGTTGGCCTAGAGAACTTAAAAGTCTCTTCCACTCTAAATTTCTAGATGGTTTGAGCATACACTTTACTGTTAAGGTATTTAACTAGTGATCATGCTATCTGAAAGGTACTGAAGGTACTGAAACCCCCAAAGCATCATTTTGCAGGATAACTGTAGAATCCCAGAAGATAAGGGGCTAATGTGTATGTCTGAAACACTGATAGCTGCATGAGTGTGGAACCAGCCGAGGAGTGTTGGTAATAACAGACAAATGATAATGTTGATAATGACCCAGGGCTCTTGATACTGATCAAGGACTGTTAGTAATAACCAAGGATTGTTGCTACTAATAGACAAGGCCTGCTGGTAATAACCACAGATCATTTTTAATAACCAAGGACTGTTGGTACTAACAGACGAGGTCTGCTGGTAATAACCAACGTCTGTTGGTAATAACAAAGTGAAAAAGAGCAAGATGTGGCTGGAGAAGGCTATGCAGTGGATGGCAGCACTTTTCCATGACATCTAGGAGCTCTGGCTCCTGCAGATAAGCACAAGAACAGGTACAGCTCAAGTGCAGGAATGAGGCAGAGAAGTGGGCATGGACTGTAGGGGGGATTACAAGACCACACAGGACCCCCAAAGCCCTCTGACTGAATTCCAGAAAGGTCTGAAAGAATGAACTGTGCATGATGACTAATTTGCATAGAAAACAAGAAACTTAGCTCCAGGGTGGGGAAAACTGGTACTCCCAACAAGCCTAGGTGATACATCCAGGACATTTCATCAGCTGAACTGACATTGGAACTGGTGATCTCTCTTTCTCTTCCTGTTTATTTCATATCTTCCTTTGTCTCTTCCTTTTTTATTCTACCTCTTTATCCAGAACGCATTGTCATGAGCATATATAGTAGGTCAAGGACTAACATACCAATTTCCATGTCAAGTGCATCATTTAATAATAAAGCATTGTGAGTTTTGTGGACCCTCTGACTTTAATCATTCCTTTCGACCATTAGCATTTGTGAATCTTGGGTGTTTCCTTCCCCCTAAGGGCAGGACGTCACAGTAACTTTTTTTCCCCATTCTATTGCACTTGTTGGCTTTGATAGACTATGAGAATTGTAAAAGGAGTTAACATATAATGAAGACAACTGGCAACTTTCTGCTTGTATCTAGATAATGTAAATTTCAAAAGCAACAGTGTAAAATTAATGTAGCTTTGTTCAGGATCATACTTTACAGCAGAACAGATAAATTCGTCTATTTAATTATGATGACATGAAGAACAAATTGCTTGGGCTAAGAACAATTACTACAATTCTGTATTGGAAAAAGAAAAGAATTTCAAAATAAACTCTGTTCTGATCCTACAGAAAAGTAAAACAATTTGAAAATATTCTGTCAGTTTTGTCAAAGCATAAGATGAGAATTTTGTTTGTACCAAGAATATGGTGAAAATATCTTGCTACTTTGAAAGACAATAATAGGATTTTACCACAGGAACATTTTTCCAAGTAAGGAAGTTAAGTCAAACCTGCAGAATACTAATATTTACAGAGGAAATTAGGCATGGCCTAGTTTGATAGGCTGTTTGGTTATTTACATTCTTTAGCACATTCCTTATCGGCAGATGAACCTGCACTGCAGGTACATGCAGAGTGTGTGTAACCTCTCACTATCCTCATGGGCAGCAGCTGTGATCTACCACCTCCCTTCTCCACAAACCAGCACCAAGTGCAGGGAGAAGTCACAACAGGGCTACTTCTGTCAACATGCAACTGAAAAAAAACCCCACTCATTTCCCAGAGCTTTGGTGATATCCCTAAATCAAGGGAGGTTTGTTAATAACTTCAATAGTATTTTGTCTTTCATTATCAAATTACTGATTTTACTCAACTAAAAACACTCAGCTGATGCAAAAATTATGGTTTGGACCTTTGTACTTGTGTTAATAATTATTTGTTGTAATGAGATAGTTATCATTAACTATTACCATGCCTATTTGGCAATGTTGAAAACCTGCTTATGTGATTCCTTGAACATTGTCTAGAATGTAACTCCACTGTAACAGAGTAAATGAATGGTGTATCTGAAATCAAGTCAAAATGGTAAATTAAAAAAAAAATCAATACGTACTATTTCATTAATCCCACTAAGTTTCCCAGTAGACAGCTTTGGTCTTGAAGCAGGCCTTGGAGGGGGTACAATGGTGCCCACAGAAAGAGGAGTGGTGGGCCTTGCTGAAAGAAAGCAAAGTTAAGAAAATATTAGAAAGATCACACTGAACATAAATAGTTATTTACTTGAGTAGAATATCTAGAAGTGATGTTTCTACTAGAGAAGTTACCACAAACTGTAAGTGTTTTTAAAATAGTGCCATGTGATACCCTGGAAAGTGTATCTAAAAACAGCATCATGGGCTTTCTCATTGCTCTCAAGTGATTTTATACCAACCAGTCTTGGAAGTTTGTATGTAAAAAGAATTGTTTTCGCAAATGCAATAACTTAATCTTTGAGATCTCATTGCTGTCTGACATCCCACAAAAATACATTCCCATTTCTAGAAAAGCAACACTGCATAGTTAAGAAAAAGCAATGCCTTTAAATGAATAATTTAAATTTTCTTCTTATTTCAAGCTGAATATTTACTTCACTGTCCCAGCTGGTATTAACAAACAATTTAGTACATTCCAAGTAAGAAGATGAGTTAATTTTAACATCAGTTGAGCAATAGTAACAAAAAGAAAAAATTAATCCAAAGCTTGCTTTTTGGAGTCAGTTATTAGCAAAGAGTAGTACAGAATGCATGCTTGGCATACCCTTATTTGTATGAGCACAAGAGGACACTAAACTATAGTCCAGTAGTGCTGAAGATGATGCAGAAGGTGTTTCAGCAGCAGTGCCAGTTTCTTCAATGAATAATTGTTCATGGCATACAGAGTTATTGAAAAGGTCACTCTGATCCTCAGAAGCACAGCTGTTGGAAGAATTCCCAAGCAAAGCAGAAGAGGCAAGGCAGGCATTTTCAGTTTTGAAATGTAATCTTTGGGGCTCCTTCTTGTCTGTGCTTGTGTGTCTAATTGTAAGAAGTTCATCAGCAAAGGAAATCCACTGACTCTGAGACCGTGAAAAACAGGATAAAGTACTGGTACTCCCTGATGGCGCTGCTGTGACACCAGATTTGCACAAAGTGCTAATGGTAAAGCCTGGTGAGGATGGGCTTATAGACCCAGAATCTGTCTGGTGTCCAAGCAAAGACTGAGATATTCTACACCCAGGCAAATCAGTGGTAAATGATGAGGAGCTCCTATTGTGCTCTGTTAGGGTAGCTGAAGGAAAAGGGAAGAATTGAAACTAGAACCAACAATGAAAAGATAAAATTTTCAATATTCAAAAAAGTATTCAATATTCACTGCACAAAGACTACTAGCCAGCATGAAAAATAACTGTTCTACTAAAGTAATGCCCCCAACTCACAAACAGAAGAAAGAAAAAAGCCAGTCACATATCATATGTACTTCATTCATACTGCCAACCATGCCCCTTTCCATTTTTTAGTACATTAAAAAATATTATTGTTTATCTCTCCACTTGAGGCTCTATTTCTCACAACTTTCCTTATTCCTTTGACTTCCTACCTGTTGTGATTTATTTTTTTCTCAACTTTGTCCTTTCTTTCTTGCATCCTACTCCATTTTTGGTTCCTCTCCACAGCTTTCTGCTTTTAATTTCCTTCAAAGTTATTTAGTAAGACCTATCATGTTCCTTTCAAAGACTTTGATCCTCTTAGTTCTAATATTTGTAATAGGAAGGTCCAACAGATCTGGCTTTCAGGTGAATGAATGAAGACCATGGAGCCACAAGATTCAGTCTGATATTCTGTCTGCATCAATCTGTGTCTAGTAAGTAACAATATGGATGAGGCATCATCCACCTCATGTTTTTTTTCCTTTCACATCCTATAATCTTCTGACTGCTGAAAAAAGGAGTTTTCCACAAGTATTCCCTGCACTTGCTGTTGTCTGTTGCTCTAGATGACAACAGAAGCAGAAAATGCAAGGTTAGTCAATTCTCAACATCTTGCAGATTGGCAGAGCTAGGAGCAAAAGCAGTGACAACCAAAATCAAAAAAGAAACACATTTAAAAGTTCAGATCATAAGTACAGTTGTCCTCTCTACAGTGGTCCTTTTGCCATAAACAAATACATTCTCTAAGTCCACCTAAACGTTAAGAATTTGAACAGAGCTTTCCCTCTCAGGCAGATATTTTTACTATTGTACAAAGGCTTTAAAATACTACTATAAATCCTATTTTGAAACAATGTGGAGATGTCAAGAACTATTTTAAAAACACATATGGATGAAAATAAGGAAGATAACTAATAGAAGCATTTTTAAAATATCAAGTGCTTGCTAAAAAATGTCTGTTGTGTTTGTTCAAGATAACAAAGTTAGCTTAAACTTTTACTAAAGTGGGATTATTCATGGATGAACAAAGATTACTTCTGTGCTGCATAAACCACTCTCTGCTCAAATACCAAGGTAGTTTAAGTGTTCAATGATTAACATGGTTATGAAACAATAGATAAACAAATGTTTAAACCATAAGGAACATATACTGAATCCCACACAACTAATGTATGTAATTTAAGTTTTGGATTGAGATCTTCATAAACTTAAAGCACTAGCTTACTACTAACCTTCAAGCTGAAGATAAAATATTGAATTTGAGCAAAATACAATCTGATAAGTATTATAAAAAAACTTTTAAAACTTACTTGCAAATTAGCAAGCATTAGAACTCAATTTAAACAATATGACCTACATTGATCCAGTTTTTTTTTTTTTTATCCCAAATGTATGAGAAATTTGTTATACTTTGGAACACTTAGTTTCTATTTAATTCTACAGATTATTTCACAAATGTAAATATCTTAGTTAACTTCTTGAACAACAGTTCTTGAAAGAATTATTTATCAGATAAAGTTTGCCAAGGCACATATGTATCTAAACTTGATTTATGCCCACAAGACCTTCTATTGCACCAATTTCAATGAATTGCAGGGCTCTGTGTATAAGCCTCATGGGTATGACTAGGGTAGATGACTCCCTGCAAGATACAGCTACAGAGGATATTATGGATCTCTGTCATTACTTATCAGACAGAGACAACTTTCACCACAGTTCTGCTGCCAGGAGGAACTGTATGAAGACTTCCTAACCTGCTTTCACTTCTCATCCAGGCACAGCAATGAACACCTGAATACAGCTACAACCACCAGCAACAAGGTCAATATCCTCTGCCTTTCTCTGCAGACTCTAACACAAGACCAAAGCTATCAAAACAGAGTATTTTAAGAAAGCACCATTTCTTTTCAGAATATTACAGTAATATATATATATATATATATATATATATATATATATCTCTAGAATTTATTCTTAAATGTGTTACCACACACACAGTGGATTCACTTGCCAATACTACTGACTGATTATGTAAGTCAGGATAAGAGAAATATAATGAATTCTGTAAGCCAGATTTATTAAAATTGTAACCTTTAAGGAACACGAATTTGTAGTGAAAGACTAAGTTGTTAAAATCTGAAGTGTTACAAAGTAAGGTTGATTGATGCTAAATGAACATTATTTAAGCCAAGAAATAACACCAGTTTTTCAGAATTCTCTTATTGATACATGTATTCTTCCTTATTGTTCTTCAATCTGCATGCTCATGCACAGAAGAAAACAGCTAGAAAGCCATAGTGAACTAAGAAGAGAGGACTATTTTTGGAATACAAGTACTTAGTTAAAAAAAAAAATCACTGAACACACTTTCTTTCTCAGGTGTGTGGGAGGAGGGAAAGTGTCTGCATTAAGAGAAAATTAAGATGTTGGAGTAAAGATACATAGTAGGTAGACTGAAAAAAAGTATGGAACTCTTTTTTGCAAAGACCAGGTTTCAGGAAAACCTGCCAGTGTCCCACTAATATCTTGCAACCCAAAATTCCCAAGCAACATGTGCTCTCTCCCTCCACCTCCCATATGCCACAGACCATCTTTTTCCTTGCAATATCCCTGCTTTCAGGATCTCAGCTTAATTCATGTCTCAGTCCTGTAATTTTTATCCATCTCCCCTTGGATTATGCCTTCACACCTCCTAACAGAATCTCCTAAAGGAAACAAGTTCCTCATAGCAAAGCTCTGCAATGCCTTTGTACTAAATAGCCCAGCTGACTTTCCTGGAAAGAAGAAATCATACCTATTCATTGTGCAAGCTCAGATTGTCTCACAGTTGCTGCAGCAACCCCCATTTAATCTCCCAGCCTTACCTGCTGAAAAAAATGGATTACATTCTAGATGGAAGGTAATTATTCAGTAAGTATGAGAAGGCAATAAAAAAGGAAGGAGCAAAACAGAATTTTCCTAAAGTGTCTAGGACTCCCTCTTCCTTCTTGCTCTCTAGCTTGAAAGCCTTATATGCTGCCTTCTCAGTCGTGCAATACTTCTAAGACAGTATATTGCTTCATAAAATTCTATAATTTATGCATCAAAGTATGTCCCCTTGCAATAACTGAAAAAACAACACCAGAACATCTAGAAATATCGCAAACACCATCTCTACCATCAAATATTTTACCTGAGGAGGATGAGGATGCCAAAGAAGCTGAAGAGGAAGATTCAAGAGAAGTGCTGAAGAGTGGATCCCATGCCAGGAAGTCACTGTTCCCCTTTCTATATTAAGAGGTAAAATTGGAATAGAAATGAAAGATTTATGCATTCATAAAAATCAAGAACTTCAGCAGTAGTTTGATGATAGAATAATTATAATAATCACAGAACAGTTTGGCTTCAAAGGAATGTTTAAAAAATCTGTTCCAACCATGCCGACATCCACTAGACCAGGCTGTTCAAAGTCCCTTCCAGACTGACCTTGAACATTTCCAGAGACAGGGCATCCAGAACTTCTCTGGGTGACCTGTTTCCACATCTCACCAGACCTCACAGTAAAGAATTTCCTCCATATGTTTAATCTAAAACTACTCTCAGTTTAAAGCCACTCCTCCTAGTCCTATCACTACATAACTCGTGTAAAAAATCCCTCAATAATATGATAAAAACTTTTGACAAATTAGTCTATATTAGTCTTTGCATCTAAAAAGAAAAGAATTATTCAAAAGTTGCAGGTCAAAGAACTGATTTACATAAGGAGACTGTCTTAGCCAACACTTTGGTGAAAATTTGTGTGTGGACATACTCCATAATGTCAGTAAAATAACTGTAATTTCTGAGACCTACATCTTCAAATTCATTTATTTCAGCATATATACGCATAAGCAATGTTCGCAGATCAGCATAAATTTGGGGTTTGCAATCTTAAACACTTTACCACAGAACAGTCTTGGATGGAAACTAAGTCTGTCTTATTTAAAAACATTGTGTAGCCATGTAATTATAAATACCAACTGAGATTGATCACAATAAATCACATGTATTATAAGGGGTAAACAAATGAATGGAAATATCCATGGATACACTTAGGTTTATAATGCAATAGATGTACAACTTCAGGTAGGACTCAGCTGTCATTTCCAATGAGTTTCTGAGGTTAGAAAAATAAGAACAAATTCCTGCAAAACAGCATTTGATAGAATTTTAAATTTGAACTTACTCAGTAATTGGAGCAGAAAGTTTTGATTTTGTTAACTCTTCACCTAAGAAAAAGATACTGTATTATCACTAAAAGTGTGAAATATAAAATAAAAATTCCATATTCATTATAAAAAGATACTTAATATTAATGTTGGCAGTTTAAAACAAATTACTATTAAAATGGGAAAAAGAAAATGTATAATTTCTGATAACTTAAGTTTAGATTTCCTGAACTATGAGAAGACTACATAGACCAATGTGCTTCAAAAGGAAGCGTTGTTTGCTTGAAACTTCTTCCTTGAATTACACAGTTTACATCAACACTGTTCTTCAGCATATCTGTACTGGTTTCCCATTGGCCAAAAAAACCAAACCCAACCCAACCTTGAATAATAGAAGCTAATGCTCTACCCTCTACGTCAGTATTTTGCATCACACACGGTGTGCTTTGCTGCTTTGTGGATCATTCTAAACTTGAGCAGGTGGAAGGGTTTCAAGAACTTGCACAGGAGTTTTTCCCATGGGTCAACCTCTTTGGCATCTGGATGTGTTAGTCATTACTGTCAGATACAGGTTAATCTGGTCCCCACAACAGAAAACAGCCAAGTACATAGATAAGGAATAGTTACATAAAATTAACAAGAGAAACATTTTGTTCAATTTAAAATACAGATATTTAAGAAGTTTATGTCTCCAACAATTTAAAAAATTGTTTTCATTCTATGTTAAAAAACTAACAGACTAAAAGATTCACACTTACTGGATGAATTTTGATTCATTTGTGCCTGAAACAGGAAAAAAAATAGGAATAAATTCTTCTACTGTGAAATAAACCACTTAATAGTCCCAGAGCTCTTATTTCCTCTCAACTTCCTATGAGATATTTTGTTTTCAGTGCCAGGCAAAAACATCATGAGCTTGCAGAAGACTACGGAACATGAGCCTGGACAGAGCAACCAGTGCACATCTGCCATATCAGTTTGAAAATGCAGGAATAAATACTGTAGAGCTGACAAAGGGAGCACCATTTTTAAATCTCTTTACTGTCTGGGACAGAAAATTAAACAGTCTATGTATCTATCATATGGTAAAGATGAAACAAAACATTCCTCATGTTTTCCCAATAAGTCCCCTCACATACTATACTTACTTAGTTTTAACTACAAATGCAAATAAAAAGCCATTCTCTACTTACAGGACTGTGCCTCTGCTTTCAAAATGTGGTGAGGGAAAAAAGAGAAAAAATATTATTTTAATATGTTATGCTCACTGTTTTCCTTAAAATCAGAACCAGAATTCTGATCTGAATACTGTACTAGCAGACCCTAATATTATTTATCTAGTGGTATAAAGGATTATTCCATGAACTGGCAGGATACATCAGTAAAGCTGCACCGCAAATGTTACATGTATCCTCATTATACAATCTGTTTTAAAAAGCTTGTATGTTATTGAAAAATAATACACAAATTATGTTAAAAGCCACTCTCAGCTAAATTTAAAATGTAACTGAATGTCTTATGGGGGCAAAAGCACAAACACAAGAACTGAGCACTCAAAAGTCTCAAAGGAAACTTTAAATATGAGAAAAGTACTTAATGTCATATTGCATTATAAAACTGCAATCTATATATATCAGAATATGAAGCGTACCAAAAATTACCTAGTGCACAAGAAAAAAGAGTTACTGAACCTAGAAAAATTCTGAACATTATAATACATGTTTACACTACAGTTTCTTTACCACTATTCTACACATCAAAATACAAGGAACAAAAGACTTACAGATATTGCTGGAGAAAGAGTGATGTTCCCTATGGATACTTTTAATTCATCCAAAGAAGGCATAGTGTATTGAGAACTGTTATTTGGCTGGATAGGTTTTATTTCCACATGGAACCTCCTGGGTTCATCATCTTCAGAGTCAGACTCACTGGATGAATAGAAATGGTTCTCTTTGGTATGTTTGTCTCAGTTAAGGTGGAAATACCTCAAAGTCATCTGCTTAATCTACTTTATAATTTTGATCCACAAAATGCTCATATTAAGTGACCTCTCTGTGCACTTACATACATCCACTGTCCAAAATGCACAATTCAGAGTTAAAATTTAGGGGTTTATTCCATTTATCTTCAGAATGATGATTCTGTTCAGAAAAATATAATGTCATATAACTGAAGAGTGGCAATATCTGCTATATAACTGAAAAACTGCATATTTGAAGGCATGAGGTTAAATTTAAGATTCTAAAGCAGCAATACTTCTGCATGTAAAATTACAATTTTCAAGACTCCAACAGGGATTCTAACAGATGTATGAAAAATGCAGAAATCTTTTAAATCAAATGAAGAAAAGCCTAGTTTTTTTGATGAGCAGTGAAATGTACCTGTACCTGATGTACAGGTATATGAGCCCATGGTACCTATACTTAACATAAACAGTGAAGGAAAGAGCAGGAGCCACTGTTACTTGCTCCTTTTACAGTGTGGCACTGAAAAATTTTAAAGGAAGGATGCCAGTTAAACAGAAGACTGTGCAGTAAACGGAACAATGTCAGCTGCTTAAAGTACTGTCATCTTTGGATAGAAAGGAATCACAATGACATCTCAGACCTCAAAATAAGGAAAATAAACAGTGCTTTATATGCACAAGAGCCACACTGAAGAAAAGCTCTGAAAGGCCCAAGCTAAGTCTTAAAAACTACATTTGTTTTGACAAGAAAAATTTGAAAATTTCCCTCTACAGAAATGCAAAAGTTTTGTACCACCTGGAAGAAGTGTACATATCCTCTAAGTCACTTCTGCTATTTTCACCTGAAAATATAACGGACATTTGCATTAAATTCCTTCAAACTATTCCCTAACAAAGTTTTAAATCTGACATTCAAAATCCCTTTCAGCTGGAAGGATCTGAAAGTTGTCATGAGAAAAAAGCCAAGTATCTTAATCTTACACCTATCTCTTCCTTCAAAATAAAGCATTTATGGAAAAGGTTTCAAAGAAAAGTAATTCTAAATTCATCAAAAGGTTTCTTGTCTTGAAAGTTATCAATGACCTTCAAAATTCATTTCCTACAAAAAAGACAATTCTTGTAAAGTGTTCCCAGCTCTTAAGCAGAACTTTCCTCTGCAACGGTAGGAAAAAAGTAGACAAGAATTTTCCTCCAAAGCAACAGAAGAATGGCAGAGAAAAATCTTGAGCCTCAATAAAGCCAACTCAGAACAAAATCTGTTCTGTATATGAAAGCTACTAAAGCTTTCAATATAAAGGAATTAAAAAGACAGTAAAAGCTAAAAGCACCAGTTGGAAACAGCATGTAGTGTAATGACTTCATTAAGTAACAGAAATTCTATTTCTACACTGCTCTAGTGCTACAAAAAAAAGTGAGGGCACAGGTATAGAACAGATAACTGTTCAATATGCTTTAAAAGTTTGCAAACTTTATAAAATCTCTGAGAGCTTTTCCTGGAGAGAGATCTGCATGGAATTTCAGATCTGCATGGGATCTGGCTATTTTTTTGGTTTTATTTTTACTGTACTTTTAAAGTTCCCAAGAGAACTGATCTAATATAATATTTAACATTTGCACACACATATCCAAGAAAAAATTTGGTTCATTTTACAAAAGCTATGAATATAAGAATACAAGGTTGCAACATAGGCATAAATGTCATTCATCTTACTTAACTCTTTAGTCAGTACTTCCTCTCTCCAAAGAATTGTAGTAATATCAAATAACTAGGTGCAATAATAGTAAAAAGGATATCCTGTGTTGCTTCTGGTTTAATGCTGTATCCTTCATCATCTACATCAGGAAAGTTCTAAAGACAACAATAAAAATTATGCTATTGATAAATAAATAAAAAAACATGTCATTCTTACATCAGACTGAATTTTAAATCATTGACAAATTAAAATTGCAACAACTCATGAAAGTGATTTTTATTCAACATTATTACAGTTATCTGAAGTTATGATCTGTCATTCTGAAGTTGTGTGACAAGATATCTCAGCACAGAATGTAACAAAACAAGCTCTAAATTTCCTGTGAAAACTGGCAAGTATGAAATGCATCCGCTTTTACTAATCAATCACTACTTAATTACTACTTGATTAATTATTAATCAATTTCTCTATCAAAAAGGACAGAAATCAACATTATTTTGGCCTTAGTATTGAGTTAAATTAGGCTATAATTCTCTTGGCCCAGAAGAACTTCCCAATTTTTACTGCTTTCAGCTAAGACACAAGATGTTCTGATGGTGCAATGTACTTGTCAATAATTAAGCAAGTACTTGTCAATAATTAAGCATGGTAGTCAAAGCACTGCTTGCAAATCCCACTCCCCATAGCAAAGGCAGCATGCCTGCACTGTTACTTCAGAAAAGAATATCCACATCACAGGTGCTCAAAATTTTATTCCAAGTTTCCCTTTACACATCTCCAACACTATCCTGAATCTTCAAAGCCAATAAGCATCTAGGAACTTAAGTTCTGTTTCAATAGAAATTGAAAAGAATTATGTTAAAATAACTTAGAGTGCTCAGCTAAGCATATACTTTCATTAAAATAACTTTGGGGCAGAGGGAAACAAGTCTCCAATATAATCTAAATTTTAAAAATGCACAAACCCCCCACATCATGTGTTACACATACAGGATAAACATGGATACGTTCCCCAGTCAGAATCAAAAAATTCCACTCACAGCTTTGTACACATAGGTAGTGTATATGAACTGCTTAACATCTCAGTAAGTTTATCACAAAAAAACAAAACCAAGGTGTCTTCAAAATGCAGTGATTTCAGTAGTAACTAATATGCTCTAAAAATTAGAATATGTATACATATAAAAGTGATTTATTCTAGTGTAGTATCAGTATATTCTATCAGAAAGCAGGTACTGGGAAGCAATTTGACCAACAGATATATATATATACATTGTATGGCCAAAACTTAATTTGTTAGAAGTCAAGAGATATAACAAAATTACTTATGCTGGTGATTTCAAGTGGACAAGAAAGGAACCTTATGACTTCAGATAAAATTTGAAGCCAAGTTTAAAGAGAATCTCCCTGAATAGCTTTGGAAGTACAGAACATAAACATTAAAATTATTCAAATGTAGTTATCCTTCTGTATCTTTTACAGATATCACAAATGGGATGTCTGATAATTCACTAAGAAAGATTCTCCTCTGTACAGCTCCCTAAATTTAGCACTTCTGAAATAAATGGAAATTTACACATAGCTCAAACTTTCTGCAAAGAAAAGTATAAGAAATACAGTCCAGGACAGATGTAAGACATACCAAATTAAATACCAAATACCAAATTAAATACATCAAACTAAGGCAAAAAAAATCAACATCTAAGCTCTCTAATCTTAAAATACAGACCATATAGATGAAATTTCTTGAAATATTTGCAAGATCTAGACTTTGCTGCTATTTAATAAATAAATAAATAAATACAACAACAAAAAAGTAATAAGAGTACAATCACACGGTCCAATACTTTAGCTCTACTTTCTCAAATCAGGGTTCTTAGCTATGCTTGACCTCAAGTTGACCTTGTTTATATACCAAAAACCACTAATGAAACTTGACATCAAAGTAAACAGAACAAAAACATACAGCTACAGGGTAAGTTTATTTTCTTGTAATACTACAGATTCTGAATCCTGAAATTAATTTAGTTGTTAACCCAGGTAATTTTCCATAGATCAGGGACATTAATGGTTAAGATGAATTGAAAATCAATAAAAATCTTTAAATAGACAACATTTAATTTTTCTTACATCTAGGCCATATATGTGCAGGATACTATTACTGGGTTGACACAGCATGCACAATGTAGCTGGCAAAATGGACAATTTTGATATAAAATTATGAAAGAACTTAAGTTTGTAGAAGTTATTTTCATTGTATTATTTTTAATTTACTGAATAATCTCTTGGATGAAGAAAGCACCAAAATCTTAAAATATTTAATTTCCTTTCTTAATACTTTCATGACAATTATTTCTGATCTTGATAATATACTTGACTCATCTGTTCCTCAGAAATAGCCCTTCAACATGCAGTCTGTTTTCACTTCATGTACATAACAGACATGGATACTGTACAGTTTAGGTTCTGAACACAGGAGAAGAAAATTCCTTCCTTCTCTTTCAGCTAGTCTATGTTACCACTTCTTTTCAAACCCTGTATAGAAAACTTAATTTGAATTTTTTTCCTGTACCTGAAATGTAAATACACAGATATTTGAAATTAAATAATTCCAAACATCTGACATAAAACAGCATCTACACAAATAAATAATTTGCTTTGTATTTCCAGCCTTGTCAGTAATCCAGATTGATCTTGTGCCTATTTATGATCATTGTTAACATTTGCTTTAATCAACTAGATACCGAATTTATATTTTTGTGTAAACCAACGTAAAAAATGGTGGAATAGATACTTGATATACCTTTGTACAGACAAAGGCAGATTGTGTCACATACAAGTAAAATGATACCTCACAATCTTACAAGTTGAGTAGTAATTTCAAAATACTGTTCTCAATATTCTGAATGGTTGAACCGACTAATGTGCTTTCTGAAATTTGCAAATCTACATTTAATAACAGTGGTAGATAACACAGCAACCTGAGAGAGACACATACTCATGAATCTGATGTTAATGAAGACATTTACATTTATTTGACTAATTTTTATTCCCTTTTCCACATTCCTACAATTAGAGAACTATATATTATGTCATGGATAACAGCGTATTTTAAATATCAGGCACACAACACAGATAAGATCTGATTTGCCTACCAGGCTGATCAGAGGTTAAGTTTACAACCTACACGTATACATGTATAATTCTTGAACTTCAACACACAAGATGATGATCTTTGCAAACTTTGGCCTTTGGGAAAAGTTATTATTAATACAATGGGGATGGAGGTCTGCTTTAGTCCCCCACATAAACATGTGTAGTGTTTTTTGTAGTCAAAAAACTCTCTGCAAAGCAACTAGAAAGAAAGCAACTGCAAAAGCAACTGGAATTGGTGGACTTCCAGGAAGCCTTTCTGAGGTTCTGTTAAGCAATTAAACATGTAGCTATAAAAGCCATTTTTCCCTGTGTTTGCAGATGTAATGCATTAATTGAGATCTTATATAGCTTTAAACATACACCAGAAACTTAGGTCATATACCTTTGTCTTTGCCTTGGCATATTCTACAATCTTTCTGGGGTTAATAAATTTTCAACAAAATAAAACATAAGGCCTTGATAAATAAAATAAAATTTCCTGTACAAAAAGCTTGAGGACCAAGCATTCTATTGACAAAACACATTTTTTAGTTTTGGTGAATAATTTCCTTCAGTTTCCTTGCTCTGTCTCATCTGTCATCTAAAAGTGATTGAAGAAGCCACACCATTACCATGTCACTAGTGTCTCTGGGCTACATACAAAGGACAAGGGAGGAATATATGGAGCACTGTAGTCTAGCTACTTCATTTGGCCCTTCCTCTGCAACACTAGTGCTGCTGACAGGCTGGTCATCAGTCAAGAAGCAAAGAACCTTCACTACGCCCCAGTTTGATTTATTTATATTTTCCCTTCTCTTGGGATAACTACAGTGGTTATGAGAGCTCTTTATCAAGTTTTCCTGAGGGTATGCTTCAAGTTGCAGTGCAGCTGAACAGCTCACTCTATTTTTTTCTGCCAGAACTCAAATGGTTTCCTGTGCTCCAGATGAGGACTCAAAATAAGCAGCTGAAGCTCATAGGCTGGAACAAGAGAACAAAAAGGTTCTCCACTTCTGACATATTTGAGATGAAAATTTTACTCTGGCATATAGTCAGGTTATAGTCAAGACAGAGGCATAATATTGGCCTCCTCTCATTAGGGTGCCTATTAACCCAAAAGACACAGAAGAAGAGAGCAGACAGTCAGTTTCTCCTATTGTTAGAAATGCAGAAAGAAAGAAAAATGGGTATTCAAAGTGCCCCTGTCTTGTGCTGTGGTGGAAAGTCTTGTCCTTAATAGCAGCTATTTGAAATATGCCAGAACAAAATGCTGCAAAATGTAAATAAGGAAAAATACTTGAATTTCACTAAATATTAGACTACACTTGAGTTCCACTTCTCAGAAATTGATGGTTCCAAATTCAACCAGTCCCAAACAATAAAAAAATCGTCAATAATTCTATATAACCATAATTACGCTACACTCACATGTGAAGAGGTTAATGAAAAGTTTTGGATGCCTTGATAGGTGTTTGCATTTTAGTTTCCCACAAAAAAAAAAAAAAAAAAAAACCCAAAACAAACCAAAAAAGAAAAAAAAAAACCAAAGAAAACCCCCAAACCAAACCAAAAAGGAAAAAAAAAACAACAACAACAACAACAAAAAAACCAAACCAAACCAAAACAAAAACCAAAAACAAAAGCCACCAAAAACAAAAGCCACCAAAAACTTTCAGCATTATGTTCTGTACATCAGTGACTCCCTTCTTAATTAGGACAATTTCAAATGGATTTGACAGAAAGAACAGAGAACTCAAAGATAATTACATTACTACAGTCTTCATGAAAATAGGCAGTGAAGTAGAAGAAGGAGATCAGTGAGCATCCTAACCAAGGGAAGGGTTGCAATCCCAATTCAGATCTTATTAGACAGAAGTGGAACCTTGTAAATGTTTCCCTGAAGTGAAAGTTTATTTTAGACCTCATGTTTTCCCAGAGAACATCTCTAGAGACATGGTAAACTCACAGGAAACAAGATATTTCATCCTTTAAAAAAAAGGTTCTAAGGCAAAACCCCCATACAGAGTCAGTCTTCAATTGCTCTCTATTTCCAGTGCATGCACTTTATACCACAGACTTTCTACTTTTCTTAATTATCAAGGTTTAGCTTAATGGAAGTTACACTATAGATTGACATTAAAAAAAACTCAGGAATTTTATATCTCATGAGATACTGTCATCTATATTTAAAGAGAGACTGCTTACTGAAGTGGTCAACTTTTTAAACAAATACCAGTTCTCAGTCCACAGCTACCTACTAATGAGCACACAAAAACTTCTCACAGCTGTTACAAAAAAATACTTACCAGAATTAACGTTTTATTAATTTGTTTTCCAGTATATATAATCTGGCAGCTACAAAGGTTGAGCATAAGCATATCTGTCTTACCACATATAAATTTGAGAGGATTTTGGGACAACAGACATTTTTGACCCATCTCACCATTTTGTTTTTGGAAATGGAATACAAGTTTGATAGACTGAATTATACATTTTGCACTAGTGAGAAGGCCTTCATTGTATTGACTACATAGTATGTTCAAAGATCCACAGCAGCACACAGAACCGGTAGATAATATATAGAAATCAGCTCTTGCTACCTCCTTAACTTGAAAATTTGCAATATTTTTACCTTGGTGCTTATATTTATATATAATTGAAGAGTGGTCTTACATTCCTCTCATACAATTAAAATTCTTGACAAATAAACAAAAGCCACCTTTTAAAAAAATGATCACGTTCATCATGTATATGCCAGACAGGTTTTCTGTGAGTGACCAAAACTGACAAAATAATAAGTGGGACTTTTTAAGTTGAATTTTCTGAGGTCTGTTCCTCAGTATTTCCTAGCAATCAGACACAAATTAATATTGCTTTAATCTTTTTTGTTTAATAATAGTTTTCCAAGTTCAATTTCTTGAAATGCGTAATTTATTGCAAATAACCATATAAAATAAATCCTCCTAGAGATGATAGAGACTGTTTAAACTATTTAGATTAGGTTTGAAAAATTAAACAGAAAGGAAACCCATAAGTAAACACCAAGAAAAATTAAAAGCATTTGAAATGAGACCTTTCAGAAGAGGACTCCAACCTTAAAACATAAAAGCACTTTGGATTGCTTGTTTGTTAGGGGTGAAATGAATCTCATCATTTTTTCACTACAATTACAGTAAGAACTTCTGCTTTTAAAGCATTCAATCACTATACAGAATACTGCTGTGGCTTGAAAAAAGCAAGCAGAAATCACAGACCAAATTTTAAATTCCAAATGAAGTCATAAAACACTGAGCAGACGAAAAAACCCAAACCAAATCAAACTAGCAGTTTCAATAATTAACCTAGATGATCATATGCTGTGCCTCATCTAGCCAGAAAGAATGCCAAACCAATTTATATTTGAATTTTTTGAACTAATTGTTTTCAAAAAACCTGGAGACCAAAATAAGCAAGAAAATAAATATTGCAAGTGCAATCCAGTTGTAGTTCACTCCAGTGACTCAACCTGAACTGTCAAATTATTTTATTTCCATGAGAAGCCCGATAATTATAAAGATACTTCTATTGTTAATTTTAAATGCATCTAAGGAAAGAAACTTGCTGTAAGTCAAGATGACTGCACAATATAAAATAACTGTCTTGGCAAGAATTACACATCTGTTCTTACACATATAGTTCTGTTATGTGGTAAAACTTAATTTTCCCCATTTAGGATAGATGTTTCAAATCAAGTTTCTCAAAACAAATTTTAATATTAGGTACTAAAACCTCCTAGTTACAAAATAAAAATAAGAAAATCCACAAAATAAGTGAACTTGAAAATTTAAATTGTGTAATGTAATTGACACCTAAATGAATGAATGAAAAATAAATAAGCCTACAGAAAATCACTTAGATTACTCTGTAAATTTTCCCCAAACATAGTTTCAGGGAGTTACAATCTTTGTTATATGTTAATTCAAGAGAACATACATGTTTGCATAAAAAGAAAAGACTAAATTAAGGAAATAAAAATCATTAACATATTTAATTTAATTTGAAATGGTCACTTACCTGAATTGACTAAAAAAACTATTTTAAGACATATCACAGGTCTAACTAACAGTAATGAAAACTAGACCATTAATAAAGTGCATCTAGAAATGCTGCATTTAAAGACATATTTTAGACAGTATATTTCTACATTCTATTGCCAGTGGTAAAACAGAATCCAGTCAATATTAGAAGGATTTCTCAAGAGAAACAGTAGCAAACAGAGGAGTATGATGACACAAAGTTGAGTCCACAATAAACTAAATATTTTTCTTTCTTAGAATCTATTAGCCAAGGAATTCAAACTATTAGCTGAAAAATAAAGTACCATATATTTGCAGTGAAAACATCTTGCTTAAAACCTAAAATTGTTAGGAAACAAAAATGTATTACTGACACTTGTTCATACATACTGCTGAAGATCATGGACTGCACAAAATTAACACTTTGAATATGCTATGAAAATACTAAATCCTATATCAGATAAATTATGTATTGCAGGAACTGTAAGTTAAGTTTCATCAGATTGTAGGGCTTGATAGTATTAGCATATGCACTTATTTTGGAAATAAGTCTACTTACAACTGAGTCTGCATCTGGACACTCCCTATTAAAAAAAATAAAGAAAATTTACAATTATAGAATGCACAACTTTTTTTACTCACACAAATTTTCCTTCAATATTTTCAATTAATTTAAAACATTTGACCCTTTTGCCTCTCAAACTTGTGAAATTTTTACTTTAAATAACCCACATTCAACTGAATGAGATTTAAATAACAGCTGACAGTTTATGCTCAAAACACTGCAGAAGAAAAACTCAGAAAAATTATGAAAAATCAAACTCACATATTACTGAGAAGAATTAAAAATAATAACAAAAAAATAAAGGAAAGTGAGGACTACCACACTGTGTTCTGGATGAATATACTTTAAGTTTCAGGTCTTCGTGGTTGATAGGTGCAATAAGTGGAAGTCACCAATCCTACTGAAATAATCTACCTGTAAGTGCAAAATGTTTTGGACAAAATCCAGTTCATAAAGATATTAAGATTTTCTTCAGCGGAATTCAGAGCTTTGTCTTTTAGAGTTTCATTCATAGTTCATGTCTGTCAAGCACAGTTGCAGTCAAGTACTAGAAGATGCCGAACAAAATAACTGAGTACCCTCCTAAAAAGCACTTAAAAAAGAAAAAGTTGCCTAGAGGAAGGCAGTGGTTGCAAGCACATAATTCACAAGTGTTACACTTTTCCACTGCAACTTCAATTTGAGCAGTAGTACTTAAAATAATGAATGACACTGATTCTTTCTGATGTCTTCAAAAAGCAGAGGCAATTACATTTACAGAACGTGGGAATACTTGAGTAGCATATAAGTCCTCTCTAATTTCCACCCTGACAAATCGTGATGGTGTAACTGAACAAGAGTGTTCTTATATCATTAGTCTGAATATCCTACACATGCATGCATAGAAAAAAGAACGTGGAAAAAAATAAAATGTATTGTAATCTAAAACATCTCTGAAAAAATAAATCAGTTAAAGGCAAAAAATGTAGCTTTTACTACAGTGTCTTAAAAACAGGTGCAAAAAACTTGTTAACATAGAAGGATTAATACAAAATCCAGCACAGCATGTTAAGGAAATGACAGTGAGATGAAGGACTCCATCTTCTCTGAAAGGCCTCACACAAAAGAAGACATATGTGATCAAATTTCTACTTGGTTTATGTCTTTCATAGCAGTAGAGCTGTTCTGAAAGATATTTTACTGCTTGAAAAGACAAAGTATATTCCTCCCTTGACAGATGTGGTTTCAAAAAGTGTCTGTATGCAAACAAGATAGCCTGAGGCGCATAAATTTGAGAAATGTGAAATATGAGGCAAATGAATTAATATATTTTAGCCCACAATGAAGGTTTCCAAAATTAGTGAGCTAAGAGATCTAAAACAGAAACGGAAGATCTAATATCACTCAAGAGGAGTACTACCAGCATCTCTGAGGATCTGTTCTATAGATGCAATGTAAACACAGTAGTATACAAATGTTGGTGAGCTGGATAATGAGGACATCAAGTTGTAGATAAAAGTCCTTTTAAATCTCTAGATTTACTAGATCATTCTTTTTAAATTAAAGAACTGGGTCATGCTTCTGCTATAAGGTAGTATTTCAGAAAATGGAGATTTTATAAGGGAATTTAAGGTTTGTAGATAAAAAATGAAACAACCAAATCAGTGGTTAGAAGTGAAATCCCTAGCTAAACTACAGCAATATGTAACAGAATGCGTGCTGTGTGATATTTCCCTGCATTAAAAGCATTACTAGACACACTGGTTCAGGCATCAACAGTTTAAAAACTATCTTAGCAAACTGAAAAGCCTATTAACCATGAAAGTTTTTCTAGAAGTAGAAATCTTGCCCTACACAAACTACACAAGCTTACAGACAAATAAAACACAAGACCAAGGGAGGACTTGACTTCTCTGTACAGAGAAGTTTCTGATGACAGTTTCATCATTTCCTGTCCATAACAGGATCATCAGCTGAAGAATAAATCAGACAAAATACAGACTAACAATCTATATTTCTAAAGAGATCATAAAAGAAGTATTAGAATATATTATGTAAACACATAATGAATCCTCTGTTATTTGTTAGTGATGTTCTAGTTAATTTAGTAGTTATGGTTTAATGCAAGAATCTCTGTAAATGCCTATGGCACATTTTACATAGGAGATTGATATCATGCCATTATACATTTTTCTTTCTGATTTCAGAATCAAGTCACTTTTGTAGAGTATGTGAATATAGAAATAATATACTATTAACACCTGTTGTTATTAGGTCTTTAATTTTTCATCACTATGTTAAAAAAACTAACACTGGTAAAACACTTTAAAAACTAATTTTAAAAAGTATGTATGCAGATGTTGCCTCTGGGACTATTTCTATATTGTCAAATTTGTCAAATTGTAAGCTATCTTCTTGAGAAAATACATGTAGAAATTATGGAAAAAATACACTGACCATAAATACTAATATAGACACTATGACTAATTCACCTCAGAACTGTTATTCAAGCTCACCTTTTGCATAGATTAACTCCTGGGAGACTGAGTACACGCAAAGAATATGGCATGGGGTACATTGGGACATCAGTCCTGAGCTAGAATGATGGTGTTTAAGAAGGGAGTGTGCTTATGATATACTGCATTTTTCTGTCCTTTGACAGTATATGTAGAAGTTCCTCTAACAGAATACCTGAAGCTTCAATTCTGCAAACACAGCCATCCAGTACTTTTACCACATACAGACATATTTTATTAGGATTAATGTGAATTACATTATCTACAATGCTGAAATGTAGAAAAATGGAAAACTACTTACCTATGCACAGGAAAGAAAGAAACATGAGTTGACTACTCTGAATACACTTGTTATTTGTTGTTATTTATGTTAAAATTCTTTGTCACAAAAATCGTAAATAACTGTGATGTTTTTGTATTCATTGTGTTAAACCGCTGTTATAAGCTCACTTTTTTGTTTAAATATGGGCAAATTTTTATCCCCATTACTAGTTGTCATACAAAACAAGGTTTCAGGGTGGAAATATACTTACACAGATTCAGTATCTTTTTCTTTTTTCATTATTCCTGATAAACCAAAAGGCTTCCTTTTCCGTGGTTTTATTCCTACGGAACAAACACTTTTCATTCATAGATCAAAGAGATAAATGCATATTTAGCAATGTCAAATACAGATGCATATGAATTCAATGTTTTAAATGCTGCCACAGGTATGCAGTGGAGATAGATATGGAGTCAAACTAAGGGAACATTATTCCAATTTGCTTTAAGTGAAGTACCAATTTAAAAAAAAATCAAAATAGGGTTCACCATATTAGCAACAAAATTCTTAAAAAACTGACTTGGATCTCCAAGTTGGGTGTACAGACTCTGTTTTTTTTAATAGACAGTTTTGAGGAAGAATTTTTGTTCTGCTCATAAAAACTCAACAGGGGCTGTTGCTCCAGGCAATCCTGAATAGTCATTGATGAGAAACTGAATATTGCCTTCCCCAGCTACTGCAGTTCAACACCCTGTCGTTATTCTTTTGCCCTGTGTGTTCCCAGGAACTGCAAGCTCCTGTCTTTCCTCAAAAGTAAGATCTTGGTCCTGTTAAAAATAAGAGTGTTCCTTGGCTTTCCAGCTGATGTGAGTTCATGATTTCCCAGTACTGTATCCAGCTCCAAGACTGGTTCTCACTGAGTTTGAAATTACACTTCTCCCCTTTTGTTTCTTCCCTGCTTTTAGCACTGGATACATACAGCTACAGTAATGGAAAAAAGTACTTTCATTGCTTTCATATTGCTTTCATTCCCACTTAATGTACTAAAACACACTTAAATATTCCCTCAGACTTGCTACCACATCTGCTTCTTCACAACGTTTGCTGAGGCAAAGCAGACTGCCAAACAAAATGACTAAGTGCAAGCACCTGATCCAACTAGTCTACAATTTGGTTTTGATGCATGATACTACTGACAGCATGCTTTTGAGCAGAATGGTAGAAATAATTTGGTTTCCAAAATTAAACCACTGTAAATTCAAGAACTTTATTATATTTGCCTTTACAAAAATACATTACACAGCGCATAACGAACCTCTCCACCCCTAGAAATTTTCAGTAACTCCAAACTTCTCAAATCAGGTAGCTGTAGAGTCAGTAATATATACTGAGGCACATAATTTTCTCCAACATTATTTTTAAATGTCTGGGCTTTCTTTTTCCTCTGTGTCTTATGCAGCCCAAAAAAATGGCAAATGGAGTATGAGAGTAATTTCTGAACATGGATCTTCTCTGCTTCAGTTAGAAGAGATTTTAAGTTTCAGCTAAAATCTTGGCAACTTAAAAAAGTTTTTGGATGCTATAAGTTACACTGCTGAATCCTCTGTCCCACAAGTAAAGACATAGCTTACAGATGGAAAACAGTTCTTAACCACTTAAAAGAATCTCCTAAGCAAAAAATGCAGCACCAACAAAGAAAGCCTTTGCAACCATAACACTACATTAGGCTCAGTTTAACTGACACAGTAACAATGGGAAGAGCCCATTGTTTTGACAGTTGTAAATTAAGCTACAGCACTTTCATAACTGAATCAAATCCAAACCTCTGCAAAGACAAACCCTTAGCCAATGTATACTTGTAAGAAACACTCAAATTATCTGACCTTTATGCATTAGTCTTATAAAAGTTTTATAGGCCTTGATGCCTAGAAACGCTGATTTGGAACAGAGACTAGACAGAGCTAATTGGACAAAATAGGTATATATTGAAGGCCCTTAAAAGGACACACCTTGGGCAGTACAAGAGCCTGGCCAGGGCTACACCCAGGATGAATCCAAGATGGATCCCAGTCACAAGTTTTTACACTTTTATAGGTTTTGGTTCATCTACATATTGGGTTCAATTGTCCAATTACAGGTCCAGGTCATGAAGCCTCAACCCCCTGGGATGCCGCCTTCTCTTTGCCGCTGTTTATGCTTTTTGGGTAATGGTTGTCCTTGATTCTCCAGATGGGAAGGGATTGTTTTGTCTAACTACCCTGTGAAGAGAACCTACGAACACCTAATATGAAGTTTCAGAGTTACATACTAGGCAGCAGAGAACCTGAAAAATATAAAAGCTAAAACCCAAGGCATCAGTCTTATTGAAGTTTGATTCTCAAAAGAAAAACTGCATTTTCATGTACCGAAGCACTTTAAAGTTATACAGACTCGCGCACTGAGTACCCTTTGCTTCGCAGTTCAGGCCCTTATCCACAGCATTCTCATGTAAATAACTATGCTATGTCAACTCACCTTCAGCTACACTGGATGTGTTACATTCTTCAAACTCAATAGGGCCTTAAAGAAATGACAATGAAGATAAACATTAGGTCAAATTTCATCTATTTTAATGACAGCTAATATTTCCTGAAAATATGAGATAATCAAATTACAAATGTTGGTAGTAACTGAAAGGCACAATTACTCTGCCAATTGCCAAAGACACTGTAAAATCACATATGTAAAGCAGTTTTCACTCCATCATACTGAAAAATTAAAATACTAGTCATCATCCAACTAAAATTCAATTGCCTACATCTAATTGGTGTCCTCATTCAAAATTGCATTTATAATACAGCATCAGTGTAAGGTTTACAATTTATCTTCTTTTATGAACAAGAACTGTATAAGTAAAAATGAAAAAGGAAAAGCTATAGCCCTAATTTTGAAAGTCACACTATTTCTAAACCTGCATTGCTAGTTCTAGTGTTTCCTCTCCACAGCCAATTGCCTACACGATTAGAACTGGCACGTAAAACCTTAAACACAGCAATAAACATTTTTTGCAAAAAAATCATTAGGACCCAACAGCACCAAAAAAAAAAAAAAAAAAAAAAGAGAACACTGGCTAAGTGCTAAGTTCTGGATCTAAAGAAATTCGTCACATTATCTTTGCGACAAATTAAGAGTCAGTTGCTGTCACAAATTGATGTCCTAAGACTCATTTATTCCTATATATTACTAAGCATAGAATTTATTTAATCCCACTATGAGACATTTTAGGAAGCACATGTACAGAAAACAGCATGAGTTTCTGTAGGATCTTGTTCAGGGAATGATAGAATCATACCAGCACTTGTGGAAGTGCAATGAAAACAGAGAGCACATGCAGGCAGGCACCCTTTCTTCCAGCCCATGTTGGATTACCTTGTATCTGTATCCACAGAAGAAAAAGTTTAGCATGCTATCACTGTGCCACAGGGGTTATTACTTACCTTTCTACAAACATTTTGATAGCATGCACAGTTTATGTACAGATACGTTACAGATAAGACAGAGGGGGAAAAAATACTTCTAATGACTTCTCTTTTTTTATTATGGCATGCTCAAAGTATTAATTTATATTTACTCTAATTAAGACTGAGTTTGCAAAATTTTCCCCATCTGTAAAAACAAATTTAAATGTTTGTAAAACAGCAGGATCAGAATTTTGGACTAGAACCCATCAATATCTCACTTATCATAATGTAATTGTTTGGCCACCAAATGATGCTCTTGAAAGCAGAATATTAAAAGACAAATCTCAAATAGCAGTCTTAACAGACTTTTAAATTTCAATCAGTAAATGACTTCAAATGCAAGTCTAATTATTCAATACAGAAAGACAAGATGCAAATTCCTTACAGCTCTCTCAGTCTGTTACACACCATAAATATATGAGCATTTTACACTGGTCTTCCAATACTTTCACTAAATATACAGTAAAACAAAGTCAACGTGCTCTAAAAGGAAGCAATCCTGGATATCTTGTAAAACAAAAGAACAGAAAAAAATCCAGGAAAACTAATTTTTAGAACAGTACATGTCTACATCTCCACATGGATTTAATCAACATTTTATTTTACAAATAAAAAATTAAAGTCTATTAAGGATATTAAGCAAGACATTCATAAAAATGCCATAAAATGTAGATGCTGAAGAACACAACCATTACTTCTTCAGAACTACACTTCAGACCACACATTTTTCATCACTTTGCTAATGATTCAACTACTTGTATTTCTTGCTTCTAAACATATTCTCATTTTGCTTGGAAAAAAATTTAAAAAGCCAAAACAACCACAAACACTCATCCCTAAAGCAAAAGAAAGAAACCTGTAAACACTGAGACTTATATTTTCAGAGGAATAAAATACTCAGGCTTTTTCAGAATTCCACCATTTCTTTACCCTTTCCACTAAGAGTGATCCCCTTAATTTTAAAACTTTTACATTAATGATTAAAAGAAATAATGAAGGCTCAAATATAGCTCATCCATATTTCAGATCAGTATCTTAACTTCCACTTCTAAAATAAGCAGAAAGGAAAGATGTTCTTTAACAAGACATCCAAGTTCTTTTATTTTTTCCATTATGCTTGCCTAGAACACTTGCCTTTAAAGGTGAGTTTTTTATGCCTTATAAGAATTTTTACTTGAAGACACATTCTTCGTTTCTACAGAAACACACAGATATCATGTGAGCCAATTACAATTCAAAAACCTATTTTGGTAGTAACTTACCTTTCCTACTCAAATTTGTATAGGGCCCTTCTTCCTTTGGAATTTCAGAAATTTATATTAGTGGCTGTTTCTAATTAGCTCAGTTGGTTAGGGCATGGTGCTATTAACACCAAGGTTGTGGGTTCAATCCCTATATGGGCTATTCACTTAGGAGCTGGACTTGATGATCCTTGTGGATGCCTTCCAACTAAGAATATTCTGGGCATCCAGTTTGCTCTTGTGAATGGGGCAGAGTGAAATTTTTAACAGTTTTAAATTTTCTGATGAATTTCGTTCTGTAACTTCAGACCTCCCAACAGTTTTGCTTCCTATACGTCTGCCATAAAGAGTACCGTATTTTGCCTTGGGCATAGTATTTTTAATCAAAGTAACATTTCAGAAATAGACATTTCCTGTCTATTGTGGCACTCTATAGTGTACTAACTTACAAAACAGGATAGCTGTGAGAAGTTTCCAACAGCCTGCGTAACAGCTGGAGTTTCCTGTGGACAGATGTCTTTGAGTCCAAAGAGGTGATAATACTGCTGTCCAGCCAGAACTGTGTTGTCACCACACTGTCCTCTGCTAGAACCAGCTGCAGTCTCCTAGTCAGCCAGAAGGCCTTAGGCACACATTATGGGAGCATAGCATCATTAAGGAATTCAGACAGTTTCTGAAGTTTTCTAGCATTGTCTGTGTATAACATGGAAACATAAGCAGCTGCACTAGCACTGAAAAAAAATCCCCCAAACCTCTAAAAAAATCCCAACTCAGAAAATCCCCTCTGAGACACCAGAATGCATATCTTTCTGATTTCTTAATCAGAAGTCAAGAAGTCAGAAATTGCTATAATCAAGAACTACCTGTGGATTGGCATTAATGGAGATTGCCAGACAGATGTAATACACAAATGGAAGTCAAAGCACGCAAATTCATGTCCTGATATCTCAATAACTTCTGTAACAACTACATGAAGTTTTTTAAGATGGATGCATTACCTCTGTGAGGCAATAAGTTTTCAGAACAGACTTGTGCCCAATGATTGTACTGTAGACAAATGCTTAACACCAACAAGGACTTCAGCTCAAAATCTGGATGATTACAATCGCTAAAATTTTTGATGCAAGTAAACGGATTCATTGTCCATTGCAACATTAAAAGAAAGAAAAGGACTTGCTTCACATTTAAGAAGCCGTGCTGATGTTGGGGACTGAAGTAATTCCCTGCAGCAGTCTCTAGAGTCCATGCCACATGATAGCCTAAGGCACTGAAAGAACCATTTAAATGGTGCCATACTGCAGTGCAGGTGATAATGCTGATAACACTGCTATTTGGCAGTACTGCAAACAAAGCACTAACATTTCCTTTGCTCTTTTTCTCTTAATAAGACGATAATGTGACTTGAGAAGGAAGCCCATTCTCAAGCATTCATATGAACACAAAACCTAATTCTAAAACTACAGCATTAATGTAAAAAACAAAATGACATATCAAAACTTTTTTCAGAGTAAATAAAAAGCTATAGCTGAGATCTAGTCCAATCCTTGCAAAGGTCTCTGATTTAATGTTCTGTTTGAAGGAGAGTCCAACCTTCAAAAGACAACTCTCCCTGCTGCTATATTAATCCATACGTTGGTAACACTGGCTTTAACACCTCAAATACCTCTACACAGACTTGCATGTATTTGATACTGTAGACACACAGAATAGAAAAAAATTAATAAATACAGAGCATAAATGAAGGTTAGCCATTGTAACAGAAAGAGACATGAGTATCTAGTGGGATTTCCATCACTTAAGTATATATACCTAGCTATCCCGATGCTAATGAGAAATAGCACAAAGGAAGCAGACATCAAAAATCAGTAAGTTCTTCTAACTGTACATAAAAATTCATAGCAAGTATCGCTGCAAGCTGCATTGAGTTTTTAAATGCTCACAGTATTCTACCAGCTGGGACAGAATAAGGACAAGAAGAGAAAGCAAATGGAGTATAGTTTCACAAAAAAATGGAGGCAGACAGCTGCAAATTGACAAGAGACTAAAGCAAATACACCAGGATTGGTTCAGTTCTTAGGCTCTTAAAATAAGGCAGCTTTTGTTTGCTGGAACAGAAAAAAGTAATTTGTATAAATATAATTTATACAATAATGTAATACAGTGTAATTTTAATTTTAGTTATTTTCATAATTTACAAGAAGTGACACTTGCATAAATTAAGCACCAGTGAGTAAAAATACATCTGTTCAGTAACTACATGTAATGTTTCTCTTGTTACAAGTGGCATGTGAATATGAGAGCCTTCATGCCACTAAAGGTAGAGTATATAGCTAGAAATAAGGAGATAATGTTCTTATTGACAGACAAATTAAGAAAATTTAATTGCACTGTACATATTCTTACAGAATCTCCTACATATTTAGCTCACATCTATGGGAACAGTACTTTCAGAGCATATTCAAGCCAACTACAGAAACTATCTGTGTAACAACTATCTTATACCCGCTACTGACAAAAAACCAGACAAAACCTCTCTCCACAAAATCCTATATACAGGTTTTCTAGCCTGTCTATATAACTTTTATATAAAACCTCTGTGAGGGAGACATTGGGAGAATATTTTGCTAATGTCAAAACAATAAAATAATTCCCACTTTCCTCAGTTGAGAGGAAAAAAAAATATTTTACTGTTTGGATTCTTAAATATACAAGTCAAATGCAAAAGTCAACCAATATTACTAATAAGGAAAACATAATATTATGTCATACACTGAAAAAGTGCCCCCAGTAAGTATATCAATTAACTGGAAAATCCCACAGAGCTAAAAAGTTAAACAAATCAAGAAGTCAACAAATCAAGTAAGAACTGCTTTACATTTGCATCTGCTTTAGAAAACAATGTCCTTTCTATCTTAAGGGGGGCATGCATGACAGAAAGAAACATTATACTGGTATTAGCCTCATATAATTCTCAGTAACTAGAAACACTCAGACCCTCAAAACACCCCCCCACCTCAAAACTGCCTTTCCCTGCAGTCTGAGGAATCAGTTTACACACATGCATGCACACATATAAACATTAACATATCTGTTTCAGGCAAAATCTTTTAAAAATACTCCATAAATATGTACCTGTAGTTACAAATGCAGTAACAAACCATATTCTTGTTTTCAACAGAAACAAAAATTTGTCTCTGAGTGTAAATCATGCATGAAAGGAGGACAATTTTTTTAAACTGCATATGCTTCACATGCTGCTTCAAATGGCAAAGCTTTGCGTGCCTGGCTCAGTGCCAGTTGACAGCTCAGCTGGATATCAATGCACATTCTGACCCCCCTTGCAGTGTGTCACTTCTGAATTGTTTCCGCAGTAGAAAGTTTATTCAACCTCTCTCTCAAATTCAGTGGACCGACCATCATTCTGCTATTTAATCATAGCAGAACAGGTTATTTTTCTGACAGCACTAAAGCCAGACAGCAGTTCCTAATGAACAGCTTGATACAAGTGGAATTTCGACTGTTTTAGCCTCAATTAATTCTGCTGTCAAAACAAATGACTGCTTTTAGTGTTTAGATGTCAAGCTGCATCACAAAGGTCAATTTTGTATGTACACAAACATATAAGCAATCTTGATATAATCCGATCCTGTGACATGTTTAGCAAAAAATTTCAAGCTTTCAAATTCAGAAGCCAGGAAGCCCAAATATATTTCATCAACATTAGTGTTTCTAACACTAACTTCCCATTTTTATTGTCCATGCATGAGCAATTATTTAAAACAATAAGAATTTTTTTTTCCTAGAAAAGGACTTTTTATTCTACATTTTTAAAAAATAAGGAGAAAACCAAATAAAAGCATATTATTTGGAGGGATGCAGAGTAAAGATGAGCAGCTGTTTTCTTTGAGCTAAATTTCATACCTGTGATACAGTATCATGCTAGTACCAAACTGCTACAAGCAAATCTTAATTTGTGGATTTGGTCATCTCTTTGCCAAAAAGAGGAAAAGGGATAAAAAAATAAAACTGGCCTGCTAACAGGTCAGTCTGAAGGAAAACACTGAGATAGTACCGGCAAAACATTATCCTTTAATCTAATTCGATAAATACAGTTCCACCACACCAATCAGTGAATTTCTGACTACTCGTTGTTATATCTTCAGAGTGATATATCAGTCTAGCTTATACATAGCCTCTAGAGATGTTGAACACCTCACCAAATCTTCCTTTATGTAAAAAAAAAAAAAAAAGTTAAAAGAACTATAGCACAGACTAGTATTCAATTAAGGACAAAAAAGGGAAAGGTAGAGGTGATACTGGCACCAAAAATAATGACAATTATCAGTAGCAACATGTAGCACTTCCTTGGAAAGAATTTTTTGAGATGAAGAATTTTAACCCTGATTTCTGTTACTAGGCTTCCTGCCCCACACTCAGTTCACCATATCAAAGGCAACATTATCCATCTCAGGCTTTTCTGGTACTCTGGCTACAAACTACGTGAATACAGCAAGTATGTTATACTCAAGGGACATTATATTTCTATGTGGCTTACAGAGCAAAAACAAAGCAGAAAAGGATCATAATCTGAGTAGCCTTAAAATAATTATTATCAATTAAGATGTTTATCATCGGAAGGAAAGACCAGATTTTTTTCTCTAAAATAAAAAGGTGGCAAACATCAGTTAAAAAGTATTTTTCATTGCTCTAATAATACAAGAGTTTTCAAAAGAGACAGGAAACACGTACCAAAGACAATGATTCAAGGTAGAGATCTGTCTAGGCTGCAACACCTGAGTATGACAACAAACACTGCTATGATCTGTGAAAGCTATGATCTATGAAAGTGTGAGGTCTGTGAGCAGCAAAATAATGTCAGCTAATACAACAATCTCCAGAGCATTATGATCCCTTTTCTTGTCCTTTTCTACTCCTGCTTTTGCTTCAGCTTCACTCCATATTTTCTCTCTGACTGCATAAACAACAGGATGTGAAATATGGCTGGTTTCAAATATTCACAAGCTAAGTGGCAGGCAAACATACACAGTAAGTAAAAATACATACTCAGCGGTCCGCTGACTCTCTAAATGAGTAGTAGTTTGGAAGCTTCTTCTTCCTTTATCAACTGCCTCATCTTTACACTCTCCTTTTCCATCAAATTGTGTAGAAAGTAGCAGTCTTGTGAAAATTGTAAGAGAGGTGTGGAAAAAATACTAAACAACAGCATAAGTCTAGTCTATAAATGTAAGTATCTGTAACAAAAGGCTCTGCCTGTCTACATGGTGCATGATGCACCTGCTGAAGACAGACCATGCAAGTATGCGGTGGTGAAAGGAATGCACAGACAGTTTCACTTTTAAGAAGATTCAGCTAAGTTTCTAGAACACTAGACACTGTAAATATGTCAAGTTATAGCTCACATATTCAAAGACAGCTTCAAAGAATCACATCTTTTTTAGCAGTCACACATTCTCCCTTTAAATGAAGAGAGGTATGGTTCCTTACTGAAGTTCTGAACTTAAGTCCATGAAATCATTAAAAATTAAGATGTTTAATGTGACCCTAAGGAGTAAAAGTAGGGTAATATATTTTATAGCATCCAGAACTTTCAGACAAAAAGATTTTTCCATTAGAAAACAAAGAACATTTCCTACCTTAAAAGAAAAATATACTCTAAAAAAATAAGTTCAAAATATCAAACATTTCCTAAATATTAATTATATATAAGGGTGTGTTTTTATATAAGTAAAGTACAAATCTTATTTACTTTGTCAGCATAAAACACATCTCATTATGTTTTTTCTGTTTTCAGTTGTTTTAAAGCTATTCAATTTTTCTGGTCATAGTAGAATCCATCATACATCCTACTGCATTTTGTGATGACTATCACCTACTTAATATATTAATATTAACATTATACTTAATATATTATTATTAATTATACATAATATATTCCTCCTATTTAAGTTACTGAAATGGACATTTCTTTGCTCCTGCCATTCCAAGAAACTCTTCTAAATGTCAGTCTGCAACTGAATTGCTTGCTTGTAGATAAAAAAAATTTGAGTGTGCTGAACAGTACTTCATCTTATTGAGTGTTCCAGATCATTCACAACTAGCTCTCACCCTGTTATATCTACTGATGCTGTCTAAGGTATTTTTATCAATGCTCTGATTCTTCCACTTGCATTCAAATATTTTTTTCAATAAAATTTGCTCCTTTATAACTCTCCAGACCATTAGAAATCAATAAATTGCATTCTAAAACAAGTTTATAACTTAGATATATGTAATTATTAAAAACTTATGCTGGCAGATCAGATTAGAAGCCCACCAAAGCTTTGGCAGTTTGTTGCAAGGACCAAATTTTTGCAGGCAAAATAAAATAGACATCTAGGACAGAAGATACATTTGTTGGTACAGCTTTTCAGCTTGTATCTCCTAATCGAATTCAGTTCTACAGCATAAGACTCTTAAAGACTTTCCCATCTGCCTCAAGTTTCTCATAAAAATCCTCAAAAATATTAATACTTAATTTCTTCAATTAACTTCTGAAATACAGCAGTAGTCTGCCCTCCTTCACAAAGAATACTTGCTGAATCCCTTGGACATCGTCAGTGTTGATAAACTAAGATCATTCCTCAGTCAGTCTTCTGTGTAGAACTATATGTGGGCACAGTCTTTGAGAAATTGTGACGCTCCAAGCTGTTTGTGCATTTAACCACAAGCATCAGCAGCACTAAAGTATTCACAGTATTTAAAGAAAATACAAAAAAAATAATTTACAAGAACATAAAATAAATACTTGCTTTGTTACCCTTCCCTGTGGAAAAGAAGCTCAAAGATGTCCCGCAGAGCTGTTCAAAAGTCAGTATTAACCATTTTTAGTGCTTATTTACATTTACTTTGTAACTTGTTTAGTGTCCTAGAACACTATTTTTTTATGTGCTGTAAACTACTATGTTATCAAACAAACCCACAGTGAAAAATAAATGCCACACCCAGCACTGTTTAAAGTCTTTCTTTCAAAACAGAGTTCATTATTTAACCATGTAAAATGCTAGTAAGCTCTAATCAAAGCAAGCTTCAATATTTGTTGGCCCTTGTTTTGCTTCTAAAAGTCTGGGAAAGGATTAACTTGTTTCTAAAATTTTTTAGGAGTAATACATTTATTCTTAGCCCTTTTTTTCCCCCCACTGTTTAATCTTGTTCATTTTGTACATTTCTTCATTACATACAAAACATGCCGTTGAACACAACATATTAACTTAATAGGAGTATTAACATGGAGCGAACACAACTGTGCATTACCACTATCAGCACTAACTTTCAGCTGTGGTGCAGCTCATTCTGACACTCTTGTGTTTGTTTTGGATAAAACACATAAGCAGTACTTTTCATGGACATTTAGGACTAAAATGCTCACAATAGGCAATTACAAAAGGCCTAAAAGCATGCGATAAACTCATAGCAAACATTGCATTAATGCCACTACCAACAGACAGCCACATGAAACATTATTCTAATCAAATAATCAATAATTCAGTGGAGTTCACAGAATCAGAAATCAGTTGAATTAAAGACCAGGTAAAATTTGGGGTTTAGATGTTCACTAAACTTGAAGCTTTAATGCTTCATGATCACTGCTAACAGGCAGAGCTCCCAAATGTGTTCTCACAGAACAGAAAAGGATCACCAGCATACTAAGAAAGATGTCAGGATATTTTTTGAGTTATGTGCTACCTTGTAAAAAAGTAGTGATCCTGATGTTATAGCAGTGCTACCTCACTGAGAATTGTATCAACTTAGTCTACTTTGTAGCATTTCCAGAAAGTAAATCAGGATTTTTTTTGTCATTTTGAAATTATGTCTCCATTTGACATGCACGACCTTACTCTGGTTCCATGACTGGAGTTACCAGAAGCCTTGAGACTATTTCTTGTGCATGGGCAAATAAAGTGAAATAGGTCTTCAACAAGTCCAAAAATCAACAAACCAAACATTTTTTTAAATCAGCATTACTGATTACTGACCAAATTGTCAATTTTTGCATTTGGTGGAGGGAAGAAACAGAATGGGAATACCACATCTGTCCTTTCTGAATCTTGTTGCTTGTGGAAGCACCATTTTATTAAAAATATTCATACTATTTCTAGTATCTGAAATGACAAGAGAAACAAAAGTGAAATACTTTACTATATGTGCAAGAGCCAGTGATGGCTGATCAACAGCAACTGTTGGTAATAAACATTGTAAATTACTGTTATAATTTAATCCAAAGAGTAGATGAATTGCAGGCACCAATTTTCAATATTTTTAAAAATGCAAACCTCCCTTAAGCCCTGTAAAAAGCTCAAATTTATTGAATGGATAATGAAAAGAGCCAAGAAGTATTTCTATGGGCTCACAGATTGTGAAATGTGGATTAAGTTAGCACAAAACCAATACTTTTTAAAGTATTTAAAACTAAAAAAAAAAATTACAGATGAAAATGACCCAATGCCTCTCTCACTCACACTAAATAACGGTACAGCACATGTATTAATTGTCATCTGAACATCATTGTTTTACTGGAGAACAAGGGAGAACAAGATTATGGCTTTCCATTTTTTAATCTGCATTACAGTAAAATTCTTGATTTCATCTTCAATATTTTTTAAGAAAAAAGGGCAGAAATAGAGGAACAAACTACCAACAACCACTAACAACGATACCACAATAAATTAATGAAGACAAAGGCCTTCTACAATGGGATTACATCACTGGTGGATAAGAGAAGAGCAACTGATGTCATCTACCTAGACTTCTGCAAAGCATTTGACACTGTTTTGCATGATATCTTGGTCTGTAAACTGGAGAGACACATAACTGACAGACAGACCACTTGATGGATAAGGAATTGGCTGGATGGTTGCACTAGAAGTGTTGCCATCAAAAACTCCATGTCCAAGTGAAAAGCAGTGACAAGTGGTATTCCCCAGGGGACAGTATTGGGACTGATGCTGTTCAACATCTCTGTCAGTGATATGGACATCTGGAAGCATCCTCAGCAAGTTTGACAAGGATACCAAGCTGTGTGGTGTGGTGGACCCACTAGAGAGAAGGAATGCCATCCAGAGGGACCTAGACCAGGCCCAAGAGATGGGCCTGTGCAAACCTCTGGAAATTCAAAAAGGCCAACTGCAGGATTCTGGGTCAGGGCAATCCCAAGCACCAATACAGGCTGGGCAGAGAATGGGTTGAGAGCAGCCTTGTCGTGGTTTGACATGGAAGTGATTTTTTTTTTCAGGAAGTTGGGTCAAACCAATCAGTGGTCAAGTTTGGATATTGGCACCTGAAGTGACCACTGAAGATAGGGATACGCCTCTGAGAACACAGGGGGTTAAAAGCAGGAACTCCCAAGAGCTCGCTCTCTTTGGTTCCGGTCAGGGTGCAGTGCAGATCTCCCCTGCCCAGCCATGGGGCTGGGTGGGGGGAGGGGGAGCCATGCGGCCTGGTCGAGGTGAGCCGAGGGGTAGAAGGACTGGAACCGAGCCAGCTCCTATGGACGGAAGGGTGGAGAGAAGCGGAGATGTTTTTGTCATTCCCCCCACCAAGAGGGAAGAGATAGAGAGTCCGGACGGCACCTGTAACTTTGCCGGCGCGGAGGAGAAGGAGGGGGGGGGAAGGCGCCCAGCCTTGGCCTTGGGAATCAGCTGCTGGGCAGAGATATCAGCCGTCCAGGGAGTCTGAGCTTTTAACCCTTTCCTGGGAAATGAAGGCTTTGTGAAATATTACTCCTTCTTGATTTGAAGTAGAAGAGAGACAGTCTGGGATCCGAGATGATGGAAAAAGAAATTCTCGAGTTGGAAGGAGATGATGGAGTGGCTTGTGGCTGGACTTTTCTTGTTAGCCATAGACTGAACCAAATTCTCCTAACAGAAGCTGCAATTAGGGTGGTGCGTTGGTGTGCCAGGAGACCTGTTTCAGTGATTACCAGCAGAGGAGTAGAGAGAAGGTGTGGAGAAGCCCTCTATCTTCAAGGAAGAAGAAGAGGAGAAGAAGACCTCTGTTCTTGGACCCTCAGCCCCAAGGGAAAATGGGGGGGACTGTAGTCCCAAAATGAAAAACTGAACTGTTGTCTCTTTTGGTCCATGGCAAAGCATCCTTAAAGGAGCCCTGTGAGCAGTCTGTCCATGCCCGGTGGTGAGAGCACTGTGACATGGAAAGGAGAGTGTCACCATGGCAGATTTTCTCCGGGCGGTTGCCATGTGTGACATGGAGACACAAGGGTGGCAACTGTGTTTCCTGGGGGGGGGGGGTCTGTGGCACAGGAGAGACTCCTGTCTCCCTTGAAAGACTGAGTATTTGAATATCTGAAGAGTAGCAACTTGATCAGGATCCTGGGTGGTGTCTCACTGTTAAGTTTGTTTAGAAATTAGGTGGGAGGAGGAGGGGTGTTTTAGAAAGTCTTCATCCAGGATTTAGTGTTTGTAGTTTTTCTAGTAGTAGTAGTTTAATAAAGTTCTTTCCTTTGTTACTAAGATGGGCCTGCTCTGCTCTGTTCCTGATCACATCTCACAGCAATTATTTAGAAAAATATATTTTCATGGGGGCGCTGGCATTGCGCCAGTGTCAAACCATGACAAGCCTTCTGAAAGAAAGATGTGGTGATGTTCGTGGACAAGCAGCTTACTGTAACCCAGTCATGGGCACTCACAACCCAGAAAGCCAATTGTATCCTGACCTACATCCAAAGCAGCATGGGCAGCAGAACAAGAGGGAATTCTGTCCCACTGCTCCTCTCAGGTGACACCCCACCTCTAGTACTGCATCCAGCTCTGGGGTCCCCAGCACAAGATGTTACCCTGCCCTGACTTCAGAGTAGGGCCACTATACTGATCAGAGGGTCTGGAGCACCCGTGCTATAAGGAGAAATTGAGAGAGTTGGGGCTGTTCAGCCTGAAGAAGAGAAGGTTCCAGGGAGAACTTAGAGCACCTTCCAGTACTTACAGCGGGCCTACACGAAAAGTTGGGAAGGGCTTTTTCACAAGGGCATGTAGTGATAGGAAGGAGGAAATAATCTCAACATGCAGGAGGACAGATTTAAATTAAACTCTAGAATGAAATTCTTTACTGTGAGGGTGCAGGAATGGGCTGCCCGGAGAGGCTGTGGATGCCTTATCTCTGAAAGTGTTCAAGGCTGGGCTGGATGGAACCTTCTAGGTGAACCATGTAGTGGGCAAAAACTAATACAGGAACAAACACACACATTTAGTTCCCCATATACAAGAAGTGGGCATGGTAATTCAATAACTAAAATTAAAAATTAATCATTATCAACTACAGATATATAGGCATTCACTAACCTCTTAAAAGAGATTTGATATTAACCTGACAATTTCAGATATAAAATCTAAAAAGAACATGAGCTTAAACTTCTTTGCAGCTTCTATGTCTTGTGCACCAACATTGCACACTAGAACAAATCAATTTTTAGCAGATTAATAGATTAAGTATCTAGAGCTAGAGCTCACTGGTATTTCATTAATCTGGAAGAAGATTGCTCTGGTATCACTTCCATTATTGATTTAAATACACTTTGGAAGAAAAGCAGGTATTTTCTGCCATACAATAAATTAATTTTCCAAGGAATAAGAAGCAATAGACTACAACAAACAGGAAACCAACCAATCAGAAGTGGTTAAGTTTTGATGAACACTGCAGGACCATACAAGCAACTAAAGCATCTTCCAACTGATGGTATCAAATCTGCTATTAAATCCAACACCAGGAACATATCATAGAATCCTAGAATGCTTTGGGTTGGAAGGGATCTTTACAGCTCATCTAATTCAATTCCTCTGCAATAATCAGAGACATCTTTGACAATATCAGGTTGCTCAGAGTCCTGTCAAATACGACGACAAATGGTTCCGTGGATGGAAAAATTACCACTTCTTTGGGCAACCTGTCCCAGTGTTTCACTACCCTCATCATAAAAACCACCTTATGTATATCTAGTCTGAATTTACTCTCTTTTAGTTTAAAAATATTACTCCTTGCCATATCACTACAGGCCCCACCTTTCCTATAAGGCCATTTTAAGTACTGGAAGGCCAAAATCAGCTATTCCTGGAGCGTACTGCTCTCCAGGCTGTACAGCCTCAACTCCCTCAGCCTGTCCTCAGGAGAGGTGTTTTAATAAACTTAAGTGTCTCTCCTCTGGACCACTCCAACAATTTCATGTTCTTCCTGTGCTGGGGACCCCAGAGCTGATGCAGCACTGCAGGTGGGGTCTCAGCAGAGCAGAGCAGAGGGGCAGAATCCCCTCCCTGGCCCTGCTGCCCACACTGCTCTCGATGCAGCCCAGGACACGTGTGGCTTTCTGGGCTGGGAGTGCCCATGGCTGGGTCATGTCCAGCCTCTCATCATGACCCCAGCACCCCCAAGTCCTTCTGGGCAGGGCTGCTGTGATCTGCCCATCCCCAGCCTGTGCTGGTACCAGGGTTGCTCTGACCCAGGTGCAGCACCTGCACTTGGTCTTGTTGAACCTCTTGAGAATCACGTGGGCCCATTCCTCAACTTCATCCTGGTTCCTCTGGGTGTTAAAGGAAGTTCAAGGAACACATTAAATTCTGATCTGAAGCCTTACTGGTCCTGCCGGCTTTGTTTTCTGGTGTTTTACACTAACTTTCTTTTCAGTTAAAATTAATAATTTGCAAGTGGTTTGGTCTTTTGTTTTGTTTTTTTTTCATTGAATGGAAGTCAGAAAACAAAAATTATTCCTTCTCCAAACATCGTGTTATTAAAAACTCTAAATTCTAAACTGACTTAACAAAGAAAAAAATTAAAACAAATTCTGTGAGAAGCAGGTTAAAAAAGTTATTTAGGTAGCAGTGCAAAAAGAGCCATTGTAAAGAAGTTACTGAGTGAATTAAAAAACTCTCACAAAACATTACTGTTTGAAAGAAAACCTGTTATTTATACAAGAAAGACTTGAATTCTAGATACCCCTGTACATTATGACTCCAGGTGACAGAAATTAGCCACCAGAGGGAGCCCATATAATCTGGTAAAACAGATATCACTGTACAGATACATTTCAGATACACATGTAACTTTACTCTAAATGGTTTGTTTTTATACCATTATTTATTATTATTATTATTATTATACCATTTTATTATATTATTATACCATTATTATTATACCATTTATACTCCATAATAAAACAGCCCTCCTCGGTTCTTCATTTCAGATTCATTCTTATTTTTACAGATATAAATAAAAGCAAGTGAACTCTGCTGTGAATAACTATAAATAGCTACAACGTACCAAAATAAACTAAAATTCTTTGTTATGCATTGCCTTTTTAGTTTATTTTATCTGACAGTTGCCACCATCTCACTTATCATAGTAACCCACAAATAATGTGAAAATTATGAAAAAAAGCTTACATAGTCCTGGGGAATTTTAAAGTATTGCCTTTAAACACATTTAAATTACAACCAACAGTGACGTCCAGAAGACAGTTTTTCTGCATTTGTTTTGTAAGCCAAATCAGTATCACTTTTTCTACTGAGTATTTAGATTTTTCTGAGGAGCCATCTTCTTCTTCAACCTAGTTAATAAATACATCCCACAGACTTTCAACATTTGTTCCGTTAATTATCTTTTCATTGTGAACAGTTCTCGGAAAAAAGTGGGGATTTAATCATGAAAAAGCAATCCTTAACAGTGGATGTTTCCTTTTCATTCTCAGAAGACCGATACCTAACTTTGCCTTCCAAATATTTTGAATTATTAAAGTTTTATGATTCTAAGTTAATAAAACAAATATATTAGAAGCAGTAAGCATAATTAACATCATTAGAAGTCTGTGTTGCTGGTCTTTAACACTTCTAAAGTTCTTGTGAATTTATGTTCTTTTGCTGCTGAATTTGACTATGCTTTCTCCCTGCACCATTCTGCTTGACAAAGCTGATATCAATAAATAATTTAATACTGTAAAAGAAAATTCAAGGTGCATATATTTACACACTAAATGTGCTATTGCTCCTTAAAATACTTTGCTTAACTTTCTTAGAGTACATTTGGAGATGTTTTATTTGTCCCCAGAGAGCACAGATGGGATTTGAAGAACTGTAAAGCAGCAAGTATTAATGTGTGTAGTTTCTCCATTAAATTAAAAAGTGAAGTATGACTTCTCTAAAAATTACAATGTTGTGTGGCAAAACCCATGCTTGATAGCATGCCCTAAAGTGTGCAATGTTCTAGGACAAATTAGCAAGCATCTTTGTAACCCAGGCAGTCAGGACCTTAAATGCAAGATGGAGATCCCTCGCCATGACATCTTGGCAACCGCCAATCCAAGAGGTCTGAACACAAAATTGTCACATGTCTTTGTCCTGTTTCAGACCAACTGAACTTGATACTCTGAAGTTCACACATTTTCTTTTTTGACCTTTACTGAGCAGTTGATGAATACGCAGGAAACTTTCAAAAATCGTTCCATATGTAATCTTATCTCAGCCCACTTGGATATCAGCATTACAGGATCACAGAAAGAATATGAAACAATGTTATGTTAAAAACACTGTGCACACATATTGCAAGATACCTAATAACATTTAACAATTCATTATAAATTTTCATTATCTACTCTGGTATGTACATTCTTTCTCTAGGACAAGAAATCTTTGTGTGCCTCTACTAGAAGACAGACATGTTAGTGAGGACTCCTAGCACTGAAGGAAACAGTACTACTAATTCCTCTATTTACACACCTAGTGACTGTATATTCATGCCACTATTAAAGTGATACTATATAGGCAGTACTAGAGAATGCCTTTTTATGCCAGTCCAGGAAAGTCTTACCACACCCAATCAACAGTACCTTCAGAAAGTACTATTCAATTTGCTTCTTACTAAAGAAGAAATACACATTATTGCATATTGAAATACATTTTACAAGAAAATAGATACTGTGTATCTATTAAAATGATAATTTTGTAAGCTGAACAAACTCATGCAACTGTTCCAAAACTCAATAAGCAGCTTTATAGACATCTGCTCTTAATATGTTTATATTGAACGAAGTTCTGAAGTACAATTTATGCAGAATCACATTTTGTACAAGAAACACATAGCAGACAACATATAGTTTGTACAAGGAACTACAGCTTCTTGACCAATTTCCCTGATGTTCCAGGAAACTGCATAGTTTAGTAGTACAGGCCAATAAACTACCAAGCATCATGAACACAAATACTACATGGACATAATGAATTCTGCATTACCAGTTTCTACAAACCATTTAATATCAAAGTTAATGAATACTAAGAATTTGAACATATGTTAAAAATACAGCACAATAACAAATTCGTGTTTGACATTTCATTAGGAATGGAAATTTCCAGTTTCAAAGCCAATATTTCCTATTCTGTTAGTTTTAGTTTCTTACCAGGTCTTTCCTTGCCAGTTCCTTTTGACTCAGCAAATTTCTGTATTAAACTCTCAACTGTGGTATTTGTCATGTTATTCATAAACTCTTCATGCACCTTAAAAAAAAAAAGTGATTAACTTTAAGAAGTAGCTTTTGCTGTAGTTAAATTTCAAAAACCTTTCCTCTAAAATACATTACAGGACTTAGAGAAATCAACAGATATTTTATCTAGGAAAACCTTCTCCTTTCTGTAGTATTAGCAAGTGTGGGTACACTACAGACAAAAAATGAAATTACAGATCTAGATTTTACTTCAATTTCTTCCATGTTAAACAACTTGTGTATATATATATTTTTTTTAATTTGTTGGCAACATATCCCACTATAATGTCAGGAAGACAGGCAGTTTTTTCAGCCAGCACCAGTTTAGGGTGTGAACTGTTACTACTGTATTATCACAACTCCCACCTGCTTGAGTAAAAAGCATAACTGTCGTAATAATTTTGGTCTAACAACATGTTGTTTTGGTCTGACAACATGCTGATAATAGATTTTTCCAACAAGGCAGGATGTGTATATACTTTAGAAATAAATAGCAAGACCCTTGTGATGATCATTTATTAGCAGAAAACCTCAATACTACAGTGTAAGCAAATAAAGTGACACTTCCAAAAAAACCCTAAGGACTGCTTATAATAATTATTACGTAATTTGAACAATTATATAATTATAAAATTATTGTATAATTTTTATAAGTATATAATTTTTGAATTAAATCAACTTCCATCTAAACAAAAGATATTATAAAAACTTCTGTTAGTAAATATTTTTTGCTCATAAAGAGTATAAAATATTCTCAGAGTGATATAATTTCTAGTTCTAACTTAAAAAGCAATATCCTAATTCTGTGTGAAATGAATGCTAAATTAATATCCAGAAAGCAGAATTTAGATACACACTAAAAATTCTTGAACTTTTTAATTCTTCAAATTGTCCTAATATTTTGTTTTCTTGAAGACAAAATTTATCCAGTCTTAGTCTGTAAACTTTGTGACACTGAACTTAAAAATGGAATAAGAAGCCATGGAAATTTGACCTTATGTTGAATTTCACAAAGGAAGAAATACTTAATTTAATAGTTAAGAAAAAACATAAAGCATGATCCAAATATAGTAGAAAAAATACCTCTCCTATTTGTAAATGGATTTCTTTTATGGTATTTGACAATGACTGTATAATCTCTTTCATTCGAAGAAGGTGCATTTCTTCAATGTCTTGAAATTTCTGCAAACAAATATAAGCAATTAATCATAACAAAAATATTTCCTGAAATATTAAATCTTAAATTTCAATAACTAAATACACTAACATGAAAAAATAAGAAATAAGCTTCTTTTTTCTCTCCACATCTTAAACATGATAGTTATATTCAAGAAAGTAAGGTGCAGAATTCAGTTATGAAATAATGTACTTTAGAAAGCAAACTATAATTTCAGAATCATTATTGAACTTTTTTTACTTACTTTTTGAACTTCCATTTAACCCCTCAAAAAATTCTGATCTATTTCTACCAAAATATGTTTAGAAGGTGCTCAAGTTTCCTCTTTTCTCCAGAACTGAAGAGTCTTGCTTTTTCATCTAAACCAAGAAATTTTATGTCTGGATCTGTTTTGCATTTCCTTTTTAGAACATTCGTAAACTCTTTCTCTAGTTAAATCTATGTTCTCTGCTTCTTTAAATAGAATTTGTTTGATATTTAAATTAATCATACATAATTTTTACAGTTTGTTCCTTTTTACCCAGGCTGTCAGCCATTTTAAAATCACTTCCAAAGTTTTCAATGGCCCCTTCCTGGCCAAAAATCAGAACTAAAAATGTTCTCATCCTGCCCAACAGTTAACAATAACAGTCTTGACATCTTTGTTTACTTCTGCTCTCCTAGTTCTCTGCTTATTTCTGTAACTACCCTTTCAAGTGTGTCCAAACTTTGGTGCACCACTTAAGCCTCTCTCCAATTTGCACAGGATTCTGTGAACACCCCAATCTTGAACCTCCTGCTACTCTGATTCACAAACATGACTCCATGCATACAAGACATGTATCTCTAGCTTCTTAGGCCATCAGTCTTCTGCCATACTTATGTACCTCTGTAGTCATCACTCAGGGAGATTAAAATTATTTTCTTTTTCTTCAGCAACCTTCATCTTAATTACAGAAGATACAGTCATCCTCTGTAGCCTACCTTATGATTTTAATTCTTTTACTGGACATTGTAAGACAGATTTCAGCTAAGCCAACTGAAAGAAATAAAAATACTCACACTCCTCACTGAGTGAAAGGTATACTGAATTAAGACAATACAGGATGTGCTTCACATAGAAGTGGGCTTCCATATAATCATGGATGTACTTTTTCCTTACACATCATCTTTAAAGTAGCCATCGAGCAACCAAACTGCGGATGCAGCTACACGATTATACTTAAAATTAATTCCACACATGCATCTTTAATTGGCAGAATGATACATTTCATTTCCAATATGGACAGATGTGGAAAGTTTACAACTGTCCATAATAACATTAAGTTTAAATTTCTATTTTAAGTAAAAGGATTGGTACAGTTAAGGAACTAAGGACATTTAGCCAATGTTTAAAATGTAGCAAGACATGGCATATGCATTGATACCGAGAACCTGAAATTTTCCAGAATATAGTCTTTTAAGAAACCCCAGAAACTTGAACAGCTATAATGGCTTTTCATAACCTCAGGTAAATCCTGGGTAGGCATTTTAACAAACTGTAACTTCAGTGTTTCAACGGAATAATAATGAAAAGCCACAATGGATCCCAATATTAAAATTCCTGTAAATGAGTCCAGGATGCCCAGCAATTCAGAGGATTTTCCACATAAACAAAATGCATACACAATACTTCCAGAAGTTCATATTACTTTCTTCCAAAAATTTCTTCAAAACACCTTGTAGAGTGCCAGCACACCACTGTGTCATTGAAGGACAGGGCTGTCACAACATACATAGTCAGTGTTTGCCTTTCAAACAAATTTTAGGTTTTTTTAAATCTTTAATTTCAGATGGCTTCAGAAATTAAATAGAATACATTAACCGTCTTCAAAGGTAACTCATTTAATGCAACACTTACCTGTGCTGTTTCTGTCATTTTCAGTTCAAAATCAGATTTATATGCAGCATACTTCTCCACATACAGTTTATAGGTATCTGTTGCTTTTTTAGATTTAACTGCTGCCTAGAGATCAATATAAAAATGTGGCAAATGTCACATACAGGTTTTTTAAGTTACTATTAAAAGAAAGCCTAGAATCCTCTCTAGAAATTTTCAGGGGCATACCAAAACAGAGAAGTGTCATAACAAAATTTCAGCACAAAATATCTCGAGATAAGAGCATTAGAGATTTTCCTATACATAAATCACATACAAGTGTAATAACTCAATTAAATCCCTTCCCCTTATAAGCAATAAAATTTTTATAAAAATATTTATAACAACATTTATTTTGAAATAAAATTTTATTGAAAATAACTCATTAGCTCTTGTCAAATGGAACAACAAATTTATATTTGCAACAGCAAAATAGGAAAAAAGAAGGGTTAGAATACAGAGCAAACAGTTACAAGTGCAATTCTGAAAGAATCAATGGCAAAAAACCCATGATGGTGAAGTTCTCTTAGAAATGAAGAAAGAAACTCAGAAGTATGGGAGTTACATCAATGCATTAACAGATATTTGAAAATGAAGCTAGTGCAGAATATAGTGAAGGTCAGATTTAGGCAGGTCAGTGTTACTATTAATAGTCCTTTGGAGATGTATACTTTTCATTATTTGTTGCTAGTAAACCAAAATCTTCTTTCTAGGAGTTAAGTAAAGCATAAAACAAAATACTGGAAAACCTCAGTATTACACGGAGAACAAGACTAAATGAAGTGACTGATTGTAGCAGACAAAAAGTTATTTTCAAAGTTTACAGCATGACGCACGAGATGAAGTCTTTCAAACCTTTGATCATCTATTTCCAAATTAAATGCCAATGAAAATCATCTTGAACACCATTTTCTTTCCTAGCTTCTTTACTCAACATGCTTTCTATCGCTCCAAAATTTCCCATCCTTTGTAACACAAAAGTATTTCTGAATTGTTAATGACATCAGTAAAGAGAATTGTGTATTTTCTATTTGTTCTAATTCTGAGTAACCCTCGTCCCCCTTGCAAATCAATTTCATCTAATAGAAACTATTTTTTACTTACAATGATCTGTAAAGCTGACTGCTATCTATAATTTCAAATGAGATAACAGAAAGATGTCCTCTGATAAGAGAGAAAGAGAGAGACATTCTGCAATTTCCAAGAGAAAAATAACATATAATCATGAGTAACAGTATACCATTAGCAATTCAAAGGAATAGGAATCAAAACTAGTTATTTGTCCAGTTACAAAGAAAGCCTAAGCAGATCTCTAAGTCTTCTAAACTCAGCATAATAGAATGTGAAAATACGTAATGTAACAAAAATATGGATTATTCAGAAAAGTTGTATCAAACCTATCAGTTTATTATCCTGAATTTTACTTCATGATTCTCACTCATATGCATTTACACAGGAGAATCACTGAGAAGCACACAGTGCTATCATGTTTCCCAACTGCCATTTACTATGCTGAAAATACAATATGCTCCCTGAAATCTTGCTTTTAAAATTAAGACTGCTTTGAAGTTGATTCCAAATTTAATCACTGAAAAGGAATGAAATGTCAAGCTAAAAGATGTAAAAATGGGGGTTTTTTTGGTAAAGCATTTTTAATTGAAACCTTTGTGCAAGGGAGTTTGACAAAATAAGAACATTCTTCATTTCCCATGATGTTTAATGATGAGCAGAAAGGCAGTATTGCATGTTGAAGAGCAATTAAAAAACTAAGTACGTAGCAGGACAGAAAAATCATAAAATACATGGACACTGTATGATTAACTAGTAATCTCTTCTGAAAATAGGATGTGATTATTCTCAGGTACAGCAATTGCTAGAGCTGTATTTACAGTATGTGACCAGATTTACACTATGTGAAAGAATAAGGATCAGTCAACTGATTTTTTTTGTTAAGTCACTATAAATAGAGAAGTTTACATGTCAGAGAACAACAGGAAATTATTATGCAAGTTAGTGTTAACTTCCACCTGCAATGAGACTTGCAAGGTCTCAGATACTTCACTGAAGATTCTAATGAGGTATCTCTCCAAACATTTGTGATAAACTCTCAGTATACTAGTGCAGATCCCTTGTTTTCTGAGAAAGCAGTAAATCTGTGATTTTGCCAGTAAATAGTTTTCATGCTGCACTGAAAGTAATACATCTATTTTCTACCAAAGGAAAAATAAATTAATACAATTTTTGGTCACTCTGTTTACAAAATTGCAAGTGTAAATTTGAATAGAGGCATAACTGAAGAGATAACTGTCAGTTACCTACTCCCACTGGAAACATATTTTAAGTAGTTGCATTCAAGTACTATTCAATGACATAATTGTATCTAAGGTAGATGTAAAAAACAGTAAAAAATTACCCTCCTCCTATAGTGCTTCCTCTTTCCTCCTTCTCATGCAGACATCTGTCATGCTGAATGTTTTTTTGTTTCCAAATGAACAAGGATAATGCTACATCTTAAAAAGCCTTCCCTCAAGTCAACCTTTCCTACTGAAACTCTATTTACAAGAATTTAGAAAAATTATACTTTGAATACACTGTCAGGAAAACATCTGCCAACACTCATCTGATTCACATCTAGAATCCAGCATGAACTGTCATTTGAGACAGAAACTGGGGGGGGGGGAAACCTAGATTTATACCAAGATAAAACAATTGAAACAGTCAATAAAACTTTTGTCATCAGTGAAAAAACAATAACCAACACTATCTTCTCCATCAAGATAGCATGACTATAAGCAAAAACATCATTCTAACAAGAACAAAGTCCTAGACAGACCAGTTAATTGAAATGGAAATAGCCAGAGGAATCATGATTTAATAAGAGAAGTTATAATGAGAGACAAGGAAAGGTGACTTCTTTTCTTTACTAGTTAAGATTCCTGAAAACAGGAAAAAATTACTTTTTTCCCAGCAGGTCAAGGAAGGGGATCTTTCCCCTCTACTCAGTACTGGTGAGGCCCTACCTGGAGTAGTGTCTAGTTCTGGAATTTTCATTGCAAGTGAGACATGGACATACTGGAGAGAGTCCAGTAAAGAGGCATGAAGATGACGAAGGGACTGAAGTATCTCACTCATAAGCAAAAACTGAGACTGTTGGACTGTTCATCCTGGTGCAGAGAAGCCTGAGGGAGAATCTTACCAATAGATATAAATACCTGAAGGGAGGATACACAGGCGACAAAGTCAGGCTTTTTTCAGTGGTGCCCAATGACAGAACCAGAGACAATGGGCGCTAACAGAAAACACAAAAGGTTCCCTCCCTCTGAACAGCAGGAAACACCTTTTTCCTCTGAAGGTGATTGAGCCCTGGCACAGGTTGCCCAAAGAGACCATGGGATCTCTGTCCTTGAAGATACTAGAAAGCTGTCTAGACAAGGTCTTGAGTAACTGGCTTGAGATGGCCCTGCCTAAGCATGAGGAATAGAGGTCCCTGTCAACCCCAGATATTGAGTGATTATGTGAATGGATCAATCCCCCATCACAACCCAAGGACAGTACTAAATACACCTCAAGATACTCATTCCTTGAGTTCCTGGTCCGTGAGATTGGAACCTTTTAAAACAGCAGTGAAAGCGTTGATAACATTTTCTTCATTGAACAGACTTCAAACAGACACTTGTGCTCAGCTACTTAATCTCTTTGCAGGGATAACACAATTACTCCTGAGTTCAGTTGCAAGGGCATTGAACATTTACATAAGGAAATATATTAAGAATGCAAGAGGTGCTACAACAATTGAGCACAATTTCTGTAAAAGCCACTACAAAAAATTAATTTGGTGCAGGTATTTACAAAGTGAAGAATTAGAAGTACAGTACAGTAAGAACAGACAAGGAAGTAAGTGTAAATTAAACATATCTAGGTATTCATGATATCATGTATAGTGCAATATAGTCACAACTTTCAATTATGTTTAACCCTTTCTGAGCATTCCACTTTCTAATACAAGGTGAATGGATAAGACAATTAGTAGTGCTGTGGCATGATAGAAACTTCCACAGATACAGGGGGGTTTGATCTACAGCCTTGTAAGCAGCTTGGACTGATGTAAAAATAAAGTTCAGAGACATTAAGTAGAAAAATCATAAACTTATGTCTCTATAGTTGTAAGTAAGAATATACCTTAGGTAAGTAAGAAACTGTATTGGGTAAGATGGTGAAGGGTCTGTAGTATAGTAATGTAATTGTATAGAGTAAGGTGAGAATTTTAAAGTTGTAATGGAAGTATATGCATATACGTGTGATAAGAGCCCATTGGGTAAAAGTATCCACAGTGCAGTAGAAGTGAGTAAAGGTGATAGCTTAGAAAAGCAAAATAAACCTTGTGGCAACTGTCTATTGATTTAGAAAGTTATGTATTGTCTTGTAACAAAGAACTTGTGACTGAGCTATGGCTGACAGCTTGGTCCTTTAAAATCTCACGGCCTCTGAGACTGATGTTTATCTGAGCAATAAATCGTTCTTAGCCTGATGGTGGTCCCATTCCTTCATTAAAAGTGACAATAATAATATAGCAAATTAAAGTAAGATGTGACAGCTACCTTTTCAATTTCTCTCTGTGTTGCTCCTTCCTTTTTCAAGCGTTCTTGTTCCACACACTTTGCATTGTAGTTTTCTTTTGATTTCTGCAAAGCCTGAGTGATGCTTTGAATATTTTGCACTGCTTCCAAAGTTCCTGAAACATCTTCTTTAGTCTGCCAAATATCACATGGTTGTCAAAACCAAAGCATTTTAATTTTAGTGTTAACAAGTCATTGGACATACATAAAGAATTATCTTATTATAATAAGATTATTATTATCTTATAATAACCTTTTTATAAGCTTTGATCTGTTCATCTCCATACTTGTGAACTTCTTTTATTAGCTCTTGTAATCTCCGCACAAGATCCAAGTGACAACTTGCTAGTTTTTCTGTTGAGGTTTTGAAAACATCCCAAACTGGTGCAAATGTCCTAGATTGAGGAAAATAATGTTAATCTGGCTTTTTTTCCTTTCAGTTGGCAATTTTTTCACTAGTGCTACAGAATAATCAGTAAGCTTACAGTTCACTTCTCCTTCTAAAACTGAAATAACAAAACACCCAACAACTGCCATAAATTCTTATTAAATAAGCTCCCAATGTACTTGACATCCTATATACTAATTTTCCATGTTTTATGTTCTACTTGTATTTGCTCTAGTAAGTAAAACACCGCAAATTTCATTTAATACTATGATGAGCACACAATAATGCCAATTATCAAGATGGTGCAAGAACAGCTTAAAATAATTTAACATGTAGTAAATACTACTATGTATATACTTTAACAGTGTGAACAAATCAGCAATTTCTTGGTTAGATACATCTCTAGTTGTCTTACATCATTGCAGCCACAAGATAGAGGAAAAAATATTGGCAAAGATGGTCTGCCACTAAAAAGGATTTATTGATTAACAAAGATGAATAAAGAGATGGGATAATTTCTCAGATTCAGATTTCTGTGCTGAATGGACTTTCTCCAGCTGTTCTGAAGATATACTTCTGCCTTGCTATTCTGGCTAATGCTGCTAAAAATCAATACTAACCATAGGCTTTAAAGCTCCTATGTCCAAAGGTTCTGTATCTGCCTGTTAGTTTAAAGACCATCAACAACTATTACCAAGTTATTCACTGATGAAAGCTCCCTACATTTCTAGATTACATTACTATAAATTTAAAAAAAACTAGTTTTTCTCAGAAGCCTGAGTTTTCATTGACCTAATCTTTCTAATGGAAAAGTATCCATTCATCATTCTAGTTTTTAAAAACATACCCTGTGTATAAAACTTCCATTTAACTATTGAATAAATCTATGGAAAACTCTCATTCTGAACATCTCTAGAACAGGTAACACTCCAAAAACCAGAAATAATAGAAATAAATAAATTCACTGCCAGATTTACAGGCCATATGTTCTCTCTTCAAAATAATTTCCATAGGCTTGAGAAAACATAATAGAAATAACGACATCTGAAAAGAACTCTGCTCTAAACACAGAGGAAAAGACAATTTATCTGTGTTTGGGCTTTGGTCTTTTTATTCAGTTCAAAGAACTGCACTGTCTTCGTCTTCATGAATTTTTGCATGGATACTAAAGACCTAACAATCATTTTTAAAGGTAATACCAACCTTCAACATTATCAATAAAATATCCAGAATCAAACTTGATTCTTAGCATGTATAGAGTCGCTTACTTCTCTCTTATGTACACTTACTTACCCAAGTTGTGTGTAATTGCTTGCAGATTTGGCTAGTTTTGTCATCGACCTTGAATATGTCTCCTCTATTGTAGCCCTGCCAAAGAAAGCCATCAAAAGTACAATCAAAATTTTGAAATTTTGAAGGTAAGAAGACTGAATATTCATTCTAAAGGTACAAAACAGAAGACTTTTTACGTGAGCTAAAAATTACTCCATTTAAATGATTTCTCAAAAGCTGTTCCAAAAAATTCCATTAGTATATTTAAAAAAATAATCTAAGAACCCTGTGACAAAATATTGCAGGGAACAGAACAAGTAAAACCCAGGAACTCACAGCTCAAAAAACAATTTTTTCCTTTCTATTTGCTGTTCTCAACTGCCATTAACATTCCTTAGTAACAGACAGAACAAAGCATCACAACAATCATCTATCCAGCACTGTCTAAACAGGAGAGTGTTACACAGCAACCAAAAAAAAAGTATTTGTAATGAAAACTTTACAATAAACAAAAAATATTTACTGCACAATCACATAAAACAAAACGAGGTGTTGTTTAATCTTCTTGTTGGGGGTAGGCTGTTATTTCCTTTAAGTTCTTCAAATAGTAATATTTGAGTTTAGAAATACACTAAGTGTTCTTATGTTTTCCTTCACTCAGACACACAATTTCACTTGTCTTTGAGAGATGCAAAGTCCAAGGGTTGGCACAGATTTCCTCCTCAGAGACGTTGCAGAGGCAATTGCCATGGAATCACCGATTACAGCAGTGGCTCCCTGCAAGTCCTTCCCTATTAATCTTCCTCACCCTCCTATTATTAAAGATAAACAGTATTTTAATTTTTCACCCTAAATCAATATTCATTACATAGTGTCAACTTAGATTTAGAAGCATCCTAGATATAAGTAAATACTATATTTGTCTTTTCTTGAAAAGCTTGGAGCAATTTCCTTCCTGCTGTGTAATACCTTTACACAGGACACGAGAGAAGAAAAAAAGACAGATGGAGAATTTATCCCTCTCTCAAGTTATACCATGACTATGACCTGGGAAGAAGTTTTCATTTCTCCTGTACAGCAACAGTTTACAAGCAAAAAGAATTGTCTTGTGAAAATATGAAAACAAAGTAGGGGTATTCACCTGAAACAGAGGAGCATGTGCTAAAACCTACTGAACTTCCAAAATAACTATCCAGTTAGTTAGTTGGAAATCTATTTGGAGAAGGTGATTAAACTGCAACATGTAACAAATAAATTTCATTTTGAATATTACCTACTGCAAAGTTACGCACCATAAAAGAAAGTCAATTCACTTTATCCTTGTTCCATACATGATCATATCTTAGATGGTAAGAAAATGTTCAACTTTCCCAGGCTTGGAAATCTTGCACACTGCACAATGGCAAGCACACATGCACCAAGCTTAGATAATTATTTTTTTGTTTTTAATTACCATGATGAACAATATATTTTGACGAATCATCTGTATCTGCTATCCAAGTTTTCCAGATTTTGTAACTTGGTGTCTTAGTTTTCCTGTTTAAAGACAAGAATTTTGACCAAAATCCACATCCCTTTTCTTTGAATCAATTTACAGCATACTTCCCTGAACTATCTCCACAAAACTGGAGTTCTGCAATTCACCACAGAGTATTAACATATATCAGTTAAAAACACTAAGAACTGAAAGATGACCAGTTAGTACATTTGTCCTACCTACTGACTTCACAGAGCACTCTGTTGTAAAGGTAACAGACTACAATTTTCTTAGTAAATTAATTTTCACCCATTTGAATGTGTGTATTTGCCAAACATTTAAAAGTTAAATGGAAACATATGCATTGCTAGTTTCATCTGATCTAGAAGATTCTTTCTATGATGCTTACAGGCAATTGGTGTAGAAAAACATTAGAAGATTCCTGGAGAAAAAAACAACATATTTCTATACATTTCTCTCCTAGAAAAGCAGTGTGATTTCTTAGATATAGAAAGTTTTGATTTTAAATGCATGCAAACACATGACAGCTCACCTACAAAATCTTCCCCATATATAAAGGAAAAAAAACAACTATGCAGGCAGCTCAACCTTTTTATTTTGACTTCTTTAACAAACAAAAATTTCTACATGCTTTAAAAGTGAGGCATGGCCTTTACTCAAGGCCAAGTTGGAAGGGGCATTGAGCAATCTGGTCTAGTGAAAGATGTCCCTGACTACAGCAGGGGAGATTGAAACTTGATCATCTTGAAGATTCCTTCTAACCGAAACCATTCTATAATCTGATGATTTTAAGAACTGTTGTCTAACCTTCCAGCAGATGAATAACTTGTCCCATTCATGATTTACCAACATTAAGCAGACTGCCTGCCAGAAAACTCACTATTTCAGATGACAAACTTCTGAACCACAGCTCCAACTGGCTCTTGATTCTTTCAATACGTGACCAGTAACAATACTGTGTCACTGAACACAGACAAGGAGGAAAACTTCTGCTCCTTCTAGGATATCAAGCAGGAATGGCAGATACAGCATAGTAATATTATTACAAATTAATACATTTCAAATGCTTGTTTTTCTCAGTGAAAAAAACTTTACAATCTCAGAATGTTCTTACAGAAATTTTGAAATTTTTTTTAAAAAATGCTTAAGATAATAATTTAAGAAGTTATTCCATATCTTACGCATTTTTTCATTACCTTTTCTAAGGTTGGAAAAAAGGAAACAATACTCTTCCCCAATTAGGCTACACACAACTAAAAATACTATTCTGTACAGCACAAGTAACAGAGATGGGCTTCACACAGACATGGGTCTTTTGTGCCCTTAGCAGTCTGTACATCTAAACACACTGACCAACACATCTCTCCTTTGCATGCAAAATCACTTCATAAAAAGTGCATTTTTTGGCTAGTCTGGAGAATCCACCAAGCCCAGATGACCAGGTGACTGCTCTACCTAGAAAGGGTAAGTACTCCAACTTGCTGAATTTGTTACCACCAACTCAGATCTGTCTACCTATTCAATAGTTTTCAGTTTTTACTCTCTTATGTATCCACTTCTGAAAAAAAGAGACAGAAAACAGCCAATGTGTAAAAAGAAATGGAAAAACAGATTCAAAATTCAAATACATGTAAATTTAATTGTCATAGGGAAGAGTTCAGAAAATCAGGTACACAAAAGCCAAAGCATAAAAACACTAGATCTAGATGGCTCCTAATACATGTTGCTCATCCACTTCACATATTTCCAGCAGAAGACAGTACTGTAAAACAATATTCAGACTATAATCTACAGAAGAAAGAGAACAGGTAACTGTGTGCACCATCTCTTAACTTTTTTGCAATTAATAAATGTGCAAAATAGATCACGGACAAGACAACTGAACCATTGTAAAATACTGCCTAATCCAATTTCTTTTTGAGACCAACAATTTGGCCCACGTGGAAAAATGTGTTCTACTGAACCATTTTTATTTCCCAGGAAGTTGAATGACATCCCAGAGTAATTTCACAAAAGCAGCAATGGACTTCACTGCATGCATTTGGACTCTCAAATATTTTTATCAAAATAAGGACACCAAATATTTGAAGTCTCTCTATTTCTTTGAATCGAAACTATATGTCACAAACTACTACCAGCTTAGGCCGCGATTGATAATTCATCCCTTATTGAGAAGAAATATCAATTTTTTCCTCAACTACTTTTTGTTAATTGTAGCCTGGCTTATCAAGAGGTAGCAGAAAAACATGGCTGAAGAATACACTAGGCAGGTTTAATATCCTCATGGAAGTAAGTCACTAGAAAGGACTGAATTTACTGCAGCTGTTCTGCATCATTGACACAGGCAACTTACCCTTAAGGAACAATACTGTAGCTTTGTTAAGTAAATTGCAATATAGCACTCAGATTCTATCTTAATGAGTTAATGAGAATTGAATTTTTTTCATAGATCTTATAAAAGTTGCAGTAAGATGGCTGCATATCTCTTTGCACATCCTGATCCATGCAAAGAAAAAAGCATTTTTTGAACTCTCACTAAGGATAAAGTATCCATGGGGAGCCTCATGTATTTGTACACAGTCATTAATCTTTAAATGTTATTTAACACACTAGAAATAATTGGCAGAAACCTGAGCTGAAACATTTTAACATGCGGAAAAAGGTTCAAAGATTTTCTTTATTGACTGCAAAGGTACATAACTTAAAAGTTATTTGAAAATAATTATTTAATTTTAAAAATATTAAAATTAAAAATTTAATTTGCAGAAGCTTATAGATAGAAAATAAACACAGAATGACATATTCTTTTTACTAGGGATTTTGTGCAGAAAGAACTGTTAAGTTTTACTTATGTCAGTATAATAAAGCAAAGAAACCAAGTCAGATACAGCAGCAAGTTATTTTTTTACCCATTTATGTAAGACCTTTCACCTTAGCACCAATATGAATAAAATAGAGCATGTCCAAAGAATACAACATTCAAGACACAAGAAGCAGAGAGATTGAGATGGTTTCTCATCAAAGTATGGAGGTAAATCTAAATACAAAGGATGTAAAACCAATAAACTTAAATGCATCCAGGTAAGGTACAGCTTAGGTCCCTGATGTGGTGCTATAAATACTGAATGATTCCATAAATTAAAGCTTTCCAAGGAAATATTCAGGAACTCAGGTAAGAAAAGGCAAATATTAAAAGTGCAAGTTTGTGAAGCATTAAGCATTTATACTAAATGTGAACAGTGAATCCCTCTGCTCAATCCAACTCAGGATTTCACTAGAACCCTTTGTGGCTTCATAATTCATTCTCTGAAAATGGGGACTTGACAAACAGAAGATTCCTTGGTTGTACAGTCTTTCCAAAAAAAGACATCGCATCTGGACTTTGGAACTCACCCATTTCTACTTAGTTAAATGTTTCTTTGTAATTTTCTCCAATTCACTTTGAAATGATGCTAATGTTAGTGCAATAGAGTATCTGTCAGATTTTTGGTGGTTATATTTTGTGGAAATTTTAAAAGTTCTTTTTAAACTGAGATCTATTTGAGGCCAAAACTTAAATTTTGAAGAAGAATTCCAGTCTGACAGCTTCTAATGCAAGAAGCCAGCAGTGAAACAGGTCCTCAATCAATACCTTGCAACTATTTTCCATCTGTTATCTAGTGTCAATAACTGAGGAAAGCAAAATTCCAAAGTAGGCATATAAGTAATTTTGTTCAGAAGGGAAATCCCTATGTTCAATGTAGCAGCAGCAGTCTTCTTTCACGAAGAACTAAATGCAGCACTAGGTCTTCTGTTTTGGAAGTTGTCGTATTTTCAGATTTCAGTCCTGTTCAAGACTGTTCAAGACTGTACAAGAACCCGTGTTATTTTCTGCACATTATTTTCTTGTCCCTATGGATTACTCTCTTTCTTTAACAAACCTAGTGTCTCAGCTTCTGAATGTATAATTATTTAAAGTTTATACTAGAAGTTGCTAGTAGCCTAATTCCATATCTATAGTAAAAACTTTGTAATTCTGATAATTTCTGCCACTTTAACTTACCATTATTCTTCCTTTTTTTTCCAAATGAAAAATTTGGATTAATTTAAATAAACTGCTGGACACCTATTATGACACTTCTAGATTTTTATTCTTTTAAATGAAACCTGAAAAATTAGAAGCTTACTATTAACTGATGCTTAAGAGTTCCTATTCAGTTCTAAGCTAATGGAATAAGTATAGATATTCCTGTAGAATGCGAGAGGTATATTAAAACAATAATTGAGTTTTCATAATTGAATTTTGTTAACATATTTTGCACGCTGTTAAATGCAATGACAAACAATAAAACCGACAAATACTATATTAAAAATATAGGATGAATACTTACCTCTCTCTAATAAAATCTGCTAAGTCCTTTGTTGACAAATGTCCATGTTTCATATTGTGGTAGAGGACATCAAAGCCATTGTTCCTTTCTCCCTAAAGATAAACAAAAAGTAGAACTATGAAACACAACATACTGAAACTATGCATTTTCACAACTGCTTTTCTTCTTAATCACTTCATCAGGAAGTTAATTATTTCTAATGCTTCTGCTTTTTAGCAATTGCTGTTAGTTCCCATTAATCCCATATGTGTAAACTAAACAAAGATCACCTCAGTTGCTACCACTATCTTTCTATCTATATATTTCTAGGCTATAGTCAAAGACATTTCTGTTGTAGATTTCTAGGGGTCTTGTATTCTTTCACTTCCCATCATATTAAACACTAAATACTGTACTAAATACTAAATACAGTAGTAAATACTGTACTCTCCATTTATCGTCTCATCCCTTTCATTATTTTACGTGAACTAAATTCAGTTAGGATTACTTGATATCCTACTTCCCCAATTCTTCACTCTTCATTTCTCTTCCACTGCTTTTTGTAAAACTGGTTAAAAAACCAATCACTAATCTTTTCCTTCTCACTTGTAGCTTCTCTGTCTATTCTTAAGTTTAGTTTTAAGACATTTTCCAGTGAGTAAGGCACACTGCACTATTAAAACTGAGACACTGCTCTAAGCACTGACTAATAAACTCAGCCAGCTCGACCTCTGGCACTATAATGAACTTCCTCCTTACAGCAAAAAGCAACAACAGAAATGAAAGGAAGGCAAGGCACAGCATAACAGCATTGCTACTATTAAAGTTTTCCTGTCAGACTACCCATTCCCCTTCTCCCTCACAAAAGCTTCAGATCCATAATGCTGCTTTTATATAAGGTGCAAAGTGTGCCCTCAGGAAAACTGCATGCATGTCCAGAGTGGAAGGGAAAGAAGAACAGGATGGTATAGCATAGAATGGAAAAGATTATTTCAGCTGGAAAGGAACTACAGCAATCATTTAATCCAAATGACTGAGCACTTCGAGGATGACCAAAAGTTTAATCATGGTGTTGATGGCATTGTCCAAATGTACCTTAAATACTGACAAGCTCAGGGCACCGATCACCATCTCGAGGTACCCCATTCCAGAGTTTGACCACCCTCCTAGAGTAAAGAAATGCCTCCTAGTGTCCAACCTGAACCTTCCCCAGCACAGTTTTCAACCATTCCTACATATCCTATCCTTAGCTCCCAGGAAGAGGAGATGGGCATCACCCTCCCAATCTCCCCTGCTCAGGAAGCTGTAGAGAGCAATGATGTCACCCCTCAGTGTCCTTTTCTCCAAACTAGACAAGCTCAAAGGCCTTAGTGGGTCCTCACAGGACAGGTCTTCCAGCACTCTCACCAACCCTGTTGTCCTCTTCTGGATGCATTCAAATAGTTTCACATCCTTCTTAAAATCCTGAACTTTTAACAAAGGCAGGTCTATACTATCAGTAAGAAAAGCCCAAGAATTTGGTCTTGTACCCTTCAAAACATTTCTGCCTGTTTAATTCTGCAAACATTTGTTTGTGCAGCCATAAAGCAAACCTTATCAGGGAAATTATACAGCTGAAAAATAAAGCTACCAAATAAAACCAAGAATCACTGATCCAGATCACTGCAAGGAAACAAACAAGCTGTATTGCTCAGCAGAAGAGGTGGGGCTAGGAGGAGAAGGCATACAGGGATCTGCCATCTTAAATAAGGAGAAGCAACCATGGGTGGATGGAAAAACTCCACAGCAGCCATGTTATTAAGTCCACTTCCACTAAGTTTCAAGTTGCCTTAAAGGACACCATAGAGAGACTCAAAAATTAACAAATAATAGATAACTGAAGGCAATTTGATATAGATTACTACTCAGGATTATTTGCTTTACTTCTTCCAAGCATTGGGAAAAACAAAACCAAAGGGAAAAAAAGCACCTTAAAAATCATGGTTTCCATGGTTGCAGTAAGCTGTAACCTGAAAAGGTGCACCAAAATTCAGATTAGTTTGGTATAAGTGCAATTACAGTCTGTAAAAAGTACAAACAAAACTAAACAGAACACATGACAATACAGCAAACTCTAAAAGGACTCTCCACAGAGCAAGGCTTCTACAGACTTGAAAAGTAAAAGAAAGATAAGAACACCAATTACTAGAAAATGTAACTTTATTTAAATGTTGTCCTACTCAAATACCAGTCTAAATAGTTTCTTTCCCCTTTCACCCCTATTTAAATATTTTTCTTTGTAGTTTAAAGCCCACAGTTACTCTGAATACTGGTGCACTAACTTATTAACTATATGTAGTTACTTAATATAAACCCTGAATGCCACTGCATTATAATTAAGACTTCATTGGTATTTTCAATTAGAATACAGAATATAATTCTTATTTAACCTCTCCAAAGTTGTTACTGTACCCAAATTTATAGCTAAACAAATAAAATTTACAAATAAATGTTAGGCACTTTTTCCTGAAAAACTAATAAAATTCTCCTTTATGAAATGTTCTTTGCTTTAAGGTGTTTCTTCCAGCTAAACCAACATGTTACCAAAATGTGCTGAACATAGGCCACACTTAAACTTTTCATAATGGAAGCTTTTAAAGGAACCTTCTCTACACTGGAGTTCCATAAATTTCCTGCAATTTAGAAATGCAGGAAGGGTAGCACAGCCACGACCCAGCCTCTTGCTGCAGCCTTCCTGATAAACCGTCAGAAATGTGACCGTGCAAATCTTTAGAGAATGAAATGAGGCTGAACAACCAATTGCCATCATTATCTTGTTCTCTAACTGTAACTGAAGGTTACTGCAAAGGAAAAAAAATTTCCACTTAAATTAGGTTTTCTGATCAGTCCTATTCTTTTTCCTCACTTCACAATGAATAGTAGAAAGCATGACAGAGAAACAGAACAGATGCTTTTCTCAACTGAGTCCCCCAAAAGCCTCATCTCTTATACATATCAATGATTATCAGAGGTTAGGAACCGATGTGAAAAAGACATTAAAGTTCAAACAAAGCAGCAAGTCAAAAGCAGGCTCACAGATTTGAAGGCCTATTTGATTTAAGTCTGGTACACATAGATGACATGTCTTCACTTGTAAATATAATGTGAAGTATAACGTATATTACCTGTATTAGGCTCTACCTAAAAGCACAAACATCAAAACTCTTCACATGACCAACAGTTCTGATGACTAACCTGATAATGATTCTGCTAATGTTCGGAGGCATACATGTACCCAAACCAAATTAAGTACGGTGTGTCAATGCAGAGAGCAGATGTTTTTCTACTTTAGAAAAAGCTATACAGCCTTTCCACAACTTCTCCATTCCATAGTTATATTCATGAAGAGCAGTAATCAGAGTTAAGGCTCTGTATTTAGCATAATGAGACAGATGTATGTGGTGGGAAAAGGAGAAGTTGTTCAATTTACAAAAGCCAAGTAAGTATTTATCCTTTTACATGCACATATGCCATCAACACTGTTTGTGTTTTGGTTGTCTTTTCTGAACATTTCTCCTTCCCACACATACTGTATAGAGTTGTGTACATGGAAATTTTGTGTCTTAAGACACTTTTTCTTCATTGGGTGTTTTTACTTGCTCATCCCTAGTGGCAACAGTAATAATTGTGATCATTGGAAGACCAGTACTAGCCTACTTAAAAATAAATTAATGCAGCACATAGCAGAAGGAACTGATGAAACCTTCCACTCCCATTCATAACCAATTACCATTCACTGGTATAACAGACAGTTAAGTCAGATGCAGATTCTTCCTCCACAAGTTGCATAGTGGAGAAAGACAATCTTCTGCTGTCATGTATAACATCAGGCTCTACATAACAGATTTCAAGATCAGTTTAAAAGACCATTCTGAATGTCATTTTGTAGGTAAACTGCCATCTGTTGAGGGTGATCCTGTCATTACGCAATAAAAAACAAATGTAAAACTGTGTATGAGAGTGCAAAATGTAAGCGGTCCTCTCTCCATATAGGCACCATTTAATTACCCTGAAGTCCATTAGCAGTTTTCTCCTTCTTACTCAGAGCTAACAAAACTCTCTTTAGAAGATGGTGTTTGTTCTGAGATTTCCTATTCTATACTACTGTAAGAAAGCTCTTCTGTATCTAGAGCATAGATGTCCCCTGACAGCAAGCCATTAGAGAAAGTAAGACTTCAAATATAAGTAAAGACTTAAATAAGCCTACAACAAAGCAATACTGACCAACTTTGTACACAAAACAAATTAAGTTATGGAAAGCAAGATCAACAAGTCCTTCCATTTCCCTTTACCAAGAACTAGTTGCAAAGATATCCTCATGGAAATGAAAGTAGCCCCGTCAGCAAATGTGTAGTCAGAAATCAGCATTTCCATGACTTCTGCATAACAGGAAACACATTACAGGAACTCTGTGGGACTGAGCTACTTAAAATACTTCACAATTTTAAGAATAAGTTTGTTTGTTGCAATTAAAAAGAATTCTGAATGTAAAATGTGCATTTAGTAAAATAGCCAGAAATTTCTAGGCAATCTGTAGCAGCATTCATTTTCTATATTTCAAATCAAATTGTTTGAGTGCAAGTTCTGTCTACTTTGGATTAAAACTGTTCAACATTAACATCTATTAGCATAAAAACATTATACTCTGTTACACCATTTTCTATTTACCCAGTACAAATAAATGGTTACATTATGGTGACTCTGACTGGTCAGATACTAAATTCAGGACTATGTAAACTCATTTCAGATGCTCTGACAAACACTGTTGTCATGTTATTTAAACTGTTAATCCTTGTTGCAGTTTCAATTAAATAACATGTCTTCCATGCGTTGTTTTTCCTAGAAAATAATTTAATTTAATGGGCCCTGAATAGATAAAAATACTCCTGTGATTAATATTATGGTCTTACATTTTTGAAAGTTACCTATCCATAAGTTTCAGTTTCTGAGTGTCTGAAAAGAGCTGTAGAAAATTGAGAGCACTGAAATGTGAAAGAAAAGCAGTCACCTAATGCATACACAGGTAATGTATCTTCAGTTCTGAAAGTTTTGAGAAGATTGAACACAAAAACAACCTGTCAAATTCAATTTTCACCCTTCTGTTTCAACATATCAAATAAAGATCAGTTCCAGAGAAGCTCTATGTATATGAGGAAGGACAGAGACTTCCCATCTTATATAGGTAACTAAAATGATTTTTTAATTAACAAATGGAAGGCTGCCAACTTTTGCTATATACAGACACACACAGAGGATACTAAGTAAATATTGCACAATAGCTCTACTGAAACAGAGCATCCAGCTGTACGCCCAGCAGAAGAGTAGTGCTGCACAGACATATGAATGTAACTCCAGATGTCAGCAGGACAAGTCTTTGTGCCACTCATATACGTAAAAGTTCGTATGACAATGCATCTTACCCTTGATAGAGCAAGCTTCTTCACAAAGCTATAATTATTAAACAAGGATACTGCCAACCTTTATGCTCCACAAAAATATTTGGGGGAAAAAAAAAACAAACTAATCTTCAACACAGCCATTCTCAAAAGCTACAAGTAAAGTAAACAATTAAAATATTTTTTTAAACTGTCAAAGCCAATTTATACATATGTTTTTATATGCCAGAAATTCCAAAGTTTTTGAGCATAGAGTTACAAAGAAACCAGCTTCAGCTATTCATAGAACTTCCAATAGTTTAATTCATTTGGTTAATTTTAAACAATTCATAACCAAGAACTGACTGATTTGGAAGGTGCTTATTTTTCTTGACTTGTCAGTAGTTATTCCTTTAAACTATGTTATAAGAATCACCTGCACTGGTTAGTTTAAATACAACATCAAAGTCTAAGTAATATTTTCTGTTAAGAAAACAGTAAGTCAGTGATAAACAACACTTTCTATACTCCTATACCAGTAACAGTGTACTCAAAGTGACAAAATGTAGCTATGCCTAACAGAAATAGTTTATGATAGTGTTACCTTTAAATTATGACATTGTTTTGATGTAGCATATACACAGCAGAAAGCATACAGTCTTTTATGACAATCCTAATTAGGAGTTGGAAATATTTGGACATGTGACTTGAATGCATAAAACTCACAGACACAAGAATCAAAGCCACTTATAGCCTGTACTACTAGTTCATAACTTTTGATACCCAAAAATATCCTCCTGGCTTGGAAATTTGGTCTAAAATGTCATGCTGCATAAGTAGACCCTTAAATTTTCCAAGTGATAGTAAATTTTTTAAGTGACAGTAGAGGTCTCTATACTTCAGCTTTACACATCCTGAAAACAGTCTTATTTATCTCTCATTGATCTCTTACAGAACACTGAAGACATAGCAGGCTCATCCAATTTTCTTACATCCTCTAACAACAACAAAACCAAAGTATGCAATTATTTAAACACCTTCAAAAGCAGTGCAAGAGGAAAGCATCAGGATAATTTTCAAGACTTACAACAAAGAAGGTAAGATTTGCTTTGCTTACATGATCACATTTAGTAAGACAGCAGCTTAAATAGTGTGTAAGAAATTGATACTCTCATACACGTAACTCCCCTTTTCTGGATAAACCATTAAAGTCCCTTAAGTTTCTGATCTCTTTTCCTATTACAGCAAATTACTAAGGGAGAACATCATACAGTTTAAGATCCAGACTTCTATTTCCAATGCACAATTTCAGTTGCAAGTTAATAACAGCATCTATGTCAAATAATTGAATATTAATTATGATTTGGATAAATTTTTAAATCAGTGCTTTAAAAAGCATAACTATTCTATTCCATACTTCCAAAAATATTTTGTCTGGGGTAACCTAGAAGGGCAAGGAAGAAATGACAAAACAATCCTTCTGAAGTTCTACATACTACCACCTTCCTTTCTCTTTACAAATTTCTCTTCATTATTTTTAGTCATTATGCATTCACTGCATTTTCATGTATCTTCTAATTCCCAGCTTAACTTTCTCATCATAATTCAGAGCCTACATGGATTGCTTTCCAAGTCTTCCAAAGCAGTAGCAATTCTGAACAAAAACGTATTCTGGAATGTTAGTGCAAATGAAGATTACGAATAATCAAAAATGCATAAACCTATAATTTATGCCTGGTTCTGAGGATATACGGAAACTCAACACTTTCAGATTTTACAAATCCATCATTACAGTTAATTTTGAAAAATATTCACCCACAGCAGGAAAGAAGGAGCATTCCCTATTCCTCTTAATTTTACTTCTATACAAAATAAAACCCTGTCTATGGTATCACAAAAATTTCTTGGTCAAATTTTGCAAGTTAAGACCCTATCTAATGTCTTTGTCATCACCACAAGACAAACACAAACAAACAAACTTCTTGGCCTACCTTGTGTAATTTCTGACATATGAGAAAAACCTGTACTAACAGAAGGAATCATCCATGTCTTGGCACTCATTGGCAACCCACACTAGGGGTTTTGCTAACAAAGCTATAGGTAGAGACTCTTTAAAGCAGAAAGAAAGAAATGGGAATTTGAGGTAGATATCTTCTGCCTCATACTTGCTGGAAGCATTTGTGAAGACACAGACGTGGAAACAGAACATATGGGAATGGCCCAATTTAACTGACTTACTAACAAAACAAAACACAACTGATGAGACAGTTAAATGAATGTACCACAGTATATAACAAAGCTTATAGAAAGGCTCATTTTCAGTGATGATAGCTGAATAAACAACTTCTGTTTTGCTTTAATCTTAGAAGATAGAAGCTTTTCCAATCAAAATGCATCTTTTTATATTAATTTTAATATTATTTTTATGAAAGACAAAATTCTTCAACATGTTAGTTTAATACAATCTCTCACACTGAGGCTTCAAATTAAGCAGATTTGTATGTCAAGAGATCAAATCTAGTATCTTGGGTCATTAAATTTTAATAGTATGTTGAAAGCAAAGGAGTCAAAATGAAGTACAAGATTGCAAACAAAACATAAACTTGAGCTATGCCTTATATTCAAGAAGAGTGTAATTGTGAAATTCGTTTTTCGTGAACTTTAAATATAACTGCTGCTTACAACTGAAAAAGCATGCGTGTAAAAGAAATTTTGTCTCTTTTTAACTTCAATCTCAAGCAATAACAATATTTATGTTTCTGCTACTTCTTGGTAAAGAGGCACATAAAAAAATTACAAAAGTAGCAACTTTGTAAACAGTCCGGTGACTAGGAGAACACTTATTTCAATGTTTCAAAGTAGCAGAGGTCATAATGAAAACTAGTTGCACTTCACACGAAACTCAATCCATTTAACTTTTATCCCGATATATCTACCTACTTCAAAAACCAGATATCTGCGCAGAGGTGACGTATAAAATCGCATGTCCAAAGCAAGCTGGAAAGCCTGTTGTTCCCCTAAGCCGGCTGCTGCTCGGCTGTACCTCCTCACGGGCACACGGACACGAGCTACCGGTACAAAAGCGTGGAGCGCCGAGGCGCAGCTGTGCCTTTGCGTGAAACAAATGTGAAGCTGCGACAGCCCGTGCTGTGTTCTCCCGTAGAGCACCAAGACTCACTGCCGCCCAAGTCACCCCCAGGAACCGTGCTGACTACGAGCGCCGGACCCCTGTGCACAGAGTGGCGTCCGCGCATCCCTCGGCCCAGCGCCTCATGGCAACCACGCACCCCATCCTATCCTATCCCATACCACCCTATCCCTCTTCCCGCCGTCTCTCCGCAGCGGAGCCCGAGCACGGTGGCGCGGGTAGGGCCGGCCGTACCCCTTGCCCTGCCGCGGGCTGTAGGCACGCCCCTCACCGCGGCCCGGCCCCGCCGTGGCGGGCGCAGCGAGCACGAACCCCTCGACGCAAGGCCCCGGCCCAGTCCCGGGGGTGGCGTAAGAGCCGAGGCTGCTCTCGCAGTGGGGACCGCGGCTGCCCCGCGCCGCGCCCTGCCCGTTCCGTCCGCGGCGCGGCGTCACCGGCCTGTGGCGCTGCCCTACCCAGAAGCTCTCCACGAAGTACGCCATCCCTCCTCCGCCGCCCGGCCGCCGCAGCCGCCGAGACGCGACGGAGGAAACGGGCGCCGCAGCCGCGTTCCGCCCTTCCCGTGACGGAGCAGCCGCCGCCACCGCTCCCGGCCCGGCCCGGCCCCGCGCCTGCGCTCGGCCGCCGCCGCTGCTGCGCAGGCCCGGCAGCGCCGGGGGCAGCGCGCGCCCTCTGGCGGGCGCGGCGAGAGCCGCGGGTCCGCGGCGGTGCGGGCGCGGCGGCAGAAGGCGCTCTGGGAAAGCTCGGGTGAAAGCCCTGCGGGCCTCTGAGCGCCGGGGAACGGCCACGCTTAGCGCCACCGCGCAGCGGGGAGACGAAGTCCTGCTGTTGGAAGGTTCTTCACCCAGAGGGTGGCTGGGCACTGGGAGAGGCTGCCAGGGCAGTCGTCACAGCACCAAGCATGAGGGAGTTCGAGAAGCGTTTGGACATCACGGGTCACGGGGACACGATACGATTCTTGAGGATGTCCTCTACGGGGCTACGAGTCGGACTCGATGATTCTTGTGTCCCTTCCAACTCAGAATATTCTGTGATTCTGTGAAGTGGCTTCACAACCAAGTCTTATTCCAGCTAAGTAGGGCAAGGTCCTTGAAAGCAAGGTCCTTGATGATCACTAGTCCCGCAGTGAATTTTGCTGATAAAGCGTAATCTGCCCTCCTAACAGCATTGTCCCATATGTTTGCAGTTCCAGTGGCATGCTCCTAATAAAGATGCATTTCATCTCAAGCCATTGTCTGGAGAAAATGGTTAATTCAGGTCTTCAACTTCTTCAGTGATGGCTCAGTCTGTAGACCCTTCATTGACTCAATATAGGGTATTAGCCAGTGGGATGTTGCCAATTATTGGTCCAGAACACAGGGCCACTCAAGTGCCACCTGTGCCAAATCTGTACCTGGAGTGCTCCTTTTCTCTGTGTGTATATATATATATGTGTGTGTGTGTGTGTGTGTGTGTGTGTAGACAGACAGATAGTCTTTGTTGAGGAGTCAGCACCACTGACTCCTCTTTGTGTAGTCTTTGTGGGACTCCAGAGAGTTCCTTTTCTACCTTAATAGGGTGATTCCTTGCCCAAGACAGCTAAAAATAGAGGGCCATGTCTAAGCAGCAATGTGAGGGGCTGCAGCTCATTGCCCAATGCAAACATGTGGTGCTTTATCCCAACTTGACCTGTGGTTTTGTCAGCACAAAGTTTTATCCAAACCAGAAAAATAAGATGGTGATATTGCCAGATGGGTGTTCAAGGAGCTCCCCTCTCTTATGGAAACCCTATTAGTTCTGGTGTGAAAAACCTCACCTTCTTTTACATTGTCACTAACCATTTTTTTTACTTTGTTCTGTATGTTATTAGGTAAGGCATAGAGCACAACATTCAAATCATCCCTCAGAACCTGATGAATTCACCAACTCATATCAAATTTACGCTGAGTAAAGTCTTCCATGAAAGAAAATGGTTAAGAAAAATGTAGTTCAGAAGTTTTCAAAACTACAGAAATTCATCTATCTTTACTAGAGATATTTTCATGGAACTTTAGCAGTATCATACTGAAATGGTATTACAGTTATTGGCAAATGGCTGTAGCTTTAGTTCATCACTTCTGTAGCTCCACGGTGAGTTTAGTTTCTTTCTTTCTGGCAATGTTGTCCCAAAGTTCCAGTGTATGCCAAGTTGATAACTTGTCAATACAGAGAATACTCCTGTATCTCTTTCACAGTACAAATTTCTTTAGAGGTCCCAAGACATTTAGATCTCTCTTTTGATAAGAGAAGCATGTGTACTGTCATTTTTAACACTAATAACATGCTGTAGTGTTGCAGATAGGTAGAACTTTACAAAAGGATAGCCTTGTAAAACCACGGCTCACTCCTGTTACTTTGGCTAAGTAGAAAAGGCTGCTGGGAGTGACTCAGCTGTCTTAGAGATAGAAAAACAAGTTATATAACCATTGTGTGTTCACATCATTGTGTGTGGTGGTTGGTTGGATGATGTTTGTTGTATTTTAGAAGTACGTAACTGATTAAAAATCTAACTGCTTAAAAGTACCTGTTTTTTGCAATAAAGGAGTTCTCTTTTGCACTTGCCTGGGGACTCTGCATTGCTCTGCTGCGTAACACTACATTTGAAGAACACTTATTTAGTCCTCTTTTTACTTAATATAAGTAAGTAGTCTGCATTATGATCTGTTACAAAAAAAATTACATGATTACAGTACATTCTGCAGTGTGCACTGCAATCTGTCAGGATGTACACCAGGACAAACAACAGATAATTGCTGCATGAGCAGAGCTGAAGCTTTCTATTCCATAGCAGATAGAAACACACCTTTCATAGGGACAGATACTGTGCTGTGATAGGAGGAGTGTCAGGTTCACTTCTACATTTCACATAAAAGATCCTATCTTCCATATTTTCAAAGCTATATAGTTCTGCCTTATGTGCTGCTATATTAGATGTGAAGCAACTGTTGCAGTTCTTCAGCAATCTACCATGACAGAAATATCAAACCCATCCTCAGGTTTTCAACAGCTTTCCACACAAATTTGAGTGAAATGCACAATCTTAATGTTAAAGCATGTTTCAACATAGGTACAGCTATACAGAAAACCACTTTGATCTCTATCATGATCAGGATCGAGATTACATTTCAATATTTTTCTACATAGAGAAATCCATAATGGATTACTAAATGTGGTGACAATGTCCCTTATTCTGGAAGTCCCTGATCTGCATGTTAGTGAAGTCTTTCAGAATACTTTGCAATACTGTCATTTACAATTCTTTAATCTTATCTTCTTCCCTAGGTATTGGCTGCCAAGGACCGGATACTAGGTAAGGTAGACTCTTTGTCCCAGTACAGTCGTTCTTTTGTTCTCCTGTAATAGAGGCAGAGAGAACAGGACATTATTTTGAAAGCCATAAATACACAGTGAGTCCTGTAAAAGAAAACAAGAATTCCTTGCATGTTTTCAGCAGTGTTCACAGAAGATCAAAATAGTTTTCTGGATTGCTGATTTTTTAATAGTTTAAAAAAGCAGTTCTTCTCATAATCTACATGAGTGTAAGGTCAAAGAACCATCACAACAAACCTCACTGAAAGGGTATGAAGAACTAAAGAGACAACTTAGCTATACTAGTTCACTAGTTATATTTTATGTCTTGATTTTAAAGAATTTAAGAAGAAACACTCTGGAATGAGTTGCTTTCCCTTATAGGCTTAACCAAATCTTCTCCACTAATAAGGAATGAGTACGACTAGAAGTAAGTGAAAAAACAAGAATTTACTAACAATCGGAACAGCAACAGGCAAAGAATAACAGTAAACAATTGCTAGATACTATATTGCTAGACCTCACAGGGTACCACCCCACCAAGATGGCTCTCCCCAGATGAGCATGTGTCATGGACAAAGGGGAAAAGAGTGCCAGTCCTTCCTCTGCTCACTGCTCTGCTTATCTCCCTGATGACTAGAGCTCCAACTGGTATTCTCCGGATCACGGGGCTAGAACCTGTGGAGGAACTTTGCTTTTCTCTTGCAAGAGATGGTAGGGCAGGCAAGGCAGGACAGCGGGGCTGAGGTGGCTTGTGGTCTTCTCTCCTCGGCCAGGCGCTGCTGGTGGAATTTGCCCTGAGGCAGACCAAGACCACTAACTGCAGCTTCTCTGAGATGAGAAAAAAACAAACCCAAAAGAGAACCCAACCCGAAAAGCCTCTGTCCACACTGCCTCGGCAAGAAGCCAAGAGCCAAAAAAGGCAGCCAGAGTGAGAGCCCTGCCTCAACAAAAATGAAAAGCCCAGCAAGGCAAAAATTAGGTAGTCAAAGAGGCCGAGCTGCCTGCAAACAACGATTTTAAAATGCTCACAGTACCACCCTTCCCTGTTCCATTTTCCGGCTGCAGGGTCTTAAAGAGACAGTAACAAATTTTGGGCACAGATAGATCTGGAATACAGTAACATTCTGGGTTACCCATGGCAGAGTATTAGGTTTTTTCAAAAAGTACGGTATTTAACATTACTATGGATTGAATACATGTTAAAGGAGGCATTTAGCTCACCTCCTCTTACAGAAACAGTAACCCTGATTGTGCAGTTCACTATCTGCATCTCCACATACTCATTCTCCCATATTTCCAGCTTCTAGTTTTATAAATATTAATATTAACTTATTTTCAACATAAATAAAGATTGAATTTTGGTTTTACTTATAGCAACTAAGTTATTTTTTTATGTCTAAGCCATCTGAAAATGAATTAGAAACACTAGGTAAAATAACTGTATTCAATTACCAGTATAATCCTTAATACATGAATTGCATGTACTAGTTTTAAGATTTTAAAAAAGAATAATCCAAGCAATTACCAAAAATAACACGGATTATTACAGAACTTATTGTTATGAGTTACCAATGAGCTAGTTGACATTTAAAGTACCTTACAAATTAAGAGAGCTAAGAAACAGATTCAGATAAAATGTATACTCTAACACTATACTTTAAAGACGATCTGAAGAAGCAGATGGAGGTATTTTATATACCACATATGTAGTTCATATACTACATTGAGAATATGCCCTGAAAAATGTGTTTTCTTTCTTTATTATCTTTGCTAAAAGAACTACTCAAAAATCTATAGTTGTATTTGGAAGACTGCAAGCAGAAGGTGATATAAAAAGCCAGAGTTTTTTACCACTGTGGTGGAGAACAAAAGATGAAGACAGAGTGAACTGTTAGCAAAGTCCTTTTCCAGAGTTGTTTTGGTCAGTACTGTCAGACTACCTTGTAGGATTTAAAAGCCACCAGGATTATGCTCTAACCAAGCAATGGTACCTATATACCTGCAGAGACTACCGAGAAGTTTAACAATTCACTTGCTTATGACCTACACATTATCTTCATTACCAGACATTCACTGCAGCCTTTTTGTTACAGAAAGTGTTAACAAAATAGGCAAAATGTTAGCACTGGTAAAGCTTAGGAAAAAAAAATCTGTAAAAGAGATTATAATGTTAGCAGCAAATACAGCTAATTTGAAATAATTTATTCAAAGGGAATTCTCCCAGATAATCTTAATACAGGCCAAGACCTTTTCTGAAATACATGCATAAACGGAAAATGTAGTCTGATGAGAGAACACTGCTCTCTCTCTCTCTTACGGCCTACATCATACTTTTGATAGGTTGGGTGTTTCTAGTGTTATTTCTAAGTATAAGATGAACAAAAATATTTGTCAACAAAGTCATAGCCATGTTATTACAGTAAGACATCAACTGAATTTCTTTAAAGCTGATGCAATATTTAATTAAAGCTATATCAAAGTAGGGAATAATATACATGTTCTGTTGAAGATTTGCAGCGACTTTTAATGGTACTGTTTCCTACATCCCTGGAATTATGGATTCCATTAGGCTGCATCATCTGACTGCATGCAGTCAGTTAACTGCATGCTTTTATTGATCTGGACACCAAGCTTGACTGTATCCCCAGTATAACTGAGTATTCATTAACTCAATTACTTAAGTTATGAAGCCAACAGTATTGTTTCACAATTAGTCACTTGGTGTTAATGGTCCACCTTTATAACTCTTCTGCCAGAAGCATGTCTCATTAAATCAACCATCAATCAAATGGAAAGCTCAGAAAGTAGTTAGTAAACATAAGTAACAACAAACCAGAATAGCTAAGTGGCTGAAGATTCCATTTTGACTTCTTGTCCCATTTCAGTCCTGCATGAAAAATTCTGGGAGATTTCTAACATATTCAGGAGATGCATAGTAACACCACACTGAAGTTTTTAATCTATATTCTATGTAAGATGGGGAATTAACAGGATAAATTATTATGCAGCTGTACCCTATAGGAGTACATTCAATGGTTAGTTGAACTCATACTCTTGACACCTTAATATTTTTAATATTACATACATGCCTACTTACTGGCAAATATGTCAATCAATGAACTTGGAGCAGCAGTATATTTGTAGTCAACTAGTAAAAATAACCTAAATCAAAAAGAAAAGACTGATGTATTTAATACACTGAAATTCAATGAAAGATGAGGAAACATGAAGTGTTTAGAAGAGCAAGCTATGACTATACAACTACTTAGCACCAAAGTGTTCCATAGTACAGCACCTACTGTGGTGGTGTTCTGATCACAAAGATCTTCTCCACTCTTGTTATAATATACAACAGAAAAGGTAATTGGTGGAACGGTGTGAAGCCAAGCTAATAAGATTATGTGGTATCTCAATAAAGTTATCTTAGTACAGCATATATAAGAATACATGGTACCTATGTTCTTAATAAACCAAAGACAGCTTTCAAGTATTAACATACTTACAGAAGAGCAACTGCTTGGGATTGAGTTCATGCAAGACAGTAAATGAAATAATGAAAGATATTGGTCTGGATGGGTGTTTTAGCTGCTTATATAGGAAGCAGCCAATGAAATATTGTGAAAAAAGTGAAATGTTTTGGCTATACAAATCCTTAATTAAGATTGAACATTAAAAATCACAATGTCAGTATGAACAGGATGGTCAGTGAATGGCTTCCAATTGAGCAAAAGTAATACGTGAAAATAATTCTTACCTTTGATTCTTAACATCCATAGACTGACACACTGATGCCTACTAATGGCAGCCATCAGCTTTAGCAAACAGAAAAAAAAATGTAAACTTCAGTGTCCTTGTAACTTCAATAAAACTCTTAAAGCCTAATTCCTTCTGAAGACATGTAACAATCTGGAAGGCATCCTGTCTGCTCACACAGACGACTTTGGAGGTTTAATTTGTGTTGATTTTATGTGTTTTTTTCCTGTGGGTTTTTTATGTTTGTTTGTTTGTTTTAAAGGTACAAAAGTAGCCTATGGGTCTTAATCATCTCAAATAATCTTAAAAGATGCTTATGGGTCTTAATCAGAATAACTAAACCCTGAGTTATTACATCAGGCAATTGTCCATGTTAAATAGTGGCTTTTTTAATGGAATGAGAAACAGTTACCTGACTGAGTGAATGCTAGCAACACAACTGAGAGCTATGGTCTAAGGTTCCAGCTGGCTTCCATGTGGTTTCAGCCCAATGATGAAAACAGGTTTGGCGTGCAAGGATAAGGAGGATGGAGATAAAATTAAAACTGGATACATATTCCTATGGCAGAGTACTACTAGAGAAAGTGATGCAACTGTTTTACTGCTTTATGCTAAGATATGTAAAGAATAAAAAAAAAAAAAAGAATACTTTAATTTGTCCTATGGTTAATGTGATCTTCCAAAGCTAGAAGGAAAAGGTGCATATATTTACACACATGATTTCAAAATGTTGATTTGAGCATGTACATTTAAGAATGAAAAACATATATGCAAGACAATGACCATCAATACATTAAGGAGAAAAAAACCCCACCATATAAAATGACTCAAAACCTCCATTTGAGATATTAATTTTATTAAGACACTGAAAGATGTGTTTCTAGGAAGAAAAATACATTAATATTTAGTTGTAAAACATTTTCCCATTATTTTTTGTGGTTTAGCTCATAAGCAAAATCCTTTTTACAATGGTACTCTTCACTATGTTTTGAGTTTTCAAACTACAGAACCCTTCAGTTTCTATATCTGTAAGTCACAGAAACTTCTCAATAAGTCAACATAAACGTAAAGCTGAAAGATAGCTTTACCCTGTAAAGACAATACTTAATAATTATTCCAGGGTAAAATGAGAGGTAAATAAATCTCACTTCCCTTAGTGTAATTTATCACAGAAATAAAATTCTACCTAGTATTTCTATTAAACACAGAGGGTGCAGAGAGAAATAATGGAAAATTTAAAAATATTGGCATAAATTACAGTAACACTGCAGTAGTTATGTACCCAAATTAACCAGTATGCTTTAAACACAGAAAGACTTTGAGCTCACCTCTGTATTTAATACAGGAAACTTATGACCATTCATTTTGACAAGGGGCACGAAGAGAAGGAAAAAATAGGTAAAACTGTCAGTGTAACAACATCTTATTCTCATTTTTTAATATATTTTGAAGTATGGAAATACATATTTCCATATATTTAAAAATTATAAATTAAGATGTGAAAAGTAATATTTATACCTGAAGACACCTATATCTATAGAAAAAGATATATATATATATATATATATATATATATACACACATACATATACCTCATTTTTAATTTTCACAATTCAAATTGAAGTCTGGTAGACAGAGTTGATGTCACCAATAAACCCCTTGAAAAACTGTAACTCAGAAATAATTCCTTATATGCCTTCACTTATACATGTATGTACGAGTACTTGTGCAGCATAATTAGATCTGCTTTGCTTAAATTGGATGGATTATAGGAAACTACTTAAGTCTGTCATTATTCAGATTAACATTTGGATGTCTTTTGAGAGGTTTCAATAGTCTATACTGCTCATTTTATGCAGAACAAGGGTAAATGCCTGTGAAAGATCAGTCCCTTACAATGCATTATGTTTCATTGTGAATAATTCTGGGATAACAAAAGCTACAAAATAGTAGTCTGTGAGCACTTAACATACATAAATTAATTTCTACACACTCTTATGCCTATTGAAATACCTCTTCACTCAAATACATCTTTAAATGTCTTTAAAAAAAAAAAAAAAAAACCATGATGTACAATTATGTTCAATCTTTTGCACCATTCCACAAGCTTTGCAACATTCACTTCCTGTACTCAAAATTAACTTCATCCTTTTAACATTTTTAAATACAGGCAGTAATTAACCTGACTCAGAATTAGAGTCCACAGCTTAAAATCAGGTTTTGAGCTGACAGAAGACTTGAACAAACTATTACAAACTATGTCAGAACATAAGGTGAGTAGAAATGCCTATCTGAAAGTAAGCTAAACTTGTCCAATCGCCTCCCACAGAGCCACTGATATGTTCAGCCACCAGGAACTGATATTTCTGCTAAGCAGCTTCGTCTCTACACTGCTGTTCTGTGGCTTTCTCTTGTTTCTGGAAATGGAAGTCCTTCATTTAAGCAGAGTTTCAGCCAAGTGTACAAGTAATTAGTTTCTACTATAAATTTCATTATAGTATTTACATCTATGCATTTTATTGCCATATTAGTCAGTTGCTTATCTAGTGTAATGACTAAGTTCAATAAAATGATCAATAGATAAGCAATCTGTGCTAGACATATGTCATGGTCTAAGTTGCCTACATGCTATTGACCAACTGTTAAATATCAGAAGTGAACATAAAATGTTAAACTCCACATGAGTGGATTGAAAGAAACTGTTGTTTCATATTTTAGAGACTTTTTAAACTGTAGAACTTCCTAAAGTTCTGTAAGAACAACTCTTTAAATAGTTTGTATTACCACGATCCCATGAAAGCTAGATAAAATTAGACTAAGACCACTGCAAATTCTGGTTCAAGGTCTTGAATAATTTAAATTTATTTCTGGTTTACTCATTGTTTAATTATTCACATTATAGATAGCCCAGGAAATAAGTACAACATTTTTCTCCCCTTTCCCATTTGGTCAGACTTAGCAAGTATCAACTGTTTCAAGAAACATAGTTAATGTAACATTTCTCAGTAGTAAAATAGTTACCAGTTATCACCCAACAGGTTATAATTTCAATCCACCTAAACCTCCTTTTTCATACATTGGTTTACCCTCAGGCAGCATTAAGTAGCTAAACTAAACTAACATTAAATTATCCAAAAACCATTTCAGATAAAACTGAAACCATTTCAGATAAAAAAATCCTTATTTCAGAGCTTCTAGTATCTACACTTGTGAATTAAAAGAGTGCATTATTGGATAAGGCAAAACATAAACAGAACTATAAATTTTAATCATTCATCAAAAATTGGAATGCAATATCTATATTTCAACAACTTTATTAACATAGTCAAGCAGTGATTAACATTCACATCTATTATGTCACATCATACAAATGTAAATACAAAATTACTACAGTACAATATATATTCTCTGCATGATCCAAAATATTTGGTGGCCCCAAAAACTCTTTTAAAATTCAGCAGCTTATCAAAAATTAAAACCATATTCTATTTAAAATGAAGTTCTGTTAGCACATAGGCAGACTTCAAGAAATATCACTCAATTTAGTACAGTTTGAGAGGTTGCAGGAGGATATGTTTGAAGGAAACATTCCAACATTGTGGCAGATACAGAAACATAAGGTTTAAAGCTTTCAAGCAAAACTTATACAACCTAAGTTGTCAGCAGAAAGATCTGGTCACCTTTCATTTAAAACTATTTTGTGTACTTCATCCAATTTAAAATTTTAGAAGTCTCTAGTATCACTAAGTCAGACACATATACAACATAACATAACGATTTATCTCTTTCCACAAAAAAAGATACCACACTGCAGATTTCAACAGCCAAATTAACCTCCTTATACCAATCTTTTTATTCTCATTGCTGTCCTCACAAAAACCACCCAAACCTTGTTAATTTTGTTGCTCGCTCGAAATAAGGGAATAGATACCTAAAGTGAAAATTAGCACAACAGAACAAATTTATAGAAAAATGGTACTATACTGTAAGTATACTTCTGAATTCTTTGAGATGTGGATTTGGCTTACTTAAAGCATACTGTAACACCACACAGGGATTCATCCTATAAAGCCATTTCAAACTTCCCTCATTTACGTACATTCAATTGAGTGAGTATCACTATTCTAGCAGAATATACAAAGCAAGTAAAAAAGAGTACTTGCCTCAGTTCCCCATTTAAAACTGGCTTGCTCCAACCATTAAGTGCAAAGAGCAAGCATCAGCGGCAGACAAAATGCAGTTTCTACTGGAGAATACATAGAAGACTGATGGATACAAATCATCCTGGAGAATGCATAGGTGAGAGAAATACATAGCTACTGAACAATCTTTATTTATTTAAGGTGAGATATGTAATATTATAACAAATATGTGTGCAAACTACATCAGCATCTATCTGAGATTAACTGCAGGATGTTTTGCCATTTCACTGTAGAGCTTAAACCTTCATTTAAGATAAAAAGTCACACTTTAGACCCTATATAAAGGCCTTCTATCATCCTCATGAAAGAGATAGTATGGAAGCAGTTAGTGTTAAGTTACAACTTCTTTCCTTGAAAATACCTGAAACAAAAGATTTCCAATTTAATGTTGCATTTAAAGCATTTTTAAAGAAATATTTCAGTTGTTTGAATATAGATGCGTTCTCCTTAAGGGAAGAATGTTTTTGCACCTTATCTGTTAATACATTCAATATGAATAATATAGGTGAAGCAAAAGTCTCTAATGTCCCACAGCAGAAGTTAATTTAGAGTAAGTTTAAGACAAGAGGAGCTGCCTAAATGAAATACATAAACTGATAAACTTACACCACATTTCTATTAGCATGTGTTCTGAACAAAAAGGGTACAAGAGTATTCACCTGAGATAAAGCTAGTATTTGAATATTTCTAAGTAGCAATGAGTTTTGCTTGAGGAAAGCCACTTGACATTTTAAAATATACATTTTACTATTATACAATATATGTAGTTTAAGTAATTAAGACTGATGCTAACATGAAAGTCCTAAAAAAAAATCACAGTGTGTATCAATATTATTAGTCACAAAATTTATGCTACTTCATAACTTTTAAAAATTATAATGATTACAAATTTGAACCTATTCTTTTACAAGTGATCTTCCGAGTACAAGCTTCAAGAAGCAATGAACTAAAGCATAAGAATTAGTTTCTTACAATTTAAATATATACATACTCACTGATTAAGAAAATAATCAAGCTCTGGAAAATAAAAAACCCAAAACTGATTACTTTTGCTTGCCACTGGTTAAAATAATGAATTAGTCTAATCTGTTTTCCAAAATGAAATGAGTGGTTTCCTGATTGTGTTATGAAAAAATTTAATGTTGAACTTCACTTAAGACTAATTTAACAGCAATTTTGAACTGCCAAAAAGATGCATTTATAAGGATTTTAAACACACTTTCTGTTACCAACTTAGGTTGATCAGCAGCTTTTTTTCATTCTCAGAATCCTTCAAAAAGGGAAACTCAAAACAGGAAAAAGGCATATATAAAAACAGTAAACACTGACCTCCTGAGGTTCCTACAACAAAATTATTCAAGTAGAAAATCTACACCATTACATAGCAGCGGCTATTTCTGTAGTTAAGCACACTAACAGCACTTTTTCAGTGTGTAAGGAGCAAATGAAGTAAGCCGTGCTTTTAGCATGCCAAGAGGCAGAAACACTGGAATGTAACAAAGACAAACTCACAATTCTACCAGAACATTCAGTCAACATTCAAAAACTGTCAAGACTACACCACAAGTATTAAGATGCTTTTTATATATCCCATGATGCAATAATTTAGTTTTAAATATGAATGCTGTTTCAGAACTTCTCTTACCTCACATTACACCCTAAAATGATTCTGCGAATCTCTGCACTATATTATGCATTAGGAATATGGTTTATTTGCTTTAAAATATACCATAAGAGAACTTACTGATACAAAACACTATTTTGTTTATTCCTGTACTAGTTATTCCTACCCTTTTAAATTATTTTCTTTGCTGTCATAACAGATCAGTTCACATCTGTTTAATACAAATATGTATTAAAACAAATATGTACAAAAGTGGCATCCTAAGATAATCCAAGGTGAGGTGGAGTGGTTTTATTTGGTTAAAGGGGCTTTCTGAAATTTAAGAAGTTTTAGTTAAACCCAGATTTTAATTGTTATGCTACTGTATTATTTGGGTAAGTTTTCTATTCTAAAAACATTTGAATGTAATTTCTCTGAAACTCTTCCTTAATGTTCAAACACACTTAAAATTAAAGCAAGTTTAGGTCTAAAATAATATCCCACTTTGCCAAATATTGGGCAGGGACATTCCCATTCAAAATTAAAGTTTTTTTAATTGAATTTTACTAATTTATATCAGAGTAATTAGTTGAGAAGGTATTTTTGGTTTGCTATCAAACTAATGTAACTTGAAAGCAAGATGTCACATGCAATTTCAACAAATTGAATGAATACTATGTACTGGCATTATCAAATATATTTCATACAGTACATGTCCAAACTATGCTTCAGGCATAAGCCACTAAAATTTGCAAAGCCAAAAAAAAGGTGGGGGGGATGGGGACAGGACATAAAACATGCATGTGATCATGCATTGAAAAAAAAAAGTCTAAACTCTTTAAACAGCATTTATAAATTCACACTCACACAGGTCAAACTTCAGTGCAATGGCTAAATCATTCAACAGTCAAAGAACAGAACCATGCAGAGAAGAGCGAGTTCTTAAAAAAGCCCCAACAAAAAAAAAACCTCAAACCAAACAAAACCAAAACCAAAGCAAACAAAAACAACAAAAACCCCCAAGATCCCAAAAAACCCCCCAAAAAAACCCAAACAAAAAACTCCCACAACCCCCTCCAAGACCCTGCAAAATACACACAAAAAAAAATCCCAAAACCTAACCAACCAAAGAAAGAAAAAATAAAAGGAAAAAAAAAAAAAAAACCAAAAAAAACCCCAGAAAACACCAACTAAACCAAAAACTGTTATCCAGTATCCATTCTGCAATGCAAAGGTGAGAAACTAGATCTACAAAAAGGCTGTTATGGCTTAATTTTGTTTTGCAGATTAATAATGCAGCACTTGAAAAATGGAAAGGTGTGGCTTCACCTCTGACCAGCAGAGCTAAAAATCTCTCCATTTTCCTTTATCATCATGGGATACTCTTTAGGCAATCTAAATTAATAAAGACTTGCCACTTTCAGATGGACACAAGTGTACCAGTTAGGATTTCACATTCACAGTACATAAGAAAATACACATGGAAGGAAAAGTAAAGCGTTAACTTAAGGATTTATTCACAGGAATACATGTAAGTAGAGAAAAAAAAAAAACACAACAGAAAAGCTAAACAAATGAAATGAAGAGGATCCAAACCAACTTTCACTCTGTAGCTTTAAACTTGCACCCTTGTGCATTTAACTACATCACAAAGGGCCACCAACATGCGCCGATACAGTGTAGATACCCTGCAATTACATCCATTAACTTAAACATCTCTTAAGATCATGCTTTGAACAAAAAGAAAGCGTAGAAGATAATACGTTGAGTGGGAATAAACACAAATATAGCAATCTTGTTATCAACTTCTACAATTGTCTTTACGTGCCAACTAACATTTATGCAGCCTTTAACAGGTCTTACCATGTAACTCATTTTAGAGATTCTGAGAAAATCACTAGTATATAACCATGCAGAAAGCACATCACACTGACAGCACAGAGGCAAATATTTTGCACAGCTATATCAGCTTTCCACATTGTGCAGGTTACACACAATACAATATCAATCTTACTCTTAAAAGATCCTAAAAAGGTATTTCAAGGCCTAATTGTTAACTACAGTACTTTATATCTATATTCTTAATAAAAATAAATTCCACTGAATCTTAAAAAGGAATTTTAAATGCAGGGCTATACTGAATTGGTAAACTGCAACACAAAACTGGCGCAACATAGGTAAATGTATACCAATTTCACTCTATGTGATGCAAGCATGCTACTTTCCCACTAATTAAAATTACTTCTGATCACTATGAGCCAGAATGCATGCCTGAACCTTAAACTGCAAGTTAAGAATAATGCCTTACTCTAGAAATCAAAACTAACAAAGTACAATAACAAAATCATATCCACTACCTTGGTTGTTTTTCTTAATATTAAAATTAAGATGTCAATCTTTCCTTTGCAGTGCCCCTCTCCCTACCCCAAAAATGAAAGGAGTGACTTATTTGGCAGCTTGCAGGTTGCTTCATTTTGTTCAAGTTAACCTTTATTATTTTACGATGGGGTTTCTATACTGTACACTGCAAGTGCCTGTTCCTAATACAGACACAAGCTGCATTTTAACTGTACTAAATTCATTTGTGTAGTTCTTCATTAACATGCAAATATCTAGGAATCCCATCAAGCAGGATGAAATAATGTAGAAAACCCTTACTTAAAAAAACAGAAAACAAAAAAGAAAGCCTTTTACTGTTTGTGACCCCCATTCTTAGGTTTCCTTTATTGTGTGCAAAATATTTTTCCTCTTTACGTATCCCTATGGTTCAATTATATGGTTTCTTATTTTGGTACAAATCCCCACAATATTCCAGAATGTGCTGTTTTGTGACTAGATTCTTTTTTTTTCTTCTTCACATCCAGTGCAGAGGTGTAATAGGAGACAGATTTCCACCCACAAAGGCTCCAGATGTTAAAACATTTCCCAACATCGACTTAATACAGTGACGGCAACACCTCCCTCCCGCCCCTCCCAGTAGGGTTGGGATTGTACTGTATTCCCTACTGGTTTACCCTTCCCCCCAGTAAAGGGTAACATTTTCCCTGGGTGCAGAGGCTCCCTCATAGTCTCCCAGACTGAAGGACCTGTAAAAGGAAAAGATAACAGTACAATTAAATCTTACCTGGAACCTCTGGCAGACAGGTACATAAACAGAGAGTCTTTTTCAAGCACTAAATGCCAGCCTCTAACTTAAAAATGGATTTGTGCCTTATGTTCCCTTTTAGGTCTGTTAAGAAACCAGCCCAACAATATATGCTTTGAAGCTACATTGACAGTTCCACTATTGTGTTAAACTTAGATTTAAGATGAAAGCACCCTATATATTACAACCAGTATTTCCATTTTTAGCACAAAATTATGAGGTAGCTATGACATTGACAAAGAGTATTAAACATAATCTGCAATTGACCTAGCAGCCTCCCTTTTGAGTGGATTAAACAAGATGGCCATAGCTTCTCTGCAGTTGAAACTCAGAACAATGGCAGATTTTATCAAGTTGGTTTCCTTTTCATCAAGAACAGAAAACATCCTTATGTCAGAACTAAAATGCCCTCATTCATAAGTATGTAGCTGTTTTATTTTTAATCCATTGTCCCGATCAAACATGTAATGCAAAAATTTTATGACACTGACTTTGAAAAAATCTTAGGCTGAATTTTAAATAGTTGTCCATTCCAACACTAAAAAGAACTGCATGATTCACTCTTGTAATTTCAGTACAAAAATTCTACTATAAGTATCAAATTTGTATAAAGACAAAAAGAATAAATTTAATTTACTCTCTTTCTTGGGTAATATAATAATCTCTTCATAGTTATCACATATGGGAAATTTGCTTTATACAGCATACACAGGTAGCATACAAAGCAAGGTGGTATAATAATAGAGGTACTCTGGAATGCACTTTCATTGCTCTTTGTCGAAGCTGAATCATTCTCCACACAGAAGTGTCTAACAGTTCTGAGCTGACACACACAAATGGAACATGGCAATAAAAAACATACATCAGCCTCCCCCAACATCAAGCTTTACAGTTACCGTAGTTATTAGCATAGCATTCTTTATTCAGTAGAAAGATCATTTAGTATGTAGTTAGGAGGCCATTAGACTTCTTATAGTGTGTTAACAAACCTGCTTTCTTATCCTAGGAGAGTATTCCCACTTAGACCACATCTGCCATCTATTAATTCATAACATATAAGGTAGCCTGTGTCTTTAGTATGATGACTTGAGGATCATATTCATCACTTTGCTTAATAAACCTGAACCAGCACTTTGTTATATCTACACTTTCAACTTTCTTGATAAACTAATGTGTGTATCATAGACTCAGTTTTTCTTTCTTTCTTTCTTTCTTTCTCTCTCTGTAACAATAAAAAAATCAGACAAATGCTTTTGCTACAGTCACCATCATTCAGGTAGTATTATTATCCGTTCTTTCCTTCATATAGGAAGCAGTAGCTCAGCAATTCTAGACTGATGAATTAATTATATTTCATATGATGCAAACAGGGAGGAAGTCCAGTTCTCTTTGGCAAGCAAGACTCATGTGCTTACCTCTAATTATGGGACTGCAGCTACAGTGCATGAGGTTAAACTCCATAGTAAGCTGCAAGGCGCTCTTTTAAGGGAAGAGGAAACTGGTCAGAGAAACGCCTCCAATTCTCATCCCCAACTTGATTTTTAAATCCATGAAGAATCTACAAATGAGAAAGTGGAAGTCAAAATAAACAAAAAATAGAGGCTACATTATTTACTAGCTTCATATGTAGTAAGCCACAAACTGCTGAGTTGTACATCTGGCAATTTGAATTCTCCAATATCACACTGAAATGCTACAAAGAAGCAAAGGAAGTAGAGCAAGATCTTTCTAATGTGTTTCTTTAAAGGAGACACAAAGAATATAGCTACCCAAAGAAACCAGTGCATGTATACGTGTTTATATGTATTTTTAGTAGGTAACTTAAAGCCCAGAGTTAAGCCATTTCAGAATGTTTTTCTGTAATTTTTTCAATTCATTTTTCATCCATCCATCCATCCATCCATCCATCCATCCATCCATCCATCCATCCATCCATCCATCCAATTCACATATATTTTAAGACTACTGTGTTCACATTAATTTTTAATAGATGTGAAGTATGCTGTGGGAAGTTGAATTAAATGGCAGCTAGCTTTTAAAAGAATGAATACCTGTCAATTTCCAGCACAAATACAACATCTTTGAGAACTCTATATTCTGCATAGAACCTCTAAGACAACTTCACTAAAAATTAAACTCTTAACACCTTCTTTGTTTTGAAATAACAGGGATCCACAGTCAATGGCAATCAAAAGCCAGTGAAAGAGGAAAATAAATAATCTACAGGTTTCTGTCTGGACCATTTGATGTAATAAACTAACTGAAAATGAAATTACACTATCAAAAAAAATCTTAAGTGTGTTATCTCTTAAAAAAGCAAGTAAAAGCAAAACATTAGAAAGGATAAAAGCAGACAGAATTACTGTTCCTCATAGAAAATTATACTACGAAAATCTAAAGTTTTTTTTTTTCCTTTTTACACTCAGTGTAACTGAACGGTGGAACAGTCAGTCTGTCATGAACACATCCTCAAATAAAGGGCAATGTCAAAATTCAAGCTCATGGTAACAAGTTCAACACAAGACTGTCAGAGTTGTTTTTAAACAGATGTAGTGGTAATGGCATTATATGCAACCAGTTAACTTACTGCTTTTCTCCCTCCCACAAGCAGGCTCTTTCCTAAACCCGAAGAGTCACATTAACCAGCTGCTAAGACACTCCTGAAAATCTAAGAATGCTCAGTGACAGACAAAAGGTTAGGAGTCAGATTTTAACAATGGCAGCTCATCTATCTATGCTCTTGAAAGTATCTTCTCTTCCCGTTCTAGTACTAAAGAATAAATAAATTTAAAAAAGAAAACACCCCAAAACCTGGACAAATCCATTTTCTTTCCCTTGTTCCTGAAAAGTCATAATTACTGTTGGAAAAACATCTACATGGATTACAGCAATCACATATTCCTGAAGAGTTGTCTAAAAACCCTGTGTGTTATCACTGAAGAAAGCTTTGTCTCCTTTCCTGCAAGGCAAAACCCACAAAACTACTTGAAAATTGCTTGCTTAAGAAAGCAAGAATGTCCTTATGCCAAGTGACCAAGAACCACTCTATTTAGTTTGTATGCATTGTTTCCCAAACAGATAACTTGAAAAGAAACTGAAAAAGAGGAGTTCAACCTGCTGAAGGACTGGTGCAAAAACATGCAGTGAGACTGCTTTGGGCAATCATCACAGACTCTATCCAGGACCCCCTTTTAAGTTGTGATTGGTGTTTCATTCTGCTCATGTTAGAATATTCATAGCCTTTTCTAAATCTAATGTTCCTTGGAAGGAGGCTGGTTATCTGTGAGGCTAACTAGGACATCAAGATTTCTGCCTTTGCTCTTAAAGATGGAACAGAAAAGTTCTAGTTTCTGATTTGATGCTCACACATGTCAGTAATTGAAGAAAATGTGCCAATACCAACCCATGATCCTAAAAAGTACTTAAGAATATGCTCCATTTTTGCTATAAGAATATCATGAACCTCACTATTGACATAGAACTTCCTAAAAATGGGGATTTCATTTTAGAACTTGTGAGGTAAACCACTTCTTTCTCTCTCTTGCTCACTCTCTCTCTTTTTTTTTTTTTTTTTAATTTAAGACACTAGTACCAAAATCCAGTATATCACATTCTGGGTGGCTTTTTTGTTTTTTACTTACTTAATACAAGGCAAAAAGTCCTATAGTTTAAATTCTACTGACGCTTTGCCTAGGGATGTATTCTTAGGTATAACTGTATTTTAGTTTCTTGAAACTTACTCAACCAAGAGGGATTCTGAGGAGGATTAAGCAATCTCGTATTTTCAGCAGGAGTTACAAGAAACTAGTAAGATACCACTGGGATATTTTTAATTTGAAACTTATGTATGTCTCCAAAATAAAGTAGCCATCTTTGTGGCAAAAAATAGTCTAGAACCATACAAATCTCATTTTCTGACAAAAAAGTCTTACATGTAGTATAAACTCCCCTGTTCTTCCAAATGCAGGAAAAGCATAGCAGGCTGGACATTATGAAAAGCTGTTTGAGGATCATTATCTCTTCAAAAAACACCTCAAGTGAACTTTGCAACTATTTTAAAAAGTTTGGAATAATCCAAATGCATATAAGAAGATACAGGTTAAAAGAAAAAATCAGGATTTTCATGTTTCTTTGTCTCCATGATCACACACACAGTAAGTACAAGCAGTGAAACAGAACAGGACCAGAGGACATAAAACAACCACCACTAGGATATACTATTATCTTAGCAATCTTACCTTACAGAACATGTCTCGAAGATCATCTTTTGGGCTAATCCATGATGCAACAGCATCACAAAAAAAAATAAAGTCCTACAAGATTAAGCAATCATATGGGTTAGAAACCTCAATTTATACATCTGAAAACAATGCTTGATGTTCATTCTGTGAAGTTGATGGTCTTTGATCCTAATTTACAACTGCTTTTGCTTTTATGTATTTATTTTCCACTTAATTCAGACAATGGTAAATTATTGTGTGCCTAAATGTTCAAATACAGAAATTGCTGAGTGTCTTAAATCAAACCACAGTGAAACCAACCACAACTCTCCCCTCTACGTCACACTAGCATAACTTTAATTCTTTCAGTATACCTAAAAATGCAATATCTACTTCCTTTACTCACAAGCAACAAATGTATCTCTCACACATTTCCAGTTAGGGAAAAAAACCTGCTTTATTTTTTTCTGGGACACAGAGAACATTTACCATACAGGTTCAAAACTAAAGCCACCTCAAAATCCCTATACTCCATTCATCTGCTGTCATGCATTACCTCCTCCTACACCAACAGAACACCAGTCTTTAAAAATAATGTTGCTAATGCAAGAAATAGGAACTGAGAATGATTATAGAGAAAAGATGAGTTAATGAAATGGGTCCTTATTTAACCCCTCTCTGCAAGCTACACGAATGAACCGACATTAAAAGACTGAAATGTAAAGTACAGAATAAGGCCTAAATGAAATGAACTGAACATTCCAAAACAAGGCAAATGCTCAATTCTTGTGTTTCAGGAAGAAGAATTCCAGGCAAAGAAATGGGAAAGATCAGTTTTGTTTTCCTCTTAAAAAATATTACATTGATACAGCTTTACTTTAGAGGTGTGGAGACTAAAGATCAAGACATATTCTATTCTTCAATTGCACCATTTATTTTAAAGATATGAATGTTCATTGTCACATTGACTACTTGAAATATTTATCTAAAGTTGAAACAGAATCTTCCCTACCCGAGTGTTAAGAACAAAGGGGTGGTTACTGGTTTTGTCCTGTTTCTTGTTTTAAAAACCTAGGTTACGTGTGGAAAATGGGTTTAAGAATGTCAACTTTTACCTTATATTTGCATACAGATCCTGACCACAACCTGACAGAAGTATCAAAATACAGTTAATCAAAGTTCATTATTTACATATTCATTGCCAGTAAAAGACAAAAACTCTTTTTAACAATACTTCTCCCCTTTCCTTTTTAGATGACAATTACTGAAGGATCAGGACAACACATCATTCACAATATAAACATTTTGTGTTCCTTGACTTCAAAATAAAGCTACATCATGTACTGCAGGGAATCTCTTCAAGGTAAACTTTCATACTCCACATACAGCTTTCACTAAATTTCACATGACTAAAGAAAAGTTAGCATCTATTAACGTATCTTACTTGGACTACTCCACTGGGGTTGACCGTAATCATGGTACATATCCCACGGAACGCTGAATCCTTTTCCTCATTGTCTCTTATGTTTCGCAGAGAGGTGCACCTAACAAATTGGAAAGCAAGACTTAGATAACTATATTACTTTTCTTCAACCAAGTCAAAACTAAATGACAGTATCTGATGGAATAAGTCACACTGTTAGGATGATCTGAAACACAATTTTGAACACTTAGAAAAATACTTGTGGCACACAGTTTTTACTAGCATAATATAGGCATCACCTCCAGAATCTGGCTTTTTGTTATACTACAGTCAGAAAGTGTGACCTCTATTCCATTAAATACAAAAGAAACATGTATCTGAAATACTTAGAGAAACTATCATTATTAGAAGCGGAACATAAAATACTGTCACAGTATGAATTATGTCAGATACCACTTACAGAACAGTTACTGAACTTTAACAGCAGCAAGCAAGCTATTTTATACATAACAAATCTATAAACATATATTCCTTACAGCATTTCAAGCCTCAGACTGAATTTTAGGTAATGCACAGTTTAAATTTTACAATATTTGCATGCACTGTATTATCATTCTGGTGGTTTTTAAAATGCTCTTTCATAGTCAAGCTTTAACACAGCAAGCATGTGACAATCTTATCCCATGCATAAATTAGTCGTTAGCCACAACATAAAGAATACATGACGGTGCTACTAAAAACTCACAAACCTGATAGGACAAGATTAGTCACATGGTTGGCAATGATTAAGGATTGAGATTTTGTAACCAACTGAAAATATATCTAAAAGTGAGATAGAGAGAAGAAAGAAAGAAAGAAAGAGAGTGAAGAAAAATGAATTTAAAAAAAAAAGATTGAATAATACACACCAGGGTCTTATAAACTGCTGTAGCATGGGGGCCACCTCTTGAGGACAAACGTAACCAAGACGACCAATTGTTATTGCTAAGGTAACGCAATCACGGTTATACACCACCAAACGCCAACCAAGACATGAGCAAATGAGGGGGGAGGAGAAAAAATAAAGAAAAAACAACAAATAACTCAGAAACAGAAACCAACAGAATCTGTGTATGATAATAAACATAAGATTTCACCAGTGCTGTTTATTACCACCCCCTAAATAAGAGGCAGCAACATATATGGTATACTCTCCAAGGTAAAAGAAAAAATTAAAGAAGTATGAGAGAACACCAAAAACACAATTTTAAATTCAAAGGCTTTCTGATGTAAGCAGCCATTCTGTCTCTCTTTTGAGTAATCATTTACAGTAAATTAACCTCTACACATTTGAAGTTTTTATTGAAATGTACTATAATGGATATTTTTTTTAAAAAAGGAAATGAATTATTTTCAGTATTAGTATCAAGTACTCTAAACATTTTATTTTATCCAATATTTAGAATTCAAGGTTTCTGTAGACCTAATCTATCAGTAAAAATACATTTCCAAATACTTTTACATAGAATATATTGTGGTCTGTCTGAAAATCCTAAATAGATAGAACACTTCTCAAATGTTTACCTTCTTCATAATCTCACAGAGAATTTAATTCAAAATGGTTGCTAACTCAAAGCAACTAACTGTAGAACATTAATTCTTTAATGCTAGTGAAGTTTTCCTCATAGTATGTACAAGAATCTGACTTCTGATACCAAAGCATGAGGACACATGAAAAACAAAATAGCTACACTGCATGATTAGGTAGTTTGGTTCTTTGTTCCGAGGGACAGACCAAAGAAAGTATCATTATACAAATGTGTTTTAATGGTGTTTGCTCAACTCACGAAAGATTAATCTTTAGAAAAAGGAAAGGGTGGGGAATAATGTATCAGAATTACTCGAAGCAAAATACATGAATAATACTAAAATCCAGCAGATTTGTATGAAGCAGAAAAAGGAAACCTATGTTCAAGGGACATACTATGCAACACTCTAATTAACAGGCATTTGTGAACAGTATCATGAAACATGCAATAAAAGCAGATGATGCTTTCTCAAATAAAAGTTTGGTGTAGGATATCCTAACAGTCTCTAACATATTAACTTCATGTGATGAAGCTCACTGTTTATGTACTGGTATTACTCAATTTCCATATACAGTGTCTAAAATTTTTTAGTATCTTACAAAACTTCACTGAAGTTCAAATGAAAATACAATTTTAAGTTTAATCTGTAAATTCTTACAGCTACAGCCTGAACAAGAAACAGAAATCTCTGTCAAAGTGTGTTTTCACAATTGTTTTCATAATTAATTACACAGCAAGCTACAGCAAAACCAGTAATATTCTTGCACATATTAGTGGCACACAACAAAATATCCCACAACAAACTCACTATAAGTACAGCACACTCAACATTTATTTGCAGTTACCCATGCACATTTAAAATAACTATTAAGGGAATTAAAAAAAAAAAAAATCAGTGCTCAGATGCTTCCAAAAATTCTCTTAATGACAGAAGCATACATACACTTAACTACTGGATGCCTCTCAGTTACAGGTATTACACATCAATCAGTGCAGAGGAGGGGAATCAGGGCAGGGGTAACAAAAACTTATATTGTTATACTATTACAGTATTATACTGTTAACACTATTCCATGGTATATATCACATCTAGGTCTTTGATTCAAAATTTTCTTTTCAAAAAGTAGTTCCTATATTATGCCATAAAATTAGGTATATTTTCCTTCAAGTTCACCTTCCATACTAAATGAGATAGAAGGGCAGAGAAAGTGCAGCTTTTAAGTTTAGAGAATACAGAAGGAGAAAAATTATTTTAAAAATCTCCCTCCAAATTATCTCTTACTTTGCTCAAAAAGTATAACCATACCATTGTACTTGTATCATATTTAATCATGTCAGATATAGCAACTAAACCACCATTTTCTTACAAGACAGTTTCCAAACAGAAGGAAAAAATATTCAATTAGTAGAATAGTAAACAATAAACCCATTGTATTATCTATAAATTTTTGCTCAAGTATGGAAGGTGCTTTTCATACCAGAACAAGGCCTCTATAAATGCAAAAGAAACAAGCCTCAGAAATTCCAATTCAGTAAGGCATTTGCGAATTACTCCCATTTTGGAATGCAAAGTCAGAACATAAAATATGCATGCCATAAACAGAATTATTTTCAGGAATTTGTTATTAAGTGACCAGGTAACAGAAATTAAACATAATTTCAGTTATGTCGTGGTAAAACTGCCATCACAGATCTAGATTTTTGTGTATGATATTTTAAGTTTATCCTTAAAAAAAAGGCACTTTTTTGTAAATTCAGAGAATTCATTGTTTTATATAGGCCAATTACATTTTTTCCAAAACTAGACATATATATACAGTACACATGTAAAGACATGCATACATCAAAATCAGTGAGAAATTAAGTCTTAAGTGTTACTGCATACATTTGTCGTATTTCATACATAAAGAAAACTAGAAGAATGATTAAATTGATGATAAATAGATATAATAAATGTTATAAAAGGAGAAAGCAATTAGAATCTAGATATGTGATTTGCTGCAAGACTGAGACTTGTAAGAGCTTGTGCAAAACAGAGTTGCTTTTGCTTATAAAAGCCAAGTATGTAACAAAATCAGTTCTGATGTGGTTCCCCTATGCAATTTCAAAAAATAATTATTAAACAAAAGTCTTTTTAATTCCCTTCACCATGTACAGGTTATTTTTTGGGTACCTGTGTTCTCTAACAACGTCTTTGGTGTGTTGGGTCTGTTAATAATTTCTACAAGCTGGTGCAAGACCATTGGAATATAAGGCTGCATTTCTATACCTGAAACAACAATTTAAAAAAAAATCAGAAGAAAATGACCATTAATATGCATAATGTAAACAGAACATGTACATGTAACTTACTAACAAGAACAAGGATCACAAATGTAATTTAAATAATAACATAAAGGTATCACTTAAAAAAATTCACCCAAAACACCCAGACAAATAATTCTCAATGAACAGAGATTTAAAAAAAAAATTAAATCTTACCCATCTGGATAGAGATTTCTCCAATTGCCCAGGTGGCATTGTTACACACAGAAATGAATTCAGGGTTTAGGTTGGTTCCCAAAATTGGCATGAAATCAGCTAGAAAGAACAACATTTTAAAAACTCATCACACAATACAACCATCTCGTCCCTTTCTTCAGAATTGTGAGGGGGGGAAAAAGGGATGTTTAAGAAAAAGATAATGTAAGCCTATTTAAATACTTGGGAAGTGTTACATTCAGATTAACAAGAGCTATATTCCAGCCATTTATCAGATTAACCTGGAATTTAGAACCTAAGCAGATAAATGCAAGTATTTTCAAATTATGCTTTTAGAATCTTCCTAAAAGGGTTTATCTTTATGTAACTTTTATGTAGAAATCTTCTCTACTTCCCTTTCTCAGGTGAGAGGAGAGAGAGGAAGAGAAGAAAAAAACCACAGCTACAAGCACTAGTTTTATCATATGGCTGAACATCCCCCAAATCACCTAGATAACGATGTATTCAGCTACCCCTGAAAAAACAACAAAGACTAGAAGGCAATTACATCTTTAACTTTAGAGAAAAGTGAGTCAAAAAGGTCATTATAACATCTGCCGTATAATTTTAAATTCCAAGCCTATCCACACATTCACTTGGCAAGTGCATCTCAACAGTATCTGTGGGAAGAAAGACCAAACATTGTAGAAGTGTATCACTGATGTGACTTTCCACAGAAATAAAAAACAAAGCAGAAAAACGAAGTAAAACCTTATCTTCTACCTCATTTTTGGATTTATATATATTAGACATATTTTTGCTTAACAATAAATTCTAGTAGAACAAAAAGAGCGATAAAAATAAAGACGAAAAATCAACTTTTGCACTGTCCACAAAAATACGAACAACATATTTTCTTTAAAGGGACAAAAGACTACAGACTTTTACAGAAAATTACCATGTATCACACCTTAAAAAGGCAACCCACAGAACAAAGAGCATAAAAATGCTTTCTAAATAATACAACCTCTTAGACATTTGGAAAACAAGTTATTAAACATGTAAAAGAAACATACCGATGCAAGGTTTAACATGCTGAAAACATGCCTTTGTCAGGTCACCTAACAATGCAAAAGAACTCTGCCGTACCTCAGGCATTTTGTCCTAAAGAGAGGAAGAAAAAAATTACAATTCTAGATGAGTTTCTGATTCTCTGAATAAAGGACATGTGCAGATCAAACACCTTACTCATCTCACCTGCATGCATTGATACATTAGTGTCAGGATATTGCTGCGAGCCACTAGCTGTTCAATGTTGCCTCCAAGTCCTTCAGCTAAACCACTGAGTAAATCAAGAGCCACAATCATGAAATCTTTATCTGGAGCCTCATATTGGTCTGGCTGAGCATTATGCAACTGCAACAAATAAGTACACATTTTCAAAATTATACTAGATTTTCTCAGGAGTATGATAAAAAAGCTGCAGAACTGCACATTCATGTAGATATTCAATTTCCCTGCACATCTCTAATTTTACATAGTTAACACTTTGGTTTAGTGTTATTATAGTGTTATAACATTGGAATAGGTATAGCAAAATACCATGGCTTGTGCAAGCGTCTTCTGCACCAGATTTACACAGCGCTGGTACACAGGTTCACAGTATGGAAGAAAGCCAGATTGCAAGGCAGTAGCAACTGACGACAGGCACTGGAATTAAAAAAAAAGGAGAGAGGATAAAGCTGTCACTACTTTTCTTCACATGCCCGAAGAGCCTTTTACTTGGGAGACGCAATTTGGAACTTAGGATTTTAAGTACACCAACATGTAACTGATTAAGTAAATGCAACCTAGAAAGGTGGTACTGATTTAGCTGAGCCAAGGCAACTATCAGCAAGTTGTTACTTGCTCCTGCATACGCCAGTTGATAAAATTTCTCAGCAGCAGCATCTTAAGAGTTAGCCAAGAAAATGCATGCAAAACCAGTTACGATAATTCAGACAGCACTTACACTAAGCTGCAGTATCTTGACCATGAACAAGCCCTAATATAGCCTATGAGTTACAAAACTAATTTTTCTGGAGGTGTTTTCCTCTAGAGGTGCTTCACACTCAGCAAGTAAAGAGCATTAGACTACATGGCCTGGTTCATACCTTCAGCTCATCTGACAATAGTTTTAAAGGAAGGATGAAGGGAAAGCAAGGAGAAAGAAGACAAGAATAAAAGGAGGATAGAACCCTTGTTAGTAAAGAATCCCATCCAAGAAAACACTCCAAAATGGCAGAAAAAAATCTAAATGATTTCTGCTAAACCTAAGGACCTTTATTCAGTCATAAAAATTTCTTACCATGGTCAGAATATTTTTTCCCTAATAGAAAATAGCTAAAAATGTCAGCTTTTATAGTCATATTTCCTAGGAGGAACAGCTTTAGTAAAAAAAAAAAATAATTCTAAATAAAGTTGATAAAAATATTCACATTTTAACATTTACCTCTAATAAAGGGAAGAGATCTTTATCTTCATCCTTCAGCATGTTCCACTTCTGGATCAATGGAGGCATTAGCATCTGAATATATTCCTGTTTAGGATGAAAATGCTGCTAAAACACTTTACTGCTTACCACTCTATTTCAAAGTTTAAAAATAACTGAGATATATTATAGTTTTTCAAATAAAGGAACAAACAGGTGTACTATAATTCAATCACTGTTGCAATTCATAGAAATATTTTAATACTAGATTTTACAATTTATGTTTGACATTTTTTCCTAAAGCACGTAAGTATCTTTACAAAGGGAATCTCTTCCTCCAAGTTTGGTTTTAGCATAGCTGCCCAGGTTATCTATCTGACTGCCACAAGGCGTAAAGAAAACATTTTTATATTTACATCGTGGCTCTACATGTGCCACCTGCTTTTCTCAACCATTTTCTATTGTCCTGATGCTACAACCCTATATCCATGACCACAAGTTCTGAAACTTCTTCCTCAAACTAACCATCCACAAAGAAAGTAATTTCCTGTCCTTCCAGAAGGAGGCACTTAGTACTTCTATATAAAGTTGGATTCCTTGCCACTGCACAGCCACAGTCACAATGACATTAAGCAAGGCACCTCTAAAGTGCTGTTGCTTGCAGAAGGTATTCAAAGAGCCAGCTGGTTTTGCTACGTCCAAAGGTACAAAATTCTAACTGACTAAAGAAAGTCCCACTCTCATCAGGAGCTGCCATTTAGCTTCCTCCTGGTACTGTAAAATGTCAAGGTGGCCAGGCTCAAAGAGAGACTGAAAAACAAGTCCTTTGATGGTGTGGGGGTCCAGATGGCAAGTAAAATGGAAACAACTAATTTTTTTTTCCCCTATGTAGTATGTATTTTGAAGCGCTATAGAGAAATAAAACAAATTTCAATAACCATCATAAGATGCAAATATATGATATGTACATCTTCTACTTATATAATACATGTACACTAAAAATAACCCCAACCACATTTGCCTGTGTTATCTGTGCTTTGTCCAAATGGGATATTTATAGTGATATCTTCTTTGAGCTAAAAAAACTTGAAGCATAAAGAAAACCATGATGAACAACAGCACATTTCACAACAAATCACATACTTTTGCTTGTTTACTCAAAATGGCAAATATTTGTGTAGTTGGGAAAATTATGTGCAGTCTATTTTATCTGTAATCATGCTGCACTAATAAAAGGTACATGGAAATACCAGCATTTCTAGTTTACAACATGTAAAGCACACTACAAAAACCACTTAACAAGTTTTTCAAATATAATAAGTCCTTCTACAGAACATAAGGCATACTCACTGGTTTATTTAGATGATGTCCTACAGAATCTGCTAGAGTTCCTATAGCATCATAAAGAATGAGCAGGTTTTTATGCTGGTATTTACTAAATGCGAAGACCAAAGTGTCAAGTATATACGCAAGATAAGGAACAAGCTCTGTACAAGCCTCCTCTTCTAGAGTAGCAAAGGCACTGAAGGACAAACAAATAGGTTAGTACCTTGGAAACAATAAAACAAGACAATCCCAAAACGCCCTACTTAACCTATTTCTGTTTAAACATAAAGCTGTATTTAAGTCCTCAAATTAATGTATGATATACTTCCAAAAAGTTAATATTTAAATAACTTTGATCTTTTTTAAATGAACACAAAATTACCTCTAAGGATCCAGCTTTTATATTATGAAGAATAAAATTTTAACGTATTGCCATAAAACTCCTTAGGGAGTCCCCCACTAAAAAGAAAACCATTAGCTGAAAAGTTACAATATACTAACTAAAACAGAAGGAATCACAACAAAAGCTGATTATTTAAGTTAAAAATGGACCACTATCTTTAATGTACACAGTAGCTGCACCTAGACATTTTGATGCTGCTGTGCCAGTACAATGCAAACATCACCTGGTACTGTCAGCTGTTCACTACATAAAAAAATATATAGAAAGAAATGGAAAACTAAAAGCAAATACAGAGGATGAACAGTTTTAGCTGCACTTGGTCAAAGCACACATCATGACATCATGGAAAGTTTTCCCCTTGTCTACCCAGTGTTTCAACTGCAGCTCAACAGGGTTAAGGAAACCCATCCAAAATGAAACAAAATCAAAAAAATTCCCCCACACCAGAGGCATTGCTTCAGAGAAACATTAAGGAAAGGAAAAAATTATGGAGCTTTTGAAGATATACTGGCCTAGCCAGTATATTATAATGATCTCAACAAGATTATTATTAGCTTATCTCTGCACTAAAATGCATGCATCACTGCATGAGGTGAACACTCCACTGTGTGCTACCAAATACAGAAATGCAATTTTTTAAACACAAGAGAACTGTGAACTCTAAATAGCTATCATTCTTACTTTATTTAATTATTTTTAAAAATTTTTATTATGAAGTATTCTTTCAGAAAGGCATACAACTTGAGCAAGAAAATGTATTTCAGTAAAGTATCATTCTGTGTGTCACCAGCTAAAGGAGCAGTTTCTTGAAAGTACAGAAGTGAACGCTAGACATTTGCTACAATACAGAATTTAGGAACAAAAACATACAGTATCCTCTGACCAATCTTCAATTTGGCAGACATAAACAATGTATGCAACTACTCAGTATCAGAATGAAGCTCTTTGTCATTGCCCAAGAAGGTTCATTGTATTAAAGAAGCATGTAAATATGTTTTGACTTGGAACAACTCTACATTTTCCTTACAGTGAAGTTTCCCGGTTTAATTTTAGTTGCAACAGTAATTTTAGTGCATCTCTGCCCTAAAGAATCTCAAACCTTGCTCTGACAACGGACTTATAATAATAGAATTTAAAAAATCAGGTGTACTGTAATTTTTAATATTTCCATTATAGATTTCCTGGTTTCCATGGCCCATTGCACATCTGTCTTAAGTACCAGGTGCAATTATTTAACTACACCACAACACAGCTGTGTTCAACTAAATGCAAATTTTCAGCCATGTGTTGGACAAGGAAAGCTTGAAGAGAAGTGGAAGATTTTCCTTTGGGGATTTTTTTTTTTGGTTGCTTGTTTGTTTTTTTGGGTTTTGCATTTGGGGCTTTTTTAACAGAATAAATAGAAGAGACGTTAAAGCTACCCAAACTTGATATCCAAATTTTTGCAGACGTTTGGAAACAAAAAAGGAAACAGTGTTTAATTCCTAAATCTTACTAAGTACATTTCATAAAGTCATTGCATCTGTTCTCAGGCAAAAATATATATTCCTTTTGAGGAAAGCTTAGCCCAAGAACCCTGAACTCATCACTCTCCTTAGGCACTATTTGGGTGTGGCTATTATTATTATTGTTATTATTATTACTACTACTACTACGTTTCAGCTGTTCAGAGGCAGATATAACTGCTTCTTGAATAAAGACTGAAAGCTGGCTGTGTACACTCCAGTCTGACAAAAACTGACATGTAAATTTTTTTTTATGCAATAGGGAGTGCACACATTCCCACTCCATTAATGTTGTGTCCACTAATTAAACAATTAATTTTTTAAAGAAGTAGAAGGGGAGAAGGAAATGGGGGGAGAAGGGAATCTTACTTCCCAGCATATCGCTTCAAGAGAAAGAAAATATCCCTTGAAATAATCATAAGCAAAATGTTTTGGTAATGCTAAGTACAAACACTTTCAGTAAACCAGTGATTGGACAGCTTTCCACTGTATTCAGTTCTGACCGTGTTCACAGACATTTTTAAAAAAGGCCAAATTTCTGATCAACGACACAGTATACAGTGAAAGTAAGTGTTGCAAACAGCTAATTTAGTGCAATAAATTATTTAAGCTGGTGTTTTACATACACTGAAAACAAACTGCACATGAGAAATTGACATTAACTTTTTTCATGTTATTACAATTTGGGAGAAAGTTGCATCTACTCTAATTTAAGAGGAAGAATAAGTTAAGAGCTAGAAATGGAATCACACATTGACTGATAAGGGCATGAAAACAGTTTCTCGTGGTAAAAAAATGCAGTGTAATGGATAGTGATGTTTGCTTAAGCTTTGGCTTACCTGCAGGCAGCTTCTTGTACTCTCTTGTTGCTATCCAAGATACGTTTTAGCAACTCAGTCATTAATGGCTTCAAGTATGTGTCTGGGGGTTGACTAACTACCCAGTGTGCATAGCGACTAAGAGTCCAGCATGTAATGGAGCGCACAAGAGCCTTTTTGTCAGAGAGGCACTGAATAAGGTGAGGGATTAGCTCTGGAAGATATGGAATCATACCCTGCATGCAGCCTGGAAAGAAAAATATAGCTATTGCAGTACCAGAATTAATGAAAAATTCCAGTGTTTTCTGTTTCCTATGAGAGACATATTTTCATTCTCTATCACATAGGAACACAACATGCAGTTAAAAATACAAATATTTTTACAAAGCAAGTCTAATTGATTTATATAAAGTTCTAAAAAAACCCTTACATAAATAATAGTGATAATTATTATAATATCACATAATAATTAAATAATTAAATTATATAATAATTAAATCATCAATTAAATTTACATTATTTTCAATTATGTTTCTACTTCAGTGCTTCCCCAATTTCCAGAAATGCTTTATTGAATGCAGTAGAGCAAATACATCCAAATAAAGTTTCTAAAGCCTGAAGCTCCTACTTCAGTCTACTCAGAATAAGCAAGAAAATACCTAGAAAAGAAAGACTTGACAACAAATCATCACATGAGAAAGGATTCCTTAAGAAATTGAGATTTCTTTGTATTTCCTAAAATCATAACAATATTGACCAGGAATAAAATCTGCATCCTTCAAGTCAGCAAGGGCAATAAGACACTGAGATCTGCCCAAAGTACTAATTTCCACTTTGCCAGACTTCAAATCAAAACCAACTAAAACTTTTCTAATAACAGTAAAAAGAAGTATGTTCATTAGACAGTGAGGAAAAAAAAGATAATCTGGGCATGAACCCAAATCTACTTCTTCATCTTGCAAAAGGGACAGAGATGCTGGAACTTCAGGCAAAAGCCAAGCAAGACTGTGAGTAAGTAAATAAGAATGGAAGTTGGCCTATTTTAATTGGAGGACCATCTACAGAAGGCATCTTAGTGTACTGAAGTCATAGAAGTGGTCTTCTCCATTTCTGAAAACACGTTAAGGCTACAATTTATTAAATATATATCTTCTATGAAATCAAGCTAGTTTTTTGAGAGACATCAACAGCTCTTACACTGCAAAGTTGAGAAAAGCAGAAATAAAAGAAATTGTGTAATCTGTTTAGCCTCCCAAACGTACACAAATTTGAAAATTAAAAATAAAATAACTGCAGTCACCTATCAGTAGATGAAGAGATTAATCACCAAAACCAAACCAGCTAAGGACATACACTTGCTTGCATTAGTAAGTTCACCCAAGCTACTTTAGAAACAATTTAAAAATCAGCAACCTGATACCAACTGTTGCCTTACCTTCAGCAATTGCACCAAGAACAAGGATACCAGATTCTTTAACTCCCCACTCGGGGTGGAAGAGCAATTCCTTCAACAGTGGCAAGATGTGTGGTAGAAGTTCATCACGAAATACATTAGCTAGGACATCTAGAGCAGCAGCAGAACATTTCCCTGAAAGGAATTAATCTCTGCTTATTATACAAACAGTTACAGTTAGGCAACAGAATCCCCTTTTTAACTCTGAGCTGCCAGTGGATTCTCAGTGCACCAGGACGGAACATACTTCCACTCCATGACACTACAGAGTGTACACTGTGCTCCTGGGCGAGGCCACAGCTCTTAGAAAGCCATTTTAATACAAATTCCTTCTTAATCTGCCATAAAGAATTGCACTGGTCTCATTAGTAAGCAATACTGCTAATTGTCAAGCTATGCTGGTGCTTCATCTCTGTTCAAATTGGAAGTCAAATATGGAACATTTGATATGAAATAGGGCACACAATTCTGACTTTCAGATAATACAAATTTTCTCAAATCCAAATAACATTACAGATTTCTGAAGTGTTCTACTCTTTCTCTTTTAGGCCACCATTCCTGAACAACTTCGTCTTTCTCACTTGTTTTATTCACAACTGTGTATCACAGGGCACCTTATGTTATTTGAGCTCTTTCTCAGAAAATGCATATTTAATGCTGCAATCTCTCCACACAGCAGTGACAAAAAGAATATTAAGAATATAAAACTACACTTTTTTTCCAAGATGCAGCTTTACAGAAACAAGCATATTTGCATACATATTTTCAACAGCAACAATTCTTCAGGTGTGTCTCAAAATTGTTCAGCGATAAGCCTAAAGTTAAATTCACCTGTTGTAAAAACTTGTGGCCTTGGGGAAAAAGACCCTGTGTGGCTATGCCCACATCTCAAAGCATTACTCCACAATGAGTTTGTTTGCAAAGTAAATTCAAATCAGATTTGTCAGAATTTCACTAGCTATTTTCTGTCACTGAACTTCAAAAACAGTTTGTGGTATTTTCTTTCCTTATAACATAGCCTATTAACCTAAAGGTCCTATGAACCCCCCAACGGGACATCTGAACTCTGGTTTCCTCAGAGCCATCTCCTACCTTCAAAACTAAAGTACTCTATTGAGAAGAAAATTCCTTACTGAGAAAAGAAATACCTGTAAAAGGGCCACAGGTAGTAGAATGTTCACATGGGAATAAAAAACAATCCAAACCAAACACAACCCAGTTTTAGAGGGAAGACTGAAATTAAAGAAAGCATTATTAAGCTTGCTCCAGTTATCAATGTGCAAAGCTTTTTTTTCTCTTTTTAAACTGAATTTAAACAAGTGATACAGGATTTTTATTATTTCACAGAATTAAAATATTAAGTCTGAAAGCTCCATTGAATTGTATCAAATAAATATTTTTAACTCTATCTACCATATTCAAAATAAGCTTACAGATGGAGAGTTTTTGCCAATACAAAGTGTCGTCTCAAAGGCTCCCCCCTCCAGCAAACCCACCAATTATGTCAGCAGATAGTTATTTTTCTACTTAAAAAAAAAAAAGCCTTGGTATTCCTTATACACAAACTTGTCTTTTTACTGTGGTTCTTGTATTATGCAAGTAGCTCTTGTTCAAAGCATTTCACACGTTACTTTGACCTACTTAAATTCCAGTCAGAAATAGTATCATCATCATCAAGTTCATCATCATCATCGTCATCATCTTCAATACCATCTTCTTCATGTTGCTGAGCCACCGTTTTCGAACGATGGAAACGAGGCCTTATATCCTGCTCACTATCTGGAATAGCTTCATCTTCTTCAACATCCCCCTGTCACCAAATTGTTTTATTAGATAAATTAGTTCAACTGTATTGATTAAGAAAGTTAACAGTGTAGTTTTAGTTCAAGATTTTTGAAGTGTATAAACTTCAAGATTTTGTCAGTATACCTGAACTGCTCAACCAAAAAAATGCCACTGTTTCTCTGTTCTACTGCTGTATTTACCAGAAAAGCAATAGAAAGATACAAGGAAGAGAGGTATGCTCACCCCCAAAGTTACCTTCTTGTAAAGAAATTACTCAATGGGAATGAAATAGAAAGAGATGATTGAGAAATTTTGATACAGACATAGGTAGTGATGGAAAAAGCTATGTATTCAACCTAGAAGGCATTAGAATTAGTTCTGAACATTCTTTTAATGCTGAATTCTTGCAGTAGTTCATGGTAATAGTATCCCAGCCTCACCTAAATTGTGTGGGAGGGGACTGGGACAAAGCAGGAGAGCCACAGATCATTTTCCAACAAACATGGCATCAGTTGCATTTAGTATTTGGAACAGCATACTTTGCCCCAGAAAGTTAATTCTCCACTAAAGAGATGGTAGGCTAGGTCTGTCCACTCTGACCTGAATCATTCTGATTTATAGGTCAAAAGCTAACCAACTATTCCAACAGAGTAAAAGAAACTGATGCTCACCTTTAACAGAATAATATCAATCTCTGAATATTTCATACCATTTACCAGCACAGGTATCAGCCTACAAATAAATATTTATACATATTACTAAGGAAAAATGTCAAATACTTCCCATTAAAACATTTTCACCACAACAAAAGAAAAAATACATAAGTATATATAAGCCAAATGAAACTGATAACCATGGATGACACAGCAACAGTGAGAGACTCAATTTTGCTACATGCTGCATGTGAGTACTGTTTTTGAAAGTATCAGGCTTGCTCTAATAATCACACACTGCAGTATCACATTATGTTCTAAACTTCAAATGAAGGAATAGTAAGTATAAACATTATCATCAATTCACTGGTATTTCTGCAGCATACTTAGTGAAGTATACATTTTATAAAAAAGCCCACAGGCATAAAATTGAATAGATATTAGAAACCACATGAACAAGTTTTAAGATCTTGTCTCACTTTTAATTTAACATACAAAATTTTAAGATTATTAAGTACTGACAAGCTTAAATAGCTCCCCAGTCAAACAGGACTCAACAACAAATAAGTTGCTTTAAACACACCTGATATTGAAAGATAATGGGAAAAACATGATGTGACTCTTTATAATTTATTTTTCTAGAAATTTAAAAGTTTTTTTAAATGAGTATGATGCTGTTGCAATGTCAATGTTCATGTAGGCCAAAAGAGATTGAATACTAGTAGTTGTTAACTACATGGTGTGTGTTGGGAACTTCTATTATGTAGTATCATTCTTTAGCCTTTTGAACTACAAAAATAGGAATTAAATCAGGCCATTTTGAAATTTAAAAGTAATTTATTGTAACACATTCTCTTGGTTTTAACTCCTAGTCTTTCTCTGCAACAGTACATGTTTTAATCTCAATTTTCTACTTTTTAATTGGTTAGGGAAACCAAAATTTTGCTTTCTATTTTAATTACTTCACACCTATACTGCTATTTTTTGCTGAGAAGGATGTGTCTCCTTGTCATTCAGTTACTCCGTTCAAAATCTTGAGAGAACTCTGTCCATATTTAAAAAATCTTCAGTGCATAAATTAAAAGAAAGAGTATTCATTTGATGGCAACACTGAAGAACTAATTTCCTGTTGTAAAAGATTTCAAATTAGTCTGGAGGAAGTTGCAAGCACTGTTGCAGAAAAAAAGATATTTGCATTACACACATGGATATTTATCCCATTCAATCAAAGATCTATCTCTTGAGGCATAGGAAAACTTTTTGAAACTTTGAAGAAGTAGGTTTTGAAACTTAAACTACTATCAGGCTGCAGAAGTATGAAGGAACAAATTGTACAGGCTTTCTTCAAGTTAACTTGTAAGAGTAATTGATACAGAACTGATTCCTAAATCCAAACAGTGTCATTTTGTTTTATGCTCTTTTAAAAATGAAGAACCCTTTGCATGACAATGCACATTGAACCACTGCAAAGAGATGCATACATAGCAGTAGTCAAGACAACCAGATATTACGGGTAATGTCATGTGGAGTTGTTCACTTAAGTGCATTTTACCTAACCTTTGCATTCATGTGAAGTGTAACAGCTTGTTAAATTCGAGGTAAGCACTACAGTGACACAGTTAAATTGTTTCTGGAGTTCACTGGGTCCGAGACCCTCAGAAGTCTTTTCAATTTTACTATGCACAAGAACTAGCTATGGAATTCTTCTAAGCATACTGCAAGCCATATACACTGTCTCTGAGAGTATCCAAGAACAAGTTAACTGAAATTTTAAGAGTACTGTCTGAAAATAAGTATGAGCTGCAATTCTTGACACTTACTTAGTAAGATGCCGACATAATACCTCTTTACAAATCGGCTGTTCAGCCAAAGTCAGCCAAAATTCACATGCCTCCAAAGCCACATTTTCATCTTGGTCCTGGGTCCTTTGAAGCATGTACTACACAATATAAAAATAAATTAGTTGCATAAAACAGAACATTTATGTTAGAACTTCTTCATTAGCAACTCAAATACATCTCAGGAATGTAAAATAACATGCTTTATCCTGGTTATGGTCAACACACCCAAAAAAGTGACAGCTTCAATGTGTAAACTGGAGCAGTTTCAGCACTAGTGCTAGATTTTTAACATGATCTTCGCACTTAGGGTCAAGCAATGCCTGACTGTGATCCCAGCCATTTCAGGATAATTGATTTAATGAAGAATAAACAAGTACCATATGCACTGCCTGTCAAATACAATGTCAATTTGCAATTAGATAAGAATAAGAGCTAGCAAGTTAAAGACCAACACACCTGTTCTGATGAATGCTTTATATTTATTATTTCTGCAATGTCAAACAGGGGAATCTGTGGAACATCTAGGAAATGAGACTCACCTCAACTATACTAATCATATGAGGAAGCAGGCGATCCATTCGAACTTCCAGCAACATTACAAGAGCACGGCAAACATTTTTGCGTACTTCAGGCTCCTCATCACCAGCCAGTGCAAAAAGATTCTGTTGTAAAGTAGTAACAGTTGAAAAACCTCAATTCATCAAGTTCAACTTGTATTAGAATTGACATTACTGACTGACTAAAGGAGACAGATGTACCTCTGTACTTGCCCAATGCACACCTCAGAATACTATTTTATTTTTTAAAGACATATGGGTTAGCAAATTGACTCTTCAGTCTCTCAGTGTATATTTTATACATAAATATGACACTGTATATTAACACTGGTACAAGAACAGTACTTCTGGATTATATTTGCTCCTAATATAAATTGTGTCAGTACATAAGAGGAGCAAATAAAATACTCTAGACAAACCAGAACCTTCTCATCCAAGTTCAGTAACAGTATTCAGACAGGCAGATAGGCCCAGTGACATGCACTTCTCAGGACAGGTAAGGGACAGACTGCTGCCATTACTTTTGCACCTTTGCACAACAAGAGTTCTCCCTACTTAGGAAAAGGAAACATCTTTTGAAATACACCTACTTATTTTGCTTACAGTGTGGTTAGCTCTGAGCACAAGCATACAGAGTGAACTTCAATCCATGGTGGCTTAAGCTAAGAATGGGCAATGAGAAATGGAGAGTTTAGGGGTAAAAGTGGTTGTAAAACATAGTTCAAACCTCTTGATAAATCAGATAGGTAATTTGACTTAAACTTCCAACCAAGAATACACACCCACCTCAATAAAAGAATCTATGTGCAACATAAGAGCTTGAGTTCTGCTGATGATAAATTGATTGACACATGCTACTGCATGAGACCTACAATAGAAACAGTTAAAATATATATGTTTCATGAGTTAAAAACATTTTTAAAGTGTACTGAGGCATCAAAAGCATAAAGCAAGTATCTTCAAAGGCAAGAGAGAACAAATCTATGCATCTGTAGCATTACCAACAAAAAATTATGAAACTACATTTTAAGTACTGCCTTATACTTTGATATACCTAATAAATATTTTAAAATAAAGTATTCAGTAAATAGGCTAGGATGACTACAGCTGGCATATTTTTTCTGAACAGTATTTATGTTCTTTTTGAGCATTTTATGACTGTGATCTTCTCAGATAATAATAATTCCATACAAGTCAAATACAAATATGGCGGTATTTTAGCATGACCTTCTTCATTGTTAAGTATGCAACCGTCTTTGCAATATGTTTACAATTTACTGAGACCAGAATGTGTTCACAATATAGATGTAGCTTGGAACAAAAACACACTTGTAGTTGGATACATACTAAAACACTTGTGGAAGAAACATTCTAAGAAATGAAGCACTGTTCTTCTATTCCATTTCATGCAAAGCCATTACTAACAGGTCTTTTTCATTCTCAGAGAAAAAATCAAATTCTCAAGCCAGAGGCACAAGGCAAAACTATCTGTAGAACCCTTTGAAGATTCATTACAGTATTTTTACTACTGTAACTTCAAATTTCCATTCTGTTAAAACATTTTTTGGAAGACTCTGTCATAAACATTGCTCAAAAATTGTCTTTTGATGGATTCAAAGTATTGCACTGACGTTACTAGTCCTTTTAACACCTCAGCAGTATGAAATGAAATTAGGCTGTGGGTAGGCAGGTAGCCTTTAAACTTGAAACTGATTTAAGTGTCAAAGTCATGGACATAGCAACACAGGAAAATAGTGAAAGACTGACAGTGCAGTAAAGACAAAAGCATGTTTTTCTGCCTCTCTCCCAGCTCCAGAGAATTATTAAGTTTATCTTTCCACAAAAACAAGTTCACATTTAATTTCATAATTTTCTTAGTGAGCATAATTTTCTTTTCTTTTATAGATGACTGTCTGAACTGTATTAGAATCCCATCATTCGTCTTGGGGTCTTCACTATCTACTACTCTTGGCAATAAAGAATTAAAGACACCTTAAAGCTATCAAATATAATTTTCAAAGAGAAGATAAAACACATTTCACAGAGTCACAAAGAATCGTAGAATGACTGAGATTGGAAAACACCTCTGAAAGTTATCTGGTCAACTCCTGTGCTCAAGCAGGGCCACCTACAGCCAGTTGCCCACGACTCTGTCTAGCTGGCTACCGAGTATCTCCAAGGATGGAGACTCCATCACCTCTCTGGGTAACCTGTGCCAGTGACTGGTCATCCTCCCAGTAAAAAAGCTGCTTTCTGATATTCAGAAGGAACATTCTGAGTTTCTGTTTGTGGCTACTGCCTCTGGTTCTGTCACTGAGCACCACTGGAAAGAGCCTGTGCCTTTTTTTTCCTCCTTCTCTTAAAGTATTTACATATGTTGGTGAGTCCCAACTCTCTTGGCCTTTCCTAATATGGCTCTTTGCTGGAGTTTTTCCAGTATATCCATGCCTCTCTTACACTAAACAGTCCAGAACTGGACACAGTACTTCAGGTGTGACCTCGTCTGGAAGACAAAGGGAAGGATCAACTCCCTTAAACCAGCTGGCAATACTCAAATCCAGGATACCATTAGCCTTCTTTGTGGCAGGAGCACTCTGTTGGCTCAATTCAGGGTAAAAGCTACTAATCTTTGTAATGAATACTAGCAGTAACAATTTAATTCCGGAATTTTTCTTTTATATTGTTACTTTGGAGAGATTAATATAGTTTTATAGTGAAGAGATGATGAATCCATTTAATTTGATTCTGCTGGAAATTCAGTTAAAGGCAGAATTTTTTCTTCTGTCAGAACTCAGAAACTTTTGTCAGCAAAAGAATTTTCACTCTTCCATTGCTGAAGACACTACAAAAGTAATTTAAAATTGTTATTTCTAATCAGAATAGTAAGTTCTAAGTACAGCACTGAATTTTTTGTAATAATATGCAAAAACTTAAAAGAAGCTATTTGATTTTCAGAGCCATTGACTGATTGCATGAAGAGGTGAGATTCTTGTATTAACTATGAAGATAAACATGAAAATTACTGATGCATAAAATCTCTGTAGGTCTCTGCAGGATCATTTAAAAAAGCTAAGCAGGTTTTAAACAGATCTACAAAATAGCAGCCTTGCTGCTAATGTAAATAGAATTTTAGCAGGCAACTGTAAGTACAACTCATAAACCTACCGTATTTTTGGACTGCTATGCTTGAAGAACTGCAAGAACTTAGGTATCATGATATTGAGTGGCCGATCCAACACATCACTATCTAAAATTTCAGCAGAATCTTCACATATCTTCTGAAGAGCACCAAAAGCACCCTGTTTAAAAATGAATAAACAAGTATCTTCTTTCACATTCTGAAGAAAACAAAACTTAAGACTTCATATAGAATGGGTAATTCCAGTACAACACAGTAAATGTAGCTAGTTAATAGTGTAAATGCAGCTAACTAATTAATGATTATATTGAAATAGTCTAAAAGGCGTTTTAGTTAAACCAGCATCTGAGCATCTGTCTGCTCTCAAGCTGGGAGAGTCAGCAATGACTAAGTGATAATTTTAGTTTGATTTGATGCTCATCTATCTAAATATATTTCAAAGAACAATTAAAAGATAATTTTTATTTGAGAAGTAAGTAGAATGAGCAGAGTATCCAAATTAATTGCATATATAATTGTATTTCTTTTAATAATTCACTATGGGACAAAACAGAGATGATGGTCAATTTGAGTTTCATTTTCAAATGTGGGTTTTTTTTTCCCGAGAGAAAGAAGCACAAAACCCTACACAACAGTGCGCCATCTTAGATCATTAGTTGTCTCTGAGGTTCACTTTATACAACATTTTTCCCACTTCCATGGAGATGTTAGTAAGTACTTCAAATGGTGTGATCACAATCTTTATTTTTTTTACATCAGACATAGCTTTATATTTTTTCTGTTAGTTTAAAACTGTTATTTACTTATTTCCCTTCATACAGACTAAACAAAACAGTTCATTTCACTTTGATATAGGAATTGATCACTCTTCCAGGTTAAGTTACAAGAAAAATGAACACTACTTTTATGTAAGACAAAATTCAACATCAGCTTAATGATCCATTGGTTCCTAAAAGATTAGGCATCACACAGCAGTAATTTCAGGAGACTTCTGAACAGAGATATGATGATTATCCATCTGCAATCTTATTCCACTTTTATGCAAAGAAAATCAGTTTGCTTGAATCAACAGTATGAACATGGACCACAAGTAGAAGAAAAAGTATCAAATTTGAGCCACTGTTCTGCAAGGAGAACACATGGGCATATATAAATACAGACATACACACAATACATATACAGAGTGTCTCTGAAGAGAGAAAAAAATAATGAAATTCAGATGATCCTCTTCTATTTTCTATAAATTTCCTTACCTCACAGGTATTGTAATCTTCAGAATCCAACAGGCTGCAAAGCTTTGGCAAGAGTTCAGGCCAATTCTGTAACTCCCCTTTTGAGGCAATGGTTGTTATCAGAATGCCTAAAAAAAAACCAGAAGAATGGAGAAAATGACATCTCACATGCTTTCACTTCTTTCATATAAATTTTTTGTATATTTCTCTTCTCAAATATCTAAAGAGCTAAGAAAGTTATGGTTTTGTTAAGGACTGGCATGCATAAAAAGAGGAAGTACATTTAATTGCAAATATTATTTGAAGGGCTTTGAACAGCAAAAGTGGGTTGCTCCTTCCTGCTGCCATGAAGGGCTCAAGTATTAGAAATCAAGCACCAAGTAACTTCACTTAAGGAAATTATAAATGGTAACATTTATATATCTGTATAATTTATAATTTATAACATAGCAGGGCAGCTTCGTCTCTAAATTTACTAAACACTGTACAAATCTGGACTTTTAATAAATACAGAGTATCCACGCCAAGTCACAACTTTTTCTACTATGATATGAAAGCATGAATGTGGGAATCTGTCATTCAATAAACTTACAGCCTAGTGATAAGTTACATGTTCACAACTTTACTGTGTTTACCCAAAACATTAAGGACATTTTCTAAGACCAAGATACCTACTAAGAGCTTAAACACTATTGTAGGTCATCCAGTTAGGAGCTGTGAGAGCCAGCAAACAGGTCAGAATCACTAATTCTGTCTCCAGCACATAGAGAAATCCTGGGGAAAACTAATTAGGTGGCAAGGACAGAGAAATCTGCTTATAAACTAGGACTGAAATTGTATGAGTCCATTTTGCCTCAATGCAAAATGTAACAGCTAGCACAATCCTTTATGCAACTGGCAGTTACTTCTAATAAGTATAAACACAGAAGAACTCAACACTACTACAACTAGTAATCTCCCTAGCAAAAAGTGATGGAAAAAGTTTCCCAAGCTTTTTCCTTGAGCTACTCACAATATATAATTTTTCTTTGGAGTAAAATGCTAAAATTCTTGTTAAATACAAAAGTATAAAGGACAACATTACAGAGCAAAGGACATCCTGGATAGGACACACAGAAATTAATAAATATTTTGCATTATTCCAGGTCAGACAGTTACAAGGATCCAGCAATTCAAACAGAAAGGTGCCAAACACATGTGAAACAGCAACACTTATGCAAGCATGTAGTTAATCAGCTGCTACTCATCTTCAGAGTTCATATATGCCTAATAATCCTTGCAAAGATCACTTAAAACTGAGCAATAATTAAGCTACTAATCCACAAGCATCTTCTATCAGGAAAATTTAAAGAATAACTGCTTGAAAACAAAAAACCCCTAACTCCCTCAAAAAAATATCCCACAGACCATCACCAAACAACCCTAAGATAGCAAACCAAATGGAGCTGGAATAAATTCCTTAGCTAATTCCATTATACTCCACTGAGAACTCCTATGAACAAACAAGTAAGCATGACTTCTACAACCTGAAATTCAAAGAGTACCTGCCACTCAAAGACTTATTTCTAGTCTCATTAGGAACATTGGTCATTAATATAATTCATAGTAAAGCAGCTTCACATCTGGCAAGACAGCAGGAAACTATTCAAATAAATGAGTAATTTTCTCTAGTCTTTAGTCTGTAACCTGAATGCCTGGAGAAGGAATCCTACAGAAAAAGCAAATTTTTCTAAATAGTAACTGGTAGATTATTTTATAAGAGGAGTCATCTGAAAGAAGCTGAACCCCTTTCTGAACTGACACCCATAGCCATTTTCAGTATTCAAATACATATTACATTTTTCTCATTTTTAAGCAGACCAGGAAAATTACTACAACACTGGAGGAAATTATATTATCAGAGAACACACAGAAAAGCAACTTTACCTTGAACTAAGTAAAAAAAAAAAAACAAATATACATATTTTATGAAAGATGTATATCAAGACAAGGTATTTATGAAATCAAAAATTCATGTAACAAATAAAACTTCTCACTGGAACTAGAGCATCTTTAAGGTATCTTCTGAGACCATTTCAAGATTTTATGATACTATGAAGTTCATAGTATCACCACATTTACCTACTGTTTTCTCACAGAAGCTCTTTATGTGAATGCATTATGCAGTATGATGATGTGCAAATGTGTGCATATAGGGGGTGGGGTGTAGAAAATCAGCTAACAGATGCATTTCATTGATGGAATCAGACCACTGCAACAGTTCTTAAATCAGGCCTTTATCTTGTTCCTGTTTTTAGGTATGTAAGCTGGCAGCAAGCTCAATTTAGAAAGATTCAGATCTTAAATTTCAAGAAATATGAATTGCTATATCACTTTTAAGATAACAGGAATCTAACGTATGACATCTTTACATTCACAATAAAGAAAATTTTCATTGAAGCATGGAGAGGTTGGGACAGTTATGAGAAGCAAAAAAATTTACTAATTTAGTAACTCTTTATGTCCCTAGTACAGTTTTCACCCAGAAACATTTTCAGTACGCAGAGGACAGCATTAAGAACAAACTTACCTACAGTAGCTCTAATTAAGGGGGAGGAATCACCAATGTTGTTCAGACATTCACTTTTAATGAAGTCAGTTACCCCATTTGGAAAGTTGTGAAAATGTGCCTTTACATTATTCTTCAAGATAAGACCACTCAAGGAACGTGTTGGCTCATCTGCAACAGAAAGTAATTACAGTCAATCTTCAATCAGCTCACAGAAAAAAGACAGATTTCCAGAACAATGCCATAAGATCAAAGCTTATATACAGATATTAATCTTAATTTCCTTATCTCTCCTTCCAGCTACACCCATCAATTCACCTAGGAAACCTTTTCAGGTTCAGAGTATACAAATTAATCACCAAGCATATAAAGTTCAACAAGGGTAGTGCCAGATTCTGCATTGGGGAATGGGGCAAACTTGGATGTGCAGATAGACTGGGAAATGAGATGCTGGAAAGCAGTGCCACAGAAAGGGACCTGGGGGCCCTGGTTGATGCCAAGTTGAACATGGTCAGCAGTGCCCTGGCAGCCAGGAGGGCCACCCATGTCCTGGGGACATCAGGCACAGCATGGCCATCCAGGCAAGGGAGGGGATTGTCCTGCTGTGCTGGGCTCTGAGGCAGCCTCACCTCGAGTGCTGGGGCTTTTCTGGGTGCCACAATAGCCTAATGTAAGGCTAGAGAGTGTCCAAAGGAGGGCCATGAGGATGGTGAAAGGCTGTGAGGGGAAGCTGTATGAGGAGCAGCTGGGGTCACCTGGTCTGTTCAGCCTGGAGGGCACTGAGGAGAGACCTCATTGCAGTCTACATCTTCTTCTTGTGAGGGGAAGAGGAAGGACAGGCACTGATCTCTGTGTGATTCTTGGGGTGTCCTGTGCAGGGCCAGGACTTGGTGATCCTTGGTCCCTTCCAACTCAACATATTGTGAAGTCACGTGATACAAGAAACTCTATTAAAGATGTTTGTCAGGCAAAGACATTCAGACATTGTGATTATACTGACAGGCTTGCTGCAATACTGTTACTGTAAGGAACTGGTGACAAACCCGGTTTCATCACAGTAGGATATGGAAATCATGTCAGGAATGTGCAGTAAAACCTCTACCCCTATTCCCACATGAATATTCAATTTTTCTATGAAGTAAGGGACTTCAATCCCTTTAAAAATACAAAATGCTGATCTATTAAATTAATAATTAGAGGAAGCAGCAAAAAAATATCTTGAGCAATGTTAATAGGAAAGTGTTACATAGTATGAGCTAAAAAAATAAATGCAAACAGAACTGACCTGAACTGAGTAAGAATTTAAGTTCAAGTAACAGTGTGAGTTCTGTTCACTGAGCTTTCTCTAAGTTACTGTGCCAAGTAGAGGAATGAAAAAAGAACGGTCTAGATTTTTCATTTATAGTGGAGTAGGTTCGTGTTTCATTCTTAACCAGGGCATGAGTAACTTGGTATTACATCTGACATATTCTGAAAGATCTGAATGTTCTATACAGAAAGGTTTAGTTTACAGTATAAACAAATTTAAATTTAGTTTACAGCAACCCTAATAGCGCTAGAAGCTAATTTTAATCAGCATTTTAGCCACTTGTTGAATTTTTTCTATGAAGTCCTGATTTGGGCAAAATAAGGAATTCCTCTGTGCCATGAAGCAGTCTACACATGGATCTATTCCAGACCTTCAAAACTATTATTAACCTAACAGAAATAAGTAAAATAAGAGATACAACTTTCAAATATAAAGTAATTTCAAACTAAAGCTACTGCATCACAAAACCAAGACTCTCACAACACTGCAATGTCTGACTGACAGCTGACTGACAGACATTGGACACTTTATATCAGAAGAGAAACAGAGCTTTTCAGAAGATAGGGGATTGTTTGGCTGATCAGAAATTAAAATTCATTTTAATCAACTGATTTTGAGTACCAAAACCAGAGTGCCTTCATACACTTTTTAATCTTGTCTTTTATGTACATATTTCAGTTCTAAAGAACCATTAATTAGAATGCCCTGGAACTACAAAGGTATTGATATAGAAACAAACACGTCCTTTAGAATTCAGTAACTTTATAAACCAGGAAGCCATCCAATGAATATATATTTGAGACAATTCTACAACTTTACCTACACTATATGATTTAAACACCAACTTCTAAACAACATAAACAATAAAACTCATTTTACTTGCACAGTACTACATTTGTCAGCATCTCTTCTGGGAGAAGGAGGGGAAAAGAGAGTTTGTTATTTAAAATAAAAAACTAAAGATTGTATGTGTGGACAAACTTCTCTCAACCTCACAACTTAGTTGTGAGCCATCACAAGTATTACTGTAGTTACTTGGCAAGTCAAATCAAGTAATTTTGAGATAGTCTCTAAATTAAAAGTAAGATCTTCACATCAATTCTCACACCAGTAAAGTACGTTGAACTCTGCTTTACATAAGTGTCATCCATTGGTAGGTACACACACCTTTAAGAAATTCAGTAATTCATAAATTATTATGATGACTTAAAATTGTGCCTGGGGAGAAAGGAAGCCAAAGGAGTCTTCCTTTAATTTCCATGTTTTAAAACTTCTGCAAACCACAAAAAACCATTATCTTTAACAGGCACAGACACCAAATACAATAGTTACAGTAACTCCTCATCATCTAGCACTATCTTCTTGGCGTGAAAGAAGTCAGTGACAACCAAAGTCTGATTAGAATATAGTAGGCTAGTCACTAGTAGGATAAACTCTGTAATGAAAATATTAAACACTGCATTATGGAAAAACATTAATCCATTAGAATGCTTGGCTACAGCTACAAAAGGGACAAAGCAACAGCCTCAATTTAACCATGCAGAGATACACACATTATTAAGTTACTTTTGTCAAAACCAGATGGATTAGTCAACCAGTTTAGATAAAGATCACATGCAGGTGAAACTTCAGGACCATTTTTTTTTCTTCACAAACTATTTTGTGGTATGCAGCAGTATGAAATATCTTTAATCCATTCTTTTAGGCAAGAGAACAGAAAAACTATTCTTCATAGAAAGTGATTATCCCACATAGCTGCAACAAAGATTCCATGGGATTCATAATGGAAGTGGTATCTCTGACAAATGAAGAAGAAATAACAAAATGAGGAAAAGAAGAATTTTTTTTTAAAAAGCAAAATCAATTATCAATGGTTTGAGAAGTGACAAGCAGAAATCACAAAGGACTTTGTGCTAAACAAACACCAACCACTTGAGACAGAGAAGCAGCCCAGAATCTGATATCCAGGCATTAAAATAAATAAACATATAACACTGCATCTTAAAGTCTTTGTTTAAGAAAAAAAATTCAGATATGACTGGACAAGGTTATTTATGGAATCCAGGTTGTTCAACAACTTAACAGCTACACTGTCAGAAGATAGTAATATAGGTCTGGATTAAATTCTTGCTGTAACACCAAAATTACAGGCAGATGGCTTAAGAGCTCAGTAAGACACCCCTCGGTCTTCAAAGATTTTGTGATTAGTTCTGTCAGCCATATGCTTCTCCCATTACAAAAGCTCACAGTCTTGTCTCCTTTTGTCTCAGTCAACTTGGAAGTACAGAGTTGACAAGAACATATAGTACAAGAAAAAGAAGGAATGTGAAGCAGACCTCTGGTATTTGGTATCATCTTCAGTGCCAAATCAGTCCATCAGCTGAAGATTCCTCTCTCACACTGCCTCACTTTAAAATAAAACTGCAGAACAATTATAATTGGTTTCTCAGTAAATTTTCAATTCTGTTTTAAGATTCTGATACTAGCTCCAAATTTTAGTAATAGAGCAAATGGATGCATAGCCACATTACACAAATTATTTTAGGGTTACTGCAGTGCTTTTAAGAACCGAAGTGTGTCCTCAAACAGTTGTATTTCCTCTACTGAGGGTTTGTATGACAAAGGTTGCATATGTGGAAGTAAAAAGCTTTTTGTAGCCTACCTGCAAGCCCAGGTAAGCATATGCTTCACCATGCCTTTCAGAATCATAGAATGATTTGGGTTGGAAGGTACCTGAAAAAGGTTATCTCATTCAAAGTCCTCACCATGGGCAAGAACATCTTCAATTAAATCAGGCTGCTCAGAGCCCCATCCAATCTTACTTGGAATGTTTAAAGGGATGAGGCACTCACTACTTTCTAGGCAACATGTTCCAGTGTTCTACCACCTGCACTGTAAAAAACTTCTTCCGTATATCTAATCTAAACCAACCTTCTTTCTTAAAATCATTACACCTTGTCCAGTCACAATAAGCCTGGCTAAGAAGTTTTTCCCTGTCTTTCCTATAGGCCCTCTTTCAGGTATTGAAAAGCCGCAATAAGATCTCCTGAAAGCCTTATTCCTTCCATACTGGATCACACCAGCTCTCTCAGCCTTTCCTTCCTGTAGAGGTCCCAACTCCCTGATGGTCATTGCAGTCCTCCTCTAGACCTGTTCCATGTCTTTCCTATGCTGTGCCCATACTTCCACTGTCTCTGCATTTCTTTCCTGCCCTTTAGTTTGATGAGCAGGTCAAACATAACTTGCTAGGATTGCTAAAAGAACTGAGTGACTGGGATGAGAACATTTGTCCAGTCACAAGCTGTGATATAATGATTTATTAGCATGGCTATTATTTTGCTGTGATATCTTGTGATATTGGCAACATTAGATGTAAGGGTGAGACTTTTTCTAAGGCAGAACTGCCTGTCTGTCAATCTTCATCTTAAAGCTGTAAAGTCTTTTTCAGAAATAAGCTGTCATTCTGTGTTTTAACTATCAATATGGATTTACTATGTACATATACAAAATGTGTATTGACAATGACTAGTGTCACTGTTGCACAGGAAAATTCCTGATGTATTAATAAGACTGACTGTTAAAAGAGATAAAACCAAAAAAATAAGAATCCCACCAGAACTGTGTAATATGGGAAGCAGAAAATGAACAATTTCTTTCATCCTAATATATAAGAATACAGCACAAAAACAGCTTCACAAGCTTCCTAGCAGAAAAAAAATCCTGCTTTTTTATTTTTTGATACTGGACTATGCCTTAAGTGTAACACTTTTGTCTTAAATTAATATGGTTACCATCACATCAGGAGTGGAGTGACGGTATTTCAAAACATTCAGTGCATGTCAACACATAAATGACTTTGAAATGTAGTGACCAGACTGAAGTTAATCAGTGCTCTCCATTGACTTATGTGAGTCATGGAAAATAATTTAACTCAATTGCCTAAGCTTAGGAATGTCTGTAAGAGACCAAAACAAAGCTGGAAATTTTCTACTGATATTGAGTTTAGCATATTTATTGAATAATAAGTTATGCTTCTTAAGATGATGGTGTAAATAAAATTGAGCTGTGGACAATATAGGAGAAGTATTGAACTGCTTACCAAAAATAAACTTGTTGGTTAGTACATTTGAGTCTCTGTGGCAAGGTTTTGCTAGCAGAGTGGGACCTGCAGAGGTGACTTCTCTTGACAAGTTTCAAGTGTCCCCCACATTCAACAGAACAAGTGTCAAATGGCTCCAAGATGGATCTGGCTGCTGGTCAAGGCTGAGCGCATCAGTGATGGTGGGAAAACAGCAGAGGAGGAGGTGCCTACATCTTCACTCTCAAGACAGGACTTGAAATGGCATGAATCTGAGACAGGCAAGGTTTAGGTTGGACATCAGGAAAAGGATTTTCACCCATAGGGTGGCTGAGCACTGGAAGAGGCTTTCCAGGGAAGTGGTCACAGCACCAAGCCTAACAGAGTTCAAGAAACATTTAGGTAACAGTTTCAGGGACACTGCGTGATCCTTGGCGTGTCCTGTGCAGGGCTAGCTAGACACAATGATCCTGATAGGTCCACATCAACTCAACATATTCTATGATTCTCTGATTTAAGAAAGGAAAAAAAATTACTATGCAAGATTGCAGTCAGAGTAGAGAGAAGTATGAGAATATGTAAGAGAAACAGCCCTGTGGACATTAAGGTAACTGAAGGAGAGGCAGGTGATGCAGCCCATGGAGGCTCATGGTGGAGGAGATAGCCACCTGCAGCCAATGCAGGATCCCACACTAGAGCAGATGGATGTCCAAAGGAGGCTGTGACCCTATGGGAAGCCTACAATGGAGCAGTCTGCTCCTGAAGGACTGCATTCCATGAAAGGGATCCACACTGGAGCAGTATGGCAAGAACTGCAACCTGTTGAAAGGACTCATGATATAAAAGCTTGTGGCAATTTTTCTTCTGTGGGAGGGAACCTCTCACTGGAACACAGGGAAAGTATGAGGAGTGCTCCCCCTGAGGAGGAACAACTGGCAAGAGAGAACATGTGTTGAACTAACAACAGACCCTATTTCCTGTCCCCCCGCACCACTGGGTGAGAGGACGTAGGAAAAAATTGGAGTAAAGTTAGGCCTTGGTGGAAGGGAGGTGTTTTAAGATTTGGCTTTATTTGTAATAACCCTAATCTGATTTGATTGGTCATAGAAAAAACTATTTCCCCAAGCCTGTGACAGTAATCAGCGAATGATCTCTCCCTGCTCTTATCTCAATCTAGGGACTTTTGTTATATTCTCTCTCCCATGTCCAGATGAGATGAGGAAACACAGAGCAGTTTTGGCAGGGATCTGGCATCCAGCCAGATCAACCCATTACAATTAGTTTTGGAAGGTTTTGTATTCTAATTAATATACCACATGTCAATCAAAATGCCAAATTCAAATACCTCTACAGACTTGCAAAACCAAGACAAGATTAAAGAATTAATCTTCTGGTTTCACTTCTACTTTCAGCTTCTCTATCAAATCTCCACAATGTGGTTGTCCCAGCACTTTTCCTCTCTCATGTAGTCTTGTGTTGTCTCCTGATTCAGCAGCTAAACCAGCCCCAGAATTCTGTCAAGAGCAGAATAATCATCAGAATAAGAAACTGGGATTTAGCATGATGAGAACATGATTCACTGCATGGTCTCAAACTGTACAACAAATTCAGGACAGTGCTGTAGTTTGAGAACATGTTAAAAGTAATGTAATGTCTCTGGCATTTACTTTTTGAGGGTGAGGAGGAAGATGAGAACATGGACTTTTGCGCTTAGTCAAGTGCACAGGAAAAGGAAATTATGATATTCCCAATGGAACTTGCTTAGACAGCACCTGGCAGTGAATGAATATAGATTTAGAGTCATTAATCTATCTGAAGAAATTGCCTTGTCAGATGACTAGAGGTTTTGGCACTCTCTGAATATATCAAAAGTGAATCTTTAAAATGTGTGATAATCTGTCATTTGAATAGCTGTTGGTACACAAGGATTACCTGAATGACTAAACTAAGACTGTGTTATCAAAAAGAGTAATTCAGAATCCTATTTAAACTGCTGAGTATTGGAAAACACAAAATACAGGACAAAACATTGGTGTTGTACAGGGTGCTGCACAGTGGAAAATTTGATTAGTTTTCCTTCTGTCTATATCCTGCAGGTATAGCTTAACAGAAAGTTGTGTGGTAGCATGCAAGTGTAAATGTTCTAAGGCCAGACTGCTTTGTTTCTCTGATACTCTCACCAGCCAGTAAAGCTTCTTCCTCTAATGAAAGGAAAACCTTATCCTTTTTATTTCCTAAGCCTGTACTCAGTGTGCTTCCTTTTTTTTTCACTTCCCTTTATCCTGGCTGACTTTTCTGAACAAAATGATAAATCATCAGACATTTAATTAGTAATATTAGGTTGCACTCTGGCAAACATCAGAACATAGATTTGGTACTGCTGGAGGTGTTCTTCCTAAGCAGCTGTGAATCTAGCTAGGAAAACAAAGAGCACAGACCTGCTTTTAATTCAATACACTTTCATACATTTAATATTTTATTATTGTTATGATTTTAGGACCTTAGATTTTTTTTTTATTTTGTTACACAAGAGTTCTTACCAGAAAGGTTAAGAGTACCAGTGAAAATGAGACTTATCTGAGATGCTTTGCTGGGTGACCATGCTGCTCTTCTGAGCAGTTTTAAATCCATCTTCAGTCTGTTTAGTTTTCAGTTTCTACTTATGACTTCATCAGTCTTCTTTCTTTATAGGGGAATGAACATGCAGAAAACTGCGAGCTCTTGTCATTTTGCAATGTTCAAAGCTCCTGAGACTGAGAGTTTGCCAGTCAGAATTTTCTCTGATCAGAAGTATATCTACTGATTCAGAGAAAAACATCCATCACTTGAAGTTATGTGAACGCTTTTTCCTAGGAGATATCAAACTAAAAATTTGTCCTGTTGAATCTACACTTGCTTGGACTGCCAGTGTGACACTTTGGATGAAGCAGATAACTGCTGTAAGGCAAAGCGGTTGTCAACTCCCTACACAGTCTGAGTACAGACTGCAGTCATTGTTACCTGCGACTGAGTCCTCCCTTAGCAGATCTGCAGATGACAAAGTTGAGCAGTGCAGTTGAACAGCACACAACAGAAGGAAGGGATGCCATCCAGAGGGACCTGGACAAGCTTGAGAAATGAGTCCATGAGAATCTCATGAGGCTCAACAAGTCCAAGTGGATGTGCTGCCCCTAGGTCAGGGCAAGGCCAGATATGAGTACAGACTGGGAGAAGAAACCAGTGAGAGCAGCCCTGTGTAGAACTAGAGGATGAAAAGCTGGACATAAGCCAACAATGTGTGCTTACAGCCCATAAAGCCAATCGCATCCTGGGCTGCATCTAAAGCAGTGTGGCCACTAGGGTGAGGGAGGGGAGTGCCCCTCTACTCTAAGCTGGTGAGACCCCACCTTCAGTGCTGCATCTAGCTCTGCTGTCTCCTGCACAGGAAGAACAATAACCTGTTGGAGCAAGTCCAGAGGAGGGCCACAAAGATGATCAGAGGGCTGGAACACCTCTCATGTGAAGACAGCCTGAGACCTGGGGTTGTAAAGCCTGAAGAGAACACTTTGGGGAGACCACAATTGCTGCCTCTCAGTACTTAAAAGAGGGAGAGCAACTTTTTTCACTGACAGATAGTGGTAAGACAAGGGAGAAGATTTCTAAACTAAAAGAGGAGAGATTTAGATTAGATGTTAGGAAGAAATTCTTTACTCAGTGGGTGGTGAGGCACAAGAACAGGTTGCCCAGAGAACTAGTGGATGCCTCATCCCTGAAATTTTTCAAGAGTTACACAGGGCCTTGAGTAATCTGATATAGTGGGTGGCATCCCTGCCCATGGCAGGGGAGTTGGAATTAATCTTTACTGCCCCTTTCAACTGAAACCACTCTGTTATTCTTTGATGATTATGTAGCTCTGTCATGGCACAGTTGCTCCTGAATGCCTGTTGAAAGCAGAAGGCATGAGCTTCATGGGGTTTCTGGAGAGTGCGTATTATGTTATTATAGAAGGAGAAGAAAGGAGTTTAAAATATTTTGCTAAAGCAGTAGTAATGCTTATCCTATTACTCATATTAGCATGAAACTGTGAGGTCAAGATGTGCCTTTTCTATGGATAATAAAGATACTCAATTCTGGAACTGGTAAAACATACTGTGGATATTATTATTTGTAGTATCAAACATATCTGGGTTTTTTCCTTCTAGGTTCCACTCTCTTTTGACATTAAAGGAAAGATGTTTTAACTTGTACATGAACAGTGGTAATATGCACTCCTTTACTAAAACAGATTTGGCTTTATAAAAATGGTTGGCTATCAAATTTGACCTGGCCCAGCACTGCAAGGTAACATACATGCTGAAAAGCTTTATCATCCCAACGTCTCACAGTAAGTATGCTTTCTGAAAATCTAGAAAGAGGTGGTGATATTACTTCCTATGAGCCTAAATCAGACACCAGTATATAGTCTTCTAAATAGGAAGCACCTCTGAACTGCAATGAATCAAATACTGCTCGGGGAACTGAATCCCTTTAGAAATACCAGCAACACTTTTGCTTTCTGTAGGAAAAAGTGTTGCCAGTGTTTCAAATACCCCATAGGAATGCTTGATACTGGCATTTTAAGCACCCTTAGGTTGGATGTAAAAAAACAACCAAACATTACGGAGTGTGAGTTTGGTTTTTAAAACAGCAAAGAAATACTAATTGGAGCTTTTATAGAAACATTAAGGAAAAGCTTGAAACAGCTGATTTAATCTTCCACCTTACACCTAAAGATTTATTTTAAGGCCAAAACAGATATCATCCAAGACTACTTGAACTTCAAAAAATGACATAGCAATTCTTTCCTTGAATGGTCTCAGGAACAAGGAAAGAAATAACAATGGAGAATTTCATATTCTTGATTCTGGATGTTCAAAATAATGAGCTTCAGGAAAGTGTTCCTGAAGTATTGAATCACGTAACAAATCCACAATCAAATTCAGTTTCTTTCAAAACTCTAAATAAATAATCTGTTAGAAGACTTTACTTAAACGTGCACTAAAAAATCCCTAAAGAAGCATGGAAAGGAATAATTAGCAAGCACACTAGGGAAAGCCATGGAATTCTTACTAACCTTACAAAATTAATTATATGATAATACATATACTAAATAAGTCTGCCAATGATACTAAACTGGGAGTAGCTGCTGACTTCTTCAAAGGCAGAAAGGCTCTGCAGAGAGACCTCAATAAACTGGAGGGCTGGACAATCACCAACTGTATGAAGTTCTAATGAGTGCTGGATTCTGCATTGGGGAATGGGGCAAACTTGGATGTGCAGATAGACTGGGAAATGAGATGCTGGAAAGCAGTGCCACAGAAAGGGACCTGGGGGCCCTGGTTGATGCCAAGTTGAACATGGTCAGCAGTGCCCTGGCAGCCAGGAGGGCCACCCATGTCCTGGGGACATCAGGCACAGCATGGCCATCCAGGCAAGGGAGGGGATTGTCCTGCTGTGCTGTGCTCTGGGGCAGCCTCACCTCGAGTGCTGGGGCTTTTCTGGGTGCCACAATAGCCTAATGTAAGGCTAAAGAGTGTCCAAAGGAGGGCCATGAGGATGGTGAAAGGCTGTGAGGGGAAGCTGTATGAGGAGCAGCTGGGGTCACCTGGTCTGTTCAGCCTGGAGGACACTGAGGAGAGACCTCATTGCAGTCTACATCTTCTTCTTGTGAGGGGAAGAGGAAGGACAGGCACTGATCTCTTCTCTGTGGTGATCAGTGACAGGACCCGAGGGAATGGCTTAATTTTGTGTCAGGGGAGGTTTAGGTTGGATATCAGGGAAAGGTTCTTCAACCAGAGGGTGGATGAGCACAGGTAGAGACTCCCCAGGGAAGTCATCACAGCACCAGCCTGACAGAGTTCAATAAGCCTTTGGACAGTGCTCTTGGGCACATAGTGTGACTTTTGGGGGTATTTTGTGCAGAGCCAGGAGTTGGACTTGTGACTTTTTGAATGAGTCCTTTCCCACTCAGGATATTCCATGATTCTACTCTTTCCCCTAAGATATTTAGGGAACTCAACTATTAGATTTATGTACTCCTTAGTAGAAGTTAGTATTTTCATAATTCTTCATGTATCTGAACTTCAGAAAAAAAAATGCTTTGCTGTTGTTAAGTAGGACACTATAGGGTGTCCTGCTTACAGGTTATGCATATACCTATACCCTATAGGGTATGCAATATGCATACCTTACATAGAAAGTATGCAGCATTTTAAACTGTAAAGGCAGATTAATCTGACTTGATTTCTGAATGGTAATGCAAACAGTTTCACTGCTTGATAATTATTTTTGGATATTTAATAGTGATATGTAGGGTCACTGTACTGGGGGGAAGTGGTAGGGGAGGGGAGCTTCTGTTTTAATTTAACAATTAAAACTCCCGAATCACTCTTCTGTATTAATCCTTCTCATCAAAGATATCTTCTTGAAATGGGTAACTGGGAAATTGACACATAATCTCACATTACGATCTTTTTCTTGCTCAGTTTCAGTTATCTTTCAACAGCAACATGCAAAAAAGATCCTAATAGAATGGATTCATGAAAACTGCTCTCTGGATCAAGTTTAAATTTCACGACTCATCAGGAAACATTCACATCAAACCCACATGACCATTTTAGATTTATCTGATAAAAAGCTGTTTTGAATTATATGTGCAAAACTAGATTAATTATTAGTGTCATGATTACCAGAACATAAATTACTATCTGTGAAAAGCTCTGTTGAAACAAAAACTTGGAGGGGGAGAGAGGGGAGAGAGTAGGGTGGGGACAGGACCTGCCTCCATGGTAATGTTCCAGATCAAAGTAAAGCACTCTGAATGACTAGATCATCTCATGAGCAAGACCAAGAACTGCAGAGACCATGCTCTTCTATCTTCAACTGGTTTATAAAAATCCAAAGTATTTTGGAAATAAACTCAAAAGACCATCCTAAAAGCCCGTGACAAGAACAGTACTAGAGCAGTGTTCTCTGTTTCAGCTCATTCACCTTCAGAGTAAAAGATCATTTTAAGGACTCTGATCCTTGACTGCAATAGGCTTATACCACTGACTGTGACCAATCAATCCACACAGATAACACTGTGGAGAATAAATAGTAGAATTCTCATGTTTGGATGGGGTAAAAAGTCAGTCACTAAAGCACCTTCACAAGATCACAGTTGTGTAACTGCAACAGAATAGACAACTGCAGTTATACAAGCCAGCAGAAAGTATCAGGACCATTATATACTTTTCTCTATATTTTCCCATTAGCATAAGTACCTACTGAGAGCCCAGCAGACAAGGGGGGGAGGTGAACAGAGAACTTTACAGAAATAATGCAAAACTAACCACGTCCCATTAAATAACAATGGACATAATCTTTTGATAGTTTAGTGCAAGCCACATCCATCTCCCATTCACAAAGTTCAGGATGCTGTCTGAAATAAAGTGTGGTGTAATTCTGGACTGAAACTAAGCAGAAAACACCAGGAAATTGATGTAGTTGTCCTACAACAGAACAATGCAAATTAAGAAGGATGCTATTTCTATCTATTTTAGAGTAGAAGGAGAAGGAAATATCTTACAAACCTTGATTTACAAAAGGCATAAACAAAGCAAGTTTTCATACAGGCAACTTTGGAAATTTCATCATTGCAGTCAACAAGGTCTGAAACAATGAATGTCTGTATTATGACATCTAGAGGTTCTGACCTGGCTCAGACTTCATATATCCTGGAGAACTGCCTCAACACACCTTAGGCAGTGACTAGAATGGGCCTCAGCAAGACAGCAAAGAGGCTGAAATTAGGAAAATATATTATACTTCCCTTCAAAGAAACATACCTGGACTAGGGATGCAATAATGCAAACAAGGAAAGGGGGATATAGATGCATGACTTGGATCAAAGAAGGGAAGCTGCAATTAAATAAAAAAAGCAACAAGCAGAACTGATGCTTCCATGTAGCACTGGACTGTTTCAGTCAAACAAAAACCAGAAAATTATCTGAGAAGCAGAAGCAACATGCACACAACACTCCAGAAAACAATCTATTAACAGAATACAGAAGACTAGAGGCTTCTGAGCTCACCTCAGGGGACTCTGGAAGAACAAAACCACAAACCCAACACTACAGACAGGGCAGTGTGATTACATTATCTGTGAGGTTTTTTACCTTCCAGTCCAAGAAGGAACAACTACACTAACAGTGCCTACAAGTAATATTTTCATTTACAGATAAATTAGCAAAATAACTCTTTTTCGTTCAGACTACTTTTCAGTTAATCTGGACTCCATCTTACTTACCTAAGGAAGATCTTTAAGCACCATACTTTGTGGGAAGTACACTCTAGAGATCTATATCTTAAATTTGAATGGCTTGGGATCTTATTTTATTTCATCAGCCTGTCTACTGTCTAACTGAATGCTGTTTCCTTAACAGGTTTTATATTGTGATATTTTAAACACTGGGGTTCATTCACATTTCTAACTCTATCTTTAGAAATGCACATTAATTTTAAAACAATCAAAACAAACAAACAAACCCTCAACAAAAACTAAAAAGCCCCAAACAAACAAAAAACCAAACAAAAACCCCACAAACAAACAAAACCAAAAGAAACAAGAAAAAAACCCCATCAACCAAATCCTAAAAAACCAAACCCAAAAAATCAAGAAGAAATTAAGTACTTAAACCTTGGGCTACATGCTGTAGCAGCAAAGTAGGCCATATATTTTCACTGATGAAATGGCAGCAGGGCATTCCTGCTTCCAGGATGACCCAAGCTTAACAGGCTTTGACAGGGCCCAGAAAAAATTTAAAAACAAAGCAAACAAAACCCCTGCTTACATGTAGGATTATCACAATAAGTCTTAAACCAGTAAGTCACAAGCATTCAGAAACAGAACCCTGATGGAACTAAAACTAGAGGAAAAGAAGGTAACAGTGTTTTCAACTGAATAGTAACGGTGCTAAACCAAAGCAAATTTACTACACATAACCTTTAACTTAGTATCTTAAAGGCAAGGCTCAGTGAAAGCCAGTTTTGTAAATGGCTTGTATGATAGGTTGTAGAAGAAATTTTCTTGCAAAGTTAATAGTCAACAGAGGTGTAAGGCTCCGGCCAAAGACAAATTGGTGCAATCTTCACTGCTTTAGAATGATACTATTTAACACATATTTCAACTAACAATGAAAAAATTCCCATACTCGGGAGCTGTCACCTAAATGTATCCTTAAGCACCATTTTCTCTTTAGAAGTTTTAACAGTAGCAAAAACTTAAAGCTCAGCTCCTATCTGCTACCAAGCCAAGATCTTCTTCTCGTGGACTATGAAAACACCTTAATTTTTATTTAATAACTGTCAAATATTTTATAAGCCTATTTTCATTGCTCCTTCTGTTGGAATAGTATGGACACAATAAAAAACATGAACTTCTAACAGTATGAATATCCATGCTTTGGTTTGTGGCAGAGCTGTAGAGACAGACAGCCAACAGAACCCACTTCAGAAGGGAAGAAATCAGAATGCTTTCTCAGTTGTACTGAAGTCAGGTATCTACTGGGATGAGTCCATCCAAGTATTGTAGCTGCTGACCAGCAGTTCTAATAGTCTCATTACCCTACTTGAGCATGAGGGAAGGTGAAGGGCTTGTTGACTGGATTCAAAGCAAATCCAATCAACAGTCTCCTGCCATTCTTCCTTAGTCCTACCTAAGCAAGATGACATAATTTGAATATTTAGAATTTGGCAAACACTCTGAAAAACACCAACACCAGACTTGGTTATGGTACCTTCAAATTTCACAAATTTCTAGAAATAGAGATACAAAGATAAAAAACAGTTGTTTTGGACAAAAGGTTATGACCCTAAAAAATGTCATGATGCAGGACAAGAGCATCACCAAAGTAACAGATGCTCTTCAACAGTCTCACAACAGACCTCATGTATGATATTGTGAGACATATCAGTGTAATCTGATCCAAAACACTGCTCCCTGGAAGTTAACTTGCTACTTCTTCCCAGCTTGCTTGGCCCCTCAACCTGCCACAACCTGCTGTTTTCCTCTCAGATAAAACAGCTTTATACAACCATTTTGTAACAGCTAGCATCTCCTACTCTTTATCAAATTCTATAGAGGTCGACGTGATTAAACCTAAGGAAGGGAAAAGATGACTACTGAATAACCGAAATAGTTCTGTTAGGAAGGTAGATCTTGACACACAACTAAACACCAAACATCTATGACAATCTAGAACCTCAGGCTCAAATGGTGAATGAAGAAAGCGAAACTAGGAGGTTGTTTAAATGTCAGAAAACAAATTCGTGGACAAAAAAAAAAGTAAACATCCCTCTTGTCACATCCTTTGTACAGATTCCATATCCCACTACTGCAACTGCTTTGCTTAAAATTTTTCTGGCAATGGTATAAAGGACATGGTATCTACACTGGCACCTTATTCAAAGATTCGATATCTTGGCTGACTCAAGTCTTGAAAATGCTCTCAGACTTAAGAGACTTTACAGATTATTAGGGGACTTCCTACAAAGAACACACAAAAACATTTAGATATACTCTAGCCTTCAAACAGGAAAATATACTTTCATACTCCTCTCTGTTTCCCTCCTCCTGAAGCAAGCTGATACAACCAAAACACTACTTAAAATTTACACAAACATTCTTGACAATTCTTTGTCAAGGGCCACACACAAGTAAATCTAATTCAAAGGAAAAAAGCAAGTATTCACAAAGACGCGAAATATCAAATGGCAGAAAAAGCACTTGTAGCAAAACACAAAAGGAAAAAAACCTAGAAAACTACCCAAACAACCTAACACGATTACAAACATATGTAAAGAAACAGATGTGCCTAAGTAGATCTCGAAACAAATTTTCCTTTCTCTATCAAAGACACCTCAAAAAAATAGCTGTAGTCCACTGAGAAGACAATATTTCACACATCCTGATCACAAAGTAATTGGCTGAATTTACCAACTGGTAAAGGCTATACACTATGCCATATACAATCTGTACTGTAATGTCCATAACAATAAAACAACATGATTGATTTCTAACTGTATTTTAATACAATTAAGTCTTCAGAATGACGATTATGACAGACATCTTTGGACAACTCTAAATATGTAGTCTTTAAAGTATTTAGCAGTCTCATTACTACAGAGATAATTATCATAATTGAACTTAGCAGTATGTTTTAGAATGTATATAGTCATGATTCATCAGTTATTCCACAATTTTACTGCAGTCCAATAGTGGTATGAAGCTCTAACATTCTCAGAAGATTTCATAGGCCATTTAGAATAGATTCCACTGTAAGGCTGATAATGCAAGTACCAATAAGTAATCAGATTTTTTTTCCCCACAAAGACCACTGAGTGCATAAGTGAATTCTACATGACTAGATAGCTCAACCAACCAGCAAACTAACTAGAGCCAGCTTTCTATTTCTTTGAAGCAAAACAATACATTTCTTTCTAAACGCTAAAAAAAGTAAAATAAAAGTCACTATCTCAAGAACTTACCTTCAGACTTCAACTTTGTAAGAACAAAAATCAGGTAGTTGTTGAAATCTGGATACTGATTGAGTTGTTCTAGTTTCTGAAGAGAAAAACTGTTAAGGAAAGTTGAAGCTTTACATACAACATTTATAACTTTTTGGATACAAAGACTGTTATATTTGTTATGTACCGCTACATCACTTCAATCAGCTGTGACTATAAGCTTATGACATATAGAGCATGAACAACCTAAAAAAAGTTTCTGTAATTTTCTTTACTGAAGCAACAGCTTTTAGTTATGGGGAAGTCTAAAAAATAATCCATGGACAGACATAAAAATTAACAGATCCTTAAAAATACCTGTAAAGCTGTATCACTGGAAGAGGCAGCTGAACATTACCAACAACTGTGTAGACAAATAGATTAAAAAGTAACGGAAAGGAGAAGAAAGAACTGTATTTAACAGAAACTTAATGAGAAAACACTTAATTAGTCTAAGAAATGAAGACTAGTTCTTAGACTAGTTTTTTTAACAACTTCTTCACCCACTTAACTTTTCCTTTTTCATTCCATGAAACATACAATAAATTGAACTGAAAAATATCTGAAACCATACTAATTTGTAACTTTACTTAACGAAGGTTTTTAGCTGACCTATACTTCCCACTTCATTGTATTTGACACCTAAACACCCAGGTTTGCTGAAACAGCATCATAAGGAAACAGCATTGCAGAATAAATACACATATTTTTTGATTTTTTCTACAAAAAATTATGGACTATGTACTTTAAATTTGAAACCATTAATCACAACCCTGCTTAGACATGTAAACAGCAACCTAGAACACAACAAACATCACAATTCCTTTTGTATGTGTGTGGAACCTTTATACACACACAAAACCTTTTACCTCTAACCTTTACTAGCCAACATCGACACAGCAGGGAGCTTTCACTATCACTTAAAAAGAATTTCAAGCATCAGTTGAAAGGACTTTTGTTCAGTCAAGTTCTATACATCATCAAGACAGATAGCATCACTTATACTGCCCATCCTGCATATATGATGATATAGCTCAATAAACAAACAAGAAGTAATTAAATTATTTGAAATAATTAAATTATTTGAAGGAAAGCTTTAAAGTGTAATTTTACACTAAAGCTACATTATAAACACTGTTCCTATAAACTCTTTGATATATTAAATACAAAAGAGCACCGGTGTAAGCTTGGGGCATTATCAGAAGATTACTTCTTTAGAGTCTTCTGTTTAGGATTTTTCAAAGAAAGCAACAGTATTTTAAAAATTTAGAACACAGATGAAAGAACAAGATGATCAAGATGCAATTGACCTTCACCTTTCAGACAGGAGCAGAAGCCTCCCTGATATTCACCGCATTTGCTACAGAAGTCTAGAAGTGGAGCAAATCTGGCTTAAATCTAAACTCTTAATATAAATGTATACAGACACACATATGTTGTTACCTACTTAAATAAATTCTGTTGCCTTCTGTGGAGATCTTCAAGAAAATGCCTTAATAAAAAGAGATCCAGATAACAAACTCCTCATACAATTTCAGCACTTCAATAAATTTCATAGCACTTGTGGTTAGCTCAAGGAGCAGCAAACAATAGATGAGGCCTTTATTTTTTAAGGCTTGTGCTTCTATCAGTCTTAATTTAAGGTTTTGCTTTCTCAATCCTTACTCCTTAAAACCTTGCTATTCGTTATTTCTACAATGAAGAGTGATGGGGGGGCGGGGGGGCCGCGGGGGGAAGGGGAAGAGGAGGGACGAGGGTGAAAAAACCATCAATCCACAACACCAACACCAAATCAAAGCAGTACAAGAACCTACATACTGCAGAACTCCCCATTTTCGTGAATTTTGACGAGCCCAGTTTCAGGAGCAAGCTTCCAGACAAATAAAAGCATCCTCACCACGCACCAAAATGCGCAGTGTCAGAACCTGCAGGCCCACGAGGGCGCGCAGGCAGCGGCTCTGCCAGCGGCACTACCCCCACCAGCTACGGCTTTCACCTCGAATCCCGGCGCCAGATTACTTCGAGAGGCCCCTGCTCACCGCCTCTCTGCCGCGGGGCGAGCGGGCACACCTCGCGGGACACTCCCGGCCCCCTCGGCGGGACCCGCTGGGCCGAGGGCCCCATTCCCGCCTGGCCGCCCTGGGGGCCGGGCGGGGGAACCTGAAAGAGCGGCGGATATCGGCGGAGACGCGCTCGAGCACAAGCTTTGAAAATAAATAAATAAATTAAAAAATAAAAAGGGCCCCCTACGGTCAAACCCAAAGCGGCCCTTGTCTCTGGGCTAGCAACAGGTGCCCAGTGCCAGCCGGGTGAAGGCGGCCCCGCGGCCCAAAGGCCGCCTCGGCGGTTCAAACGCCGCGCCACGGCTGCCCGCTCCTGCCAGGGCTCGGCCCCCCGCGTTGCGGCGGCTCCCCGGCCGGGCCGAGCCGGGCAGGCCCAGCTGCCGCAGGGCCGGCCCCGCCGCCGCGCAGGCCACGCTCCCCCCGCCCGCCCACGGCCGCCCCCGGCACACTCTTGGGGCCCCGCCAGCCTCGGCCAAGGATACTTGTTGCACGGCTCTCTGCGTGGTGGTGTCCGGGGACTGGGACTCCTTGAGCAGCTGCAGGATCTGTTGGAGTCCCTGCTCGTCGGGCTTCCACTCGTACTCCATCTTGGCTGTCTGGAAAACAGCAGACAACAGGCGGCCGCGGTTGGCGGCGCGGCTGGGCCCGGGCGGGGGCGGGCGGAGATGAAGGAAGGCCGGGCCAGGGAAGAGGCGCGGCAGTGCCCGCTCCCCTCCGACTCTCGTGCCCCCACGCACCCCAGCAGCCGCTGGATAGACGTAGGACACCGACCTGCTCCCGCTGCCTCCGCGCTGAGCAGAGACTGAGTCACGACGAATTTGTGATCCGGCCCGCAGAGCCGCCTCGCGTCCTGCTGGGTCCTAGCGCCGGGCACGGCTCCGCCCGCCCGGGCCGCCTCGGGGCCGCCGGCGCCGCCGTCCGCCTTTCCCCGGTGCGTCCCACACTGCCAGGAGCCTGCGGGCGACAGAACGCGAGCACCTCAATCCTGGCCGACGGGAAACGGGGAGCCCACGCCGCCCACCCGAGAACAGACAGAAACCTACAGCGGACGCGACAGGCGAGGAGCGAAGGGGCGCCCCGGGTTCGGCCCAGCCCCCTGCGATAGCGCCCGGCAACGAGTGCGAGGCTCCCGCCTTCCCGCGGAACAGAAGTGCGGGCGCAAAATCAGACCCCGGGGTGAGGAACGTGGTACCTGCTGCACTTCTACGTCATTAGGCTCAGCGCTGAGCGGATCTCAGAAGTTCCCAATTCCACGTGTAAAGAGGGAACAGGACGAAGTACGCATGGAAATAGGGGGAGGCTGGGGCAAGCAAACTCCAAAGAAACTGCTTTGAATACCTACTGTATCTTAAACTGAGCTCCAAAATATATCACGGGAGATCTCGGGTTAAAATTGGTAATTTAGATACATATGTATATATGTAAAATATGCATTACACTTGTATGTATATAGTTATTTTTATGTATTATACTAAAAGAATTCTGTTTAAAACTGGTCTAAAATGTGAAAGTGAAAGCCAGTAATTCTCTGGTTTTTGTAATCTTACTTTTAGTCTCTGTGTAAGCACCTCACTTGACATGAAAACTAGTTTCTGCTGCTTCTGCTGCAGTACAGAACTCAGTTGAAACACTGCAATCTCTGCTGTAACAACTGTTCAGAGGCACTGAGGGCAGGGAACAATACTGATTCCTAAGGGTGCATCCCAGATGCAAATTCTATATGGCTCTTTGTCTCACTTCCCCAACAATGACTGTCCAGTCCAAGGTGCTAAGAAGTGTCCTTAGCTTACTTTTCTTGTATTACTATGTGATGCTATTCTTGAAGAAGACAAAATCAGTATTGCAACTACTGCTGTAGTTATCATAGGACTTTTTGGGAGACTACAAAAGCTGAGCACCTCTTGAGAGTTTGCAGCACCTAAACAAGATGAAGTCAGTAAAGGTAGGTAGGTAGGTAGGTACATAACAACATGCCACTAACTAGTAGGAAAGAATAGGCACAAGATTTACATGAGATTTTTCTGATGAGGGTGAATCTCCACTCATTTCCCTTGAGTGTAGGAACATGTCAAAAGAAAAGGATTTTGATCCAGACCATTAAAATTGATGTTAATGGTTCCCAGTGTATGAGCAGGAGAGATCTTTCTAGGATGCATGCATAGCTGGAACAGATGAAAGCTGAAGTCCAACAAATCAGGGAAGAGCTAATGTGGGCCCCATTAACCTAACTGTGCCTTAGCAGTAAGGCTGCAGAAACTTGATTTTTCTTTGAGATTTCTGTCCCACATCTGTCAAGTTTGTTTGAACTTGATTAGCGCTTCAAAAATTACTATTCAGAAATTTTGACACAAGGATTATATCTGTCTAATATTATCTGGAAACCAAGCGTGCTAAAGAACAACATTAAAGATGGGAAACAAGGGAAAGAAAGGAAGATTGAGAGACAGAACAGGAAAGAGCAGGTAGAGAAGCATGGCATGGATCCATAACTAAGAAGAATGTAAGTTTCCTTTCCAAGAATGTAACTAGAATTCAATCTTGGTTAGAATTTCCACTTCTGCAGTGGAAAGGACAGAAAAAAGCCTACAAATTGAAGTATGAATGTAGCCTCTACAGAAGACCTCTAGTGAAGGTGTCTAAGTGCTTTACATGATCATCCTCCAAGACAGGTAAGAATAGTTTATGAGACATTATCAAGATGAGAAAGTATTCTGCAAGACAAGGTGCCTCCTTCAGCTTCTATATATGAAACCTGTATTAAACCTGAGGAGGAACTTATCTCTAGTCCTCCAAATTATGAAAGGAAGCAGAAGTCAAAATAATTTGACCGAGACAAAGAAAAAACCTTCAGGTTGAAAGCATTATAGGAAAAAAAAAAAAAGAAGAAAATTGTTTATTTCTGTATAGCATTTATATATCTGTATGCTATGCCTTTTTTGTTTTCTACTACCTGTTTTCCCCAAGCAAGAATCTTCTTGTATAGAAAGGAAATCAGAATCAATATTAAACAAAGTACCCAAGGCATGAATGCTACCCTCCAAAACACAGCTTGGTTCATCCCACTTGATCAGCAAAATGCAGCAGAATAAATTTGGCACACTTCATCTGTATAATTTAAGATTACAGAAGTTCTCTGAAGAGAGAAGCCTTATAAATGCTGAGGAATATATGATTTCTCTGTTATCCAGGCTTCAGGGTGTCATGCACTCGCCATAATCCACTGTTATCACAATGTGTAATATTGAAAACAAACAAAACAATTACATGCCCAAACACCTTTATCTTTTAAGATATTTCTCTGTTCACAGAGTTTGCAATTTTCTACTTAAGTGTCCACAAAAAGTGTCCATAAAATTTTTTCTTCTGTTTTCTTGACCTCTTCCAATTCTCCATTAAGGATGAAATGACACATACCTGGTGTACAAGGAAACAAAAGAAAAGGCTACAATATGTACTGCTGCTAAATGATTCAAAATCCATTTTTAGAGTAGTAGCTGTGAATTGTGTGAGACAGGCTTTGATTCTTTCTTCTTCCCAAGGTGATTAATCCAGCTTTATTTCTGCAAAGTGTCCTTTGCAGAAAAAAATGTACCATTACATTAGCATGCATTTGGTGCTAGGTCTTTTAATCTCTCCTGTTGCTTTTCATTATGTTATAAACAGATACTAACAAGAACTTGGATTAGAATCTGGTTTCTGATCAGAAACATGTATTAATTGACACTCAAAGCACATACAGCCAAAACAAATAGGAGATTCATAATAGAATACCCACCTCATCCCTCCATAGTCTCAGTGCACTTACAAAAGAACCAGGAAACTTGTGCAAATCCCTCCCAGCAATCAACCAGAAAAGAGACTGAGATCTGCACTGCTAGGAAGATGTCCCATCCCTCAAATGCCATAGACTCCAAACTGTACATTTGGAACCTACAACTTTTCACTCCCAGTGGTTTTGAAACTAGTTTCAAGTAATTATTCTCTAGTAGAAATTAATTCTCAAAATAGTTCTAATTTCAGAACTATTAGACATTTTCAGCCATTTAACCCTTCAGAAAAATACTCCCATTCTTTAGTTTTATTCCATTGGTAATACTGGATTTTTTTTTTTAATTTTGAGAGAATTCTAATAGCATTCTTCTTGCCATAAAATTCAGGCACTGAACCCATAATATTGGTATTTAATAATGGTAATCAATCATTCAATCAATTGCTAAAATCCAGCCTTCTGAATTTCCACACAAATTGCTTACAGTATTTTTCTGCAAAGGATTGTATGCACAGAGGAAATGACACATATTTCCTAATAGCTTTCTGTGTAAACCCTCTTAATGTCAAGCTAAGAGTGATGTAGATTAAGAAAAGCAGACAAAAAGCTCTCATAACACAGAATAAATGTGTTTATGTGAAGGAGCTCATGCAGAATAGCTACTGCTATACTATTTTGCAACGCTTTGTGTCTGGAGAAATGCCCTAAACTTTCACTTCAAAAGAATACTGGTAGTTCTCACATCCAACATATCAAATGAGCATCCATTCTAAAACATTTGATGCAGTCTGAGTTCAGCCGTATTATTAACAAGAGTAACATCTATTACACAATAATTTGAATAGTCTTAGGAAGAAGACAGTTTGACCCTGTGAAGCACCAGAGAGGCTACTAAAGAGATGCAATGAAGACATTTTGAAAGGATTTTGTGTTCCTGACTGAAATGTTTATGAAATTAATTTTTTTACTCTTTCAGGGCTGATTGGTTATGATATAAGGATTGTTTTAAACATAAACAAAGCAAACTTTTGAAAAATACTTTTAAGAAGGAGTCTCAACATTAATTTGTGTTGAGTTGTATTGAAATCAGAGACAGAAGAGGCTGTAGGCTTACTGTTTTCTAATGCAACACTAACCAAATCCACTATTGCAAGTATAATTCTGTTGAAGGTAGAATTTTTGTGGTTAAGACTGGCACAAAGGATACTATTAACTTGCCAAATGAAGTGGAATCTCATCTTGGTAACTAAGGTTGCAAAAAATGCCTCATTTTTAAGAGCTCTTCAATGTCACACTGGGTGACAAAAGACCAAGAGGAAAACCACCTAGCAAAAGATAAATCAAATTCAACATGATGCATCATATAATCATAAGCCTTGGTCTAAAGAAAAAAATTTTGTGAAATGTACCAAACTAAGAATTCATTGGTAGGGTTAAGACTATCTTAAAAAATAACTTTTTTCCTATCTACAGACAGAATTTCTTCTACCTCTGAGGAGCAATTTGACAACAACATTCAAGGCAGCAAATGTACGGGCTTTGAGGTAATACAACTTCAAATTTGTGTACCTGTTGTATAATATAGTTTCAGATTTGTTAACTGACCTTTGTTTCCTATTGTTATTCATTCTCTCTGATCAGTAGGTCTAGGAGCAGAATAAGCTGAAGAAACTGAGAGAAATATTAGCTTTCTACCCTCCTGAGATAATTCTAGCTAGAGTTCATTTTGTCTTATGTTGTGTATGAAACTAGAAATTGTGTATGTGTACAAATGTTCCCATAGAACAACACCTTGTAATGAAGCTAAACTCAAATTTCCTGGAGCACTGGCATTTCAGTATTCTAGGCAAATAAATCTGTTATGTGATTTGCTGTCTGTAGAACACCATCAATTTGATGATAGACTTTTTCTGAGGGTACCTACAGTTACAATAACATAGCTGCTCATGAAATCTGTTACACTGTTGCGGGTATGAAAGGGAGAGCTGTTATGGCTCATTATTGTTGCAGTCACCCGTCCATGATTTCACGGCTTCTGTTGTCAAAGGTAAGGAGCAGTATTTCTTTTTGCAGATATCGTCTGTAAAAGCCTGCACTGTGGAATCCCATTGAACAGATGAAATAATACTCAGGAAAACTGACAGCCTGTAATTTCACTCTACTGAAAGAAGTACATTCCCTCTTTATTTAATGAAAACCTCTGCTTCTCATGCATCAAATGAGCATAGAGAAAAGAGCACAGCAATACAGTTTCCATATATATGAAGTTTCCATATATATACAGTTTCCATATATATACAAAACCATCACACCATTGCAGATAAAATGGATGACCAGCCCCAGCATGCACTAATATTTCTTGTTTGTTAGAACAATTTAGACTTTATTCAAATTAAGATAACAAACACCAATCTATAACACAGGCTTATTACAGGTCAGAACTGAAACCCAAATCTCTTGCTGTTCAGGGGTTCAATTAGACACATAACATTCTCAGCTACAGGGACAAAAACCTGCCAAGCTTTCACCAACTGCAACACCATCACAAGCATTTTGATTATGAATTATGCTTTGACAGGATGAAATACCATTCTTATCATTAATTAAATGTCCAGCTGAATAAAGCAGTAGACAGTGCAAAACTGCAAATATCTCTAGACTTAAAATGCCTTTGATCAACTAATCCAGACAAGCACTAACCACCTCTTCAAATGTACCAGTATGAGAGGACAAGAGGAAATGACAATCTGAGACAGGTGAGATTCTGAAATTAGAAAAAAAAAAAAATCACTGTCAGGGTGTCAAGCATTGTAACAGGTTGCCCAAGAAGGTGGTGGAGTCACTATCCCTGAAGGTGTTCAAAATGGCATCTGAACCTGGCATTGAGTGATGTAGTTTAGTGATTTAGAGGAGACAGTGGTTGTGCTGGATGGATACTTGGACTGGATGTTCTTTTAGGTCCTTTCCAATCTTGATGATTCTGTGATTCTATGATCATTTCATTTCCACAGCTAGAGATACCAAGTGGAAAAATAGTGTGTGGCTGATGATTTGCCCCACTGTAATCACACATGTTGGATGCTAAAATGGCAATATGTAGAGGAATTTCTTATGGAACAAGGGCACGATATCCTTGATGATATTTCTTTGCAGGAACTGGCCTGCAGATTACAGAGATACTTTAGTTACTTTAGAAGTATTTAGGACATCCTTGAGAAGACAATAAGCTTTGTACAAATACAATAGTCAATACTGGATGCTGAAAACTGTCACGTACTATAACCTGATCAGACGCTTGTAGTGTAACAGCCAATCAATAAGTGACTAGTATATGTAATTATATTATATTAGCCAATGAATGTTAATTCGCTATTGCATTATGTAAGGCAATAAGGTATAAAATATGGATAAATTAGACAATAAAGGAGGATGACATCTAGCCATATTGGTTTGAGTGTCATTACTTTGGCTGGCTCTCTGTGGGACCCTCTTCAGCAATACCTGCTTTTAATGCTGGCAGTCAGAAAACAATCTAAAACTCAATGGAGAGTTGTTTGAGAAAAACATCACCTCATGAATTTGTGACAAAAAATACCAGATCAATCAGCTGAAATCTTAAATGGTAAAGGGAGTAAGTGGGTGTACAAAGGATGAAAGGCATCATTCTTGAGAGTCCAGTCTTATTTAAACCTCTACTGTCAAATTTTATGTCTGAAATTCAGCATGCACTTTTTGCCTGCTTGAAATTCTTTTAAGCATTATTAATGTCAAGTGCATATGAAGCCTATTCTACTCCCTACTTAAAGTATACAGTAAGATTTCTTTCTCTGAGCAGTAGGAGGCAAAACAACTGGTATCTGCTGGAGGATTTTTGCTGAATTTCAGTTTTTCTAATCAGTAATTCAGGCTTCCCCAAGATGCAGATAAAAATCAAAATGATACACAGCTTTTGAACCTGTTCCATGTGATAGATCAGAATGCAGACTTTTGAAAACATCTGAGGAAAGTAGCAGATTTAACTTAAAACGAAGTTACAGCTGAAAAAAACCCATATACATGGATGGGTATAAGGCTGTGAAAAACGAGATGCAGTCCCTGAAATTCTAGCATTCATTTTCTTTCAGTCATACATTCATTCTTATCAACTAACAGAGACTAATAAAAATAAAGACACTAACAGATGTATGATTCCTGTTTTGACTTACTGCATGAATGAGAAGGTGGTCCCTATAAATCTTGGAAGGAAAGTCATACCATGAGAGACTCCATGGTGCCTGTTCCTCTCACAATGGCTCAGCCAAGACAGACAGGGCCTGATAAACATCTATTGCTCTTCTTTTACAATAATGTTTGCAGATAAAATCATCCCTGCTACTAAATACAGCAAATGTAAAGGAGATTACACCTCATCATGGGACATTGTCAAATTTGGGGAAGTTCTTGGCCCTGGAAAGAATTCATTGTTTATTTAAAATTAAGTTATTCACCATTATTAAAAAAAAACAAACCCAAACTCAATCTAAGTAACAGTGATCTGTTTTTAAGCTAATGCTGAAAAAAATTTGCACCATGATGAACCAAAATACATCATAGTTCTCCCAACTGTTGTCAATATATAGGTGCTTATAAACCATCCAAGTGGAAAAATACTTCAATTTTTTCAGTTTAAGCATATTCAGTCATATTCTAAATGCTCTTGGATATGACATCTGAAGATAAGGCTTTAGAGAGGTCTCTGACTTACAATTAACAAGATATTCAGGTTGCTATAGTTTGAAGCCAACAGACATCACAGAAGAAAACCTTTAGAGTTCCTCTACACACATCTTCATGGCCCTTTCCAGCAACGAGTGTTAAGAGATCACTGACTAATTACAGGTAGACTGTGGACTTATACTGTCTAGTTAAAAAATGGCACAAATACCAGAAGCAATTTAAAAACAAAAGTATAACAGTTTAATTCTTACTGTATTCTCTCATTTCTAGCCTTGTTTTTTTTTTAAAGTATTCTCACAACTGTAGCTGTGAGATCAGTTTTGAAGCAATGTTGAGCCATTGTAAAGGAAATTGCAAGCAAGTCTGAAGGCAAGCAATTCACCTTACCTAAAGCTTCTGTGCTGAAGGGGGCACATAGCTGTTTGTCCACAGATAGAGATTGTTACTGTACAGATGAATGATCACATAAAATTCCTTGGGCAGTTTAATGCAGCCTTAATCAACTTGCTACCAGTCTCCTTAGCAATTCTCTTACCTTTCTGGTTAAAATGCAGCATTTCATGAAAGAAGAAACATTAGAAACCAAAATTTAAATTAGAAGTACATTATGCATTCTGGTTAGAAAAGCAATATAGGCTTAAAGAATCTGAACACATAAAATATAAAATGTAAGTAGATAAGGAATTTAATTGTAATTCTTACTTAAGTTATATAAGTTTTTTATATTTTAGTAATTTAAATACTTTTAAGTTGGTTTGTGGAGGATGTTAAAATGTATTTGAATCAGAGACTTGTTGCTGTGATCAGTTCTTTAGTCTAAATGACAAATGCAATGCAAATTAATTCCCTTAAAATGTTACAAACAGTATTAAACAAGACAACCAATACAAAACAAAAAATTCAAGGTTTTTAAAGGTTTGGTTTCCTTTTTCACTTGCCCAAAGATAAAATAAATTTATTTAGTGGAGAAACTAAATTTAAAATAATTCAGTCTGCCTTAAATACATAGGTCATATAATAAATTGAAGGCCACTTAAATACATTTTTAATAAAAACCAGTTGCAAATCACCAACTCCACTAAATAAACTTGCTGGCATTCTACATATCATCTTTGTCTTAAAAAATAATGCAATCATTACATGAAACATAAACTTTTGAAGAGTTTAAATTACAGTCACAGGCCAAACTGTCTATAGCCAAGAGAATAAATTAACATCTCTCCCCTATATAACAGTTCTTATACATTATCATAATGCAGAACATGGGCTTTTTTTCCTGCTAGTGATTTTATGATCTTCACCTTGAGGATCAATTTATTGACCATGTTTTCTCACATGATACCCTTGAAAATGTGTAATACAAAAGGCATTCCAAGATACCTTCTGCCCTTTCTCACATTTTATGTGGAAATTCTCCTTAGATGAAATATCCACAGAGGTCTTAAGTCTCTCTCACACTTCTTATTCTCCCTGTATTTGCCTACTGGAAAACAATTATATTATGTTTTGTAATTCAGTTGTAAACCATATGCAGAAAAAGCTGTTTTGTTACACACCTGACATGTTAGAGCCTCATATGTAGGGCTTCTGGGCACTACCATAAATAAAAATTAAATATAAAATTATGTAATAAGTTCAAAAAAACCCTATTTTCTGCATAATATGGCAGCCAAGTTTTTTTAACTTCTTTCAAATTGCCTTCAATAAAAACTGATTGTTTGACAATGTACTGAATGTCTTATATATGGTGTCATCTTGTATATATGGTGTCATATATACAAATGAAAACACTTGTATAGAACTTGGTCTTGCCTGATGATTTAACACAAGAGTGTTAAAGCTGTTCAGCATGGGTAAGACCAATATTGATTTTAGTATTTTTTCAGAATTTCAAAATCAAACTTAAAAGTCTAACTGAGGAAATCAGAGGTTTCAAACACATTTACAACTAAATTAGCATAATCTTAAAGGACGTTTGTATAATAAATAGTTTTCTCTATTTAACACTTACTGAAAATGTGAACAGGACAGCTGAACTTCACTAAGGTAAAAATTGGTTTGCCTCCTTTCAGACCTACCTATAACAGGGCTGAAGTAATTAATCTACATACTACTGTTGCAATGGAGTAATGAATTTATATTTACATTGATATCATCTTCTGGAGGACCCAAGGATTAAATTGCAATGAAAATATTACTCTATATCTAACCATACTGAACCTGAGGTACCTCTTTATAAGCTCCATAGAAGACACTAAAAGGGATGTTGCAAATATTATTTTCTATTCTTGTTCTTCCTACCTGTAAAATTTTAGAACCAAATATATAGAAATATCACCTTTTATTTGCAAAAATAACAAGTCAGATTATGAATAATTCACAGGCCAACATTTAAAATTTCCACCACAGTTTAGGTCCTACTTATATGGCCTCATGCAGTTCAGGATAGTTATTTGTTTCCAGGGGTATACCCTTTCTCCTAAGCTCCAAGAAATAACTGCAGTTAAGAAATTGTCCTTATGTTCAATTAAATTGACATTATTACCCAAAGCAAGACCTACAAAAAGATCATCAAAAGGCAGCCTCTGCTATCTCATTTAACCTTCAAAAAAAAAAGAAGGAAAAAAAGAGAGAGAGAGAGAGAATCCCACCCCAATGCCCAATGTAGCTAAAATTATCAAAGCCTCACTATGATCCATTAGCCATGTTACGCAGAACAAAAGAAACATGGTAAGGACAGTATCCTTAGTGTCTGGTGATTCTCAATCTCATGTGCTGATACAAAAATTCATATTATTAACTATTAAAAATATTTCAAATATTTAAAAATAATTAAAATATAGTCTATTAATATTCTTGTATCTAAAATAAATATTTCATATTTAAAACATTGTACAACAATTACTAAAAATAAAAATAAAAACAACAAAGCAATCCACCCAACAGCTGAACTCATTGGTGTTTATATGCAAGACTAACCTAGAATTCCCTTATCAGCATCATCTTTTCCACACCACATCTGAAAAGACTGCAAATGGAAGTAGCAACCAAAGCACAGCATACCTTGAAATGCACAATGCAAATGAGGGATGCTTGAATACTGCTAATTGTGCTGTATTTGATTTTTGTTTGCTATTTTGATTTTGTGTAATCACAAAGAAATTAAGAGAACCACTGGAATGGAATGCTTAAGATAGGTTTCCTTGCTAAACTGGAAAGCATGCTATTGTCACAGATTGTAAAATACATTACAAGTACTCATTGGCTAAGAAAACCAACAGTTATCTCCTGGGGGATTAGGGATTCTCCAGAAGCAAAGAATCGTGAAGTTACAGTGTTTTTAGTGGAGAAACAGATGGAGACTATAGAAAGTCTTCTACAGATACATGGAAGATTTTGGAAGGAGGGTGTCTGAAGTCATTTGTCAATGTAATCATATGACCAAATAAATTCTTACTTATGGAAGGTTAAAACATATTAAGACAGGAAGATATCAGAAATATATTTGCACTTAGGGCATACATGCTCTCTATGTTACAGAGAATAATGAAACAACATTAAGTTTTTTTAAACCAAGCATTTCCCCTCATCAATTGACCTACTTCCATTCCTTTTTCAAGGGGCTCCAAAAGCATCTCTGCTCCAGACACCAATGTGGAGTCTGTTTTCTCACATGCAAGCAAAGAATGCAATTACATGAGTCTTGTGTTCTTGTTAATGTGATTCCCATTTGTTCAAAAGCTCCCATTCAAAGCTCATCTTGCTTGGTTTTTACTTTTCATGGGCCAGATTCAACAACTGAAGCTTCTGCCTCTTACACAAAATTCATCTATTTACATTACACTTAATGGACTTCAGTCACTCCTGATTTCCAAAGACATGGCTTGGGGGCTGTCTGCACAAGAAAGAATAATTTATTTTAATTTAAGGTTTTTTTTTTTTTTTCTGATTAATTGGCTCAGGCAAAACTGATGTAAAACAGATTGAAATATCTGTTTGGATTTTTGCAATGATTTAGCTTATCTAGCAGAAGAAGCAATGTGTGCTTTTTAGTCTCTGACAAAAATTACTCTTGCCTTTCCATGCTTGTCTGCTACTAATTTTTCTTCTTCATCTTTAAAAAAGGTGGCCAAAGGGTAGCACAAATGCCACTTATGCCTGTTTCCATGCTACATTCAAAACTGAACTGAGTCACAGATTCTGGGTCTCACTGCTCCTATACAGCTAGCACAGCAATGGTCCCCTGGCCTCCATAAAACCTGTGGGAACAGTTAGGAACTATTGCAGCCACCTACATTCAACATAATGAATAACTCTGCTGTCCCTATGCAGAGTGCGCTTGTAGCTCAGGATAGAAGAAGAGGACCAAGACATGGTAAAGTAGGAAGAACAAGATTAAGGAGGTACATGAAGGCAGGAGAAGCCAAGGTTCCACTTTTTCTTCCTGGAAGTGAAGGTTGATGATATGGGTATGTGGAGGAGAAATTATGTGACTGAATTCTGAAATAAAAATAAACTTTTATGCGTGCAAGAACACATAGAAAAGCTTAAATGTGAGCATTGGACTGCAATCCTAGCTTCAATGATAGGAACATGCAGTAGGGAAGGTGGGAGAAGAGCTATAGATGAGGCTCCGGTTTGGCATGTTTGGAAAAGCATGACCCTAGATGCCAGAAGTGACTGATGATGACACATACTTACCTCTTATATTTTCTTCTTTCATATATAGCACTGACCTAATATTTAAACTAATGCAATTAGTGAAAGGCTCACCATAAGCAGCACGTTTTCAGTGTTTAAGGGTATCTCACAATGACTTATAGTAAATGCTCTACAAAATTAAATTACTTAATAGGAGAATAATTTAGAGTATGACTATGAGTCAAGGTTTAAAAAGCAAAAATTTTCTTTAAACACAAATTTTATTTGATTTTATGCCTTGAGATTTGACTCACATAGACAAGGACATACACACTAGATGCAGACATATACACAAACTCAAAATTTCAAATGCATTCAGTACACGGGAAATTATCAAACAATTGTTTTTAAATTGTTTAAATTTCACTCTGGAGCCTGGTTTGAAAAAGAAAACCCCCTAAAGGCTAAAAGTGACATTTGGAGGTTTATTTCATATTGTTACTAGAAAAAGCCATATTCCAAGGCATCCATGTATACAGGCGTAAATATGTACAGTGTTTTATCATGTACATGACAGGTCACATACATAAACCAAACAGTGGATCTACACAACTATATCTCTTTCAATGAGAAATTTAAAATCACTTCAGTATGATTAGTATAATATAGCTATACTAGTATCTTTCCATATATGAATATATTATTATTTATTATGTGCAATACATGCAATAAAAACATTGTATAGTATGTATCTGAAATCTGTCAATGTATGTAGAAAAGCTACACCAATTATCCAAATCAATACTGTAAAACAGTGAGTGGAAAGCAGTGGATTCAGTGATTGAAACATACTACTGTTACATGTACTTAAATGCTTGTAGAATTTGGAGCCAAATTAATAGGTAAAATTAATTTCTATGATCAAAACTGATTACAACATATTAAGGCATGAAAGTAATGGAAAAGCAGTCCTAGCCTATCAAACACAAAACAAAAAAATCTTCCCTGTTTCATGTTACTGGCACAACTTGATAATAATGCACTGATCAGTGCATATCAAGTTCACAAAACTGCTGTAAATTTTTTTATGACAAAAACCTTTTTATGACACTGACAACATTGGGTCCATGACAGAAGATCTTTATTATTACGACATTTAAAAGATAAAATATCAGTCTCTATTTCAGCCCCGATCTTTAACTAGAAAGATTCTGAACACAAGCTTTGATGGAGGAGGATTGTACTTGGCTGTCCCTCCACTCTCCTTTGTAGCCATAGCATCTTGGTGTGCCTGAAGTATGAACAGGATATACTCTACCACAGTTCTGCCAGTCTGCTGAACAGTTCTGTGCATACCTATCACCCGACTATAAAAGGTTTCAGGCCCCATCCCTGAAGCTAAAAATTAAGCACACATACCTGCTTTATTGAATATCCACATACAAGGACTCCTAAATTGGATTCTAAATAAATATAACAGAAAAGTGTGTCAGATAATCCAGTAAAAACCTACATTCATAAAGCCATTATTATATTGTTTCAACCTCCCTATCACAAGGCATAGCTCAATTTAGCAGCTGTACTTGCACCTGTATTAGTCAATGAAACATGTCATCACCTGTATCCAACAGTAATCATGGTCCTTAGTCAATATTCATTCTAACCTGAGCTCTCCTTCTTTAACACAGTTAATAAACTGCTTTTGTAATCTGTTTGTGCACCATCATAACTATGCCTTTGTCTTATCCTTCTTTGAGTGTAAGCTAGCTAAATCTTGAAAAATGCATTAAGTAATTTTGATCATACAGAAACTATTCTTCCCAACTGTAGGCACCTTTCCTCTATCCTCCCACATACCACTCAAAAATAACTACAGTTCACACAGCAGATGTAGAATGAAGACGTATGGGCTCAGTTTCCAATTCTATCAAAGGCTCCTTTTAAGAGTTCGGGTATTTTCGTTTTTTTCTGTTCAATTACTCATTTACAGAAGGAACAAAAGTCAACTTTTTGTTCAATGTGTGTTGTAAGGATTTAACCACATCTTTGATGCATTCGAATGCCACATTAAGGACTACTTAACTATGCAAGACGACAAGCAAACAGGTTAAGAAGCTGAATTCATCGCAGAACAATCCTCACAGTAGTTGGAGGATTTCTCGGGTCTTGAGCAGAACGTCGAGAGGAATTATAAACCTTCACAGCAAGGAGACAAATATTTCGCAGACTAATCAACCCAGAAAGCGTTCCTGTTATTTGTACAGTCACCCCACAGAACGTTCACAAGTCCCACTGTCAGTTTTCACCGAGAACCTAAATTAACAACCTTCCGATGCAAACGAAAGTATTTCTCGCCTAATATTTCGGAATAAAAATTTAAAACCCCAGCTAGGCAAATCTGTACAGGGACCCCACATACGCCAGAAACCACGGTAGGAAACAGGGCCACGTTCCTCTATCCTGCAGCGACTTTCACTTTCTGGCACAATGTTGCAGAGACGGCGCCAGCCGTGACACCGGGAGGAGCCGGCGGAAAGGGGGGGCTGGAGGGGTATCTCGGGGGTCTGCCCAGATCCTCAGGTTCCAGCCGCTGCCTGTCCCGTATCTCCATCCATCCATCCATCCATCCATCCATCCATCCATCCATCCATCCATCCATCCATCCATCCATCCATCCATCCATCCATCCCCTGTAGTAGCGGAAGAGTTAGCCCACGGCCGAGACACCACGGCCGACACCCCACGGCTCCCCGCCCAACAGCAGCGCGGAGGCCTCTGACATCGGCCGGGGCACGCGGCGGTGCCGGCCACTACCGGGGATGGGACGTCCCACCCCGCCCCTCTCAACCCGCACACGTACCCACACCATCCCAGAGCCCGGCGGCAGGGGAGTGGCGAGGGAGCGGCCCGACCTCTCCCTCCACAGCTCGGCGCGGCGCCGCTCCGGCTCCCGAAATGGCTGAACAAAGGGAACCTCGCTCGGCCGCCGCCGCCCCTCGATGGGCCGCGGGGCGGGGCCGGAGGCGGGGGCGCCGCTGCCCCGGTCACCCCGGCAACGGCGGGCGGGATGGAGGCGGCGGTGAAATGGCCGCCCGGCCGCGCCCGGCCTCTCACGGGCTCGGCCGTGGCCCCCCAGCACTGACGGGCTTCTCGCAGGAATCCTTCAGCCTGGGCCCCGCCAGGCTGCCCAGGCCGGCCTCCTCTCCCCGCACCCCCTCACGCCTGCAGCCCTCCGGCCGCAGCTGCTCTACAGGAGGTGTCTGACACATGTGCCAAAAAGAAGAGAAAATCAAAAATGAGGCTGAGGGCTAGACAGCTAAAGTACAACATTCTGGCTTTCATCGTAAGGAGTTAGTGCAAGTGCACAGGCAGGGTCTTCCCAATGGAGTGTGTGAATGGATTGAGAGCAGCCCTGTGAAAAAGGACTTGGCGGTACTGGTGTATGAAAAGCGGGACGTGATCTGGCAAGGTGCATTTGCAGCCCAGAAAGACAATTGCACCGTGGACTGCATCAAAAAGCATGAGGCCAGCAGGTTGAGGAAGGTGATTCCTCCCCTCTGGCTTCTATATCCAGCTCTGGAGCCCTCATGCCAGAAATGCATGGACCTTTTGGAACAGGTCCAGAGGAGAGTACTTCCAACTCAAACCATTGTATTCTATAATTCTTTGATGTGTGGCCAGTTGTTGTGGCAAGATGACCACTGACTGTGGGCACCCCAACAAGTTAGAGTAGCAATCTCCAGTCCTATCTCTGTGACTGCAAGCACTAGCTACTTTTTTATTAAACAATGAAAGCTGATAATTTTCACCCAAATTCTAAAGCTTACAGACCATTTAGAAAAGCACATTCTTGAGACAAACTCAATTGGTAACTCTGCTTATGGTCCTGTTGTGTGTCTTCTGCTCATAGAAACTCATGGTCTTCTCTCAATCCTTGTTTAAACAGTTCTCTTAGTCTGCCTCTTTGGCATATGCCTCTTTCACATAACCCTTCCACAACCCCACATACTACTATGATTTCACAACAACCAAAAGCTTTTGACAGTATCTTCCATAAATGGGGTTTCCCACCACTTGTCTAAGTCAGCACTCAAATGTTGCTGCGTAAATTCAGCTCTAGTATTGTGCCACACTACATTTCCTAATTATTGCAGAGGAAAACTTGAGAACACAACTGGTCTGAACACCAGAATTTTGTACTCGTAATACATTCATTGTCTATTACTCCAACAGGTACCTCAATTTGTTTGTTTTCATAGGATCTGTGTGGTATTCTTGCAAATACTAACACTTCAGTACTATTGAAGGAAGATCTCGTGCAGGAAGATCTATTATGTGCACATTCTACAGGCTTCTTCCCTCTAATTGAAACTCCTGCCCACAGTCAAATTAAATACTTGTTATTTTCCTTGAGTAATATTTTACTGTGTATTGTTCTGAGCAGATTGTAATATACTTATATACTCAACTGTGATTTATACCTTAATACTTACACCTGCAACAATCACTATAAAGTCGTTATCTCATAATAAAATCTCTCAGCTAACAGGTAAGTAGGTATGTAGGGCTGTATCTTCCAGTTCAGCCTTCCTGAGTACAGAACATATAGAACATATGTCCTATAGCTTACTTCCACTTTTGTCAGCAATATGCTGGCAAAATCCTGGCCTGTTTTCCTTCTGAAAAGATTCTGTGTGATCATGATCTGCCTGGATGCCCAATCCTCTGCTATTCTCCTCCTTAGAGTTTTCAACCTGTTACTCAGCTGCAGTCAAATCTAACTGACACATGAGGGTCTCCAAAAGATAACAAAGTCCGAGTCTTGAGATAAACAGGAGGGAGCCAGGTATAGAAGAGGAGCTGTGCTTATAAGAAAATGTTGGAACGGATCAAAGAAAGGGATAGTTTCTGCCTGTTTGATATCCTGCCAGTTCATAAGTACCAACATACTGGTTGGTCCAGCCCACACACATAATTTAAAATTAGAGTTGTAATACTGTTTCTGGCCCAGCTGTCTGCCCAAAGATGTGGGAGTGAGTTTGTGGTAACAGGGTTTATTGGGTATGGAGAGGAGAGCTACAAAAACTGAAATTGTGGTGCATGTTCTGGTACCTGAAATAGCTATTTTAAACCAGTTTACAGTACAAGAAAGCTACAAAAGCAGCATAGTCAAAGCAGCATCATACTCAAATATTCCTCTAAAGGGGACAGAGAAGTCAGCGTGGCCACACTGCCATTGTACATCACAATCTCCAATTGCCAAACTGCTTTTTTGGTGGCATAATTAAAATTATCCAGGCCCAGTGTGTCCTTCCACTGGCTAGAGATCAAGAAATGGAAGAATGAAAGATAAGATCTACCTTTGCCTGACTTCATCCAGATTAAAGATAAATTACTAACTTCCTGACAACTTTCTGAAGATTTCTTTGTTTAAATAAAATGAAATATTAGAAACAAGCAATGCATTTTAATTTAGCTAGACTTCATTGAAATACACTTTCAGACCTTATGCACTGGTTTGCTGTACTTAAACAAGGCAAATAGAACTATAATCTATGTATCCATTTTACTCTAATGGCAGATTGCAGCAGGGTATGTCTAAATAGTTTTGCTTTCCATGCATACTTGGAAGAAATAATCTGTGAAAGACATCTTCCATAGAAAAGAAGGTCCTTCCCTGGTGGTCTGTTTCAGTTGCTGATTATGTTCTATTAACAAAACATGAAGGAAACAGGTTATTGCAAAATTAGCATCATCTCCATGACACTGAAGTCTTTTGGGATAGTGAAGTACATGGCTATTAGATGCAGCCTAGTCATGATAGCACATAGCAAGCCAGCGCAAATTTATCTGTTTTCTGAGGATAATCATTTTGACTGAGAAAGCCAAAGGTCTGTGCTAAACAATTCCTAAATTTATTTGGAATCAGCTTAATTCTACATTGTGCTGATGATGCATTATACAGATACAAATTTAATTTTTTTTAATTTTAGACTACAAGTCTGTCTGTGTGACTGCAAATTGTTTTTTTTAGGAGCATACTTTATTATTTTCACTATCATTTCTCATCATTTATTGGTTTTTAAACACCTGATTTTTCTTGACAGGATTAAGCATGGAGATTCATCATCTAAAAGCATGGAGATACATAATTCTTAGTAATAAAGGAAGCTGTGCAGTTGCCATGAAAATTTGCCCTCCAGCTTATAAAGGATGACTCAATTGAATTCTTGAGTTGTTGTACAGAGGAATCGGAAACAACCTGAAGTGCTTTACAGATGCTGCTAACGTGTCCTGTAATTTTTCCAATTTTGTCTTCCATTTATAAGTAAGTGTAAAGTTAGAATTGAATAAAACCTGGAAATTAATGTGAAGTTGTTTTGGTATTTGCATGAGTTTGCAATTTTGAAAGCAGCAGGTGGATGAAGTATTACTGCCGAATGCATATCAGCGAGATACAATTTACATAGTCATGGACCATATTTCAATGCTAATCCCACTGTTTTGTTGATCATCAAAGCCAAGAGGATGTGTTTTCATCTTTTAACATGCATGAAGTTAGGAGAGCAGGATTGTTAGCCTTATTCAGGTCAGAGGTGGACAAAAACGTGGCTTTGGGCACTATGTTTGAATTCAGTGTCAGAATGAAGATCTGCAACATGTGGAAATTGAAAAAGTATCCACCAAGTTTTTTGCTGGTTTCTCAAAATGGACATTTGACAGCAGTTTTACCTGCAGTTATTGCGTCTACTTAGATGGGAAAATAAATCCAGCATTTGTTCTGGTCTTTCTTGGTTATCTTGCTCAGTTAAGTATGCTCACGGACTCTGATGTCCAATTGAGGTACTGTAGTACTGAAATTACTTAATATGTTTACAGGTGAAGGCTGGGCATCTAATGTGGTAAAATGTGTGAATCTTCACAAAATATGAAGAAAAGGCATTTTTGCATATTCTTCCTTGTATTGTGATGTTTCTTACCTTGTTAGGTCTGATAATGGAACTATTTCTTCTGGAAGCCTGATATTCTATCTCAAGATTTATTTGAAAAGAGTATGATTTTTTTTTCAATCGGTCTCCAGCTGCTGTACACTTTTTGCCTCTAAGTTTCTTACACTTTTTCCAAAGTATCCAGTGATTGTGGTACAGCTGAAGCTCTGTGGGCACTTTTCAAAGGCCCTTTCTGAGAGCAAAATGAAGAAGTGCTACCTAGTATTGCACCTCTGGCTTATGGCTGCAAGATTGTAGGGACAAAGAACTGTAGGGAAATGTGTACTCTATACCAATGTGAATGGTGCTAAATTGTGTCTCCAAGGCATTTTTATAGCCTGAGTGTGGGAGGGTGAGAGGGAGAGAGTGAGGCAGGCAAGGCAGGCAGGCAGGCAAGGCAGGCAGGCAAGGCAGGCAAGGGAGGGAGGGAGGGAGGGAGGGAGGGAGGGAGGGAGGAAGGAAGGAAGGAAGGAAGGAAGGAAGGAAGGAAGGAAGGAAGGAAGGAAGGAAGGAAGGAAGGAAGGAAGGAAGGAAGGAAGGAAGGAAGGAAGGAAGGAAGGAAGGAAGGAAGGAAGGAAGGAAGGAAGATGTTAGTATATTAAAAAATATAGATTCATGTACAGTTAATTCCTGTCATAAAGCAGGATTTGTTCAACAGTATGCAGTTTACATGCTTTGGAAGCATTATATATGAAGACAAAGTAAGATGATAACCTTGGCCAAGACCTTGTCACTAAATGTGAGAAATACAGGATTAACCAGCTTTGCTGGTCAGACAGAAATAACATAAATTACTTAATTAATTTCATAGGCATGATTAATTAATGTTATTGACAAAATTTTGAATAGATTTTCAGTATGTACAGTTACAAACTTAATTATTTCCTGATTTGCAAGAATCTGAAAACATCATTGCTATTTTGCTTATTCAAAGAGAATTTATTTTTAGTGAATTTCATGAACTATCTCTATTCATATGGGGACTCACTGTTAAGAGAATTTACATATCATTTTTTTGTGCTTATGTAATTGCTTATAGGAATTTGATCCACTTTTTAATCTAAAAATATTTTTTCAACTACATACTGTCAAGATAGTGTTTAGTGTTAGCTGTTGAGATATTTTTCAACTTAGTTTCTATTTTGTGTCACTACAAAGGAATAAGCTGCTTTCCTAAAGGTTTTGCTTTACAATTGAAGATAAATTTAGCTGTAGCAACTAAAGCTGTTATTGCCTGAAGAAATCTACACCAGCAATTTCTCTGAGATTAGTCATAGCATGCCAAGTACATGTTAAGTGGAATTTAAAATACAAATGTTCTGGAATAAATGTCAAATTGTATTGATTATAATGTGTTTAAACCTTAAAATAAATTAAATATATGCTTTAAGCATATAGTTTCATTGGGCTGGCTGAAGGTCAGAAGGGTTGAAAGATGGCATGTTAAGTAAATGAATGGGAAAAATTTGTAAAGCAGGCCATCAACACATAAATCAAGGTCATTAGCAGTTGCAGACATAAAAGAACTGTTATCATCTGACTAGGTACCTTTTTTAACAGAAAAATTTTTATTAACATTTTCTGAAATTGTCATGTTGTTCTTCGTTGGCCACTGAAGTTTTTTCATTGGAACACTGAAACCTTTGATTCCTGTTTCATAAAGTTAGTTTGTCCATCTGGAAACAGCAGGAATTCTGAGAAGAAATCTTTGGAGATATTTGAAGGAGCTGAATAAGCTGCATTATGAATGTAATCTGTTGTCAAAATGACTGCATTATTTTCCAACTTGTTTTGTGGGGATGACAAAATTTTCAGAGTGGTGTACAGACACAGGCATAGTCCTCTTGTTTTTTTTCTTTACAGGGAATGGAGGCAACAACAGTAAGAATGCTGAAAGCACCTTTTCCTCTTTTCAGGAGCAGTGCCGGTGACTACATTAACCAATGGTGAAAGTCTGGATTTGAGTCATCTCCAAGATAGTTATTCTGGAGATTGAAAGAAAACATTATGAGAGGTTAGAGATTGGCTAATTTGAGAAAAATGGAAAAAAAATAGAAAATAACTAGAGTTAATTAGTGAAGATGTCAGGTAGGTGTCTAAGATTTGTGAGCAGTGAAGGTGGGAATAACAAGGACTCAGAGAAAGGGAAGAAAAGTATTGCCAAGTCTCTAAAATATATTACAGCATTCAGGTCACAGTTGTGTCTAGATAGTCAGGACAGTTGTATAGTTAATATAAAATTATGACATAGTCCCTAAATACTTATGACTTCATCAAAGGCATTGGCAGCATTCCCATATTTTATGTGATAGCAGGATTTCACTCAGTGCCCAGTGTAGATCAAAAGGACAAAGAATTTAATTTCTCAAGGGCATCAAGTTTTTAAATATGGGAATATGCACCTAGATATAATAATGAGGTCAAGTATTTAATAAAATTCTTATGTTTAAGTCAGAAAAATAATTCCAAAAGAATTCTGTGTTATCACAGTACTGCTGTGGCAAACACCTTTGATAAGTCTAATTGCATCTTTTTAGCAAGACAGAATCACTGTAATTGAAAAGCATCACTCTCTTTTTGTCCCAGTAAAAATGACTGTTGAAACATGGAATTAAAATCTGATTTTAAAAAAAGAAGATGGAATTGTGAACATGTTAGACATGAGAGAAAAAATCTTTCCCTCTCCCTAAGCCCCCAAAAGAAAGAATGAGTAATTTGACTAAGTTTACGTGAATATTGGAACTTTGTCAAAGAATAAGCATCCCTGGAAAGCATTCCAGTAAAAGCTATCAACATTCTTGCTAAGGAAACATATTTGGAAATAGATTTACTGACCTTTCCTTTTCAAAATATCCTTTTATAAAATATCATAGTTCTTAACAGATGTTGACCGAGCTAAGTTAATTTGCAATATATGAGACATTAAGTTTGGTTGAATGGTAGCAGAGCTCTTGATTTGACATATATTTCATCATGATCTCTAGAGGCATTCTGACTGCTGTCCAGAACGATTCCAGCGATTACTGAGGACATTTATTGCACAATCTCCCTTGAACTCACTGTGGAAGTTGGAAAGCAAAGATAATTGCGCTGTTTGTGAGCAAATTGTGCCTGATCATATTGTAGATATAAAAGGAAGGATCGAGGTTACATGATAGCCTTTCATTCCCTTTGCATATGTTTAGACATTTAATATGGCTGGTTTTCACTTCCATCCCAAAGGTAAAGGAATGAGGAGGACATGGCAGCTGTGGTCCTATCCCACATGCCTTTTCAATGCCTCTGAGAGCCTGGACTTTGGAAACGTTATTTCCAGGAAGACACACAAACACCCTCGGGGTGGTATTTCATTCTGCACCAGGCACATTTCCCTTGGAGATGTGGGAGCTGAGGAAAGGAATGTACCCCATCAGGGGTGAAAATCAGCTGTCTGTATCTTTCAATTTTCATAGCACTGTTATTAGACAATGTTTTCATTTACAAAAGAGAAAATCTATATGCTTAACCTATTCTTATGCAATGTCTGTGGCTCTCTTTCACTGGCCTACAGTAAAAGGATCCCATGACCTTCATCCAGTGCTATTTTCCAGTTTTGGTTGTTGAAAGGAAGACCACCCACAGTGGGCAACATTTTAGAATACTGGAATTTGTGTTTCTGTTAAAAATCAATATAAGCATAAAAAATTTAGCCACTAACATTTCTAGTTTGAAATCTTTCAATGCTGTGAAAACATATTTTTCTTCTCCAAGTTACTAACATGGTAGCTTTAAGTCCCAAGCAGTTCTCTGTTCTCTAAGAAGATTCTTTAGCTGTCTTGAGATACTCTTTCATGTCTCATCCCTTGACATATTCAGATTGTGAATTTAGTTTATATGTAGATCCTCTTGTCATAAGGGGAGCTTGTAATAATTTTGCAGACCTAAGACTCTATCGATTTCCTGGCATTACTACAAACTCTTTCCTACAGACTTTGACTGACTTCTGTCACCTCTCTAATTTTCATGTGGCCTTTTTTCCCTTTTTTGCACAATTTAACATTACATTTTTTAATGCCATATCTTTGGTTTTGCTGGCTTAAATTGGCATGAAACCACTGGCATACATCACCAGTGGTTTCATGATGGAAATAATTTCCCTACACGTCAGCTGGCTGCAGAGCTCAACAGGCAGTGTGCTTACTCCATAGGAAATACTACCTTCTAGTGAAACTATTTGTTTCTCTGCACAGGGAGGTTAGCATCCTTTCTGCCTGTCATCTTTAAATTGAATTTATAGTCATCAAATATAAATATATTTACTTCCCTTGCAATTAAAAATGAAATAGTTACTGAAGTTTCTTCTCACAAGATTTGTATTACTGCCCAGTTGGAGAAGGGCTTCTTTTTCCTTCTTTAAAACCTATGCTTAGTATTTTCTTCATGGATATAATTCTTCAAGACTGATTTCCCATGTTTGTAACTTTGTGCTACATCCTTTCTGAAAAATAATAAAAAAACCCCTCAACATACCAATTAGAAAGAAAATGTTATAAACCAGAAAATGTGTTTAGGTACAATAAGTCAAATTAATATGTTTCATTCATTCCTTTGGTATGCTTAATTTTAGAACTGATGAAATAAATAATTTGCTGTCAAGAGAAGAAGCATATGGCTATGGCAGTTCTAGGTGAGAAAAATTTCATTTTTAAACACATAACAGCATATGATTCCATATAAACTACAGAAATGGCTTTATTTTCTTTTTGAGATATTTTTCAAATCCTAATGTATTTCATAGGTAGAATAGTTGATGTTAGAAGGCACTTCTGGAAGTCATCTGGTACAACTTCTGTGCTCAAGCAGGGTCATATAGAGCTGGTTCCCTGGTACCATGTCCAGATAGCTTTTGACAGTCTCCAAGGATGGAGATTCCACTACTTCTCGGGGCAACCTGGGCAACTGCTCAGTCATTCTCACAGTAAAGAGAGTTGTTCCTTACATTCATGAGGAATCTTCTCTGGCTCTGCCTCTGGTCCTGTCACTGGGCTCCACTGGAAAGAGCCTGGACACCTCTTCCCTTCCTTCATGTATTTATATACATTGATGACATTACCCTTGAGCATTCTCTTCTCCCCTCATCATTTTCACATCCCTTCTCTGGTAATACTTCTACTACAGCCCAGGGTATCATTAGCCTTCTTTGCAGCAATGTCTTTACATAAGAAATCACATTCTTATGCTGTTTTAGTTTTTTTATGAGAGGCTTGCTTGTAGAAAATGAGCTTCCTTTTTTCCCCACAGCATTTGAGATATTGTTTTTGTTGTTCCTGTACATTTATCAGAGACAATGTAATGATAGTAATTTTTCAAAAAACAACCATAAATAGGATTTACTTCACTCTTTAACCTGTAGTACATAATTAGAGAGCATTTCCTAATACCCCACCTCTAGTGTATCAGTTTTGTAGCTCAGCACAGCTAATAATTTCCTAGAACAAGATCTATAAATTAATTACTATCGACATGCAGAATTTAGTGTTGAAGTTCATACAGTGCTGTGGAAACTTGTACCATGGTAAAACTGACTTGAATCTATCAGATCTGAGACTTGCACTTTATAATTACAAAACTGAGACTGCTTCATTCATATCTGTCGCCAGGTTTCAGCCACTGTCTTTTCTTGTTCTAGTGTTTTCCATTATTGAAAAATTACAATATGACACCTGGCAGATGCTATTTGTGTTTATATTTTTGTTCTTTGCCTCTACCACTGTGAGCAGTAAGAGTTTTAACGCTTATATGCCATTTGTCCTTCAATGAAGGCAGCTGATGTACATTCTTCCCCCACTTAGATAAAGAGCAGTTTGATGAGATTTACGTGCTGTTTCTGGTAAAAGGCCAGTGGATGATTAGTGAACTAGCAGTATACTGACCTTCTCCTTTATCCTGCTTTATATTCACTGCATGTTGACCTACCAGTGTAAAGCTTAGAGCCAAATATTTAATGATGTGTCAATTATTCCATGCCCAAATTTTCACTCACAAGTACTTTTATGCATGCAGCAGACTTCCTGAATGTTATTTGATATCCTCAGTTCATCATTGAAACAGAATACGTAAACAAAAATGCTAGTTGCATAGAGATTCTGTGCCTCACATTCTAGATTTTACATATTTTTAAGTACCTTCAAAATATTCTGATAATTAAGACTTCTTAAACCATTTTTCTTTAAGTACTTAAGCATGACTTGAAAAAAATATAGTGCATTTGGGTTATTCTTCACATGATGAATCATACCTATGCTATTTTTTCATATTTGCAAGATAAAATTTCAGAGGAATACCAGAATCTTTTTAAAGACATTGAACTGATATTTTGACTTGACTTGCATTAACTAATGGGTAGGAAAGGGTTACAGTGGAACACATCTAAAAAATTCTGCTCTAAATCAAACTATGGTGGAATGTAACAGTTGCTGTCTTCGTGTCACTGCTATTTGCTGATGCAGCTCAGTGCAGTTGAATCATCACAAGGGAGACATTTCAAGAGCTTGGTATTCAAACATCTCTTGGATGAAATCCATAAAAGAGCGGACATGAGCTGAGTAATAAATCCTGTAGATATGTATGCTGGTGCCATGAAATGGTATCAGTAATCCTATCCAGAGTAGCAATTAAAATATCACAGCGGTAGTTTGCCAATACTTTTCCTATTAATAAAAATTCTAATAATGAAAACAACAAAGTAAGAGATGATAGAAAATTTTATATAGCAATGATGTTCTCTTTCCAGTTAATAATATATCACAATAGTGAAATATATGACTACCTTTCTCCCTGTAAAAGCTGAAATATGAATATATGGCTGTGAAGTCCAGGCCATTAAGCCTTTTATGCATGGAAGAAGGCATGGAAGATTCTGCATATATATCCATTGATGTGCTGTGATTCTGAAATTCCGTAGTAGTATTTAAGAGCTGGTAGTATACATTGCAGATTGAAGGCTCTTAACTTATCAAAGTCCACATAAGATTTTCTAGCTTAAACAGCTAGAAGATTGCAGCCTGATTTTTTCAATGCCATGAGCCAAAAAATTTAAGTTTTCAGGCCTGGTCATAATAAACAAATCAGAATTTCATGACCACTGTTAACAGGAGCAAATCCTGAATTACGTGTGACCTCCCTCAGTCTCTCCCAGGACTTCTGTGGTTGCTCTGACAGCTGTTGACTTTGACAGAGTACTTCCTAAAGATGATATCTGAACATGTCAAAATTATTTTGTCAAAAACACAGGTAGCATGCAAATTAAAACAAATAATAGAAAAGAATCTTCAGTGGTAGATATGCAAATAGTAATTAGATTGCATCAAAAATATTGAAATAATGAATAAATCACACATAGATAAGTTACAAATAGCAAGTAGTTTTTAAGCATGTCCAGAAGAGCTTTCAAGTTGACTCCATTATGGTCCATTTATGTGTTTCTCTATTAACCTTGCTAACCCACAGACTTTGGGCCCAATTATTTGGGCAGGAGAAATATAATCCCTTCACATGGAGTATATTTAATAGTTAAGAACAGAAATATATTATTTTCATATATTTTCATGTCATTCAACTGTCTCTTCTGAATGGTTCCATTGATTTCACATTTGTTTCATTGTAAATCTGACTGAACTAAATTTGACCTTCATATCTAAGTCAGTATTTTCATGTAATTCCTTTTGTTGGCTGACGTCCCATACTGCACAGTCAGAGCAGCATTAAACATCTCTGTGCTTCCTTTTTCCAGTACATATCCTATTTAAAGAAGTGAGGTTAGCAATACCACTGTAATATGGATTGTTTTCCTAGTGAAGAGTGCAAAGAAATTGTAATTTTGAAGGTGTTTAGAGTTATTTTCCAGTCCCTCATTAAAAAGGTAATTCCTGTTACTTGATAGGTGCAGAAAGAGTTTGTGTCTGTGTATATAAATGTGCACAGTGAAGAACTCTGTCTTCACCACAATTTCATCAAGTAATTTCTTCCCAAGAAGAGGAATCAGTGAATTTTGCACTCAGCTGCTGCAGAATAGAGTTTTTTTATGAGCCAGACATCTTGGAGAATCCCTTGAAATCATCTTGCTTCATCTGGTCAGAGCATGAGATCTTATGGAAGGGGTATTTTCATTCACAAGAACTCCAAAGGAGTTCTTTGCCTTAACAACATTTTTGCTCCATTACACTGAATTTCATATAGCTGGGGAAATGCCGGAGCCTTTTGCTGTTCTATATTCCAAGGAGAATCAAATCTCCAACTTGCCAAGAAAAAAATTAAGTTGGCTTTGTTAAAAGTGTTGGAAGAATGTTGTAGGAGGGGGAAATGGTCATGATAAAGACATATTTGAAATTCACCTGGGAATGGAAAGGGTAATGTCGTGGTTTAACATGGAAGTGAATTTCTTCAGGAAGTTGGGTCAAACCAATCAGTGGTCAAGTTTGGATATTGGCACCTAAAGTGACAACTGAAGGTGTGGATACGCCTCTGAGAACCCAGGGGGTTAAAAGCAGGAACTCCCAAGAGCTCGCTCTCTTTAGTTCCAGTCAAGGTGCTGTGCAGATCTCCCCAACCCAGCCATGGGGCTGGGTGGGGGAGGAGAAGCCATGCGGCCTGGTTGAGGTGAGCCGAGGGGTAGAAGGACTGGAACCAAGCCAGCTCCTGTGGACAGAAGGGTGGAGAGAAGTGGAGATGTCTCTGTCATCCCCCCCCAGAGGGAAGAGACAGAGAGTCCGGACGGCACCTTTAACTTTGCCGGCACAGAGGAGAAGGAGCGCAGAGGAGAAGGAGCCGGGGGGGGGAAGGTGCCTAGCCTTGGCCTTGAGAATCGGCTGCTGGGCAGAGATATCAGCTGCTGGGCAGAGATTTCAGCCGTCTGGGGAGTCTGAACATTTAACCCTTTCCTGGGAAATGAGGGCTATGTAAAATATTACTCCTCCTTGATTTGAAGTAGAAGAGAGTCAGTCTGGGATCCGAGATGATGGAAGAGGAAATTGTTGAGTTGGAAGGAGATGATGGAGTGGCTTGTGGCTGGACTTTTCTTGTTAGCCATAGACTGAACCAAATTCTCCTGACAGAAGCTGCACTTAGAGGGGGTGCGTTGGTGAGCCAAGAGACCTGTTTCAGTGATTACCAACAGAGGAGTGGAGAGAACAGAGGAAAGTTGAAGAGGGTGTGGAGAGGCCCTCTGTCTTCAGAGAAGAAGAAGGGAAGAAGAAGATCTCTGTTCTTAGACCCTTGGCCCCAGGGGAAAATGGGGGGAACTGTTGTCCCAAAAAGGAGAAGCTGTTGCACCCTGGGCCCCAGGGGGAAGTGGGGGGGGGACTGTAGTCCCGAGATTGAGATGCTGAACTGTTGTTTTTTCTTGGTCCTAGGCAAAGCATCCTTAAAGGAGCCCTATGAGCAGTCTGTCCATGCACGGTGGTGAGAGCACTGAGACATGGAAAGGAGAGTGCCACCATGGCAGATTTTCTCCGGGCGGTTGCCATGTGTGACATGGAAACACAAGGGTGGCAATTGTGTTTCCTGGGGGGTCTGTGGCACAGGAGAGACTCCTGTCTCCCTTGATAGACTGAATATTGATTATCTGAAGGGTGGCAACTTGATCAGGATCCTGGGTGGTGTCTCACTGTGGGTTTGTTTAGAAATTAGGTGGGAGGAGGAGGAGTGTTTTGGAAGGTCTTCATCCTGGATTTAATGTCTGTGTTTTATAGTGGTAGTAGTTTAATAAAGTTTTCCTCTTTGTTATCAAATTTGGGCCTGCTCTGCTCTGTTCCTGATCACATCTCACAGCAATCATGTGGAAAAGTGCATTTTCATGGGGGCGCTGGCGTGGCGCCAGTGTCAAACCATGACATTTTTTGGTTCCCTGACCGGGAAATAACAGCAAAACCCCTATACCAAGACAACTCAGTATAGTCAGTGCAAGACCATTTAAAATTTTAAGCTTTCTTTTTGTACTTCACTGTATTATTGATCAAATCCATCCTAAAATACATAATGACTTAAATATATATAGGCCAACATTTGTTATCTTGACTTAATAATAGTTTTTGTAAAAATCTGATTAATTTTTAATTTGTAACACACCTACATTTCACAGGGGTAATCACATAATCCTGATGATCTGGAGATAATCTGTTGATGACCCTTACCCAGACTGCACTGTGTAATACTCTGTGCTCCTGTCCATTCATAAAGCTATTTTTAACAATGTAATTAAGAGAACAGTCTCCATTCATAAAGCTATATTTAACAATGTAATTAAGAGAACAGTCTTTAAATAAAAAGGCATAGCTCCACAGCAGAATTTACAAAATTATACTGGTAATAAATTAATGCAATAAAGGCTAAAAGTAGCTGTTTTGGTTTAGGGTAAATTTGGGAGAGAATTTTTAAAGGGGTTTTTTAGAAGGTAGATTTAATTTTTTTTTTTTTTAACTGGTTTGGGAAAAATACTTTTCTGGAGAAAAGTGGAAAAATGTTTATTAAACAAGAAAACTTTAAAAATATTAAATAATGAAATTTGTTGTTGTTTTAAAAGAGGGATAAACTAAGAAAAAAATCTCCCCCCCCCCCCCCCCGCCCCCGGTTGTAGTTTGGTTTATTTAGTCTTTTATCAGTTTCTCTGGTGCTGGAACTGCTGTGGCCCAGGCCTGGCCAGGTGGGCTACAGGCGTGAGCTGCTGGTGCTCTTCTTGGTGTTTAGTCAAGAGCAGGTTTGAGCAGGTTTAAAGAAAAGGAAAAGTTACAGTCTAGGGAGTCTAGGGAACTTTTTTGTTTCTGTTAGTTAAAACTAACTAAAAAGGAAAGGAGAGCTCTGTCTCGCTGTCTGTCCGTCCGCAGTCAACACAGTCCAGGAGAGGAACTTGGAGGAGTGAGTGCAGTTTCTGGAAACAAACTCCGTGCTTCTTCTTCCCCCACTTCACTCTTGGAACAAGTCTTAAAGGTGCAAAACTTATTATTCAATATAAACAGAACAGACTATTGGGGATAAAAGCATCATACAGTCAACCTAGGACAGTAGCCTATCAGGAAAGCCAGATGACAGCAACATATGATACCTTTTATTTATGAAAGATCACCATATCCCATTTTATCATTTCAAAAATGCCCATTTAAATATCTTTTTCTTAATGATTCTTCTAATTTTTGAGTCAGTAAAGAGAATGTTTGGCCATGGGATAAAAAAAAAACTTCACTTTCTAAAGATTGACTTGTTTTAGCACATATGAACATATTTACCTAATTGCTTGGATACCTTTTAGCCGCTAATAACAGAATGAATGAGATTTACATTCTAAAAGTAACTTTTTAGACTGTATTTAGGAACAGGGTAATGGACATAAAATTTAAAGAAAGAGAAGAACCACCATTTACTTAATATAATAAATTTGCATTATTTTATGCATAAAGAAATTGAAATTAAATAACTAATTTATCCTGCTAAGTACTCTGCTGTTTCCCTCCAAGTAAATATCTGAGTTATCTCATCAAATCTGACAAATTTGTTCTGTGGTTTGCTTCTAAGGTCAATAATTCAACTGTTTTTTCAACAAATCTGAGACACTAAAAATTATGTTTGGATTTGCAAATTCCTAAATATGTTTTGGAAATCTATATAATAAAAATAATAAAAATTTAGGATGCTGTTTACCTAAATGCTGGCACACTTTTTGGCATAACGTAGCATACAATTCCAGTGATTAATTTGAGGGTATAAAATTGCAGTGCTGATAATATCATTGTTTGCTGAAATGGTAAATGCTTTTAAGAGCAATTTTTTTCCTAATTTGTAGCTATCTGGTAATTAATGTGGCAACCAATGGAAGCTTGTATAATAAAATGACCCACTAATTAATAAAATTATAATTTAGTATGTTCTGCAGGAGTTTCTCGGGAGCAAAAAAGGGAAAAAGCTGTTTTAGACAACTTGGCAAATTTACTTTTTTTTCCAGTTACTTTGCTTAAAAAGTTTATATTGGCTCTGTGCTAAAGGATTATTTCAGGCTTTGGAGCAATTAAGAATGAGCTGATGACGTTTTGAATGAAACCAGAGTGAAAATTTTAAAGTTATGGACCATTCAACTGTGGGAAGTTCCATCTGAAATAAACGGTTAAGAATAGTATTAGACAGACTGTGCCACAGGCATACAGAATTACATTGACTCAAAAGAACAAAAAGATATGTATTTGTATTGCTGGGAGAACGAGACGCCAGTGTCTGACTAAGTCTATAGGTATAGTTAGTTTCCTATAAAATTATTTCCACTTCTTTTCCTTTTCCTCTTCCTCATACATATCTATGCCCATTCTACCTCCTCCATGTATCTTCTCTTTTCTCTCTGTCCTTTGGAACTTCAAGAGGTCAGTTCTGAGGCAGCTTATATGCAGCATAATGCTGGGGAAACCATCCTAGAAAAGAGTTCCCAAAATATCCAAAAAAATCACAAATAAGAGTGCTGAAGAACACAAAAAGTCTGGTTTGTGAAAGAAAAGGAGGCACTGTATCAAATGGTGAGTATTTAGGAGGCTAGCTTCCAATAGTAAAGATCTCTATTTGCAATAACCAGAATAGCAAATCAAAATTTTATTTCCTTACAGCTGACACACTCAGTTTGGAAAAATTAATTCTCTAGGAATGTCAACAATGACACATCAATGGTGAATGAGATTGCCAGCAGTGTGAATTTTTACTTTCTCTTCATGTACAGGGTTGCATTACATAAGATGGCTAGAAGAGGAAGGCTTTTATTTTTCAGCCCTCACTCCATTCTCAGCACTAAACTGTCTTTGTTAAACTCTATTAATAAATCATAGGACTTCTTTGGGTTTACTAGTCTCCTGTTTGATGGAGCAACTCGAGCATTTACAAGACACATGACTTTTATCTATTCAAATTAAAGAAGAAAGAATTAGCCTAACCTTGGCTATAGATGTTTAAGTCATTAGTCAGGCAAGTTTGTCTCATACTGGGTAAATGCGATTCTGATCCCAGAAATTGTTCTGACATAGACTTGCTCTGCTCCTTTGAAGAGAGGTTAGTGTACTCAGTGAAGAAAAAATTCATAAGACTCTGGTCTCTTACACCCACTGTAACAAAATGCTTCAAGAATTATATTGACTGTATTTCACTGTATTTACTGCTTTAAGATTTTACAGCTTAATGGACAAGGATCTGTACAATTAAGTGGAGGAGAACAGAGAGCAGGTAAAAAGAAAGTATCTATCATTTGACATGCCAGGTTACCTTCAAAAAGTTCTAGGAACCTAATTTTGTTCCAGAGACCCTGCAAAAACTATGCTTACAGCCAAGTGTAAGCCTGCTTGCTCACTTGGTGCCAGAATTACCACCCTTATTGACCTTCTTTTCTCACTCTGTTAGTCTCTTTCCCACCAAAAATGTGTGAAAGGGTTGAAAAGACAGTGAAGGGTAGTAGCTGGTGCAGCAACTAGGGACCTGTTTTGACTACCATTTTAGGATTTTGATCTTTGATGCTGATGAAAGTCATCTTAACTTCCACTCTGTCTTGACGACTATGGAGGTGCATTAGAAAACATATTTGTTCAGACAATTCTATGGCTTGTCAAAAATCACATTTAGTTTCACATTGTGTCTGATGCCCCAGCTTGACTCCTGTAAGAAAAAGGCATGAGTGAAAACACTCACTACAGACAGCATTTTCAGCATTTTATTTTCAACATGGAAAACATAACACTATTACCTTCTTGCTGTTGCAGGGAAATATTTATTTTGATATGGGCAGACATGGCTAGTGACAAGTGACATGCTCAGTAGGACAAGGGATCTCCAGAAGCCAGTAGGTAAAGAAATGGAGAAATTTGTGCCTTTCCAAGAATTTTTGCGGAAGCTGCGGACAGAGGTAAGGCTGAAGGTCAGGCAGATATAAAGCTGATGTGCAAAACAGTCTCCATGATGAAAGGAAAGACATCAGTGAAGTCAGGAAGACACAAGGAGATACCAAGGCTAATGAAATAGAAGGAGGAGGAAAAGATCAGCAATACCCAAATAACACAGTTATGTGGGAGAAAAGCATGCAGCTCATGGCCAGCATTTTCTTCTTCTTCAGCCAGTTCTGGGTTTTCAGGTCTTATTAATCACATAGGTGTTCCTACAGTGGGAGTAGCTACCCTGTCAGTTGCCCAGGCAGATGTATTAATACCCAATTAAATTTAAATTAAATTAAATTAAATTTTAAGAAACCTAATATGCAGACCTGGTACTCAAGATTGTTACAGACAAGTGAAGCTCTGTCTAAAACATGAAAAGTATGTGTGAATTTTTGGAATTGGGACTCTGAAGAAGTCTTCTCTTCCACAAAACTCCAAACCAAATCAAACCAAACCAAACCAAGACAGAAACACATAGAAACAAATGAAAAACCACCAAACCCTAAACCACAAGGTAAAAAAAAAAAAAAAGAAAAAAGCAAAACAAAAAAAAAAAAAAAACACTTTATAGTGGCTTTCCTGTGGTGTGCAGAGAGGCTCAGAGAGGCTTCTCTCAAGTAAACATGCTCTCTTGTCCTCTGAAATTACCAGCTGTGAAGTGGGAATCTCCATGATGCCACATAAACTAACCCCACACAAGTGTTTCCTCTGCTAAGGTGGAAAAGCTTACCTGTACTTTACTGTGAGAATGAGTTCTCACAATATCCATGTTTGTCTTGGCTGTTTTTTTCTTAGAAGGAATGGGCTATGTGTACCTTAGAGTTAATCCTGCCACTGCAGTTGCCATTGACTATGTGTGTTGGAATGTACAGACTGTAAGATGTTTGTACAGTACTCTTTTATGTTGTTTTCTTAAAATAAGTTACTTTTTAGTAACTTATTTCCACTTGATGCATTGAAAATACGTGTGCTCTGGGAATAATAAAAAACCCACTAATTTAAGCATCTCATAAAAAAGTATTAAATGTCAAATACCAACCTGAAGGAAATGTCTATACTTAGTTTTTAGGGTGAGTGTGTAACCCCTGAATGCACTTCAGTTTTGTTTGTTTAAGCCATTGCTTAAGTTGGTCATACTCTGCAGAATATCTTTGAATGTATCATGTATTTTGTTCTGTCTCTTAATAGATTTCCCAGATTTCCCAAAGAAATAAAGTATAGTTATCTGTAATCCTCACAGGCCATGAGTTCAGTGCTTTCTGAAGTACAAATACATAACATCACATGAATATTCACAGCTACAATCAAACCCATGATATATCACTGTGACATTAATACCAAACAGAAGGGACTTCCCACTAGAAAGCTGTTGCAAGTAGGCTTAGGCAGACTGTTCAGCTATCCATTCGTTTACTGTCATGTGTGTCATGCAAAACTGACACAACAACTTGTTAACTTGCATAATATCACTGCAACACGTCACTACTACCATAACTACAGAAGCACATATGTGCACCAGATTGTAGGAAATACGGCAGGTAGACATGTTAGGAACAAAATTCTTGGCCAACACAGTTTATCTTAAACTCATATGTTTAAATATCAAATAATATTTATAAGGTAGCAAATAATAATTTTATTTACTTAATCTAGTTCTCTTATGTATTTAAATGTCAAAAATAATCACAAATATTTTAATACTAATGAAGGGAAACTGACAGAGAGATAGATTTATGTTGCACTCTTCAAAGTAGCACAAATCAGTGTCACCACAGAGAGGAGGTTCATACTACCTGAACATGTAAAAGTGAGAGGACAAAAGCCTTTCCAGTCTCTCTGAACTCCCATCAAAGCCTCAGCTAAATAATGTTGGAGAAGAGATTCACTTTGTATTTTCAAATATTTCTTCCCACACTTTCAAGCTCTAACTATGAATTAATTAAGAAAAACAGAACAGTAAAAAGCTGTTAAGATATCATGACAAAAAGAAAAGCATTTAATTTCTATGCAGTTGGTTTCGTGTGACAGGGGAAGTGATACCAAATTTATGCTTCTGTAAAATGTGAAAAAAAAACTTCACATGTTAAACCCATCAGTGCCAAATGTCACAATCCTGTGAGATTCTGTCCTGTTTTTTTCCAGGCCAGAGTTAATTTTACAATATTAGCCGTGTGAGGATGTAGCCTGAAGCCATGTGGGCATGCCTAGGTTGTTATTCTATGCCATGAACACACCGCTGGGGTGGAACTGAGAGACTCATTTCCAAGAAGGTGGGGTGTGTCAATTGCAGTTGGAAACAAAAGCGTGAGCGGGGAGGATTGGTTCAGCATTTTGAGCATTGTCTTGAGGGTGTGCTACAGTGGGTCAGGGTAAGCATATTTTGCACGTAAATCACCCTCTCTTTGTACCCTTTTTTTTTTTTTTAATATTATGCTTTTTCAGTTCATTTTCTTATCTTATGGTTGATTCCAGTAAATTGTTCTTATCTCAACCCTTAATCTCTGCCTTTCCTCCGTCTCGACTGAGGGGGGGGGAGGTGGAAAGGGCAGCTGTATTGCTGCTTCTAAACCATAACAGATGTATTGAACTTCTGGCTTCTGCTGCCATCCAACATGAAAGGATGTAACAATGAACACTTGAGAGCCTGTTCTGCAGCCCATTACCTGGCTCTGATCAACTCTGATAGCCACAAGTCAATGGGACTCAATGGGATGTATCAGGGACCTGGGCAAACTGGCTGATATTTTTGCCAAGCCACTCTCCATTGTACTTGAAAAGTCATGGTGGTCAGACAAAGTCCCTGCTGACTGGAAAAAGGGAAACAGCTTTTCCATATTTAAAAAAGGAGGAAAAGAAGATCCAGGGAACTACAACCTCTCTGTGCCTGGGAAGATCATGAAGCAGATCCTCCTAGAAGATATATTAAGGCACGTAAAAGAAGGGCATGATCTGAGGCAGCCAGTATGATTTCACTTGTCCAATCTGGTGGTCTTCTGTGAGGGAATGGCTGCAACTTTTGACAAGGAAGACTGACCAATGTCACCTACCTATGCCTCTGAAGACCTTTGATGCAGTCCCACTGGACATGCTTATTTCCAAACTGGAGACAAATGGCTTTGATGGATGTACTACTCAGTGAATAAGGAATTGGCTGGATGGACACAGCCAGAGAGTTGTGGTCAATGGCTCTTGTGAACCATCCAGGTGGAGGCCAGTGAGGAGTGGTGTTTCTCAGGGCAGACAGAGGTCTAGGGTCTGGTGCTCTTCATCAATGATGTCAACAGTGACATCAAGTGCACCCTCAGAAGGTTTATAGATGACACAAAGCTGAGACGCTCAAAAGGCACGATCCTCTCCAGAGAGATCTGGACAAGCTTGAGAAGTGGGTCCATGTGAATCTCGTGTGGTTCAACAAGTGCAAGTGTAAGTGCAAGTGTAAAGTGCTGTCCCTGGGCCAGGGCAGTCCCAGATATGAGTACAGACTGGGGGAAGAACTCATTGAGTGCAGCTCTGTGGAGAAGGGCCTGGGGGCTCTCCTGGGTGAAAAGCTGGAAGTGACCCAGCAGTGTGTGCTCACAGCCCAGAAGCCAATCCTGTCCTGGGCTGCACCATAAGGGAGTGGCCAGCAGGGAGAGGGAGGGGATTCTTCCCCTCTGCTCTGCTCTCATGAGACCATACCTGGAATGCTGCATCCAGCTGTGGGGTCCTTAGCAGAATGAAGACATGGACCTGTTGGAGTAGGTCCAGGAGATGGCAAGAAAGATGATCCAAAGGATGGAACATATGTCCTATGAAGACAGGCTGAGAATCTCTGGATTGTTCCACCTGGAGAAGGCACTGGGGAGGCCTCAGTTGTAGCTTTTCAGTACCTTAAGGGGGTTTATAAAAACAAAGGACAGAGACTTTTTATATGAGCAGATAGCAACAGGACAAAGGTAAGGGTTTGAAACTCAAATATGTTTAGATTAGATGTTAGGAAGAAATTCTTTACTCAAAGGGTGATGAAAAACTGGAAGAGATTGCCCACAGAAGCCATGGATGCCCCTTCCCAGAATTGTTCAAGGCCAGGTTGGATGGGACTTTGTGCAATCTGATCTAGTGAATGGCATCCCTGTCCTTGGCAGGGGCTTGGAATTAGACAACCTTTAATGTCCTGTCCAACTCAAATTATTTTATAATGCTATTCTGGTTGATCCTGGCCTTCTCTTCCCTGGTTTTTATGCCCTGTTGTTTCACAAAGAGTAGTTTCAAAAGTAGAATTTCAGTACTCTAAACTGTCAGAATGCTGTTTGTTTTTTTTTCCTTCCTTTCCCTTTCTACAGGTAAAAATGTGTTGTAACAAACTTGTATTTCTGTAGAATTTACTGTATTCTTTTTTTACCAAAATTAACCTTTGGTTATTCTCTTGGCTCTGGCTTTTAAACAAATAAAATGCATTGTTCTGTGTTTAGATGACTAAAATAATGTGTCGGTTATTTATTAATAATAGGCACATCAACTCAGTCCAACAAACTTCCTTTTAACAAGAAAAGCTTTCTCCTTCTGAATGAATAATGCATATTGGAGAAATAACACCACTCCTGCATTTTCTGAGTAGGTTGATAATGTCCTATCTTTCAGCAAATGCATTAGGCAAATGAGAACTCTTTGGGGAAACAGTCATCTCCCAGAATAGAACATTGTGTTCTTGCTATAGCAGAAAGTTACAGTGTGAGCAACTCCATGGTTTAAAACTCTGGATGACTTGTCTTTGCACTCATAACTGGAGTTGTGCAGCAGGAGGAGTTACATACTAATGGACCTCCTTATTGTCAGAAGAAGCAGCTGGCTCCAGAAGGCCCCATGCCATCCCAGCAGATGAGAAAGGGTGATGAAACAATGAAATAAAGTTGCAGAGAGGTGCAGAATGTGTCACATATATATTCTCATGGCAGCATTTGGTTTATTTTCCCAGCTGGTAATCTTCCCAGCAGGTGCTTAGAAACTGTGATAACATTCTCTGGAAAAAGACAAATTATGCTGCCATTCACTGAAGAGATTTTCTATAATTTGCAGGCTTTGAATACACAGAGGTCCTCAGACTCTTTAAGGGCTTAGATGCGGGAGTCCTCACTGTCTCAACCAGTTCAGCATATCCTATTTCCGAGAAAAACCTTCTTAGACTGGCATCAAAACAATGGATTTTATGTGTATTGATAAAGAAATAACAGAAAAACATGCATCCATAAGCCTCATGCTATAAATTCTCTAAGGCAGGGACTTTCATGACAAGAATTTCTTTATATATTCACAAGCTATATACATATATATTTTATGCAACACATATAAATGCAACATGACTTCTGTATAGAGCACACAAATTTTTAGACTGTATTCTTCTGAAATACATTGTAATTCTATTATTATTATTGTGTTTAAAAAATTACTTCTGTATTAAAAACCCCTACAAACAACACAAAAACAATCAAAAAAACAAACCAAAATCATGTGTCTCTGTCTGAGCTATTTAGGAAATAAATGCAGACGAGTTAGAATGTTCTGATACTCCCTTAGAAAATGTCACCATTTTTCTTTTCACTTTTTTAATCTTAAATATGTGGGTGGTGAAGACAGCTGATTACTGTGTCTGTGAGGTCATAAATAAACTGGGTCTCTGAAAAAGATCTAAATAGAAGGAAGGCAAGAAGGCAGTATGAACAGAGACAAAATCAGAAAACTGGAGAGGAAATAAGCTGATGCTACACTGCCATACTTGAAAACTCTGTACTGAGAGCGGGGAAGATTGAATGCAACACAAGATGGGGCTGAATAAAAGATTAAATATTCAAATGTAGTTTGGGAAATGCATTAGGAAGTTAATCCAAAGCTATGTTTTATCTGTGGGATGGTATGTTATGTATGGGGCATTAACAAATCAGAAATAATTTGGTCATTTAGAACAAATTTCCCACAGGAATATAGTGAAAGGTATACCTATACAGAAAACACCATGTGTTATTAGTGGCTACTAGAAATCTGCATCATGGGTTGTGGTTCAGTCATGTCCTTTGAATTTTGCTTACATGCTTGCAAAGGTACAGTGTCCCTCCTTCCTCCAGGACAGAGACTCCTGTCTGCAACCATTTGCTCAGTTTCTGTATCACCATAGTCTAGTGGTCTACTGGAGTTATGTTGGGTTCTTGAACTGGACTGCAGCATTGCCTAGTGATGTTTTCTTGGCTCACTGCCCAGACCAAAGATTTATTAAATATTTTATGAGTATTTAAAGGAGAATCTTTAAAAGAAAAATACCTCAGAATCTCTGACACTGATTTATGGCTTTTGAAACTTAAGAGTCAGAAAAAGGAAGAGACTGAGAACATACTAAGGATAATTCTTCCTTTGTGTTTCTCACTTCATCTAGCAGGAAAGTAAAACTGACCCTCTGTTGCCACAATTTGATTATTTTCTCTGTGTCGCTGATTAACATGATTTTCATCCTGACTCTGGATACAGTAAGGCATCTGACCAGCACATAAAAGCTTCCTGAATATCATGCTTATTCCTGAAATATAGCCAGAAAAGATAGTGCATCTGCTAGTCTTGTTGATTTGTATTGCTGCAATGCTTAGAGTCTCAGCCAAAGAGATTCTGCATATGCACAGTTAGCCAGCTACAAACTGGACATGAAAACCTCTGTTCACTCGTCTTTGTGCCCCAGACCCATAGTTTCACAGAATTTCTCCAGCTGAATTCACTTTGTTATGATGATCATGAATATCAAACAGAAATGTAAAATTCTCAATATATAAGGTATTAATGTATACAAGAAGAACAACTGTAGGGCCCCAGTATTTTGAATGGATTAGAATTTTTTAGTATTGTACATGTCTTCAGCAAAAAGAAGAATTATACATGAATGTAAGAGTATGCTTTCATACCAATTGTCATCAGAAATGTTGTATTTTTATACCTCAAGCCTCCCTTCTAAAACTAGAAATGAATTTGAGTATCTCAGTGTACATGCTGAAGTTCTGACTGCTATTCTGCTTATTAACAGTTTTGTGAATGTCATTTGAAAAATCTGATTTCCTGCAGCTGAGTCAACAGCAGGTCAGTTTATAGCATTTTAGTGTGGAATTATTTAATCTAAAAACACATAACACAGGTTTATTTTACCCAAAGAAATAAAATATTGTGAAATAAATCCTCTGCTAAAGGGCTTTTTGGAAGGGCTAAGAAAGTTTTGTCACTCTGTTTTAAGTTAAGCAACAAAACAACTGCCCTCCCTGTCACAACTTATTTATTTTCCTTTTGTGATTGCTTTTACAAACAATTAAATTTACAGTGGTAGTACTTTATGTGGAGATACAGGGACCTGTTTAAGAGATTATTTTTGAGAGCAGAGAAACATATGAAACACTTTCTAATGGTAGAATACCTGTTTAATTTCTATTGAAGCAGACCAACAATATTACAAATTAAAAACTTGATTTGAAGCCTTCCATATGATAGATACATATGAAAGTTATGTACAGTACTATAACAACAACCATTAAGAGAAAAATCTTTAAGGTTTGAGAGAAAAGCCAGTCTGTAAACTGGGACTTATTTTGCATTCTGGGCAGAAGGACAAATTTTGCCGTATGTCTGTCAAAACTGGTACAAGAAGCAGCTGACTAAAGTAGCTCACAAAACATACGTGGTAACACTCTCTAAAGATGAAATTTTTTAGCACCCTTGGGCAATATTCTGGTACAAAATTCTTGTGTTGTGATGAACAGAGTTCTTAAATAGTCAGGCATTAATTGATAATTTTCTATATCACTGCATTAATTTTGAATTATTTAATACTCACACAGTCATGTTGAAACTGGCTACAAAATGTCCACATTATTTTTAGAAGAGAAATCCCTAAAGCTGCAAAATACCACTAAGAGCAAAGTCTCAAAAGGTACTGCTATTAGTCATGCACAGTAGTAGTTACTCCTTGAGTAGACCCTTGAAAACATTGAAGCATTTTCGAAAAAAATGCTACTTAACGGAGTAATATGTGAGTAAAAGGAACGAACAGTTTGTCTAGTTGACCCTAAACCTTTTAACAAGTGCAATAGCTGTAGAGACATGGCTTTTTTGGCAACAGTTCAACAGCTCCAGCACTGTAATCAGCTTGCAGCCTTGGCATTTACAGAGGCCTATGCTGCACTGATCACTAAGCCTTGCCAACAGTAGCAAATCACGACAACATGCAACCTAGTAGAGCTTTGAGTCTGGAAATGTCCCACATTTCATTCAGAGGTAAAAGGTATAGCTGTGACCAATTCTTTATTTCAATCTTTACCTCAATAGGAAGTTTGTGCTCTGAAAGACTCATGTATCAGACAAAGTGCTGTAGAGGAGCAATCTTCTCTTAGTTGCATAATAAAAATATAATGGAAGGTTATCTGTAATTGGCACTAACATGAAGCAGATTATGCTCATCATATTTCAGCTAGAGGCTCCTAGGGTGGAATGCTGATCCAGGAGTCAGAGACTACAGCATGCCTGTCAAAGCAGCTGGCTGGCTTTCTACCCACTTGGAAGCAAGCAATGCTCTATAGCATCATACAGAAATGTAGAAAGATAGAAAAATTCCTTGTATTTGGGCAGTGACACATGACCAGTGTTCTGGCTGGAGGCCAGAATCGTGACTGGTTACCAGTTTACACAACTTCCCAGGGGCTCTACAGACAGAAGCAGCTCTCAACCTTGCTTGGTCTTAACAAGTGGACAGACATGCTCTGCTTTATTTGAAATTGTGGATGAAACAGATGTACCTTTTTAGGTAGCAAAGAGACAGTATGAGCAATGGATCATGTGTCTGCAGCCAGGCAAGGTATTGCTGGCAAAGAAGAAGAAAGAATATTTGTCAAGCTGTTAGGTGCAGTGATGATAACTTTTGGTTTTGCCTAGTAATAGTAGAGAAGGATGTGAGAAAGGTCTCATGTTAGAGACAACATGTGGAAAAATTTCCTACATTATTCCTTCTGCTTCCTCCTGAAAACCTAGTCATTGGTTTTGTCTGTGAAAATGCATTTCTTTTTGAGGAAGTCTGGCATTCTTAGCTTTCCAAGCACTCACCCAAATCACAAAACCATAAACAGAATCCGTCTTCAACATTTTGTGAAACATGTTTTTCGTCAGAGAGAGAACCCATGCAAAGATAATAATGTAAAATAATGCACACACAAACTGCTTGAATCCTGATTTGCAGATAACATGTTAAACCTGATTAAGGAAAGGACTGCACAGATGTAGATACCTTCACTTAAGCTAATTGTTCAAATTATCATGAAAGGTTATTGTACTTTTTCTATGCATCTGAAAAACAAGACAAATAGTTTGTCAGGTCACCAAATTACACATCTGGATTTTGTTTTTGAACAGTCTGCTATTTAAACTGTTGGACATCTCTTTTACAGTACTTTTCACCAACTTGAAGAAGTTTCCTGAGGATGATTGAGGTTTATTACCAATATCTCAAGTTAGACTCAGAGATCCAGGAAGATCAAGAAGATCCAGACACAGAAGAATTCCTACTGTGTTATTTTTTCTTCATTCCATCAGTTAAATTTATTTGGCTCCTTTTTATTCAGTCTGCTACTTCATCCCATTGTCTTGTTTAGCTTTCCAAATGTCCTGTTACGGGGCAACAAGCACTTTCAAACACATTTCCTCTTCATTATTAATTCAGAAAATGAAATTAATTCAGAAAATAAAAGGCCTAGAAATCCATTCAGGTTTTCAATTTTATTTTTATCAGTATGTTTACTAAGACCAATAGGATAAATAACATTTATATAGAAATTGCATTTAATGAAAAATTTAACCCAGTATGACGACCTCCACTCTGTTTCCCATCATTGCTCATCATTTCATGTTACTCTGTGAAATCCTCTAGTTGCTCTTACTGAACATCTTGTAAAACAGAATAGGTAAAGTTATATCCACAGACATTGGATGAAATAACTTGTTCTACAGTCCGAAATCCATCGCCTGAGGAATGAGCTTGGCCAGCTGCTTCAATCTTTGCTGTCACTCACCATATAGAGATCCAACTTTCATTTGCTAAATCATGGCATTATAAATCAGCCTGTTTTGGAAGGGATCTTAGATGTTCATTTGGTTGAACCTTTCACAGTACCTGAGCAGTCTTGCAAGGATCCAAAATTTGACATAACATTAAATTCACATGGCATAGTGCAACTCATCTGCAAAATATCTAGGACAGTGTGACATTCAGTTATTGAAAATGCACTTGTATTTACGAAAATAGTAACATGGGTTTATCTGTTATTGTTATTACATGAAAGCCAAGAGATTCCAACTAGTCTGAGATTCCACAGAGTAAAGCATTCTGTAGCTATGCAGCAAGTTCTATCAAGAGCTTGGTGCTTATGTTAGTATCTAAATAGGAAGGAAAGAGGAAGAGGAAAACACGACTTTCAAAACACCTTGTAGCAGGTCTGTGAATGAGAAACCTGTTATTCCAATTTGTTTTCTATGACTTCATCTCCCACATGATCTCATCAATACAAGCAGATTAAGTCTGTCACATGAAACTTCCACGTGTACTTTATAAGTGTGTGTCCATGTGTGCATGTGGAGGTATGCAGACACATATCTACATATGCCCACACAAACTTTTAAAAGTTTTTTGTTTAGATGAGTTGTTTTGTCCGTAAGTTTTGACTTAATGAGAAACACAAATATATTTACTATCACCTTTCAGTAGAAATTATGAGGTTTTTTTAATTCTTTCTATTTCTTGTTTATTTACTGCTTCAGTAACTTCATTGATCTTTTTGTTGTCTGTAAAATAGTAAAGAAAAAAGCAATCTAAACAGCAGCACTTCAAGGGCAAGCTTGATGCCACCACATAGCTGTGTTATTTTTGTCTTACTGTGATCTCTGTTTTTTTTTCAACTATGTTACACAGGCTCAAACCACTACAATTATTTACACAAACAGAGGTGACATCACTGCCCTTGCCAAGATACATAGGTATGTGAATACCTAAACTACTATATTAGTACTTTTGAAAATGGTAAGAAAATCAGGTATCTATTTGCATGTTTGGACAATATATACCTTAAAGCTCCAAATATGAGATATTAATACATAATTACTGTAATTCATAAAATACAATATATAGTTTGACAATTCATATATGCAGTTATTTACATTAAGGGAACAATGCCTAGTGTTCTTAAAACTGGGACAGTCAGTATAGAAACTTCACATCTGTCCTGATGAAATTATTCATGTAATCCTCAGTTCTGGGTGTTCAAGCCATCACTGGAGATCTGTTTGGTGTGTGATGACAGGAAAACTATTTTCATCTTTTTGTAAGGATAATGACATGCTTGGTCCCCTTCCATCTCTTCCCTCTCATATCAGCTTCTCACCCTGCCCCTCATCCTTCACCTGAGTTTGAGCAAAGGTGGATTTGTACATACTGGTTCTGGGGCCCTTATAGATACTGATGAGCTGAAAGTGCATAGACTCCCTCAGTTACAGAGCATGTTTGTTCAACTATTCAATATGCTGCTCTATTGAGTGTTTAAGCATTTACCTAATTTCCCATTACTATACATCAAGAACTGTTTGTTTTTCCTATTAGCACATCCCCAAGGTGAGACCAAGGGCCTGCATTTTTAGAGGTCTTACTCTTCTCCAAATAACTTTGACAACTTTTTTCCTTTTCCAGAGGGATGGTTTAGAAGCAGGGATCCTGCAGATGTTGTCCACCACAACAATCTCCAGAAAAATGTCAGATTTTTATGCCATGAGCCATGTAACCCTGTCCCTGCACCAGAGACTTGCCACTTGCAGTACCATCAGCCGGGATGCAGGTTGGTGTGGCTCTCTACCACTGATGGCAACCAACAATCTACCGGGCTGTGAGAGAGCTAGCCCAGGTCTGCCAAAACCCATGGGAGGAGATGCCAAGCCACCTCTTAGCAGACTCATGCTCAGGGAGCCCTGATTGCTTGCATGTGCATGTGCATATACTCAGGTGTGCATTCAGAGCATATTTCTCATTAATTCTTTCTGTTGCTGTGGGTCTCACCAATTTTGAAGTACCAGTGTTCAGATGGACGTGTCGGCAGTAAAGTAACAACACCTACCACAATTGCTTGTACAATTTTACATGTAATTGGCAAATTGAAGCTATGTACAAAGCAAGCTTCTGTTTTGTTTCAACCTGACTTCAAATTTTTAGGAATTTTTATGTAATCAATTATCATAAAGTACAGCTTCCCAGCACAAAACATAGCAATTACCATGAAACTCTGCAGTACCCAGTGCTGCTGAAGGACACTGTTTGGCATTTCTTTGCCATCTATTTGAAGATAAGAATCCCTACAGCATTTTTTCTGAAAGTTTGGTCATGGAAATTGCATAGTGATTAAGTTCAGTATCTCTTCTGTTGGCAAGCTACAGGCACGCAGGAGCTGTGAGAAGAATTAGGTTTGACATCTCACCATATTCTGAAGTTGACAAAAAATGAAAGATCTGTGAGGCTTTTTGAAGCAATAGCAAATGACCATAAATTATTAAATGGACATGAGCACTGAAACTCCTGGTGTAAAAGCTGAGTTTGAATATCACACCCACATAAACACATGCTCCACAGGCCACGCTCCAGCACCTCAAGGAGTGGAAATGTGGGCTGAAATAGTATTGTATTGAAACTCCTGCTATTTAGATTTAGCGAGTGTGACTTAACGCCACATGGTTTATGACTTATGGGACTTATGGCTGATGCCTTCTGTATCTGAGAGGTCTGTCCTGCAGAGACAAGTAGACCTTCCACAAGAGGCTGTTACAATCTGCAGCAGAAGATAGACACAGTGTTGATCATATTTCTAATACAGCTGAAAACATTTAATGTGGAAGTAGCTTATTGTAGAGTAACATTTGTACTCTAAGCAGTGATCTAGATACAGGTGTATATGAATTCAGGTATATCTCCAACTAAAGTGGATTTAGATACCAGTATTACATCTTTTGCTTAAAGGAAAGTTGCTCTTTCTTGTGCTGTCATTTTCAGATTTAGAAAACATTATCAGGAAATGTTAATTAGCTTAGCCATCTGAGAATTTTAGGTCTAAGTCATGCTTTTCAGAAAATGTCATCAATCTTTCACACATTTTTTTTCATGAAAAAATAATTTTTTTTCTGAATCACATTAAAATTCTATTTTACTACAATGGGATTATTTTTTGTTATCTATAGCAGGTGATAGTTAATTTTATTTAAATTTTATTTTAAAACAGCTGTAGCAAAAGTAACTGGTCCATAACTGAGAATGACACTAAAAATGGACATTAAAACCTCAAACAAAAAATCAGAAAGACAATTGTAATGACACTTTAAAATTACTACCTTTTGGTTTTTTTAAAAAAGCACTACATATGTAGAGCAAAACCTGGTATTTTCTACTAAGCTGTTGTTATCAGGAGTTACAGTGATGGCTTACAGACCTTTCTTTCCTAATTCTGAGAAACAGATGTCAAGTTCTGCTGCAATTGTTGCAAAGCACTATGAAATTCCAGGATGACAATAATAGAAAATATTTGTTTTGAAAAGCTTTTATAGACAGACAGTTTAAGAATGCAACCACTTGTATGGTCAAGAAGATCCTTTTTACAGCTATAGAAGCTGAACATTTACCCAGAGACTGAGTATTTAGACATCGTATTACATACTTTTTAGTAGGAAACAGTTCACATTTTTTGCCTTGTAGATCTCTAACCAAGGACCAACTGGACTGAGGATGAAACAGCTCTGAAAGTATATAGCAATATAGTGATTAAAGGGTTAGAGCCAGTGCTATAGGTCAACTGTAATGCAACTATCAGTCAAATGAGATAATAGTAATAATACACTTTTCCTTCATATATTATATCTTCTTCTCACACAACTTAAAAGTCTTAAAAAAACTTTCTAATATTAGACACTTAATGTTGCCAGTTTGTTCCTGTGTTTTGTCAGTAATATATCTGTCTGAGACTATGCTGTCTGTCTAGCAGACTGCTCACTACCCATATTTTCCCATCTCAGGTCTGTGGGACTAGAAGTGAATATTCTGGTGACTTCAGTGAAACTTCTACTCTGAATAAAGGCTGCAGGGGATACACAAGTCAGTGAACAGATTGCCCAGGAAGGTTGTGGATTCTCCATTTCTGGATAAACACAGCCCAAACTCTGCATGGCCTCAGCAGGTTCCTCTTGGTGACCCTGCTTTGAGCAAGAGGCCTCTTCCAATCTCAACCATTTTGTTGCAGTGATGCCTTGGCTTTCACAGCTCTGAAGGGAATTGAGTGACTTTGGAAATAAATCCCAGCATCTTGGTTGTCTCTCACTGAGCTGAATAAATCAGGAAGGCACCGACAGGCTGGAAGAGCAGATTGTATGTAATGGGACACAGTTTTCAAAATAGCTGAATGTATGGTTGTGGAAAACAGATGAGGAAGCTGTTTGATATTTTGTCAAATCCCTTCCATCTCAATGGCTTGTCTTAACTTTCATGGTCCTAGATTTCTTATCAGGAGCTTAAGAAGGCAGCATTTTTCTTTCGTGACTATGATTGCATATCATATCTATCTACCTATCAATCAATCTATCTATCTATCTATCTATCCATCTATCTATTCATCTATCTATTTATATGTAAATCTAAGTCTAACTCTAAGTCTATAAGTCTAAGTCTATAAGTCACATTCCCCATATTTGCTGTAATGTAATGGGCCTTAATAGGTGACTCCTGTGACGCTACAACACACAGTTCTTTTTAAATGAGGATTTTAAGCGGCAGTATAGTATTTCGTATAGTAAAAAAGAACACCGAGATCCTTAGGTTGTATTTGTGGGGACTGCTTAGTTAAATGGTTTCATCTGAGTTATCATTTAAACACCCTGGTTCCCAAGTACACAGCTCCATAGCACAGTTTTTTTTCCTCTGGTCTTAACAAATACAAGGATGTAATAAAGTCTTGTCATCAACTGTTACATGACAAAGGTTTGACTAACCATTTTCTTTTTTAAAACAACTAATGCATGAATAGTATTTTGCCCATTGAATCAGGGACTGTATTGCATGGTCAAGAAAACACAAAAATAATAAAAAAGTCTTTCTTAGTAATGAAATGTGAAGATTTAAGTCTTTAACAGCTACTGTGAGTCCTCCTGCAGAACAACTATTGCTATCATAGCCTCAGAATTCTCTGTAATTGCTAGACATAAGCATTTCACAAGACACCTATTGTGCTTCTAGTTTAAGGAAATTGTCAGGAAATCAATGAATTAAAAGTATAGTTGTGGTATTAAATGAAATTCTTATTAAGGTCAACTTCATATCAGCAGTGATTTTTTAGAATTTATGAAAACAGTGAAATAAGAGCAGAAAAATCTGTCTTACTCCTAACATAAAAAACAACCCAATAAATACTTAAAAACAATAGGCTGTCCTCAAACTATAGTTGTCAGATCTCAACATCCCAAAGAAAAGCACTAATGGTGATGAAAGGTATCCTGTGAAAGGAGCCTTATCTGCTGCCCACCCCAGGCTGTAGTGACTCCAAGTCTGAAAGTGAATACATTTTAAGCTCTGCCAAGATTTTGCAGCAAATTAAAATGGAACAGCTGAATATATTTGTCAGTATCAGAACACTCAAGCACTTGGATGATCTCTACGTTGTGTGAATTTTCTGACTGGTATGTGGAATTTGGCTGCCGTTACATTGGAGCGGTTTAAGACTTTTTTTTCTGGATTTAGTCCAGTTATAGGCAAGGCTGCTGCTGCTGTAAGTCTTGGAGTGTTATGAAAGAATATCTTTTAGGCTGACTACACCAGCAGGGAAGGAATGAAGAGCTTTAATCATGAAAGCTCTTCTCCAGCTAAAGAGAAGAAGCAATGATATGAACAGCTGTAGCAGCCTGACAAAGCTGCTACTGATACATCTTCATATTCCCATTAACCCCATGTCCTCCAGTTCCTCCCATTCTCCTCTCTTGCTAATGCCCATAAAGATCACAAAACTCCCATGTTTCCAGGATTTAGACAATGTAAATGGTTGTAATGCGAAGGCCGGTAAGAGTTTTGTCATTGCTACCCACCAGTACCCTCAATGGGGATGATGTTTAATTCAGCTTGGGATGAATCTGGCACAGAAGAAGGAGCACAGCCTACTGCCCAACCATGTGTGTCTCAGAGCCTTACCAGCACAACAGGTAACACAGCAGATCCTACAATGAATGCCACAATGCCATGGCCCTGTGCACAACAAAAGTAGGCAGAATGGGAACATAACTATGCCACCTGCTTCAAAGCCAGAGCTCTTTCAAAGCTGCCCGCAGGTGATTTGATTCTAAGTTCCCCACCCACTTTGTGGATCATCCCCTGGCAAAGCTTTCAGATCAACTATTGTGCAGAACCTTGCTCATCTCCTTTTGGTCATCTTCTCCATGGAAAGGTGCAGCACACCTCCTGTGTTGGCTTGTACAACTGTAAGGCTCTGTCTGGTGCCTTGCTAAGGAAAACAGTCCATCATGATTGTAGATGAGCAGCTTCTATGCTCTGGCTATTCTTGTGACCAGGTTTATATTGCACCAAGAAGTTTCACCTTTATGTGAGTTAACTTGTTCTGCCAAAGGGGACTGGAAATCACAGTGTCTTCTCAAGAATAGCAAGTTATCTGGACTAGCTCTGTATGAAGCCCACAAGGTGGAGCGTGTGGAGATCTAACTAACCAGATACAAACTGTAGTGTGAGTAACAAGAGAAAGTATTTTCTCTGCAGATTGGTATTTAGTGGATTAGCCAGACTTGGCACATTTTGCTAAGGCAGTTCTTAGACTTAAACAAAATTCACAAATAAAATTATTTCTTGGAAATTTAGGGTTGGAGGCACTTAACAGCATTCTTATGACAACACAAATCAGTTATATATAAGCTGACATTCTGAAAAAAAAAATTTAAAAATTCTTTCTAGGACTCAAAGCTGTCCTAGATTTTGCTGTGTGATAGACTATTGAGGGTCATTCTCTTAGCTGGAATATCACTACTTACTGACAATGGCTTTCCTCTTGTAAACCTATTCTGAACTCGAATAGTAAAAATATCTTTTAGAGAAATTAATCACCACTTTATAGGAAATTGCTTTATTATTTTTTCACCCATTACTTTTCATCAAATGATCGGATTACTTTGAAATATTGCAGTTTTTCACTGCACATAAAAACAGAAAAATGAATTTTCCCTTCTCTAGTTGAAACACTTTCTGGTTTTCCATCTTTTTCCACAACAGAATAATAAATTTATCACTTTTAAAATATTTGGGTTTAATAAAGTGCCTCTTTATTGGATCTAATGGATGAAATGTAATATCAGAAATATATCTCTCTGTGTGATATTCAAATGGAATAGTTGTTGATCTGACACGTTTTTGTATGAAGTCAGTATTTCTTAAAAGGTCTGTATGATTGAACACCTTTCCATGAGATCAGATTAGATTATGAGGATTCATTCTTTGGAGGTACTCATGTTCTGCAAAATGCAGAGGACAAAACCAATCAGTGTCTCCAGGCACTGGAATGAATAGAGAAGCTGATGCTACTGTTCCTATGTCATTCACTTATCATGTAGCCAGTAATATGCATAATGTGATATTACTTTAAATACTGACAAAATTTTCTTTCATATAATAATTAATAATTACTTTAAAAAAATTGAATAAAACCAGCTTGGGCAAATTCTACAAACACAATTAGAGATTCACAGTGACTGTAATAAAAACATTTGCTAGAATTATGAGAATAATAGAAATTCTATTTCAATAAATACTCTAGGAACACATAATTATTACATATTATAGTATTAGTTATAGATGCAATTATATATTATAAAATAGAGAATAATTATTTTATGCTCATAAAAATGAGGCTTTTGGGAATGGGCATATAACTTAATATTTCTCTGTGTCAAAATGTGAATGGTGTGGATTTCTCTTTCTCTTTCAAGATCAAAAAAATAGAGTATAGCAAGAAAACATTTGAAAAATAATATCAATGAAGTTGTAGCAACAGTGCATAAGCTTTACACCAATCTTTCTGTGCACAACAGAATGCTCTATTTCCATGTAATAACAATGACTCTAAAAGCATCACATTTTCTAGCAACTGATCCCATCCCTTGACACTCGGAAAACCTCCTGTATTTTGGAAAAGTGCATAAGATGTAATAAGGCTCTATTCTTAGAAATCTGATTATGTGCTTCAAGCAGCTTAAAAAAAAATCTAGCAGTGATGAATTGTCAACAGGAATGTAGAAGAGCTTTTGTTTTCCTAGGGAGGTTAAAGCCATTCTTTCCTCTCTATTAAAAAAAAAAAAAAAGAAAAAAAAAAGTGGAAAGTAAAACAAAAATTGAACCAACTCCCCCAGCTTTCTAGTCACTGCAACACAGTCACGCTCATGCTGAGTAAACATGAACACAGCTGTTACAGCTCTGCTGTTAAAGAGGAAAAAAAAAATCTGTTCATTTGTTGATACAGTTTCTGACATTCGGCCTCGCCACGCAACTCCCAGCTGAGGTGAAACACAAAAAGCATATGCTGCTGGCACGCTCAGCACGGCAGACTGAGACGCTCCGAGCTGGCGTCCGTGTGCCTCACGTGCGAGCGATAACTCAGAGCGCTTTAACCCGCGGCCGTCCCAGCGTGGCAGCTCCCAGGTCCGTGCCCACATGCCTGAGCCCTCTGCCCTCCGGGATGTTGCTGACGGGGGCGGGACTTGGGAAGTCGGAGGAAGCCACAGCAGAGCTGCCTGCAGAAGGGGCTTGGTGCCCTGAGAAAGAAGCTAGGGACCCAAGAGACACCATCAGCTGCATCCTGGGGGCTGGCAGGGGTCCTGGCAGGATCCACAGGGGAAGAACTTATCTCACTGCCTGCGAGCAGGGATGCTGCTCACACAGAGTCCCTGGGGACTTAGGTGTGTTTTACCGCTGTATAAACCTGATCCCTTTAAGAAGGGGCCTCCAGCAATTCAAACTTTGAATGATTTCTGTATTTATTTCTGATGCCTCATCTAAGATACCCTAATTTTGAAGTAGCATAAAATGGTGATTTACGATTTCACTGGGCACAGTTTCAGGATCCCTCAAAATTTTGCAGAGAATGTTGTGAGTAGATAAACTATTGGCTGCACAGATTACATCCTTAACTCAATTTTTTGGGAACCATAGAAATGGTCTACAGGTCCCCAGGGTGCAGAAGCACAGATTGTAAGTGTTGCTAGAACACAATAGCAAATATATTTCTGCAAATTTTTACATCTTCTCATTAATTTTAATTTGCATCTATATGTTAGAAAAAGTTTGAAAACAATCTTGATTATATATAGATCTAAGAAGTTTCAGCTGCTTGCTACAGCCTCATAGTTCAGTTATTTAATTCCTGGACACTGTTCAGAGAGAGGTAAAATCAACATCCTCTTGGTAGAATTTGTTGGCTTTTCTGTTCATCCCTCCATTGTTTTTCCAGTCCATCTAGATTTCTACAGAAAAACAGTATTTGTTTTCTTTTAGAAGTTAACAGAAAGTACATAAAATAAGTGGAGACCTTATGTGTTGCTGTTTTCTTGAGCTCCATGACAATTAGCTGTGAATGGGTTGGACCTATACACTGTTTGCACATGAGTACCACCTCTCCCCCCACCCCCTTCAAATAAACTAAATGTAGCAATAATAATGAAAAATATCTTAACAAAAATGGTCACTCTTTATTTTTCTTTCTCTTCAGATTTGTTTCTGATCCTGTAGGCTTTGATCTAACTTGCAGGAAAAGAAATGTATAGATCAAAGCAAAATCTGCAATGACATTCTAATAACATAATGTGTCTGCAGGTCACATTAGGAATATGAGCAAGAGGATTGAATTTGAAAATTATTTCAAAACCTGTTGATGAGAATAAACATGTTTTTGCTCAATTCCAGGCCACTTTGAGCCAATTTAGAATTACTCTGGAGACTTTGTAGTGCAGTAGATTAGATTCTAGTTTAAATGACATCATGGTGACCAAGTGGTGGCAGCAACTGATATCTAAATTAATGTAGTCAAAAACTGTAGCTGAGATGCCAAGTATTTTAAATCCTTAAAAATAAACAATCTAAAAACTTGTCTGGAATGTGATGATCCCACCAAGCTGTGGGTCAGAGCCTACCAACAGTTTCAGATGTAGAAATCTGTTTATAGCTATATGACAAAGCACTCATCTGACCACAGACAAGTTCAGACTTGGCATGAGGGAGTGCAGAACTAATTTCACCAAATGGAGGTGGACCAAGGATGCAGAAAGGTCCTTGGTGAGTATACTACAGCTAGCAAAGCTGTGCTCATTCAGAGAAAAGTTTTGCTGATCTCACTCTCGCTCTTTAGGACCCTGGCATCTCACTAGGTTTGATGGATAAAGTAGAATTGAGATCAGTCCGATGAACTGAGTAGGAAGTGGTTGGGTCTGGGAGAAGGCACAACCCAGAGCACAGCCTGGGAGAGAGGCACAGCAGTTATGCAGTCTGTTTAAGCCTCTGATAAAAACATCTGACAATATAAATATGCAGGTAGATCTCAGGGCAATAAACTTATGTTCTTTGTAATTGAAATAAATTCACAAAAGCCTTGTTAAGGGTGGTTTTAATTTTATTTAGTGCATTTTGCAACATTAAGTAATAAACATCCTACTTCAGTGGTCAATAAGGAAATTAATAAGAATATTGTATGTGAAAATGATAGAAGGATCTAAAATAGTTTGGTGATTGTGCTTGTCATTCTTGACATAGTGTGTGACTGTTGAGGAAAAGACATTATATCAATATTCTGAGATTGTTGAAAATCTCAGAAATGGCCGAGAATATACATATTATATGGAAGCATTACGTTTGTCATTCTAGCTCAGAACTCAGAGGCAAAAGCCTCCATCACCTGGACACAGATTATGGGGGCAGGAGCTATGTGGCTTTGATTCTACTGTTATTCTCTGAGAGTGGTTCTAAGTGCACTAAGAATGAAAAAGGGAGATATAAAACATAAGTTTTATTTCCTTTGTTCAGAGAAAGAGCTAGCAGCTCCCCCTAGAAGTGACTCCCTCTGACACTGTATCCTGCCATATCCTCAGTGGGATCTCCTGCCGGGTGGGCTGTGTGTTAGAGCCTTCCTACTCTCTGTGAAGAAATAAAAAGCAAAATGTGGGGAAATTGTTCTGCAAAATATCATCTGTAGTGACTTCTAGGAACTCCTCAACTGCATCATGTTGAGGTAGGGCTAAACAGAGATAAGCACTGTCCTTTCTGTCTGGGGCCTGACTGTGTCCCCTCAGCAGAGGCCAAAGGCCACTCCAACAAAATGAGGCAGATGCTGACTGTTCTTTAACACTTCATAGCTTCAGAGTCTGGCTTACGTGTCCTTTTGAACAGTGATGTCCCATCAAGATCCGGTAAAGAGAAATAAAAAAAATATAAATGTTACTGCAGAAAAAAGACAGTAATCACTAAGCAAGCCAAGGACTTTCTAAAATGGTCAAACAGTGAAAATTTGATCTGGAAAATATATAGTGTACATTCTATTATTTTCCTTATGGAGATAGCAGTCCTGAGAGTTATGGTTTTGTATCTTCACTGCAAGTATGAAATACCTAAAATCTGTTATTTGTCTGTGGTCTGCATACTGAGAAAACTTTTTATTCCCATGATTGTCAACACGTTTCAAAGTTTAGTGCTTATACTTAAAGTACTAAGTATGTAATGATAATTGATGGAATATAAGGAATGTAAAGCCTTTTTACTTATTTGAGGTTAATGGCAGAAGGATAGGCTGAAAGACAGATCAATATGGTTGAAATTGTTCAAGAGAAATTGAAGTTTCAGCTCATCGCAAAGAGTGATCTGGCTCACGTATGCACTTGGAACCATAGAGTGTTGCTTTAGCCTATTTTCTTATATCTGTTAAATCTATAGTCCTGACTTTTCCACTTAAAGAACAACAATGTAAACACTTTGTTTTTTAACTTATATGCCCCTGATGAAGCAGGCAGATAATTGTTTAGCTTTTAAAATCATTATTTTAGATCTTAGTTATGGAACTTCATTGAAATAAACAAGGACACTTCAACAGATAAGCAGTCATTTCCTCTTGCTGTAAAACCATTTAATCAAATTCAGTTTCAAAAGTATTTCAGTAGCAACACCTGATTTTATGAACACAAAGATTAAGCTTTTGCTGCTAGAATGTGCAAGTGCAACTCAGCTAAATGAAGTGGAGCTGTGCAGTCTGTATCTGCAGTAGATTTGACCCCAAGGCTTCATTATTTAGATTGTGAACTCCTGATGTGAGGAACTACCTTTCTGTTAATTTGAAAGATCCTTGAGCTTCTTTATAAATAATAAAATCACAACTTGAAGCCTCAGGGAAGAGGAATGCTGACTGTGAGAGGGAGGGGCTTTGTACAAATACAGGAAATCCTCACTTCAGCTGCCTTACAGGGACTTAGAAATTAAAAAATAGTTGAAGTATTTATTATGTCTATTAGTCTTGAAATAAAGCTTTGAACAATGTGTATTTAGAGATACTAGTATGAGTATCTAGAGATACTTCACCATGGGTGCTCCATACAACTCACTGATGGATGAGTGTAATTACTGAATGTATTTATTGTGTTTTGGGTAAATACTACAAAGGATATAAAATATGGGAAGAACCTTTGAGGTCCCTTTCTTCAGATTAGCTTGGGAGAGGATTTACTGTGAAGCATCTGGGGAGATGGGAGTCTCACTGCTACCTTCTGGCCATGTGTCTCACCATGATGTGATGCCAATGAAACCATCACCTCTTGGAGTACCTTGACCATCCTGATATGTTCCCACCTGACTGCTGACCCACATGCAAAGACAAATCAAACAGCCAAAAATTTGCTTTGGCTCATCAATACCAAACACCTAAGCAGTGCAGCTCTGAAGAATTAAGTACCATCGGTCACATTTGCATGTAATTGGTGGGATTTTTACTCTAAACTTAAGTAAAATAGAATGAAGAAAAAATAGTCTTTATCAGGAAATGAAAATTTGGATTCTTGAACCAGAACACAGGCATTTGGTGAATAACCTAGACAAAAAGTCTTTGTCTGTGCCATTTGTAGTACCAATTTCAAGACATTAGCAGTGTAGGCCAGCATCACTCTCTCTTGGAGCAACCTGAGAATATGGCTAAACATGAGCTGCAGTAGAGTGAACACAAGCCAATCACAAAACAATGACTTTACAGGACTGAACTAGTCTGAATACTCATTAAATAAATGTATAAATGTTGTTATACTGTCAAATTATTGGTGGGAATTTGCAAGCGCCCTCCTGCTGCAGAAATTATCAGATGATGATAATCACAGTATCTCTTTTTCAACACAGACCAACACAATGCTAGAAATTATATACAGGGGAAATCCCTCAGGGCCAGATGTAATTCTAATTTATTCCCAGAGAAAATGTTAAGAAGAAATGTGTTTCCTATAAGGACCACTGGAGTTATGTATAAAGTTAATTGCTTTGAGACAGCTAGAAAAGTAGATGCATTTGCAACTAAGACAAGGACTACTAGGGGATTTCAGGTCCTTCTATGAGTTTTTTTAATCTTTGAAATTACATGTTAATTTAGAAAATATGTTCATTATCTTATTTCAATTTATCTAATCTCAAGAAAGCTCTGAAAGCCTCCAAGATTTTGTGTCAATACGCTTCTTGTGCCAGCAGCAGTATTTTGTACATTCGTGTATTGTAGAGCTGTTTTAAGAGAGATACAGGACATCCTTTTAGGTTATCTGATCTGATACTGCTTTTCTGCATGAGTGTTTTATAGATTCTCCTTTAAAGGCCTGGGGAAAAAAGAGCTCTGTGTTTTAGGGATATGAATGTCGTGAAAGACTGGATGAATCAGAAAAATAAGTGTAAAATTAGATGCACAATGATGAATGAAATACATTCTTCATTACTATTGGAAAGAAAATGTCAATGAATCACCAGTAATGATGGTGCTAGTGATTTTACTACAGAATTGACTCAATTGTATATTGTCAGGCAGGTGATAACTTTAACTGCTTCTTTTCTAATAATGCAAAAGTAGTTACTGTAGGTCCAAATGAAAAAACAACTGCTGACAAATAACCCCCAACCTGCTCATAATACATACTTCATTACTCATCATCTGATCAAATCATTTGCCTTCCAAGTGCTTGTAATATTTGTTGAGAAAAAGTAGGCTTTTTCAGCACCTGAATTGAATCTGTTTTTTAGATGGACCTCTTTGGAAGTTTCCTCTTAGATTTGCCCTAAACCAGGACAGCATGCAAAAAGGCAATCTTACTTATGAACTACCATGGGAATAGCTCATATAATGAGAATTCTGTGTAAAAACTGGTAGGCTTTAGTTTTGAGTTGAAATCAACATATAGCAGAATTTTTTTTATTTCAGATAGAAGGGAGCATATATGGGAACTGTTTGGTTTTTTGTTTAGAGGGGTGGAAGCAAATTAATTCTGTAGTAGTCAAACAGCATTTTGGAATACAACTTGGCCAAAAAAAGAACTTATGTTATTTGATTGAGAAAAATGTACTTCCACAGTTATTAATATTTCAAATAATCATCTACATAAATTAGCTCTATATTTAAGTATTTTAAGCTGAATCAGTAGCTTTTACTCTCCCATGCTATTTGTTGAAAATTATCTCCTGCTCCATTTGGTCGAAGAATACAAAATTAAAAAAAAACCCAAAACCTAAGCCACCAACCTGAGCCTTTCACATCTTCAAGACTGCATTGTTCCTGCAAAAAGGCAGAGTGAAAAAACACAGTTTATTCAATTCCCCAGGGTGCAGTACTTGTAGTTGATTTTGTACTCGTATTGCCAGGCAATACGGAGTTCACTGAGTGTCTCCTAACTTATGAATATCACTGCACTCCAGGCTCAAAGTTGTTTATGACCAAAATACATAGGCACTGAAGTCTTTGTGTCATGATACTCAGAAGGAGAAATCTGGGAATGAGAAGCTGACACAGAACATTTGTTACAGTAATAATAAGAGATCATACTGTGGTTTTGTGCTCTGGTGCAGGCAGTGTTTTCTGTGAACTTCACAACTTCCCTCCTTGATTTTCCCTGTATTTGAAATGGGAGTAATGTCTCACTGTTTTAAGTAAAATGGAAGAGCTAGCAGGGTGTTTGTACAGAAATGTAGAAGAAACACAGACAGCCAATAGAAAGCCAAGTTAAATAGCTGTACTGAAAATGAAATAGAAATCTTTAGGAAGAAGTCCAAGAAAAAACATCTGGCAAAGGAGGCATGGGAGGCCTGACAGAAGGATCAGAAAAGCTGGATTATTGGTTTGTTTCTCCCTCTGTAGATCAAACCGACATATCAGATGCAATACAATCTGTTGTTTGTACAGGAAAAATTGGGGGAAGAAAGACTGGGAACATCCAAACTAAAGAGTGTCATAAAAAATAGCTATGCTGTGCCAAGAAGCAAATGGAGTGTGTGGTTGGAAGCACAGGAGTACATGGGAGGATCTGGTATCAAGCTCCACCAGTCTTCTAGGGCAAGGCTACTGTGAGAGAGGATCCAGGCTGGCTGCTGTGCTCACAAGCAGATGGAAATACTTTTGAGTCTCTACAGGGAAGAGAAAAAACGTGGCAAAATGTCTAACATCCATCAGCTCAACTTGATTATATAGTGGTGCATCAGTGAAATGAGCTTCCAGAGACTTGATTTTTTTCATATTTTCTTTTCCCTAGGTTCCCTGTTGTTCTTACTTCAATTTCAGCTTAGCTCTTTCCTTTTTGTCTCATATTTCTTAATTTTTCCTATACTGTCTTAGTCTTCTTCTGTCCTACTCCTATTTCTCTATTTTTTCCATTAACTTGTCTATTTCTTTTTTGCATTCCACAGTGATTTTCCCAAAGCCTTGCTGTAAATAATAGCAGTGATATCTGTTCAGCTGTGGTGCTCTTCTCCAGTTCTCTTGCCTACAGGTAATGTTCCTGTTTAGAGAACCGAAACCAAACTGATGTCCCAAAACTTGCAGCTACATACAAATAGAGACTTCATTAATAAAAAATTGGCAATTAATATAAGACAAAGTAAACAAATTAATATCGTCAGACAGTGAATTACAAGGCCAAAGATCTTGCCTGAAGAGCCAAAGATTTAGTAACTTAGCTCTAAGAAAGAGAAAGTCTTTTGTAGGTGTCAAGAGGAGAGGTGATGAGACTGATTTGAGGCAGAGCAGGAAATGTAAAGCGCAACAAAACATAAAGCAGTGTCCAATTTCTGGCCATAGAATTAATTTTCATCATGGTGGCTAGTATGGGGCCATGTTTTGGATTTGTGTTGAAACAGTGTTGATAACACAGGGATATTTTGGTTATTGCTGAGCAGCCATTGCACATCATCAAAGCTTTTTCTGCTCCTCACGCCACCCTGGCAGCAAGAAGGCTGGGGGTGCACAAAGAGCTGGGAGGGAACACAGCCAGGACAGCTGAGCTCAACTCACCACAGGGATTTCCTGTATTATACGACATCATATTCAGCAAATATAGCTGGGGAAAGAGGGAGGAAGGACAGCACATTTGGAGTGATGCCATTTCCCAAACCACCATTGTGTGTGCTTGAGCCCCCATTACTTGGGAATGGGTACTACTGCCTGCCCATTGAAAGTAGTGACTGAATTCCTTGTTTTGCTTTGCTTGTGTGTGTGGCTTTTGATTACCCATTAAAGTATCTTTGCTTCTACCCATGAGTTTTCTCAGTTTTATTCTTCTGATTCTCTCCCTATTCCTGCTAGTGAGGGAGTGAGTGGGCAGATGAGTTGGTCTTAATTGCCAGCTGGGTTTAAATGATAAGCAGAACAGAAAAGGGCTTGTGTTGAAGATCCATCATGGAGCTCTGTAGGATCATTGTGAGTGATCAGATCTGGGAGTTGATCTTGTCCTACTGAATGGAAGACAGAGAGGCCTATAGAAGGCCAGTGAAAAGGGAGATAGATAACTTCTCTCCTATGTGTTTGAGAGGGAGGATCCAGCAGTGACATGGCTGAAAAGATTTAGCTAGGTGAGTAATCCATTTCAAGCATTTTTTTCTTCTTCTTTGTCTTCTAGTTTAGGCAACTTTAAAAAAAAGGGCCAAAAAGAACACATGGATTCACATTACAAGATTATTTCAAAAGCAATGGCTAAAGTTAGCATGGAGTCTTGTGCAACTCAGAATCACAGAATCACAAAATCACAGAATATCCTGAGTTGGAAGGGACCAAGAGGAATCATTGAATCCAGCTCCTGGCCCTGCATAGCAACATCCCCAGTAGCCACATAACATGCCTTAGAATGTTGTCCAGATGCTTCTTGAACTCTATCAGGCTGGTGCTGTGACCACTTCCATGGGGAGTCTGTTCTGGTGACCAAACACCCTCTGAGTGAAGAACCTTTTCCTAATATCCAACTTAAACCTTTCCTGACACAACTTCAGACCATTCCCTTGGATACTATAGCAGATAAGAGATCAATGCCTGCCCTTCATCTTCCCCTCATGATGAAGATGTGGATTGCTATGAGGTGTCCCCTCAGTCTCCTCCAGGCTGAACAGAACAAGTGAATTCAGCTGCTCCTCATAAGGGTTCCCCTCATGGCCCTCCTTTGGACACTCTCTAGCCTTACATTAGGCTATTGTGGCACCCAGAAATGCCCCCAGCATTCGAGGCGAGGCTGCCCCAGTGCAGAGCACAGCAGGACAATCCCCTCCCTTGCCTGGATGGCCATGCTGTGCCTGATGTCCCCAGGACATGGGTGGCCCTCCTGGCTGCCAGGGCACTGCTGACCATGTTCAACTTGGCATCAACCAGGGCCCCCAGGTCCCTTTCTGCGGCACTGCTTTCCAGCATCTCATTTCCCAGTCTATCTGCACATCCAGGGCTGCCCATCCCAGATGCAGAATCTTGTTCACCTTCACAGAGCTGGTGATTTTCCAGCCCTTCACTTTGTCTAGTTTTTCTGTAGGAGCTCTCTGCCTCTGAGACAGTCAACAGTTCCTCCTATTTTTGCATTGTCTGCAAACTTGCCTAGTATCCCTTCCAGTCCTGCATTCAAATAATTAATGAAGATATTGAAGAACACAAAGCCTAAAGAGGAGTCCTGTGGTACCCCACTAGTGACAGGTCCCCAGTCTAATGTAATTCCCACTGTAACTCCTTGTGCTGACCCGTGAACCAGTTGCTCACCCAATGCTTGATGTGTTTATTCAGCTGTGTGCCGGACATTTTGTCCGGAAAGATTCTGTGGCACATAGTATCTGAAATCCAAGAAGATTACATCACCTAGTTTCCCTTAATCAACTAGATGTGTTACCTTGTTTGTAAAAGGAAATCAGGTTTGCTAAGAAGAGCTTTTGTCTGATGAACCTCTTTTAGCAGTGACCAATGACTGCATTATCCTGCATTATCCTGTTTTTTAATATCTCCCAGAATAATTTTGTCCATAACTTTGCCAGGAACTGAAGTGAGACTGTAACAGGCTTGTAGTTTCCAGGGTCCTCCTTTTTTCCCTTCTTGAAAACTGGGACAATGCACTCTAGCTTCTGGTCAGCTGGAACTTCTCTGGATTCTGAAGACTGCTTAAAAATCATTGAGAGAGGTTTTATGATGACATCAGCAGCTCTTTGTGTATTCTTGGATGAATCCCATTATGCCCCATAGATTTGTAGGAATCCAGCTGGAGCAGCAGATCCTGCACAGGAATTGGTCATTCTTGCAGTCATGGTCCTCCAGCTCGGGGCACTCAGACTCTCTTGATGCATCCTCTGTGTTGAAAAGGCAAAATGCATAAACACCTCTGCTGTGTCACTGTCTCTGTGATGTGACTATCTTCATCCTGTAATAAGCTTCTATTTTTACACTGCCTATTGCCATAAATATATTTTTAAAAATTTTTTACTGTCCTCCTCAATTATGGCCAGCTTCAACTCCACTTGAGCTTTGTTGGCACAAATTTTCTTCCCACAGTGATGAGCTGCATTTTTGTATTCCTCCCTGTCATGGTTTGATGCTGGCGCAATGCCAGCGCTTTCATGAAAATGCACTTTCTTAAATAATTTTTGTGAGATGTGATCAGGAACAGAGCAGAGCAGGCTCAAACTTAATAACAAAGGAAAAAACTTTATTTACTACTACTACTATAAAAGACACACACACTAATTTTAGGATGAAGACCTTTTAAAACACTCCTCATCCCCCCACTTAATTTCTAAAAATCTACAGTGCGACACTACTTGGGATTGTTGATTAAGTTGCTACTTTTCAGATAATACTTAGTCCTTCAAGGGAGAGAGGAGTCTTTTTTGTACTACAGACTCCCCCTAGAAAACTGTTCTTAGGGCTCTTTTAAGGATGCTTTGCTATGGACTAAAAGAGACAACAGTTCAGCTTCAAATCTTGGGACCACAGTCCCCCTTATTTTCTTCCTCCCCTGAGGCCAAGGGTCTTAAGAACAGAGATTATCTTCTTCCTGAAGACAGAGGGCATTACCACACCTTGCTCAGCTTTTCTCTGTTCCTTCTATTCTTCTGTTGGTAATTGCTGAAGCAGGTCTCCTGGTTCACTATCTTATTGTACCTCCTTAAAAATGTAGTCTCTATTGCAGGAGAATTTGGTTTAATCTATGGCTAACAAGAAAAGTCTAGCTAAAAGCTACTCTATCATCTCCTTCTACCTAAAAAAAAATCCTCTTCCAACATTTGAGATCTTAGACTGTCTCTTTTTTACTTCAAATCGAGGAGGAGTAATATTTTATAAAGCCTTCATTTCTTAGGAAAGGGTTAAAAGTTTAGACTCCCTGGATGGCTGAAATCTCTGCCCAGAACTTCAATTCTTAAGGCTGGCCACCTCCCCTGCCTTCTCCTTCTCTTCAGCTGGCAAATTTTCAGGTGCTGTCAGGCTTTCTGTCTCTTTCCCTCTGGTTGGGGGGGGGGGGGGGGGGAACAAAGACATCTCCGTCCACCCTTCCATCTACAGGAGCTGGCTTGGTTCCAGTCTTTCATCCCCTGGCCTACCTTGACCAGGCCACATGGCTTCCCTTCCCCCGCCCAGCTTGTGGCTGGGCAGGGGAGAGTCTGCACTCTCTGACGACTTGAACTAAAGAGAGAGTTCCCCTGGGCGTTCTTGCTTCTAACCCCCTGTGTTCTCAGAGGTGTGTCCATGCCTTCAGTGGTCACTCCAGGTGCCAATATCCAAACCTGACCACTGATTGGTTTGATCTAACTTCCTGAAAAAAATCACTTCTGTGTCAAACCACGACACTCCCATATCACCTGACCTTGTTTCAACTGGGCATATACCTTCCATTTTTGCTGTATTTCCAAGGGAAGATCCTTGTTCAACCAAGCTGGCCTACCTTGCCTGCTTAACTTCCAACATTTAGGAATTGCCTTCTCCTTTGCCCTTAGGAGGTGGTTTAAAAAGTGACCAGCACTGATGGGACCCAGAATCTGCAAAAGCATTTTCCCAGGTTACTTTACTGACTGATTCCCTGAGCAGCCTGAAGTCTGCTCTCCTCATGTCCAGAGCTGAGGTTTTGCTGGTGCTTTTACTTCTGTCAATAGAGATTTTGAACTCGATCCCTTTATGGTCGCTGTGGCAAAGACAGCCACCAATCTCCACTTTGCTATCAAGACCCTTGCTCTTGGCAAGCAGTAAATCAAGAAGGACATCTTTCTGAGCCTGCTGTCTGAGGACCTGTTCCATAGAGTTGTCATCCAGGTGTTTTAGGAACCTTCTGGCCCAGGTTGCACCAGCTGTGTGATGCTCCCAGTTAATTTCTGATGAGTTGAAGTCCCCCATAAGGGCAAGGGCAGTTGACTTGGAAGCTTCCCTTAGTTCCTCAAAGAATAAATCATTAGCACCATCATCCAGGGGGGTGGTCTATAGCAGACTTCCATGATGGCATTATTTGTTTGCCTCTTGATTATTACCCAGAGGCTCTCAACTGTGCCATTGCCACCTGTGAGCTCCATACATTCTAAGCCTTCTATATACTCTAGAAGGGCTAGAAAGTATGGAGCTCACTCCTTTGTCCCTCCACCTCTCCTGCCTGCCTACCCCTCCTGAAGAACCTGTAACCATCCATCAGAGTATTCCAGTCACAGGAATCATCCCACCAGATTTCATTTATGCCAGTGATGTCAAATCTCTGGGACTGGGCCAAAGCTTTGAACTCTTGTTTGTTCTTGATTCTCTGTGCATTAGTGCAGAAACCTTTCAAGTGTGGTACGTTGTAGTCAATGCCTGGTGAAGCATATTAAGGCCTCTCATTAGTGCTCATTTCCTCAAGTTTTGGCACACCATCCCATAGTTCATCGTTGGTTCTGACACTTCCTCTCATATAACCTGGTTTAAAGCTTTGCCAACAAGCCCCGCTAGAGCCTGTACTGCAACAATTTTCCCCATCTAAGATGGGTGTGTCCCATCTGGGACCAGGTGTTGAATAGATCATCCCGTGGTCAACAAGCACAAACTTTTTCCCCTGACACCAACCTTGGAGCCATGCATTGACTTCACATATCTGCCTAGTCCTAGCAATATTATTCATTGTTGCTGGAAAAATTGAGGAAATCACCACCTGTGCTCCTGATCCCTCTACCAATCATGCCAGGGCCCTGAAGTCTCTTTTTTTTGCCCTCAGACTTCTCTTTGTAATTTTGTCACTTCCAATTTGAACAATCAATAGCAGATGGTAATCAGAGGGCCTTATTAGACTGGAGAGTTCTCCAGTGATGTCCCTCATCTGAGCCCCTGGGAGACAGTAGCCTTCCCTGTGAGTTCAGGGTCTGCATGTTGGGCTCTCTGCATGTTGGGTTCCCTTTAGAAGGGAATATCTTATTAAAACTACCTTTCTTTTCCTCTTAACAGAGGAGAACATGATGTGGGGTACAGTTCATATTATTTTAGGAGGCTCCACAATTCCAAATGGACCTTCACCCACCTAATCAGCTGCCTTCTAGCTCCAGAGCCTCATACCTGTTGTGGAAGAACCTTCTTCCCGGTATGTGCCATGACCTGCTTCCAGCTTTCATCTTTAACAGACGCTTTGCTAACAGTCCTTTGACTAATTAGTCAAAGAACCCCTGCAGGGTTCGGAGACCACCAGCTTCTCCACTAAAGGGAGGTTCAAGAATCCTGAGAGCCTTAAGGCTATGTGTCTGAAAACACCTTGAATACTAGGTAGCCTGTTCACTTCTTCATGTAGCTCCTTCACCTGGTGCCACAGTTCCTCAGCCACGGCAGACTTCCTGCCATAGCCTCACAGAGGGGCATCAGGCACTCCCGGCAGCCAGTGATCTGGAGAACTGCTGGAGAGCTGGAGACCCATCAGTGGGTCTGTCTGTCTGTCTGTAGGCCTCTGACATGGCTGGTTCAGTGGCCCTCACAGCTGTATGGGACTGAGCTTCAGGGCATGTCAATACCGTATCTGAGGAAGCTTAGTCTAGTATGCTGAAAAGGCAGGGGTTGGAAGGACCTCTTTATTCTTCCTTACCAGCTACTGGATCTGTTTCCTGACTCAACTTGCTACTTTCAGACGGTCAGAGGGGAGCCTTTCCTGCCTGCCCTGCTCTCACGGCCCTGCCCTGCCCTCACTGTGCTGCAATGCCCTCACTGCCCTGCCATGCCCCCACTGCTGTGCCATGCCCTCACTGTGCTGCCTCTGTTTGCTGCCTCTGTTTGCTGCCCAACGGCTTCAGAGTTGTGATGAGGCCTGGGGGCTGCTGGATGGGTTCCTGAACTTGGGAATGCCTCTGTACAGCTCTGGTACAGATCTCACTCTCTGGGTTTTCCTTCAGTCACTGCCACTTCAAAACGAAGATGTAATTGCAAAAGTTTCAGTGTAGACTTGCAGTTGGATACAAATTTTCCCTAAGTACAAAGAGGACGAAGAAGACATGTGAAGTCCCCATCTTCGTCTGAAGCTAATAATACAGATAATATAGAGGGAAAATAGTTTTAGGCAAGTCCTTTAGAAAAGGTTCTCACAAGATAATATATCTGCTTCTGGGCCATTTTTCTCCCAGACTTTTTCCAAGAACATGGCAAACCCTTTTCCAGTGTTGTCAGGGACAAAGAGTATGAAGCATCAGATTCCAAATGCCATCTCAGTGCAAAGTCCCTGCTCAGAACCCAGTCAAATTCCACTCATGTATTCCTTTCAGCTAAAGGTCATGTCCCACTCATATCAATCAATCAATCAATCTTATTATTTTTTTACATAATTGTTATCACTAAACCGATAGAATAAAAGGCATCAGGTCAGCCTGAGTATACATACAGTAAGCTTCAGAATTCCTGTCATCTCATCTTCTGAAGTGTAATAGCTTTAGTGAAATTGTTATTCTAATTCTGTCAATTTTGGATAACATTTCAAAGCAGTAATGTTATTTAATCTAAATGGGATCATTTCCTTTCTCAGTGTTTCCATCATATAATTTAATGTCAAGCATGTGGGAGTTTAGGAGCACCTCCTCATCAAACACGCAAAACAATAATGGTTGGCAATCAGTGAAATACATGAAAATCAGTCAAGAAGTTCTTATACAAAGAGCCTACTTAGACTAAAGATATAGTGTAGAACTTTTCAGGCAGAAACTATACCGATAGACTCAAAGCTGCTAGCCTGTAGTAATTTTCTGGTGTGGTGTGCCATCTTAAGTCTCATTAACATCAATTGTATATATGGTTCAAAGAGATAATATACACCAGAGTATTTAAATTAATGTAATGAAATGCAAACCTCAGTGCAGGCAGGTGAAAATATTAAGGATCTAATTTGGCTTTCTCATCTATTTAACTGCTCCATCACAGTGCATTTACCTACGTGCAGGAGGGTTGACTGAGTCAGGCCATAATTTTTGCAGGTCAAATCTGTTCTTTGTACTAAAGGAAAATAGATAACCTTGAAATTATAAGTTTAGAATACACTTACTTGGCTATTTTTAGCAACACAATTTAATCCTAACATTTGGCTTTCATTCCATTCTCATTTATGATGAATAATAAGTAAGGACAGCATCAGTAACGTTGCATTTACTTAATGCCCTTTGTTTGATGATTTTAGGGACTTCATGGTCATGAATAAATTAAGCGTTAATACAACAGTCTGGAAGTAAGTAATTTTGTTGTATAAGGAAGAAAATGAAACTTGAGGAATGATATGAATCACCCAAGTTGAGTCAGTGCCTGACTGGGACACAGAACCTGGACACTTGGGCTCTTGCTTTTCTTCTAACCACTAAGCATGTTTTCTGAACTTGGTCACTTGGAGTGCTTTGCATGAGAAAAATCAAATCAAAAAACCCCAATCAAACAACAACAACAACAACAACAAGCTACAGAAAGAAAATAATGAATCGTGAGTCGGAGAACTTTGAGATTGTGAGAACTTGAGGAGACTTCCTTCTGAAGGTGTTTCTAGATACCTTTCCCAGGCAATCACAGAGAAAACCAGATGCAGCTATTCTTAAGAAAATGTTACAAGACATACCCTCTGGTTTTGTACCTTGTTGTTCCAAAGATGTTTCTAAAGTAAATTTCTTGTAACTGTCAGAGGTGGGTGTCTGTAAGGGATGGGGTGGACAGGAAGCTATGTATTCACCCACCTCACCATGCTCCTTGAGGGTGCCCCCAGCTCTACATCTCCCTCAAGATGAATGCAAAATAATCCACCAGCTCTTTAAAAAAAAAAAAACAACCAAAAAACCCTTGTATTTACCTTAAAATTGATCTTTAAACACTGACTGCTAAAGGATTGACTTTCAGACTTGGCCCAGTGCAGCACATATTCCAATCAATACAGTCCTTCCTCTTAGATGCAAAGCTAAGATTATTGTAATTTTGTTAATCAAGAAAAAAATGCAATGTTTCCTTTAGATATTTTCTAACATTCTTATAAACAAGAGAATAACAAAAAGGAGAAAAAGTGATAATGAAGTAACAAAATGACAATGTATCTCTAATGTAGAAAGATGACATTGACATTCAATTATTTACCTCTATGACTTGAACTTGAGATACAGTGCTTTTCTCAGAGCAATAAGAAGTAATAAAACAGGTTCAATAATCAACAATAAAATGATCAGCTTCAAATCTGGTAATTCTCTGTTGGTCTAAAACATACACATGCACACCCAAGTACAGGTATATATTTCCTCCTGTGGCTAATTTTATAACATTCATACTTAGGTTTTTTAATGGATGTTTTCAGGCCTGTCATATTTTGTGATTACAGGAGACCTGATCTGAAAAATGAAGATGCTTCCCTCAGCAAGCACTCATTCTGTCACACTGGGAGTGAAATCTTAGATTTTGTGCCTGGAGTATTCTGTCAATATGGGCCTGAAGAGGCTCAAAGGATCCAAGCAAGGTCAAGCAAAACTGAAGAGAACAGCAGAGAATCATAAAGAAAGGAAGAAAAAACCACAGAAGCAAAAGAAACATGGAAAATTTCCCTTCTTTTCCCATTCAGCAAAAGTGATGGACTGCATCAAATTTCTTTTCAACTTTTTTTACTTTTTTTTACTACCTACATGGACTTACACAAAATATGCTGCAGTAAGCAGAAGGATTTGTGATCTGAGGTGCTCTCAGCAAAATAACTTTTTTTTATCCTTTTGCTTGCTGATATTTTCTTCTGAGAGGGAAAGCATTTATTCTCCTCTACCATCATCTTAACTTGTTTTTGTAATTCTGAGCAGAGATTCTTTGACCAAGGTGTTCTGTAACATCCAGGTGAGAAAGGGGAACTTTATGTTTACCTGCCTGAAAACAGTTATGGTTACTAGGACCATTACTGGGACCTGGGACAGGAACAGCAGTAGCTTCTGATTCCTCAGAGGTTGTTTTTTTTTTCTACCACTGCTTATCTTATGTTGTGATCTGATGGGAAATGTGGCTGCCTTGGAGTGCCTGAGCTCCTTTCCCCTTTTTTTTTTCATTTTTTGAATCTCTCCATGTAGTTACATCTCCATCAGTTTCATATGCAGGTACCTCCTGGGCTCAGAGCCAGGTTTGACAGTATCTCAAAGCTTTACCACAAAGACCTCAGACTCCTAAGATCTGCATTTGTCCTGTTTCCAGGCTGTACTATACACAGGCATAGGTAATGCATGCCAATGAAGTTCAACATTGTTTGTGAAATGTACAGGCTCAGGACTATATATCTATGTATCGATATACCATATATCATTGATATGTAAACTATATACTATATATCATTGATCTTTTTCCATGGAAAACATTACACTGATCTTGACCTTCTGACTGAATGCAATGCTGCTCTAATAGCATGTCTTTCTCATTTGTATTGCTCAAGGAAATCCTGTTCTTTGTGACATTAGGTTTTATCTGTGCCATCAATCTCTAGCAGAAAGACACACAGAAGCTCTGTTTAGGATGCAAATTCTTTTTTTATTATTATTAATGCTGAACATAACCGCTTCATCTTTGTACTTCCTTATTTTCAGAATTCATCTGTTCATTTTTTCTGGAATGCAAGAAAACTGTAGTTTTTATATCTTATTTAACGAACTGTGGTTCGCACCATAATGGAATAGCAAATGACTGTCAGATCACAGATAATATGCCATCTGTGATGTTATACTAAGTTGTTGGGCCAAATATTCTGGTTTAAGTCAGCAGAGCTTAATTTATATGAGCAGAGCCTTTCAATCACACTTAAAATAAAAAATCCATCCACTCAAATTAACTTTTCCTTCTTCTAATTGCAGGGCCAAAGTGCAGATTTCAGAAGTTGTATTAAAACTTCTGTGAGTGTGAAAGCACTACAGCAGGAAAGCAAGCAAACAAATAAATAAAAAAAACTTTTTAAAGAAATTCACATTTACCTTAGATATTTTTTGCTGTTATATTTTTTGTGTTTTTTCTGCCTCTAAACATTAAACCATTCAATCTGTAGCAGAATTTTTATCTTCAGCTGTCAAAATGTAATACATAAACTGAGTCCTTTAATTTTTCAGTGTGCTAAAGATTCTCGGGGACAGGCAGGGAGATTGCTGTGGACAGCAGATTGTTGAGACAACCCACAGACCTCACAACCCCTCCAATGATGGAGATAAGTGTGGCCAGATTCTCACCAGACATGTCGTGACAGAAACAAAATTTTGGTAAATGTTAGAGGCACTTCCAGTCACTGGACATGAGAGAACATGGCTTTGCAGTGCCAGCATGGGATGTTATATGACCTGTCTCTGCTATAACATTTTCCACCCAGCCTTGAAATCGTGTGGAGCCACAACTATTGCTATTATCAGGCGCTGACAAGGGTAAGCATAATGTAAATGCTGTGACTGAGCTGCCTGTGACTTGGTGAGGCAAGAACCTCACAGCCACTCAGCACAAGGGCAATGGCACAGATTAGAGAGCAGCACAGGTGTGTTCAAAACTTTCCCAAATTCTACTTTATAGCAAACTGAAAACCCCAGTAATTCTATGGGGGTGCAGGAGGAATCGAATCTAGGACTTTTGGAAAGACCCAGCAATAATTGCAATAGTTACAGGTATACCCACAGTTTGTTTAACACTCATCAGCAATTGAAGTTCTGGACTGAGAAGGTGAGAACTGAAGCTGTCATTTTTATCCTCTGAAAACAAAACGTAGCTTTCACCTTGCAGTGCATCAGCACAAACAGGTCTGCTCACATCCAAGCACTCAGAAACATACTGCCAGCACCCAATCACTGTTCGGAAAACAGGCAGCTTTGGGAAAGAAAGGATGGGAAAATTTTTCCACAATGTTTGGGATGCAGAAAACCCCTGCTGGCACCCTGCTGCTCTGCCTGGGAGACAGAACACAGAACTGCGGATTCTGCTGATAGCATCCTAATGTGTTAATTTTGCTGCTGCTTTGAGTGTTTTTTATCATCCTTGGTCAAAGCAAGAGAAAGACAGGAGGGGCCTTTTACTGCTCCCTTTGAAGCCCACAGCAGGTTTTCATTCAGTGGCAAAGTGTCAGAACCTGTGCTTGACCAAACAATTTTGCACTTTTGCAGCAGACTGCATGTCCCTAAAAGATCTTATCTGAACTGTATATCCCAGCCATAATCCCATCATTACATAAGAGTTGGCCTTGGAGCTGGCATCCCATGTAGATGATGTTCTTCACTTAATGTGACCCACCACAGTGAACCCTGGATGTCCTACTGATGGAAATGCCCCCTCCATTGTCTGAGGCTTTGTTCCTTCTCCTAAAGTTGTATCTTGGCCCTTCTTGGTTTTCATTTTCACACTTGCACTCACACTGGGGCACCAGTGTGAGTGCAAGTGTACCAGAACTGTGTCAGGGCAGGGCAGGAGAGATCATCAGGGTGGGTTGGTTATCTTCCTTGCTGACCCTTTGGTTCTGGTCCTGCACCAAAATGTTTCCTTGCAGGGAAAGTCATAAATGATGTCCTTGGTGACGATTCCCTGCTCTGACTCAGGTGCCACAGGCTATCTGAGGCATGTGACCCTTAAGCTGAATGCTGTAAGGCAGCAAAAGATTCTCACACGGTGTGCACCCAGAATGAGGTTTATCCTGCGACAGAAAGGACACTGGTTATGTTAACTGGAAAAATAAACTCCAGCCTTGAACACCATGCTTACCCTGCCTGTAAGCACAAACTGGTTCACATCTATATGCCAAGTATGCGCTCGTCTGCAGCCCATGGTCCCATGTTGTGTCTCAGATTGTTTAAAGCAAATAGAATACATGTAGAGGTTCTCTCAGCCTTTCCCTATAAGTAAAAAATATCAGTCAGTTTTATTTTGCTTTTTATTCAAATGTCATGCAACTTTACAGACAATTGTTAAACCTCTCAAAACTCATACAAGAAAATGTGTCTGTGCATTTTGTCAAGATGAAAACACAAGGACACACAGGTTAAATGACCAAATGAAAAACATACTGGAAAATCTGTGGCAAGACCAAAAATGAAACAAAAAATAAAGAAGCCCTTTTCTGAGCAGCCATCTTGTACTGTAGAGTCTTCATCAATGTCCTTAAATGCAATGCATAGAAGTGTACAGCTGCTTCCTTTAATGCTCTACCATTAACAATATTTTTCCATGCAGCCAGGAATATAAATTTTCAATGTAGATTGTTTCCAGTCTGTAACAATTGTTTCTAAAATCCTCAAGTGAGTCATCAGTATTTTGTGCTTTGAAAGCAATATCTTCAACAAATTTTACTTTATGATCAAGAATAATTTAGTAATTTTTTTTTTTCAGGTAAGATATTGGGATAACCAGAAAAGATGACCCTCTTCTTTAGGGAAGTCTACTAAGGACAAGGATTTTCTGAAATTATTTTCATGCAAGCTGAACACTAGGGGTCACATTTAGATAACCCCTGACATACTGCAGAGCACATCCAGGAGAAAAACAACCACTCACTCATCAATGACCCATGAATTTAAAAACATTTCCAGAGGAACAGCAGTGATTTTCATAGTACACAGTGCAATAACTGGTTTGCTGTGAAGTGCTAGGTTGACTCCTGTATTTCTGTGTTTTTGAGAGGAGCTGGGAAACAAAATGGGAAGGCTTACAACATGCTCACCGCATCAGATGAGCCCTATCTTTCTCCCTAACAGGGACTGCCCTGTGCAGGTCTATTTGGTCTTTTCCATTTGTATTTTTGGTACCACAATAGTTCTAGTTCAGGAAGGTGGGGGCAAAACATTTTTTGTTGTTCAGAGAAAGTGCTCTGGAGAAAGCTGCAAAGTTCATTTAGGAATTAAAATCAGAGGCAGCAGCATGGGTGTTTTCATCAGTTTTACTAAGTTTTTATATACTTACACATTTCCTGTAGTTAATTTTCACCACCAGAGAACAGGCTCCAAGCAGGGTACCTTGAAGTTAGTTTTCCACCATTCCCACAGCAGTGGGAAGACACAGCAAGGGGATACATGCATTTATGGAAGTGAAGCCCTACCAGTGTTGAGACATAGATGTGTTCCCGTACATCAAGCAAGAAAGATGAGAGGTGACCTGGTGCGTGTCTTGCATTCCCACTGTCCTCAGCTATGCCATGGTTCCCCAGTGGCTGCAGAAGGCTTGTGTGCTCATGCTGCTATGGGTTATCATAATTGGTAGACCTCCACTTACAGCATTGTGCTGCTGCAGTTCCACACAATGAAATGTAGATATAGAATACAAGAGTCATCTCAGGTGTAGCACCTTTCTGGCCTCACGGCTTGCTTGTTTCCTGTGCTATAACTTCCACTATATAGTTGTCCAGTCACCTTTAAAGTCCTAAGTACTGGAGTTTCCAGCTTTTGTTTTTGAAGACTATTTCACAATTCAAAATGTCTTGCTGTCACAGAGGTATTCTTGATGTCCATCCTAAAATTTCCTTTTCTTAATTTCATCTCACTATTCCTAATTAAACACCCATGTGAAAAATTCCATCCCACAATTAGAGACAGACTATGGCTGATCTTTCATGCACATGCAAGCCAAATAAGAAACAAAGAACTTGAATTTCCCCATGCCTGTAAGATAAATGCAAAACAAGCACCAAGAAAATATCTAAATAATATTCTTTCAAATTTGAAGTGATGAGTGTGTTAATATATAGTTAGTTTCAACTCAGATCCTGTAGAGAACATGAAACAGAACTGAAAACAAATAAGCAGTGCAGGACAAATAGAATGTCCAAGGTTTTTAAAAAGCCTTTACTGCTCTTTCATACTAAATATATCATGTCACAAACATGTCTTTCAATCTGTCTTTGAAAATGTATTGCACAGTTAAATATCCCCACTATTTTGTGTAGCTTCTTGTGAAACTACCTGACTAGAACAACAGCCTTCTGAAGTGGTTAACAAGTGATTCCAAAGCCTTATTTCTGATAACTTAGTATTAACAGATTATCAATTGAAGCAAGGATTTTCACTCAGGCAAGGTGGTAAAAAATTCTGCATTCAGAGCTTTGACTTAAAGTCATCAGCACTTTGCACACTAATAAGAAATTACTCCATGTTTTCCTGGTTAAATTCTGATTTACCACTATTGTGTTAACTTTCAATTTTCCTGTAGTTTCAAATTGAAAAGGCTGGTTTTTAATACCCCTTCTCAAAAATGACTGCACTGTGTTTCTAGTACACAGCGGCTGGTTTGGTAACACGTATCTCAGACACTGAGCCTCAACACTGAGTGGAACCATGGATGAGATACTCAACCTCTAAATACCCTGCAGGAAATAAAGAAGTTATATTAATATAGAAATCCAGCAGTATAGACACATTTTGTTAAAATATGTACTTGTTCACAAAGTTTGCTCTTCAGAAATCCATGTTATTCCATATATCGTGTTTATCTCAGATTCAATTGCAGAAAAGCCAGAATAGAGAACTAAGACTCAAAAGGACGAAACTAACAACAGTCAAAACCCTAAAGAAGTAAAAAGAACCTTTAAAAAAATGCTCCATTCTGAATGAAATTACAAACATTTAAAATAGCATTGTTTTCTTTAAGATCTCTGGAGAGAGATCAGTCTTCAAAAATTGATTAGTTTTAGAAAGCCCACTAAACATCAACTACTAAAAAAATATGTTATTTTTATTCCTTTTTGCTGCTTGGAACAGAGGAGCTACACACAACTAATTGCTGAAACATGCTTTTTCCTACATCATGCATGGCTGGATTTGTGGATTTGTTTCAACCCTAAGTCATGCCAAAGAGTGTTGCGTACGTATCCCTCTCCCAGTTCATCTCAACAGGGTGGATTTAATCTCAGGACAGTCAGTAACATGATGCTGACCCTGATTTCAGGGTGGATGAGGAGAGCACATGTCTGGATTATGGCCACTAGGGATGGGCACTTCTGTGGATTTCACGTGGAAAGCCTGCTCTCTGCTCTGCCAATTGGAAAGGGCCTTGTCTGGAGTAAAGCCAACCAGGCAGTGAAATTAAAAAAATCCCAAAAATCTGTTTTCTTAGAGGCCTATAGACAATTTGTATGTAAATCAGGTGTAGTAATAGCATAATTATATATTAACATAATTTGTTTCCCTTGGGTGTGATGTGACAAGGTAAGCATGTAAGGTTGAGGCTGGTAGCTGAAAGAGTCTTCTTGTGAGTTTTCACAAAGCTTAACTGGTAGTATTTTCATGCTGGTAGGTTTTCTATAGTTTGTTGCAGTATATCATTGTGGCCCATTTCAAATCCCAAGGAGTGCCCTATTAATTCTGGAAAATGTCATTTCAAAAAAGGGAAAGTTTTACAAATTATTGGAAGCTCTGTGTTTTGCTACATATCAACCTCAAAAATTTTAACAGTAGGCTCTCCACCCCATACTACATAGAAAATTATTTTATTCAGCATTTATGTTTATTTTAGCATAATCCATTCCTGTAATCAGATAAAAACTAAAAGAGGAAGACAAATATTAAACGACAGAGTTTCTACCCAATAGCAATAGAGCACTATTTTTATCAAGTATGTGACTTTGGGACAAAATAAACACCTGCTGTACTAAAGTAAGGCAGATGGGGCAACTCATCAAAGGCAGGTCAGAGGCTGGAAGAATTAGCACAGGACTCTTATACTAGACTCTTAGACTCACCTCTACTTGATATGTTTTTGAATTCCAATAGGAAATCACATTAAAAAAAAAACAGTGTACTTAAATATTGAATTTAGAATTTCAAATCACTAGTTGGACACCATTTAAAACCTGGTGAGAAGATTTCGCTCGGGAACAGATTATGCAAAACGCTGAAGCACGGACATTTGCTGTGACAATGAAGAGAAGTATTCATCTTTGGAGTACTAGCTTCACTATTTGACCCTTCAAATCACAGTTTCCCAGATTGGGAATAGAAAAGGCCCCTACAAAACATGGGGCTGAACATCCTCACTTCTTCTTTTTAATGAGGATCGGTGAATCCAGCACCTTGCAATAACTAGGTTATGTTTGAGGAACTACAGTGCTGTGTTTTGCTGTAATTTGCTGCAAAGCTGAGAAAATCCTCCCTCAGTAAATTGTGGTTGGAGAATTATTTGCACACTGAAAGTAAAATTTTGATACTGTAAGAACCAGGCCTATATACTGCAATCTTATCTGGTGTTTTATCCAAAACACATAAATAAAATGTCCTGATTCTTTGGGGAATACCCCACAAGTACATCTACAAATATTATTGTTCTGCTCTAGCAAAAAAGGATATAAAAGTAGGAAGTCTATTTCTATGGGCTGTCTCAAGACACATAGCAGCAAACCAGCAAGACAGCTCAAGAAAGGGAGAACTAATGACCACTTGACTGTAGCTTTGACTAAGAGAGTGAGAGGGTGGGAGTCCCTGGCTGTTCCAGGAGATCTCTTTGCTGCAGATGTGGAGCTGTTGATCCAAGAACTCTGCAGGACTGCCAGGTGGACTTAGGACGAGAAGCTAAAATGTCACCTCTCCCCTTTCTTCCTCATGCACCTTTCAGAAGGTGGTTGATTCATGCACATGTGGCTTCATGACATGACATTTTTGCAGTAGAACCTGCTCAAGATGTTGCAGTCCTGATTTCCGCACTCTACATGCATCCCGTGTGGCATTGTTGCCATTTCTAAGTGACCTGGCAAACAGAGATTATTCCTTTAGTTTGGGATGGATGAATCATTGTTCCAGGAGTGACTTCAAAGCACACATTCTCTGCATCTCCTGCCCAAAGCACTGCAGGTCTGTCCTGAACTTTCATTTCCTCTGTCTCCAGTAGCTCATTCTTGCCCCATTGCAACCCAGCTGGAAGAATGACTGCTAGCACTGGGGAGCCTGCTAGGGAGGTCACAGACATGTAGGAGGGCCTCTCATGCTCTTTCTCATATTCCAACAGGTCCCAGGGCACAGAGACATTTTAGGGCTAGATGGAGAGGGAAGTGAGACAGCCATGAAAAGAGTGAGGGTTGTTGTGGATTCAATTTCTCCTTTGAGCTGTGATCAACTCCTAGGATGCTTCATAAGACAATTAGAGCTTATCTAAGGTAACATAAGTTCCCTAGAGATGTGTTCACCCTGTCTAATTTTAGACCTTTAATGTATGTGCTCTGACTAGGCTTCTGGACAGTCCTGTATTTTTCTCCATCAACTCTGTGAGAGCTCAGGCATCCAGGCTCTCCCCAGGCTCTTCTACATTGTCTCCTGCAGTTACAAATCCAAAGTGGTCCAAAATATTGAGACTATACATTTGCAGAAGCTCCACACTCTTGAACTCCAGTAGCAGGGACTACTAGCTAGTGCCAGGGAGCAAAAATCCCCCAGCATTTCTTCTCCTGATGGACCAACCCCTGTGGAGGAGGGTATGAGTGGGGCATGGGGAGGTATCCCCATTAGCAAGCACTGCTGTGTGTGTGCTTGCACCCATGTGTTCTTTGTGGTATTCATCTAAAGATACCCCTTTGACATAAACGGCCATACCTGAGTTTCTTCTGTCTTCCAAGGGAATGGCAAAGGGACTCATGAGGCTAGGATTGTTATATCAAAGATATACAGAATGCAATAAAAAGCCTACAAAATGAACTTTTTTTTGTGTGCTTTCCAAGAATGGGTGATACACTTATGAAGTGTTTATCTTCCACCTTATTCTTGAATAGGTTGTGGTCTGTCTTGCAATTGCAAAGTGCTTCAAATCTTATCCTTCAGTGACATTGTGTTGATGTGAAAATGAGATGCACCAGAGGCTGAAGACTTTCACTTTATAGGTTCTAGAAGCAAATTGTTATTTATAACACACAGGGGGTCTTCATGTGACTATCTCTCCATGATTCTGGTTTGATGACAGCTGTTGGCAAGGAAGACAAAAAGGAAATCTGTATTTCAAGAAGACATGGGAGAAGTAAAAGAAAAGAAAAGGAAAATATCTTCATAATCTAAGAGCTGTTTTTAAAAAAATATTGCATTAAAAAGTTTTAGGACACATCTTCTTCCGAAATACTCAGGAACCCTGCAACACTGTTGCATGGGTGGCAACTTCTCAGAAGGGATATTCTGGCAGTATGCTTATACAGAATGATCACCAGCAGAGTTGTATCAAGGTATGCTTATGGTGTATGAACCAAAGCAAGCAGCCCTGATGGACCAAAGGTGAATATAGAGCTAAAGAAATCCTAGTAAAAAGACTTCTAGTGTAGTCTAAGGTTTTTCCTGTAAGTGGGTTTTTTTTACTGTACTTTAAATCTTAACCAAATGTCTTTTTTGCAAAACAATAGGAGTCTCAGCAAAAATGTTTTGTTAAAATAAAAAGAGTACAGTCTGAAAACAAAACCCAATTCAGCTTTTGGAAGAAGAGAGGAAATCTAGGAAACCTAAGAGGTCTGCTTTCCTTTCCCCCAAATTATCCTTGGCTACATATCGTAACACTCAATTTTTATTTATTAATAACAGTTTTGAAGTATTATAAGCTCATGCTTACAGTACTTCATGCTAATCCACATGCTCTATCACAGTCAATTAGTTTACATTGTGACTACTGGCTGTAGTCTTATATACATGTATGGGGCCTAACACAATTATCTCCAGTTATGGGGAAGTCTTATAGAAGTCAATAAGAGCATCAAATGAATGAGGACTTCAGGAGTGTTTGCTCTGCCGAGTATTTTGAAGAAAACAAACCTCACAATACCAGAAAATCCAAACCCTAAATAAGGAAACAACTAACCCAAAACTCCCTCCCTCCCTTGCTTCCTTCCTTCCTTCCTTCCTTCCTTCCTTCTTTCCTTCCTTCCTTCCTCCCTCCCTCCCTCCCTCCCTCCTTGCCTGCCTTCCTCCCTGCCTTGCCTGCCTCACTCTCTCCCTCTCACCCTCCCACACTCAGGCTATAAAAATGCCTTGGAGACACAATTTAGCACCATTCACATTGGTATAGAGTACGCATTTCCCTACAGTTCTTTGTCCCTACAATCTTGCAGCCATAAGCCAGAGGTGCAATACTAGGTAGCACTTCTTCATTTTGCTCTCAGAAAGGGCCTTTGAAAAGTGCCCACAGAGCTTCAGCTGTACCACAATCACTGGATACTTTGGAAAAAGTGTAAGAAACTTAGAGGCAAAAAGTTTACAGCAGCTGGAGACCGATTGAAAAAAAATTCATACTCTTTTCAAATAAATCTTGAGATAGAATATCAGGCTTCCAGAAGAAATAGTTCCATTATCAGACCTAACAAGGTAAGAAACATCACAATACAAAGAAGAATATGCAAAAATGCCTTTTCTTCATATTTTGTGAAGATTCACACATTTTACCACATTAGATGCCCAGCCTTCACCTGTAAACATATTAAGTAATTTCAGTACTACAGTACCTCAATCGGACATCAGAGTCCGTGAGCATACTTAACTGAGCAAGATAACCAAGAAAGACCAGAACAAATGCTGGATTTATTTTCCCATCTAAGCAGACGCAATAACTGCAGGTAAAACTGCTGTCAAATGTCCATTTTGAGAAACCAGCAAAAAACTTGGTGGATACTTTTTCAATTTCCACATGTTGCAGATCTTCATTCTGACACTGAATTCAAACATAGTGCCCAAAGCCACGTTTTTGTCCACCTCTGACCTGAATAAGGCTAACAATCCTGCTCTCCTAACTTCATGCATGTTAAAAGATGAAAACACATCCTCTTAATCAGATCATCAAATTTTAAAATAGATTTTAATTGCATTGTTTTAGTAAAGGTAGTTGTGATTATTGCATACAGGGTACAGGAAAAGCTGTCTTTAAAAGACTGGAGCCAATGTAATTTATCAGAAATTATCTTGGCCCAGAATAAGTTTTAAAGGCCACTTTAAATTATACTAAGATATTTATTTTCAGGAACACTACTCTCTTTGATACAAATTTCCCCAAAACTATTGACATGTAATTGGTTGGTCTAGAGGTCATGGTCTGCAAATGTTAATTGTTCTTTAAAGTGGCAATTGCGTGTTACCCATCTCTCTCAAAAGTAAGAAATACATTGATAAAACAGTAGTAAATTTGGCCGTGCAAACACATACTCATGAGGATACTCTGGTCATACTGTAATAATGAAAGATAGGCAGTAGCCTCTCCTATTATGCTGGATAGAGTTTGAACTTGTTTATTCCATTTTTATTTTGAACATATAGGAAAGTATCCCTGCATTGGAAAGAGACTGTGAAAAACACAATTTATTCCTCAATGAAACAAAAAAAGAAAAATAAAAAAGGGCCTTAACTTCACATATGCTAATCAAATTGAAGGTCTAGTCTAATCATACAGACTGGTACTAGAGGAATCTTCTTCATCTTCAGAATTTACCTTGACCATGAACACAATACTGGTTTTTTTTTCTTGACCACTCCTTCCAAGACATTATGTACTGGACCCAAGAAGTATTTACACTCAACAGTGCTCATCTAACTGCATTGAGGCTGACACTGTATCTCTCTGAATTTGTATCAGAGTCTTGATTTCGGTAACAGTAGACTGAGAAAAGGTTAAAATAAAAACAACAAAAAAACAGGCAAACATTTCTTCCAGAAATGTTCTGAAAACCACACCAACTTGTCCCTTAAAACTTGGGTAAATATCATGCCTTGTTACTTGGTTTGCATGACTCTAGATACTAATGATTTTGTACATGCTTTTTTTTCTTCCACCATCAGTAATTGCACATTGACCTGACATGCAAAAGACATTCATTGCAAAAGACATGACCTTGCAAAGTATTTTTATGGCATGAAAATCACAGTGCCTTTTCCTCATTGGGTTGTGATTTTCTGGCAGCAGCTGGGAGAAATTGGCAAAAGTAAGAACAGGCCAAGTACTTCAGTGGCTGCATGCTGGGACTTAGCTGACTTGACTAAGTAAGTTCTGGCCTCTTGGATGGGTGGAAGGGCTGCTGACAATGGAACATGAGATAGAATTAAGTGAAGAAAGACCTTACATCTCCTGCCGTCCTTGCTGAAGTAGGGGTCTCTCACAGTCCCCTTTAATCAGGACTGCAAAGTACCCGTTGAAGGTACTTCATAGATATTTGTGTCCAGCTTCTTAGCTTTGCAGTCCTCAAGGAAAGGGAAGTGGCTCTTTGAAGAAGTATAGGATAGCTGTGACAAGTCCTTCACAGAGGACTACAAAGACTATCACGTATGTTTAGAGACTTAAGAATGATCCTAACTTAATCAGTATAGGTTTTCAAATATGGTTCTGCATTAGGTTCCCAATGGAGAGAAAAAAAAAATGCTACATAATGGCAGTGTACAGGGTCTATTAGCCTGTTCTGCCTGGAAAATTAATAAATTAAACTATCTGGAATGGCCTGGAAGCTGCTACTACCTTCAAGATGATGAAAAACAATTTTGAACAAAATTACAGGTTTTGTGCTATTAGGCTGACGCTGCAGGACAATACATTACTTTGGTGGCTTTCCATGCCTCATCTCTTTCCTTGTGCTCAGTATGCAGAGATCTCTTCAATTAGGACCTCCATTCCCAAGGAAGAATTAAGGACTTCACTTGCAAGATATAATCTAAGTGCATTGCATGCTTTTGCTATTATATGGTTTTGCCCACTTCAGAAAACTCTGGTGGTGTTGGAAGGCCAGAGATCACTCATAGCACCTGCACTGCTCTGTCAAATGCTGATGTCTATTATCAAAGATTTAATTTTCTGAATATTAAGATAAAAGCCTCTCCAACCAAATAATGGCTAGATACTTTCAAGAAACAGCACGAGGAACTACTTGCTATTTTGGTTTAAAGCTTATCAAATCTCATTATTGTACAATAAGTGAAATAGTAATCTCTATGGGATAACATACTAACTTGTCCTTCCATTAAAAGTGGATTTATAGCAGTAATCTAAATTATTTCAGCAGCATTGATCTAGATATTGCTTCCAGAGCAATGTCTGGATGCAGAGTATGTAGGAGAGGGCCTTTTGAAAGGGCTTTTTTTAAAAAGTCTTTCACAAAAATCAACTTGAATTGCAGCTCCGTATTCACTACTGCATTACCAGACAAACTAAAGTCATAGTGCATGACAGTGCAAAGGTGTTTACTAGCAAGTATGTTAGAATGAAAAAAATAATGGGAAAGAAAAGGGAGCATCTAATCACTGTAAGTGACCTTAGATGATAGATAAAGTTAGGGGGAAAGATACAAGCAAACAAAAACACAGTGGAGCACAATGGGCTGAACTTATCCCAAGTTAACTCCAGCCAGCCTTCCAGTATCTGGTTGTCAAGATATGTTTAATGGGGCAAGAATGAAAGAAACAAATTAACTATAAAATCTGTTCTAGAACATAGTACATTGGTTCTGTTTGGTTAAATCCGTACGCCTTCTATAATGGCATTCTTTGAGATCAATTACTCATTATTGCACTGCCAGTATCAAGCAATGATCCTTGCCATTCTTCTGACCCCTTTCATCACCCTTCTTGTTCCCCCACAGTGTTCTATAAATAGCCAATGTGCTATTTTCTTGTGATCACTGTAAACAGGGGTTTTAGGCATTTTTTACCTATATCACCATGGAAACAAGGGCTGTGTATACATCTATGATTAGTCGTTCTCTAGAGTAAAAGCCTTCATCATCTATGCAAGCTTACAGCTAATTGTTCCGCATAAGATATGAGTGTCTCATTCCTACCTACCACTTCAGAAATTCATTTCATGTAGTTGCACATAACAAGCTGTAAAGAAGGTTTTATGAAGCCAATAATGCAGATATAATACTTGGAGGAATTCCTTTTGGATTGGATATATTTATTTTTCCAAACATTTTGTTTGAGAGAAAACGAGATTGCTATCTGCTGTTTCCTTATTTTTTTGCAGGAAAGCAAAGGGTTGTTGACTTCCTCTCCCCTCCCTTCCTTCCTTCTTTCTGAAGGTACTGTACTCATCTGAAAAAAAAAAAAAAGAGAACGAAATGATTGTTCCTGTTCTCCTTCTTAAGTAATTTGAAACATTGTCCCTGCTAGTTTTCTAAGTTTACTGCAATCTCTGCACGGGGGGAGGGAGACAGCAAGAGAGACAGATATTACAAACATCAGAGCAGGTAGTGTTTAGGGCAAGACTCCTTCCAGCTTCAACAACTGGTAAGTTAAGTAAAATGCTTTTATGTTAACTCTTTAAAAGTCCAATATATATATATATATATCTGCATTTTTATTAAGAAAAGGCGTAAATCAGATACACATTTAACTGATAAAAGAATAATAACCATACGCATTAATAAGTAGTCTATTTACGCTAGAGATGCCTATAGTCTGGTTTTTAGATACTGGTGCTATTACCATATGGTTTAACCTATACAGATAATATTCATAATCTAATCCCCTGTGAATTTTGTGTATATAAGTCCTGCTACGAGAATCTTGTTACAGGCTTCACTAACTGTATCCCAACAGCTTCAACAAGATTAACTGGGCCATTGCTAAAATATAGAGAGGAGCTGTGTCATACGGGAATCAATGTATTTCATTTATCATCTGCCAGTACTGAAGTCTGCTCTAACACACCAACCTGTGCTATACTGGGAGAAGAATTACTGGGGCTGTTATTGTTCCCTTCAAACTACATTGTGTTTAGGATTACACATGTTTATCTCTACTCATCTGTGTATATGATTAGTCTAGGAACAATGACATTTAAGAGGTGGTAAGATGGTTCCTGGATCTCACTTGGAAAAAAACAAAACAAAATAAAAAGTTCATGTCGTGCGGTACATAACAGCACTGAGGCTGATCACCCACATTAGTAATAGGATAGATTCAACTGGATATTTGTTTGCAATTTTTTAGACATCAATAATGTTTTTCATGTTGATCATAAATGCATCAGAATGATCAGAAATGCTATGTGAAATGAATGACTGAATGCAAGAGCATTTTTCAAATATTGCATGAGAAAAATCCCCCTCTGCACATTTTTATAGAAGCAGAATGCAGAGGTGGGGCAAGAAATAGGACAGGTGTCCATTTCTTTGCAGAAAGAGAATTTGCTCATCTTGTGATTAAGTGTTTCTTCAAGCTGCTGCTTTCTGAAGTGCAGGGTCCTCTGAAATGTAGGATGGCCAGGACTCAGACAGAGAGGCTACAAATGGTAGGCAGATATTGCAGAGGGCTGTCAGGCAGCTCCAGCTGCCCTGCTCCAAATCCTGCTCCCGCCAGGGTACTTGGGCTGCACTTCTGCCCTAGGACAGCCTCCTGCCCCCACCCCTCACTGAAATAACTAGTGGAAAGGACTTTCTGCCTCCCTCCATCTGGTGTCTTTCTGCAGGTTTTTCCGTAAGAAGGAATGATCTACCACAAATTAAGCCCAGTTTCTGGGTAAGTTATAGATTGCTTTTGCTTTGGGAGCAGCCAAAGGGGGTTTTGCCAAAGGAGATGGAAATAACTTGTTTCTTGAACTCCTTAGCCTAATGTTGCCACTCAGTCTAGTTTGCTGTGAGTTAATTGTTTGTTTGGTTATACTTAACTCACAAACAATTTGTTATCTGCTAATAACAAATGTGTGCCAGGTCTTGCCATGAAAACCATCTGTCACATCTTCCCTGTGAGTCGTCTGGGTTTATTTTTATATGACTATATACTGATTCAAATTAAAGACATGATTTGGACAGCTATTTTGACAGTTACAAGGCAAACACCTAGAATCCTAGTTTTTACATCAAGTGAGATGTATAGGAGTCTTCCAAGCACACACAGAAAATTACATAAGCTCTGTGTTTGTGGTGGTATTTTGTTCAAACTGCAATGTATTAGTCTGGATTGCAATCACTTTTAAGTTTTTGGTCTGGTTGGTTCAAAAGTTAAGTTTGCCATGTAGGTAGAAGTAAGCTACAGCCTTTAGGTCCAGGTTTTATTTCAGAAGATGATAAACATTTGTATTTCCTTGATTTAAATTATATATACAATAAATCCTGTCTCTGAAACATCATCTGAAATACATAAATATGAAAAATTTTGTTCAAATCATAGTAGGTGAACAAAAGCAGTATATGTTGTTTTAAAACCCAGTTCCCAATAATAAGCAAAGAGAAAGCTTTTTAAAAGGAATGCTTAGTAATTTGAAAAACAGACCTTGAATTTTAAATTTCATTCTTATATTTTACCCATTAGGTTTATTTTCCTTTAAAAAATATATCTTTGGAATCCTTTAGAGTTTATTTATTTTCACCTTGTATAATTTATGGCCAGAACCACTGTAACATGATTTAGTGCAACAGGAGCTTGTAACAGAACTAATGTATTTCTTAAGGTGGCAGAAAGATGATTTTTTTGGCTGAGATGTTATTCCTACATCACTGAGATATTTACAGCAGAGAAAGGTATAGCCTGAATCTGTATTGGGTACAGATTTGCTACTAGTTTACGGTACAAATTAAATATTTTTGCAATGAATTTTCAGTTATTCACCCCAATGTTTGTGAGAGACTGGACTGTTAATGATTAATGACTCAACTCTTAAAATTATAAGCCAGGAATAAAAAGAGACAATTTGGCTCAATTTGTCTTTTATTTTGCTTAAAGCCTTACTGCTTCTACTGGTAATAGCCATATTTATGTATATAACATAAATAAGTAAATGATAAGTCAATGTATGTATTTCTTCAGAGAATTATTTCAAGCCATTGTTTCCATTTGCTATGCTCTCAATTATAATGAAATAAACCATAGAAGATTATTGCTTTTGTTTGGAAATAGAAAAATAAAGCTATACCAGTAATGGCAGAGAGGTTACAGAAACAATTTATAGCCCGTGGAAATCCCAAGTTAACAGGTCTGGTTCAAAAAGCATAGAAGCTAAGAGAAATCTTTCTGTAAATGTCATTGCCTTTTTATATTTAAGAACAGTTTCTTTAATGGTATAAACTATTGAGACTTTTTGGATACTGAATAGTAGAACTGAGCTACATTCCTAGTTACATTTTGGCATGTCTAATGTACATTTTTGGCCAGGAGATAATTTGAAGCTTTGAATCCCAATGAGGTGGGGTTTTTTCCCAGTTTTTTTTTTTTTTTTAATTGTTTTTCATTCTTACAAAAAAGCACATCAATTAGAACCTTGCTTTATGACTATCTGGGTGCAGAGCAGATAGTGGTGGTTTGAAAGACATGATGTGTATCTCACAGCTTAACATAGTGTTGTGTCCTTACGGTGCTGTTCCTAGTAGTCCCAGAGAGATAGACAGGATTTAGAACAGGATAAGCATGAGGGGATGAATCATGGAAGCAACACAATTCAAGCCCCATACACTGAGACAGAAGAGTATGGATTTCAGACAGAATTTACATTGTTTTGAATCTTTGAAATTGCAAAGACTCAGTGGTGCAGAAAGATTTCTGAGTGGACTATTCCACTCTTCTGGACTTGTCAGCAGAATCTCCTCATAAGAAACAAAAGCAGTAAAGGCTGCATAAGGAAATGGGGATTTTCTGTGGTTGTGCTGAAAGGACACAAATCAGTGGTGTGTAAGGCAACATCTTATTTACTACTTGATAAAAAATGATCCATAGTTTTTGAGCACCAATGCATGGTCTTCAGTACCAAGTGATCCAATCAAACTGCTCCTTCAAAGCTTATAAGTGCTGTGAGATTGCTACAGATTGTTGTCAAATTATTCATTTATTTGATGAATAGTTTTATTTTTAAACCAGCAAATAACCCAGCAAATTTTAAAAAATAAACCACCTATTAAAACCAAATAGTTACTTTCTTCTTAAGTGCAGTAATTTTCCATGATCTAGCTTACAATCTCAGAAGATCACTAAAAAGAAAGCAATGTCATCTTGGAGAAGAAAGAATTATAGAGACACAAATAATGCAAAGCCTTTGAAAAGAAAGAAATAAATCCGGGGGGAAAAAAGATGGGATTATTTTTGCTGGAAATTGGCTATTCTGAAATTGAGACTGGAGCTTTCCATTTCTGTAAAAATGTAGTGGCATTTTATAAATTATATTCAGATTTTTATCCAGTGAAGAGGCCTAAATTGATCCTCAGCAATTATTTAAAACAAGTATTGAGCAGCATGCTGGATGTGTATTTTTTGTTTATATGTACCTGACAGGGACTAGTCCTTCTTGCTTGACTTCTAAAATACTAATGATCCATTGAAAAACATTGCTTAATATTTGGTTTAGATCCTTCCAAATGTAAAAATGTTTTTACTTGTTTCTGTAAAACATATTACTGTGCTCTTGATAAGTGAAACACAGTATTTTCTTTCGCAACCAACAATTCTTAATGTACTGTAAAAACTGTAATGTTACTGGTAGTAAATAAGCTAAGTAATCATGTAGTAAGAGAAAATATTTTTGTGCTCTGGAGGTTATGAGAAGAAATTATGTGAATAATTGTTTTTTTCTTTTTAATTTCTAATTTCCTGCTTTTGATGTAAGAAAAAACTTGTTATTAATTATTTAAATGTAGGATGAAAATACCACCTTATTTTTAATTTCTCTTCCGTTCCTCCCTCTTCTACCATGGAAGCTAAAACCCTAACACATTTTCCTTCTACTTTGTGGATGTGTAGGAATTAATTTGATTTAAAGGAAAAATCTTAGGTAAGAAGTGTGTTTCCTGAAAACCTATTTTTTCCTTGTCAATCTTCAAAAAAAAGTAAACCTGGAAACACCCAACTTTTCACCTGCATATGCTCATTAGAAGCACTAGAATTCAAAGAACACTGAAAAATACAAAGTTGACGATTGGTTTAATTACTAAGAGTGATAAGTTAGTCCCCTACACTGATAACATCACATTTTGCTAAGAGCTTAAGACAGGTAAAACTGATTTAAAATTGAGAGCAAGGCTGTGAGAAGGAGCACACATTTTTAGCTGTTCTCCTTGGATGATGCTGTAGTAGAAGGGATGTTAATGCACAGCGAGTAGGCATCACCCACACAGTCCTCTGGCTGCAGGCCTGATGAAGAATAGACATTGCCTAATTTCCCTGCATGGAAGAATCTTGGTCTTCCCACAATGGAGGACCAGATGAGGTGTTGCTGGGAGAGAACCATGTGGCTTTGCCCCTTCCTGTTCTGACACCAGCCCCTCCGATAAGCCACAATTATGTTGGCTGGGAAGGACGAGATGACTTCTAGCCTTCCTTTTAATTTGTTTGTTGCTATTGCTGGTTGTGAAAGAGACACTTATACTTCAGTCTTCCTTTTTTAGGGTTACAATGTAACTGTTAGACCCTTTTTGCAGTGATGAAAGACTTCCTGTTTCATGGTGGGCTCTGTGCTGGATCTGCCACTTAAAACGTTTTAAATTGGAAAGAGTATGTGCTCTTACCAACATGCAATACATGGGATCTAAATCAAATCGAAAGGTATCCAGGATGGATGTGTTGGAATGTAGTGAGTATTTCAGGTTTAGTTGTTTCTCTGAGCTTTCTAGAGCATTGAGTGTTTCAGCTTTGGTGTTTCATCTCCAGATAAAAATTATTTGAGAGCATTATTTGAAAAGGCAGCCTCTGTCATACAATACTTCCAGTTAGCATAACATTTTTCTATTAGTCTGCTTTTTCTTAAAAGTATTTAGAATACATGTGTAATGAAAACAATACCAGGAGGTGAAAGGGAAGGAATGACCTGGTTTTAGAGCATCTGTCAACTTCTAAGAAACAGGAGAAGTTGTTTGAAGCATCTGGAAGGTACCAGCCCACGCTGGGTCAGTTTCTTAGTGCAGATTTCTGGAGCTGTTAAGATCATCCTGTATTTGTCCAAAACCATTTTCCTGTGATAGGAATTCCAGAAAACTGTGGAGAACCTCCTGGAAGAGCTGCCTGACAACAGTTTGTTCATAGGTTCACCAGAAATTAAGCCCATCCATTTATACATGAGAAGGAAAATATTTTTTCTATAGAACCCCAGAGCAAGGATCACAGCAGTGTTAATGGTATATCAAACAGTTTTCCTGCATAATGCTGCATTCACAATATGGAATCACCAAGATTTCTGGAAGAATTTTGTGTCTGTGGGCAGCATTTTGTCAGGATATCACAGAAAGAGTCACATATATCAGAGGAATGGTGCTCACCAACTCCTCTTTCCTCTGCCAGAAAAATGGAAATACCAGTGTTTAATTCCAAACACATTAATTGTTTTTTTCACATCCCACAGAGAGTGAATCCCACTTAAACTTCTGCCACAGGTAAAGGATTCAGTTGAATGGCTATTACTGGATTCTGCAGGACAGTGATCAGGACTTACGGTTCACCCTAATGACTTGCTGCAAGAATATTGACTAGTTTGTTTCCTGCTAAAAAACAATGAACAGGCTCCCTCTGGAAGGCAGTGAATCTGGTTAGGACAGTAAGTCATGACAGAATTCACTGGGTAATGTTCCCATGCTCAGACCAGAGCCTTACCTGCTATCCCTCCTAAAAGACTGCAATAATTCCTATTAATTTTTCCATGTTTTTGTATAATTGATTTTTTCCATACTTGCGATACTCATTTTTTCCAGGGAAAAGTTCCTGGATACAAGGAGTGGGTGTGGGGTTGTGGAGGTATGGGCAGGGATTGGTAGAGACAGTTATATTAATAGGTAAGGTGATTTCTCACAAAACTTCATTTTATGATGCTAGTTGACCATTCTTAGTCATACTGTAGAGTCCCAGTGGTTTGATGGGGCTTTTGGTTTCCTTTTTCTTGTGATGAAAATCTGAACTGAGTTAGTATCCAGAGCATCACTCACGGTGAAGGATTAGTACTAGAGTGGTTTCAGAAATGTTCAGAATTTCAGGTTTCAAACTATGCTGATTTTCTTCTTTTTTTTTTTTTTTTTGGCAAAAAAAAAAAAAAATCCTTATTTATTTGTGATTCTGGTCTCTGTTCCAGTATCTGCTGGTGATACTTGACTAAGTCTGAGCTGTCTGTCCCACTCAATATGCTAGTTTGTTGAATTCAGTAAAACTAGCATTTTAAATCTGCTTCAGTTTAAACTAATTAACCTCAAGAATTTTTTCCTATATTGAACAAAGGAATTTGTTTTCTAATTGATGAAAACTGTAGAAGTGAGATAGAATTTGTTTTGAATTTCAGATTTTCTATAGTTTTGGCAACAAACTAGTGCTTATTTTTAAAACTTTCTACAAGTTATTAAAATAATTAAGAGCAAGATGCAGGATGTGTTTTGGGGATCAGAGAGGGAAAATATTTTTGTTGTTCAGGCACAGACAAGATTCAAGTTTGTCACCACAAGTGAAGGGCAAAGGCAGAGAGGAAGGCATCTTAAATTACTTCTTGCAGGTACTTCATATGATCAGGCAAAAATGCCATTCTCTGCTGGAACTAAAGAAGTAAACACATTTCTCTTCAAACTAAATATATATATTTTTTTTTTAAATGAACCCTCATTGAATGAAATTGTGAGATGTATGTGCAAGTGATAATTTTTCTGGACAATAAATACATATTCAGTGCAGTTTCAAAGCTTTAACAGAAGTTTTATGCTCTGGCAGTTTGGAAAGCAGAACTCCCTAATCACAATGCAGATATATCAAAAGAAGCTCCTTCCAATGGCTCGGCAATTTGCCTTAAAAGACTTTTTAAATGCTGTCTTATTTTTTTCTTGTTGGTTCTCAACAAAATAAACACAGTGGTGTCCTAAGAACAGCACTGATATGTCTAATTCCTTTTCTGTGTTTTCTGTTGTACTTAGGTTCAGAGGGAAATATCTAAGTCACTAATAAGCCAGCTCAATTACAAGTGAGCAATAGAGGCTAAGAAGGATTAATCAGTCTTTGCAGCCAAGCAGCTTTTCCAGCAAGAAATTTGCTCAGTCTTCAGCTGAAATAAAATTTATTCATCTCTCCTAAATGAATAGGAAGGCATTATCTGGTGATTATTTTTACTAACTGGACACTAAGATAAGTGTTTGGTAGCAGATATGTTTTTATAAATCACACACACACACACACAAACACACATACACATAAATATATACTCACTTCTGTCACTTTGTGGGTGAAATCCTCTTCTTTCAGTTCTTGTAGGATAATACATGTCTCACTGAAACACATGGTACCTACCACTTTAGCAACCTTCAGTTTCACTATGAGTTTTGAATTGTGTGAAACAAGGAATTGAGCACAAACTAAATAGAAAAAGCAATGGTTCTGCTGAGGAGCAATTATACTCCTCCATGTTTAAAAATACCTAACCTTTCATTAAAACTTGGTCTGTTTCGGAAGCTTTTTACAAAATCTCTTCCATACAATCCTCTAATCCCTTGGCTCTTTTCCAAACGTGTACACATTTTATCTGGTCCTTTCTTTTTTGAGATATATACGACCCATAAGGTGCCATTAACTGCTGATGGGGGAGCCAGCTGGCTGGCTTGAAGAACCAAGCTGAAGGTGGCCCTCAGCTACCCTTTAAGACAACAAAGAGATAGGAGAACAGACCATCTCTCTGGCCTCCATATAGGTGATAAGGACACTGGGATTACAGTAGGAAGGAAAGCTCAGTGTATTTCCTTTTTAAAGGTCATGAATGCCAGTGAAAGGTTTGCTTTCAAAATAAAAGCTCAAATAGGACAGCATGAGGGTTACGGAAGGGCATGGCTTTGTGATCACTCTAATTTTGGATGTTCTTCATAGCTCTGTTGTTTTTCTTAAAATAACAGCTCAAACCCTCTATGTTCTGTTTATAGTGTTTAATGATTGTGCATTGGAGGTGGAAAGATTATACCCAAAGTGTTCTAAGGAAACTACACTCTATCAAACATTGCTATTTTTCTACATAATCCTTCCTAATATTCATGTTATTCCTTTGTTCTTTTGTTCACCCTCTTTTTATATATGTATGGAGAGAAAAAAAAAAAAAACCCTAAAGCTTCCTGGATGTTACTTGCTAATTTTCCAGAGGAAAAACTATTTAACACATAGAATTCCCACAGTGCATTATTTTAATTTGCATTGGAAGATATGGGATAGACAGGAAACAGGGATGGAGTGATAGGACTTCTATAAACAGTGATTAAAGTGACTCCACATATTTTATAAAGGCAGGGACACATCCATGGTTCCAGCCAATGACATGAGATCACCTTATCCACTCAAGAGACGGAAGAAATTTGTCTAATTGTCATCACCTCACAGCAGTCTAATCCCAAATCTTGTTCTCAGCTACACCCCAGATATTCCATAATTATTTCAGTGCAACACAGATGATGTCAGAGAGAGAATTAAATTGGCTAGTTAGGATGAGAGTTGTTTAATTGAGCAATTAATTGAGCTGGCCAATCCATCATTAATTCCAATGCCTAGTGAGGGCAGGACCAAATTGCATGTCCACCCTATCTGCTGGCACCAGTTACTATGCATGTTTGAAATTCTTCTACTACATGTGCTGCAAATGTCACCATTATGGCCAACCTGATCTCGTCAGCTCTGAGCTTTGAGCAGGGTCTGAAAACTCAGGATACCTATGCCCAAATGTTCTCAGGAACCAAATGCTGTAAGAATATTTACATGTAACTGAATATACACTGACAACATCAAATTTGGGGAAAAATACAACTGCCACAAGATGGGAAATTGATTAATTTCCCTCCCAAGGAATTTGGACCCACATCGCTGACCTCTATGGGCAGTGCCCTGCCTAAAGCCTGTGCTGGTGACTCTGGTCTCCTTTGGATGGAGCTGGGCCTTTAGACTAATAAAAGCACAAGTGCCAAGGGGCAGGGAGCAGAGAGAAGTCAGATGTGATTGTTAGGGGCTACCAACCCCAACCCTCTGGAGTTTGGACTCCTCCTAGGTGTAACTTCAGGTTACAATCTGTTTGCAGGAAGATCAGTCTGGAAAGCTGATATAATATGCCTTCCTGTATCTTGTATTCTTCCCAGGACCAGTGTCTTGGGTTAGCTACACTGCTAGACTGACCTGACATGCCTGGTTTTACATCCTCCTGTGCCTCACCAGAAGCTCTGTTTCCTCTAAGCTACACTTAGCACGTGTTAGCAGAGGAACAGCAAAAGGCATGAGGCTGGGCCAGAGCCCACCCTGCTGTTGGCAGGGATGGGGACCCAGTGGTCCGCCAGCAAGCAGCTGTTCCCTCTCTCGTGTGCTCCAAAACAGCTTTGAATTCCATGTTAGTACCAGCAAGTCAGGCAGATGCAGGTGCTCAGTTGAGGACATAGACTCCCTTTACACACTTTAAGAACATATAATTTGCTGTACCTTGTAGGCTCCCATCATGTGTAGGTGTGGTTTGGGGTGACTTTGTGTAAACAGGTAACACTTCAGAGTCTGTTGACTTAACATTCATTTCATTATGCAGGTTGTCTCTCTGTTGCTGATCATTTTAGCAAACAGAATACGGAAGTAGAGAGGGAATGAACAACAGATGGAATACAGAAATGAAGAGGGAAGAGAAGGACTAAGAAAAATGAAGAGGAAGGGGAAAAAAAGGAAAAAAAAAAGGAGAAAGAAGGATAAGAAAAAAAAAAATAAAGATCCAAAACAATACTCTAAACTATACTCAAAAATTACTTTATTCATAACCTGAAATGACTAGAGAGGTCCACAGAGCTAAGTACTGCTAGAGACATTGCCAGTAAGCCCCTAGGGTAGATGGTCTGTGGGTAGCCTAGACATACTGCTCTGTCACCCTCACTCACTCCCTTGTTAGGTGACAGAAGGGTAGAGAGAAAGGTAACAAAGGTGTCCCTAGAATAAGGACTGAGCACACATAAAAGCAGCAAGAGAGATAGCAAACTATTTTGCTAAACTGACAACTAAGCACTCACACTGGAGAGAAGAAATATATCTGCAGCTACCTCAATACAGCTGCAGATACCTCTGTCAACTTTTTTTTTTGTTTAAATCTAATCAATGCAAACATGGAACACAAATTATGCCGCAAACCCTATAAACGCATCTGATGCCACAAACAGTATGCCAGCTTTGGCAGGCTGCATGGTGGGACTTCTCCAGACTTTTAGCAGAGGAAATCTGAAAATCTTGTTTAATACTTTCAGTAATTATCAAAATAAAAATTATCTGTAAGTTATGGAAAAGTGAATGTGTATCATTTTGATACTGTTTTAAGGCATTTCCTCTATTATAATGAATACCAAAGTGACTATACGCCTGTGAAAGTGCTCATAGTGTCTTGCTCGCTAAAAATAAATAAAAATAATTAAAAAAATGAATACAAGTTACACACAAATCCAATATTATTTCAAAGACAGTGTAGGCAAAAGGGTATGTTCAACTTCTGCATTTCTCAGCTAATATAGAAAAAAATTATGCAAGGTGAAACATTAAAATTTAGGAGAAGCAAAGACAATGCAGGGAGACTATTTCTACTGCACAGTTTCCTGTGAGAAGACCCATTTCTTTGTATTTGTGACACCTCCCAGACAATATTAATGCAGCTATGCTGGATAGGAAGCCCTAAACCAGCAGGAATATATAAAATGACTGAACTGCAAACATGAAGCTAGGATGATACCAAAATAGCAAACGAAGGGAAAAAAATAATTTAATAAATGAGATGTCCTTGAAAGTTTGTTACTTCTTGTATCTGTTTACTGTGTCATGTCAAGCTGTCAGATTTTTAATCAAGTAACTTCCTTTGATTTTCATTAAGCTTGTCTGCAAAGGTTGCCACCTGCTGACATATGTCCTGAAGATGTAAGTATTTTTTTTCATTTGTTTGAGGAATAGAGGGGTTCCTATCTCATTGGACAATAGAACCCATAACAAATAATAAGGCAAACTCTGAGAAGTTCTTTCAGATACCATTGGAAATCTTCCCACAGGTCTTAGTGAGGTCTGATTGTGTCCTATGAAGAATTATAAAGGTTATCAGTTTTATTTTATGAAGCATTCATTGAGGAAAAGAACACATTTGTTGATGGAAAGAAGAAGTTTTATCCTGAAGCCTACTACCAGCAGATGAAGGTAATTTCCCAGGGAGAAGTGAAAAGATAGTGATCTTCTTAGTGCTATCATACTAATGTAGGAAGAAAAAACCTGATCTGGTCCACTTCTCATTTTCAGTCATTCCAGTTCATGTTAATGAACAATTGCTTACTTATTTCCAATTCCAGTTCTATTAGTGATGATAATCCAAAAAGGGAAGAGGAATATTTATGGCAGTATCTTCATCTTGATAGCACTCTCCATTTAAGTAGACTTATCCCTTGTAAAAGGCATGGGGCAAGAAACCTTATCTCCATAGACAATTAAGGTAATGGTTAAATCATGGACTTCATTTGACATCTCACTTCAATGCATGTGAGACTGAGAAAACAAGTGTTTGTAGAAGAGGCATTAAAAAGGATTTGACTAAACTCAATGAGTATTATTCCCAGCTCAGGTTTGTTTTTCTAAAAACTTCCACTATATTTGTGTCTCCTCATCAACCTCTGCACTCATTGATTTTGGATACTTTCTGCAAATCCATATTTATTTTTACAAGGTAGACCAAATTTCACAAGTTAGCCCAAATTTTTGTCTTCTCCCAGCTCCAAACTATGACAGAAGAAAAGCTCTTTTCATTTAAAACATAAATAATCTTTTAGGTTAACTTCAAATATTGTAGCATAGAAACTTGAAGGCTGATTTACGTGTCTTAATACATACTTAGTTATGCACGCCCATAATATGCACAGAGTTTATATACTCAGAATTGAATTGAGTTTATTAGCATACACTCCATACGTGTTAATGGGGTCCATTTTTCAAAATATTCCTCTTGAAATGTGGATATTTATGCCTGGAGAACATGGATGGAGAGTACACCTTGCACTGGCTTCCCTAAAGAACAAGATGATAGGTTTGACACTGATTTTAGAGAAATTCTGATGTGGACATGGACATATTTTATTACCTTCTGCCTAGAAGGATTCATACTTTCATTGAAGGCAAATAGAAAGGAAAATTGTAAGGAGGGGTCAGATGTGTGCTACCTGAAAATACTTGGTTACTAATAATGGACATTTTCACCTTAGTACAGGTGTTCTTGGCATTTTCAAAGTCTGACAAATAAGTTAAAGCTGTCTAGATTCAGTAGGGAGCACTTCACTGCTGACATGAAATTCTTTCAGTATGATAAAATCCCTCAGCCAGATCCTGAGACAGATGCAAGTTTTGTGTAAATGGCAGATGAGAGAAAACTGTAAATAATTTGCTGCTTAGTTCAACAGCTGTATAACTGAATACATTTAAAACCAAAACATATTTGGAAGAGCAGACTGAGAGCTCATTAAACCTATTAAGATAATGATAATTATTGCCATAATAACAGTTGACAAGAGTCAGTGATTGAAAAAAACCCCAGCTGGTTGTTCAATAAAGCTGAAGCTCGCCAACTGCTCAGCTTCAGCTCAAGAAATGTAATGGTGTTAAATTTGTCAGGAATACTTACCACATCCAACAGAAAGAGCAATTAGTTTTAATTCTTTGCTTATAGATGTCCATATTTCAGGCCTCAAAAGGAGAGCAGAATTGCACTCTTACAGGGCATGGTTTCTACAGTCCTACATGTTCAATTAACCATGGAATTTCTCTTCCAGAGAAGAGAAGCTGTTTGGCCAGTTTGGCCCCTTTAGATTTACTCCACTTTGTGTGTTTCATCTTCTTCTGAAAGAGCAAACATATGTGCAACCTCCTAATAAAGTAACCCATTAACCTTTGTCATATCTATTTCACTCATCTTATTTCTGGCTTTATGATTGTGTTGCCCAGGAGAAAAATCAGAACAGTTGTAGTCATTGTTTAAATTGGAGAAACTTCATAACCTCACATTTTTATGGCTGGACATGTTATCAGTCTCTAGACAGAAAGTACTTTTGTCCAGAAAGCAGAATCTTGATTCTACTGAATTCTTAAGAAAATGTGCTGTACTGGATTACAGCACATTACAGTTAATCCAGTACTGGATATTAACTGGAGACTGTAACAACATATTTCCTTCTTGAGTAAATAGTATCATTTACATACTTTCTCCAATCCTTTGTCTTAGAAATGAGTGGACACGAGAAAGTAAATGGTGATTTATATTCTGCATTAAACTCTCTTCCTCTTTCATGGAAGTTTACAAGAATATTAGCTGCTGCATAGATATTCTATTTCAGAAATTCCTCAACAACTATCTCAACTCACTCTAACTTTTCTTTTCTTGTTTTGAAAGGGCAGGAAGAGTTAATTTGTAGTTGTATTCTTCAAAATATTTCCATTTACAAAAGAAATAAAATTTGAGGATGCTTGTCTTTTCTACAGAAACTGACTTTAGTTCTGGAGTGCTCAGTTTAGTGGGTGGTCTTATGTGTAAGGACCAATACAGCATGGAAATCTCTGTCTCAGTGAGTTTCCAAACCAACTTTTCAAAACCTAGTAGCTTATATATTACTGATAAAAGCTAAAATTTTCAATGACCATCCAATGTTTAGAATCACACTACATAGCACTACATTTTTAATAATAAACTCTGCAGAAAGAAAGAAGTTTAAAGTTCTTATATAGGAAAGGCAAAAGGTCCCAGGTGATATTTGAATAAAAAACATGTAAATAAAAAAATATAAAAATAATTTAAATTCAAACTCCCTGGTGTTGAGTATTAAAATGACATCTGCTATTCAAGGGCCAGGTAGAAAAAGAGTCCTGTGGACCTGTACTAAAACTTTAAAGTTCGCTGCTGAAGTTATTTAAAGAATGAGGAACTGTTCCATAAGTATGTTTTGCACTGGGATCAAACCTTTTGTCTCTTCAACGGCTTCCTCAGAACTCATGTTTTTGTGGAATTAAGTTCTGGACATAGTTAAGATCATGCCTCCATTCAAATTAACAAGGCTTTGCCACCAGAATGAAAGAAGAAATAGTTAATGTATATATCATGGTGGTTTCAGGGGGAGAAAAGCCAGCAAGGTGATCACTATATAGACTTCCCCTTTCCTTTTAAGTCCTCTTGTATTTGATTATACAGCGTATCTCTGATTGTGCTGGTTGCTGATTATAAACACTTCCTCTTGTAGGATTGGTCCTGTGATGCCTGTAGCTGTGGCCAGTGGAATAAGCCCATATGCTCAGTGAAAGCAGTCAAAGGTTAGTAGCGCAAGGAAAATGTTTCTTTCTAGTAATTTCAAGGGGTTCTACAACTCTGTGTTCCAGAAAGAGTGAAACTTTGCACAAAACTGTGTGTGGAAGAAGGGAGCAGCCAAGAAACAAGAGAGCAATTACAAAAAAATCACTGTCATTTCTGTGTACTTTTGGCAGCATTTCAATAATCCAACAAAAGCAGTAAATAACACAGCTGGGTCCTCAATTGCTATATGCTTTCTAAAGAATTTTGCACCCTTATTGCCGGGGAAAAATGAGACAAAGTTGGAATATGTTTGAGGCACATACTTTATAGGGAGGATTTTGATCTATAAGCATTATGTTCAAATTGTGTGAGTTTACTGTGCTAAAAAAGATTTTTTAAAGCATTTTCTTTTCTTTTGGAAAGAAGATGAGGGTTTTTCAATATTCAGGGTATTCCATTCCCCTTCTCCCTTTTTAATAAGCCAAACATTTGTACCCAAAGAGTTTTTGAGATCTAACTGTTCCTTATTTTGACTAGTGAGCTAGGGTGACAAGGAAACATTAGGATAAATACCCAGTAGAAATTCTCTCTGATGAAACATACATACGTATAGTACATATATATGTGTGCATGCACACAGACATCATAGTGTCCAGTTTTGGGTACCATGTTATATGAAGGATATAAATGAAGATGGTGAAGGGCCTTGAGGAGATGCCATATGAAGAGGAGCTGAGGTTGTCTGTCCTTTTCAGCCTGGAGAAGAAGAGACTGAGGGAAGACCTCACTGAAGTCTATAATTTCCTCATGAGGGGAAGAGGCTGGGCAGGTACCAATCTCTTCACTCTGGTGACCAGTGACAGGAATTGAGGAAACAGCCTGATACAGAGTCAGGGGACATTTGGTTTGAATATCAAGAATAGATGTTTCACACAGATGGTGGTTCAACCCTGGAAGAGGCTCCCAAGGGAAGTGTCACAGCACCAAGCCTGACAGAGTTTAAGAAGCATTTGGACAACTCATGTTGTCTCAGGTATATTGTGAAATGCTTGAGGGTGTCCTGTGCAGGGCTGGGAGTTGGACTTTGATGATTCTTATGGGTCCCTTGCAAATCAGGATATTTCATGATTACTTGAATTGATATTGTGTATATTTATGCGCACTATTTCCAGCCAGTGCACTAGCAACTGAAAGTAATATTGTGGTATAATTATGAGATACTTGTCCGAGTTGTAAGCAATTATTTTATATTTTCCATCTATCCAATGTGGTTTTTGTGTCATAAGTTTAGATATCCTTAAATTTTTCCTTCAGTTAGTCTTCCTTCTTCGTGAGTTGTTTGATCCTTTTGTCTAAACTTTCTGTCTTGGAGTTTTGTCACTGAGCCCTTAGTTTCATACTTTTATCTCAAAGATAATTACTGAGTCTACAGTATTAGAAGGAAACAGTCTATTTGCAGAAAGTTTTCTAAGATGCCTTCTCTTGCCTATGGCTTAACTAGGTCACAGAGATGTGCTTTCATCTATCTTTGGAAGAAGGCTTATCCAGCATGGAGCTTCCTGAAATAGAAATAGGGGTGTATTTAGTGCTCCACTCACCTTCATGCTCTCCACCCAGCATTTCTAAGAATGATGTTATAAATAGAATCAACATGTCACAGATGATAGAGGGAAAATGTGTCTAAGTTTGCCAACCTAACCTTTGCCTGGTTGGCTAGATACATGCACACAAACACACACATTCATATAAGTGCATCTCTCAGGAGGGCTACAAGGGTGTTGTGAATTTATGCAGAGAGAAAACTGGAGAGGCCAAAGCCCAACTTGAACTTAATCCAGCTACTCCCACAAAAAAATAACACAAAATGTTTCCATATATACATTCACATAAAAAAGAGGGCCAAGGAGAATCCTCATTCTTTGTTAGATGTGGGGTGAAACTTAGTGTCGAATGGTGAAGAAAAGGCTGAGGTACTTTGTGCCTTCTTTGTTTCAATCTTACATAGGCAGACCAGTTGTCCTCAGGGTGCTCAGACATCTGAGCTGGAAAACAGAGACAGGGAACCAAATGAAGCCCCCATACTCCAAGGAGAAATAGTCAGCAACCTGCTACAACACTCTGACATGCACAAGTCTGTGGGAGTGATGGGATCCAGCCAAGGGTACCAAGGGAGGTGGTGAAGGTACTCACTGAGCTACTTCCCATAATTTACCAGCACTCTTGGATGTCTGAGGAGGTCCCAGTTAACTGGAGGTTGGCAAATATGGCTCCCACCTACAAGAAGGGTTGGAAGGAGGGTTATGGATCAGCTCATCCTGAGTGCCATCACACAGCATGTACAGAAGAGCTCAGCAGGGGATCGGGCTCAGCCGGCATGGGCTTGTGAAAGGCAAGTTCTACTTCCCCAACAGGAATTCCTTTTATGACTTGCTTAGTGGAAGAGGGAAAAGCTATGTATTCTGTCTTCCTGGACTTCAGCAAAGCTTCTCACACCATTTTCTACAGCATTCTCCTGGAGAAACAGACAGTTCATGGCTTCATGGGTGCACTGTTTCCTATATAAAAAAAGCCAGGATGCCCTGGTCTAGAGAATGGTAGTGAATAGAGTTACATCCAGCTGGCAGATGGCCACCAGTGGTGTTCCTCAAGAGTCAGTACTGGGCCCAGCCCTGTTTAATATCTTTACTGATGAATGTGGGGATCAAGTGCACGCTTGCTAAGTTTGTGGATTACTCCAAGCTGGGTAGGAGTTCTGATCTCCTGGAGGGCAGAAAGGCTCTGCAGAGGGATCTGGACAGGCTGGATCATGGGCTGAGGTTCAACACGGCCCAGTGCTGGGTCCTGCCCTTGGGTCACAACAGCCCCAGGCAGTGCCACAGGCTGGGGCAGAGTGGCTGCAAAGCTGCCCACAGGAAAAGGCCCTGGGGGTGCTGGTGACAGTAGGTCAAAACATGAGCCAGCAGTGCCCAGGGGGCCAAGAAGGCCAATGGCATCCTGGCCTGTACCAGCAATAGTGTGGCCAGCAGGAGCAGGGCAGGGATTGTCCCCTTGTACTGGGCACTGGTGAGGCCACACGTCAAATCCTGTGTTCAGTTTTGGGCCTTTCACTCCAAGAAAGACTGGTGCTGGAGCAGCACTCCAAGGTGCTGGAGCTTGTCCAGAGAAGGGCAATGGAGCTGTTGTAAGATCAGGTTCACAAGTCCTGTAATGAGTATGTGAGGGAGCTGGGGTTGTTTAGCCTGGAGAAAAGGAGCTTCAGTGTAACATTGTCACTCTCTACAACTGCCTGAAAGGAGGTTGTAACCAGGTGGGTTTTTGTCTCTTCTCCCAGGTAACAAGTGACAAGACAAGAGGAAATGGCCTCAAGTTGTTCCAGGGAAAAAACATCTTCACAGAAAAGGTGGTCAAGAACTGAAACAGGCTGCCCACAGGAGTGATGGAGTCACCATCCTTGGAGGTATTTAAAAGACGTGAAGATGTGGTGCTTAGGGACATGTTTTTGTGGTGGATTTGGCAATTAATGGCTGGACTTGATGATCCTAAAGGTCTTTTCTAATGAAAGTTTTCTGTTTCTATGACTCTAGAAGAATGAGGGAAAAGGTAGCAGCCTTATTTAAGATTAACCAAAATTTATAACCAATGTTTTAGATGAACCACAAATTCAGATGAAGTTCCCCATATGATCAGTGGAACATAAAATTTTGCCAGGAGAAAATTATTAATCTGCCTCATCACATTGTATCATCAGGTACACTCAGAGTATTTTTATGTGTCAGTTACTCTGGAGTCCCAGGGGTTTTGTTGACATCAATTCTATATTTAATTTTATGGTGGTGATTTTGCCCACCTGTTTAGAAACAAACAAACAAACAAAAAAAAAATCTTAGATAAAGCCTATTAAACTGAGTGTAATTTGGAGAGTTGTCAAATGTCTTTCCTCCCCCAGATCTGCCAGGCAAATATCTCTGTGATTAAAACAAAGAAAATAAATTAATCTCCGCCTTCTTATTACAATACAAAGTGCGAGCAGCCAGGAAACATGGCGCAAAACCTGATGGTACACAGTGTCCTTAGATCACTTGGCCATTGTTTTCTCTCACAGCAGCACATGTTAATGATACAAAGAAGTTTAACATTTTTTGGCTTTGGCTTTTCATGTCACAACCATAATAAATGTGCATATTATTGTTTGTATTGCCATATCCTTTAGATGCACCGCCAATTTCTAGAGCCTGTTCATGCGCAGCCAAGAACAGAATTTTGCCTACAAACATACTGACTGAATAAAATTAGGCAGAAACATTGCCATACTGATTCTTCTGTGAAGTATTGTGTCATAGTACAGGATGTTTATGTTGTTAAAATGTTTTGTGGGTCAAATCTGCTGTAGGAAGACCAAAGCTTTTTTGCTTTCCATTTATCAATTTAATTCTGCTTTAAAAGTCCTTTATCCTATATAGACCTAAGAAATGCTTAGTTGTATTTATTTAAAAAACCCAACAAACTTCAAAACAATAAAATGGTCAATAGAATGTTAAATCCAGAAGAACATGAAGAAATAAACAGATTTGGGGTTTCTTTTGCTTATTTTAAGGAATTTGGGCCACAGAGAAGAAAACTGAATATGATGAAGAACGAAGAAACAAGTTTTAATGTGGACAATACCCAAGCCTCTCCCTTCTCCCTCTGCCTGCAGCCGCTCAGCCCCATTACAAAGCCACACAGAGCAACTCAATTTGATGAAGATTTCAGAACACGCCTCTCACATTTCCGCTATGGTCCTCCTCCTCTTGAAAACATGGAAACATTCCAGGGGTCCTTGGAAGGAGGGTCTCGCAAACGCAAGAGCATGCCAACAAAAATGCCTCCTCCCATCACCCTTGAGGATTCCTCATCATCACCAGATCGACCTGAGGATCACAACGACATAGGCTCTTCCAGTCTCCCCTTGCTATTCCAACAGCCAGCTCAGCCCAAGTACAGTTCCCAGATGATTGACCTCTGCAACTTTGGTTTTCAATTCTACAGAACTCTGGAGCATTTTGGATCCAAATCCATTAAGCAAGAACCCGTGAAGCCGAACATGGCATGGCCCAGTAGCCCAGCATTCATGCAGGCTCCTTACCCTTATTACCCTAAAGTCCATCCTGGCTTAATGTTTCCTTTCATTGTACCACCAAACTTTCATTTCAGGAACCCTTTTCAAATGAAAAGACCTCCAGAACCACCCTTCAGAAGGACTGAAGTAAGAGAAAGTGGTGAAAACAAACAGAAAGTGGAAAGAGTAGATGTCAACCTTCAGATAGATGACAGCTACTATGTTGATGTGGGGGGTGAGCAGAAACGCTGGCAATGTCCCATGTGTGAGAAGTCCTATACATCCAAGTACAATTTGGTCACCCATATCTTGGGTCACAGTGGCATTAAGCCACATGCTTGCACCCGGTGTGGCAAGCTTTTCAAGCAGCTGAGTCACTTGCACACGCATATGTTGACACACCAGGGCACTCGGCCACATAAGTGCCAGGTATGCCACAAGGCTTTCACTCAAACCAGTCACCTTAAGAGACACATGATGCAACACAGTGACATCAAACCTTACAACTGCAGGATCTGTGGCAGGGGTTTTGCCTACCCCAGTGAGCTGAAAGCACATGAGTCTAAGCATGAGAGTGGACGAGAGAACATTTGTGTGGAGTGTGGTCTGGACTTTCCAACTCTGGCCCAGCTGAAGAGACACCTAACCACCCACCGTGGCCCTATACAGTACAATTGCACCGAGTGTGATAAGACCTTCCAGTACCCAAGTCAGCTGCAAAACCACATGATGAAGCACAAAGACATCCGCCCATACATCTGCACTGAATGCGGCATGGAGTTTGTGCAGCCCCACCACCTGAAGCAGCACTCCCTGACTCACAAGGTAAGCCTTGCATCTGAAGGTAGTACGAGGATTACAGGCCAGAAAGATACATAAAGGTAGGTACCTCCTCAGAAATGTGTTCTCTTGCCAGCTGCAGAGGCTTATGCAGAAACTCCAGCATTGCTGGCAGTTTTATCAGCCAGATGTCTTTGTCAGCCTTAAGAAAGTACACACAAACCCACCTTTGTTATAAGCAGGAATTAAATTGAACCCCCTGTATCACTTCCCCAGACTGGATTCATATGTCTCTGTTTCTTGGGGTTTTTTTCGGAATGACCCTCTGTAAAATTTTGCAGAGCTGTATAACCACTCCCCAGCTCCTTAATTTTAAAAGGTTTTTTTACTGAAAGCCAGTTCTGATACTTTGTTCCCTTAATTAGGAAGTAAGTGGGTTTGTAGTGGACTGTAGCAAAAAAAAAAGTATGTTATTACTCATCAGATTTTGAAGAGTCATTATAATGAGACATTTAAAAAGCAAAATAACCCTAGGAAAAAATTCCCTTTGTGCATATGTTATCCAGAATACCAGTTAATAGAAATGGACAAGCAGTATCATAATAACAGCCAATTTTTATCAAGTGGCAGTCTTGCCTCTGCCGACCGTGGTGACAGCAGGGTCAGCTTAGGGTACAAGAAAGCTTTGGAACTTTTCTGGAAAGATTGCTTTCAAAAATAGGAAAAATGCAATTGTTCCATTCAAGAAGCTCTGAAATTGACTATCCACTTTTACAAAAATAATGAGACAAGTCAAAATCTTTCACTTTAAAAAAAGTTTGCTTCTAGATTTGCATATTTTTCCTTAACATTTGAATTTTGGTTTTTACATGATAAATATTAAAAATACAGAAAGCTACAGCACTTGAGCCTTATAGTCACATATTCTTTGAAAACCAGACAACCTCTACTTTCACATTTGCTTTTTTTTATTGCTTCATGCTTATAATTTCTGTTCTTTCTGGAGATTCCCTGGTCTTCGGATTTACCATGCAAGATTCCACTAATTGAAGACTTGGTAGGTTTTTTTGTCACAGGAAATGCCCCTGAGCCCTTAGAGAGCTTCTGCTTGTTTGTCCACAGCCACAGGTGGATTCACTGTGAATATAATTTATACTACTTAGCTGACTAAAAGCAGCCTCATATGAGATGAGCAGACACTTGAAACTGCTGGTGATGTTCAGTTTTAGCTTTGTAATTAACTGTGAAAACCACTGACAGTCATTTCACATCTTTTTAAAGAAGGCCTGTGGAAGGAGTAATTGCTCTCAGCACCTTACTAGTAAATTCTTATTACCTTCAGCAAGTTAAACTCTTAAGCCTTTTAGTAGCAAATTCTTTGATTTTCATAGTATCTAAATCACTCTTTGAGAAGCTGACAGGCCACACGTATGTGAGTAAGAATATTGAATTATGCAGTTGTAAATTGAGTGGATAGCATAAAAAGGGATAGAAATGTTCCATAAACCTCATATAAAATGAAATCATTCCATAATGGTTACTGAAAATTCCACCAAGAATAAGCAGGTTTTTCTCTCTGCAATAAATGTAAGATGCATAATCAGTATTTTACTTGAGTAGCAGAACAGGAGAGGGAAGCTCTGACACTGACTGTGTCTGATTTATTTGAAAACAGACTTCATTATTTCATTAAGGTTACATTTTGTTTTACTTCTCTGCTTGTCAGAAACTTGTAAGAATTTGTCAGGAAAAAATACCTTGAAAAATGTTAAAAGTGAAATAATTATCAACTTTGCTAATGCAGAATGAATAATTCATAAGTTGCTGTACTGATGATCAAATTACCTAGAAAATTTTCCACCTACAGAATTTTTCTTTTCTTTCAGGGTGTGAAAGAGCACAAATGTGGAATTTGTGGTCGGGAATTTACTCTGCTGGCCAACATGAAGCGACATGTTCTGATCCACACCAATATCAGAGCCTATCAATGCCATTTGTGCTTCAAGAGCTTTGTGCAAAAGCAGACTCTCAAGGCTCACATGATTGTTCACTCTGATGTCAAACCCTTTAAATGCAAGGTAAGTGCATTTGGAGGTAGAGGTATTAACCTAAAGTATTAAACCTAATAATAAACCTAACCTCTGATATTATCATCTTATCATATGGTAGAATTAGAGAAGCAAAACTTGCTAACTCATACTGCACTTACATTCAAAAATTAACATAAACCAGTCTGATTTTCTTTCTTTATCCAGGTTCTGCTTATGTAGCACAAAATAATGGAGATAAATACCTGTGGTTTACTCCATTTCCCTTCAGGATCATTCATCCTCACATAGTTTTAGGGTTTTTTTGCCCTGTGATTGTTTAAGTGCCACAGACATTTGAGGACAATAAACATATCTGACATTTATTTAGTACAACAATCCAAACTGAAGTTTAAGTGCTTAATAGCTTGAAACACTGACAAAAAGCAGAAATCAAATCATGCACCCTGTAGAGGATCATGAAAAAGCAGCAGCCACAACCTCACAATGATGCTATGCAACAGTTCAAGAAAGGAGTCAGAAAAAGCCACAGCAAAAGAAAACTACATAGGGGATTTCAATGGGTTGAGTGTAATTACCAGACTGCAATTCAAGGCAGGATATCAATATGCTAACAAAACAGCTTCTGAGACCACATGGCCTTTCTACAATCCTATGCAAATTCCAGTTTGCCACTTCCCCCCAGCACTGGAGGCTGGCATTCCCTTTCCATCCTCGCTTCTCGTCCCTCCCCATAATATTTTAAGACTTTATTGACCCTATTTACTTCTAATATAATTCTTATGAATTATTAATCTCTGTATTCTTAATCAGTATTGGATGCTACTTAAGTTCTTTTGCTGCCCATCTGGTTCATTACTGTAGTCATACTCTGTGAAGTCAAAGGCTGTAGAATTTTTTCCCACTTTAATTTGTACTAAGATGGCTGCAAATACAGAGTGGAGCATATTACCCAACTTATGCTCACATAAAGACTGATTTGGAAGCAATTTCTAGAACGCTTTCATCCTACATCTTTATGGTATTGAATATTTTCTTAAAAGGAACTTCTCATGAAGAAGCAGAGATGGATGAAAAATTTTAAATGGAATTATTTTGTCCTGAAAAAATGTACAATTTCAAAATATCATAGGAATATATGATATTCAGTGCTAGTTTTAGTAAGAAAATGTCAAAATGAATCTTTCTGATGTCATAATTTTTCTTTTTTAACTTCAAAACACTTTACTTTGAAAAACTAGCAGCAAAGTCTTCCAACTTCTGTATTTTGTTTTATTTTAATTTTTGTCTTATAAAAATAGTATGTTGTATAGTAGTGCTTACATTACTCTATATTGATAAAAGAATTTCTTTTACTGAAATTCTTAGGATGTAACAAGTCAGGTCTGATGGAGGTTTTCATTCTTTGAGAGCATCTGCAAACCTGCCTTGTAATTCCCATTTGGTTGAAGTCCTTCTCTGACTTCTCAAACGTCAGAAAATAATCTCAAATTTTGGATCAAATTTTGTGGGTGCAGTATGTGGATCCACATGACATTTTGGGTACGTGCAGAATAGCTGGAAGGTTCTGTTCAGCTCAGTGAGGATGACAGACTATTGAAACTTGGGAGAGGGCAATAGTTGGAACTGGGAAATGGAGTATCACCAGTATGTTTTCCAGACAGTAACAAAAGCTCTACAGGAACACCTGTTTTTCTTTTTTTTTTTACTTTTCTGTCCCCACCCAGTGTTCCAATGAGGAAAGAAACAAGTAAGCATAGTGAATCTGTTTCTCATATGTCTGAAGGGGTATGAATCAACATCAGTGCCCCGACAGTGAAGAGTGCAACAATAAGCAGAGGCAGAATCAGGAATCGCTTTTTTGCATTAGGAACATCCTAACATTACCTCTCTGACTGAGCCCCCGAAGACTCTTGAAAGCAAATATTTCTGGCTGGTACTTGGAGGGTTAAGGCAATGACCAGATAGCAGCCTTTTGGCACCAAGCTCCTCCTGAGCAGAAGGAAGGATATAGCTGTATGAACAGCCTGCTTAACAATGGCTCACATGTCCCTAGGGAACTGCCTGCAAATAGATTTCATCTTGCTTTCTCTTGTACTTTTCAAAGCTTCCTGTTTTCTCACGGTCCTTTTGGACAGTTTACAGTCATTCTCCCTCTCCTTCTTTCTTTGAGGAAAGGAACACCCTTCTTATGAAGAAAAAAAAAAAAAGAAGAAGAATGCAAGGGAAAGAGAGCACAGCAGTAGCCTTTATACTTCACTGCATGCAATGGTTTTCTTTACCTTTTTCTCACAGCAAAAGAAAACATGAGCTTTCCTATGTGTCTAATCACAGCTAAGCACATACTATCAGAAGTGAAGGAGTAGCAAATAGTTGTCCCTTCTGTTTCCTCACCCAGCTGCAGCCTGGATCTCTGTTTGATTTTCTGCTGAAAAGTGAATTTGACTGTAGCATTTAAAGGCCTGAGCCCATGTTGCCTTGTTATTTCTGTTTAAGAAAAATACCTGAAGAGTTATGAAGATATTCTAACAACTGGTGCAAAAGTACTAATTTGGATTTGTAGGGAAAGGTTCTATGAAATTTACTGTTGCTTTTAGTGCTGAAGTAGTCAATGTTTCAGACCTCCAATAAAGGATGCAATGGATTTTTCTTCAGCCCAGACAAATATCTGCAACAGTTGTTTTGAACACCACTTTTTCTCCCATCTAAAAACGTGTTTTTTAAAAAGGAGTCAAAATCAAAGAAAATGTGAGAGAGAAGTACTTTGAGAAGAAACAAAACCAGTGGCAAATCTAGAAGGACAATACTTCATGTGCTGGTTTAGAAGGAAAAAATCTAGGGTTGAACTAATGTAGACTATTCTGGCAAATTATACTGACGTCCATTTCATCAGGCAGTGCAACTAAGTCTGTTCAGCAGACTTGCAGCTGAGGTGTCCTCTTCAAGACTTTAATTTTATTTTTTCTAAACATTTTGTCTAACATTATTTTGTTAGACAGCCTAATAGAAAGTCCACAAGTAAAGCATATTGTTCCTGCTATCCCAAGTTTTCTTTCATAAACTTCTCATCTCCCTGAGTCCTATGGTGCACTGTGTTCTGCTGGATCTCCTCCCATGCAACGGTCTCAGGGTCATCTTTCACACTCTGCTCACAAGCCTGTCATGAGAGAGAAAGAGAGAAAGAAAATTTTCTACAATCTTCTAGTTTGATCTGCAGACTCAAACTCTTCATTGAGCATTAGCTGTGTACTCCAGCTAGATCTTAATTGCAGTCTTCCAGCATACGAGTGAGAAACCTACTTCCTTTTACATCTGGATCATACATATTTATCTGAAAGGTGTCTTGTGCCTTTTTGAAATGTCCAGTAAAACAGAGATTATGCCACAGAGACTCATTCTGAAAAACAATTTTCCTCTCTGCATTTCTTTAATTTTCCAGCCACACCTCTGTACTCTAGTACCATTTCCTCATGTCCCCAGAGGAGATTTCAGGACAAGAGCACATTACATATCTTGAAGATGTGCCTGACTCTGGGAAATGGAAAACCCATCAACTTTATTCAGACACAGAACTTTTATGCTGTAAGGAACTATCCTTTACCAAGGTCATGTCTTTTCAGTATGAAGAAAGAGAAACAAATATTGCCTTGACAGAAAGCAACTAAATGCTCCTCTTAAATAAATTTTAATACTCAAGACCTTATAATGATAAGCATTTCCATGCACTACTGAAGCCACTCCTCTATCCAACATGATTTTCCTTGGTTACCAGTTCAGAGAAGACCTAGCTATAGGAAAGCAAGTTCTGGTGATAACATATGTCAGCCACAGTACAAGCAGATAACCAGAAGCCTTCAGCAAAGAGGTGTTAGAGAGAGACTATTGTTGACATTCTTGTAGCAAGAGTAATACTGACATGTTACAGATTATTCCAGTGGCTGTCAAGATACAATCATGCTGTTACTCCTACCAAAGTTTCTGTGCTCATTAGTAGTCTCAGTAGATGAAAGTCTGTTTTCTCTCAGCACTTTCTGAGGTATTTTGTGGTTCCATCCTTTCTCTGAGTGTAAATAATACTGCATATTAACTTTCTTTGAACATGAAGAAGACTGTATTCTTTCATCAGTGGATGGATGGCCCTTGGGAACAGCTATCTTAGTTTTAAAAATTAATTATTCACTTTCAGTGGCTATTCTTTTTTTCCACCAACTGTCTTGTCTGACCTTTGCTGCTAAATTTATTTGCTAGAGTTTTCATTTTAGTAAAATCACAGACAGAAAAACACAAATGGCAAATATGCAGCTGAAGCAAATAATTTTTTTAAAAACAAGTAAATGTTTTCAAACTCTTTCTTTTTTGCAGTACTGACTCAGGTCTAGTTTTTATTTTAAAACAGTATACCTGCTAATGTTTGTATTAATGAACTGATTCAATTTTCCCTCAAGAGAGGGCTTAAAATACAAAGCACACAGTACTGTTTTTCCAAGGATCCTTTCGCCATCTACCTTTTTATTCAGTTATGCCAGGTAATGACTTTCTGAATTTACATCTACAAGTTCTGTATCAGTTCTTCTCTAATACCCAAATAAGTAAAATTTTAATTCAGATTACACAAAAAAATGTGGTGGAGTCTTAGTAATTTCTATTTATTAATTGTCTGCCAGAGGGTTACCCTGCTAGATGAAGGTTTCAGTTTCAGTAATGGTGACTCTGTTTCATATAGTAATAAGCACAATCAAAAAAAAATAAAATCCAATGATAAAACAGGTCAGGGAAAAAAAGTAGAATGCAAACACAGAATTTTGCAGAGGATGGAAATAGCCACTTGAATATGAATAAAATTATAAATCCTGATAAGGAAAGACCTGAAGACAAGTAAGACTGGACGCCTGTAATAGTGATGTCAAACTCTCATGTCTTAAGAATACATAAGAGTACAGACTACAAAAGGACCCATCTAAATAAACAACAATGAATAAAACCCACCCTTATTGTTCCATCAAAGGAAAAACTGCATGATCAATGGCTTGAGCTGGCAGGAACATGATTCAGGGAAAGCTGAGTCATTCTTGCAGCCTCATGACTGTTTAAATTGCAGCTCACCAGAGACACCGAAACACAGGAGTTGATAAACAAATGATGAAAGAATCAGGGAAAAAAAGGGGTGAGTAAGAAACACAGAAAAAACAAGGAATTGATTTTTCTAGCTTTAAGCAAAATTCCATTTAAAAAAAAAGTAGTATTCTGCTTGACTGTTTCACAGAAACCCTTAATTGGTTTTATTTTATAATTCCATTCCTGCCTGGCATTGTAGTTGATTAAAGGCTAGATGTATAAACTACAAATGGAATGGTTCACCAGGGCAGAAACTTTTATTTTGAATCTCATTCAAGTTAAGAGTCTTCCAGATTTCTCCCTTAAGTCTTTCCCCTCCTTACAACAACATTGACTGCTTTTGGGGAGTCCTGGACTATGTGTGCTGGTCACCAATATTTAAAAATGTCAGCAGTTCAGAGTGCCTTAGATACTCAACCATATGTTTTTGTCTGTAGGATTTTTGATGGAACTTTGAAAAACATAATGCAGCCAAAAACTGCCAGAGTTTAAGTTGAGAAGTGTAGGTCCTCTTTACTTTAAAAATGTTGTCTTCGAAAATACTGCTTCAAACGAATAACTTTTATTTTTACCATTTTTACAGCTGTGTGGAAAGGAGTTTAACAGAATGCACAATTTAATGGGACACATGCACTTGCACTCAGATAGTAAGCCGTTTAAGTGCCTCTACTGTCCCAGCAAATTCACCTTGAAGGGGAACCTAACCAGGCATATGAAAGTCAAACATGGGGTCATGGAAAGAGGATTTCACTCTCAAGGTAACAATTTTCAGCAAGATTATTCTCTGTGAGATCTGAATGTGCATAACAGTAAAAACAAATGGGCTTCGTACTACAGATCTGCAAACTTGTGCCATAGATACAATGCTTTTGCAAGAGGTAGAATACCATAAGCCTGTGAAGTTGTTATTAGCTAGATTACTATAGCATTACATGGTAGTGTTACATGTACCAAATAAATAATAAATTGATCCTAAATTGACTGAAAAAGAAAATCTGGAACACTTATTGTCCTTTCTCATGGCTTATTGGTTCCAGTCTGGGACAGGGATGGAATCCTCAATGGGTCTACATCCAGGAGCCTTGGTCATTCTACACTGTATTGACATAGCTGGTATCAGATGAAGGCCACAGTCTCAAGATCCCATTTACAAGGAAGCACATGAACAGGAGGGGATATTCCTCAAAGTATAAGTCTCACAGTATATGGTCTTTTGACTACTGAGGGCATCCTGCAAAACATTTCCTGTCTGCCACCTACCACATATACTTCCTGAAGTCATCCTCATGAGTGTAAATAGATCAATGCTATCTAAAGAAGTGGGGGAATTAGGGAGAATTTTTTGAGGGCTTGGGTACCCAAGATACATTTTTTAAGATTTTGCAGATAAATAATTCTTTACTGGGCAAGATTTCTTTGCATTCCTCATATATTCAAAGTTTAGGGCAGTTTAGCACATGTGTAAAACACTTACTCTAATGACATTTGGTATAAAATTTATGAAGATCCTCATGGCTAATGAAATAAGTATTTTTCTGTAAATCTCCTATAGCATCATGCAAGTTGGACAATTGCTCATAGTTGGAGATTGCCTAAGAGCTTTTCGTTGTACAGATATTCTGTGGCCTTTGAGGCTTATCAGATATGAGAAAATTTATTAGGCCTGATACCTGTTTATGAATCTTTTTAACAAATATGCCGTGCTGCAAAATAACATCTGCTAGATAGACTGCATAGATCCTTCAGAAACTGGATTCAATTATTGAGAGGAAAATAAAAAACAAAGAAAACAAAAGCAGGTAAAATAGTGACTTTCATAGGTATTTGCTATTGGGTGAATCCTCGCCGTGTATTGTCACTAGTCTTTAATGAAGCTGGCCTCTGCCTGCAGTATCTGAATTTTTAAAATATGTCCTGATGATGTTCGGAGCATATTTGAGTCCACAGATGCCTCTTGGATAATCTGTATTTCCAGCAAGAGGGAAGACACTGACAAATACTAAGGCAAACCAAATCCAAGGTTAGATGAATGTTCATATACACTGCTCAAAATCACCATTTTTTTATAATGATTTCCTCAAACTGAACCACTGCCTAGTGCATAGAGCTTTTCAGTTGATTGTTTCTCAGTGGATGAAAGGGGAAAAAATTAAGGAGAGTCATAGACTGCTGAGACTGTTGTCATTTCATTTTTAAAGTATTAACTTTGAACCACGGTGTCTATAGAAGAAATACATTACCATGTTTTTAGTCTCTTCCACTCCTCTGAAACATAAGATACAAAACCTGGGACTTGGATTATGAGCTGTGATGCTTTAGGTCCAAGTTTTGTTTTAGAAAAAGAATAGGAAGGAGGAAGAGAGTAAGTTGATTGGCAAAATTCAGTTTCTTCCCAGCTGCATCATCCAGAATCTGGCTGTATAAAATAATGTTTTGTGTGTCCTAACCTGGCTGTGAAGTGTATACAATAGCACTCCTTTTTGCAGCATCTCGAAGGAGATGCCATGAAATGTAAACAGTGATGTACTTGGAGATAGTTGGATGGAAGACAAAGGTAAAAATTATATACAAAGACACCTCAGATTTTGTTTTTTTTTTGCCATGTATCAAGTAGTAAAACATCCTATATATAATTTTTTCCTTTTCTCCTCCCCTCAAATCACTACAAGGTTTTGGAAGAGGAAGGATTGCTCTGTCCCAGACAAATGTCTTGAGAAGCTTGGAACAGGAAGAGCCATTTGATCTTTCCCAGAAAAGCCAAGGGAAGGGAATCTTATTTCATTCTGATGGTGACAGTGCCAAGGGAAGCTCATGCCAGGAAGAAGAGGAAGACAACTGCTATGAGGCAGAGCGATACAGCCCTGCCATGTACCATCATGATGACAGCAAGCTGTACATGGCTCAAGACCTCTCTGGCAAACCTGAGTGCATGATGAAGGACTTCAGAGAGTCCTACTGCAATGAGAAGGAAGAGGTGTTAAGTGAGGGAGGACTGGGGAAGAGAATAGGAAATTCAGACAAAGAGGAGAGATGTGGAGAGAGAGAGCTTGCAAACAACAAAGAACATCTCAGCTTTAGATCCTTTGAAAAGGCCAGACTTGGTCACTCTCTCTCTGATTACTTGTATTTCAAGCACAGGAACAAGAGTTTGAAAGAATTGCTGGAAAGAAAAATGGAAAAACAAACAATGCTTATAGGCATTTAAAATGGACATTTTGAAACAGCTGGAAAATGGTAACCAGATAGATTTTAACATGAATTGTAAGCTACTAAAGCCTGGACGTCTATAGTAGTATTTAGAAATAAATAAGCCAAATTATTAAAAATTATTTAGGGTAAAACACATAATTACAAGAATAAAGCAGCTTGAGGTCACAAAGAAATGCAATAGATATTGACAAATAACACTTCTATATTTATCCATTTAATGTATAACAGACAATGGGTTGGGTACAGAAGTTTACTTCCTATTATATGGGGATAGATACTTACATGCAATTTTCTACTTAGCAAAAAGCAACATACTTTAGCATCTGATTTATTATCTGACTAAATATATATGAACACTTCTAACCATATGCCTCAAAAATACCTGAAAATAAAAAGTTTTTCACATTATAAGCCACAGTACTATTAAACATGGCATGCATGAAAATGCTGCCAACATTCAGAACTAACATAGTCCAAATGATTTGATTTACTGAAGTGACTCTTAGTGCAACTACTTACAATGAGAAATGTGAAACAAAATAATAAAAAAACTAATGTCTTGAGAGGCAGTAAAGGACAGTTCTTTAAGGCTTTGAAAGGACTGGAATTTATTACAAAAGCTAGTTCTCTGGCACAAGGAATGTTCGTGCTTTGCTGTGTTTCAGCCAGTATAGGAGTATTCAAAAATTCTTGAAGTGAAATAGCATAGATTCTGCTGGCATTTTGTTCTGTTGCCTGCTTAGACCAATACATCACCATGCAGCATTCACAATCTTGCCACAGTTATACATAACAAAGTATGAGTGATTTAATTGGAAAAATAATGCAGCTTTGCCATTTATCTCTTCAGTTTATCATGACTAGTAAGGATAATAGTGGAATACACTGATCTGGTCAATTTTTGTTTCAGAAGGTAAAAATCACCCTTATAGAACAAGCAGTACCTCACAGAGGAAAACCTTCCTCTTACTAAAGTCAGAAAACTTCCCTTATTAAACATTTCTTGAGCAGTAAGCTGCAGGTGTTTCAGACAAATTTCACTCATGCTGTTTTTACGGAGTCAAACTCAGCTTTTCATCCTTGGATTCCCATTCAGTTATAAGTTTATAACAAACATGGGAAAAGCATATTCCATTAAACTTTTCATTAATTGCATGAATACTTTGAACAGCATATTAGTTCCTGCATCTTCAAGAAAGATGAAAAGCAGCCCTGCATCATGCTATTGCTTACACGGAAATAAAAATCTAATTAATCATAAAATTTGTCCTACGTCCTTTGGACATCCCAGCTCAAAAGGTTAAAATCCTTATATTTGGTACATCTCTTCTAAATATTACTACCTTCTTCTCTTACCCACCAAGTTCTTGATTTGAAATGCAGTTTAATCATGCTCTCTATATAGCGAGTTATAATTAAATACAGTCATCTACTTTTATGTCTTGCTGAGACAAGTTATATACCTGCAGCTTTCTGCCCCTATAAGAAAACACACACCTCTCAAATTAATAATTCTCATGCCTACCAGTTAGGCAGCATTCACAGGACAAAGTCCTTATTCCTCATATAAAACTGGGTTTGTGTAGTCCAAGGCTACGGGCAGTGTTTTCCTTTTTGAAGGCTCAAACATGGCATAACATATGCAGAAATTCATGCAGAAAAAGCTGTTGATAAAAGAAAGAGTAACATCCAGGTGACTATTCTAAATTAATTCCATGTCTGAAGTGCATATTTTTTTAAAATAAAAATATTTTGCCAAATTGAACTGGAAGGTAGGTCACTTCAGAATTTAAAAAGTATTTGAGGTGTATTTTAGAGGCACATGATCATGTTTCTTCAGGGATTAACTCTTCTATCATAAACATTCCTCTTCTTGCTTTAACTGTAAGATGATGCCTGTTGAAAAAGGAGCCATCTTTCTTTCAAGGAAGACATTGTGATCAACCAAAAAAGTTAGGAAATTTTTAGAATAACCAGTGTGACTGTATTATTTCTTAGAATATAGGGGAAACGATCAGGTAGAAATTCAGCATGGTCTAGTAGATGGTCCCTCAGAAATGGGAGCAACTCCTTCAGTTAACTTCTTGGCACTAGCTTGTCTCTGCCAGACAAAAGCTCCCATTTGAGCATGTATACAGCCAAGAGCTGAGAGCTGCTAACTCTTAGAATTGTCTCCCTCTTGGTGGTATAGTTTCCAGCTGTTCATGGTTCAATATCAGTCCACTCCACCTTTCCAGATATATTAGTTCACATGATAAAAAGAACAAGCAAGGATTCGGGAATAGCTTCGCGATTTCTAGAAAGGCAATCATGCAGGTGAGTGGAATTTAGCAAATCCTTCACTCCTGTGATGTGTAAAGCAGGAAAGGACACAGCCCTTTCATTGCAGAGTCTTGTTTATTAATTGGAGTGTGCTATTGGACAGACAATCCTTATCAAGAAAGAAACAAAAGTATTACATATCAATTGCAGTCCAGACAAAAGGAGCAAAGGAGATGTTTTCAGCAGAGTTTAGCTCCCAGCACTAATATCAAAGGATATATTCTATCTGGGCTTCAGCAAAGCCTTTGATACTATCTCCCATGGCATTCTCCTTGAAAAGCTGGCAGCTCAAGGCTTGGGCAGATGAACTCTTCGCTTGGGTAAAAATGTGGCTGTATGGCCATGCCCAGAGAATGGTGATTAATGGAGTTAACTGCAGTTGGCAGACAGTCACCAGTGGTGTTCCCCAAGAGTCAGTACTGGGCCCAGCCCTGTTTAGTATCGTTATTAGCCATCTGGATGAGGGGATGGGGAGCCCCTTCAGTCAGATTGCAGATGACACCAAGCTGGGTGGGAGTGCTGATCTGCTGGAGGGCAGGAAGGCTCTGCAGAGGGATCTGGACAGGCTGGATCATGGGCTGAGGCCAATGGTGTGAGGTTCAACAAGGCCCAGTGCTGGGTCCTGCCCTTGGGTCACAACAACCCCAGGCAGTGCCACAGGCTGGGGCAGAGTGGCTGCAAAGCTGCCCACAGGACAAGGCCCTGGGGGTGCTGGTGACAGCAGCTGAACATGAGCCAGCAGTGCCCAGGTGGCCAAGAAAGCTGATGGCATCCTGGCCTGTACCAGCAATAGTGTGGCCAGCAGGACCAGGGCAGGGATTTTTCCCCCTGTACTCAGCACTGATGAGGCTGCACCTCAAATCCTGTGTCCAATTTTGGGCCTTTCACTCCAAGAAAGACATTGAGGTGCTGGAGCACGTCCAGAGAATGGCAACAAGCCAGACATCCCTAGAGGTGTTCAAGAAATAATTGGATGTAGCACTTAGTCTAGTTGACCAGGTGGTGATTGGTCAAAGGTTGGACTTCATGACATTAGAAGTCTTTTCTTACCTAAAAGCTTCTCTGATTATGTGATTCTGAGACTGCAAAAACTATGTCTAATGGAAGCATGCAGTCCAGAGTTTCCTTACTGACCTTGTAAGAGAATGTGCCAGATGTGTCCTTAGGAAAGGAAATCACTGCAGACAGTTCTAGGCTGTCTAAATGGTGAATCCAAACGCCTTCAACAACAGTCACTGCAGTCAATTTGCCCACTTCTACAGGTGCAATTCTTACTGGAGCAGAAGTACTGGACAAGAACATACAGACAGCTGGAAAAAAGTCCTAGAATGGCAATACTGTTTGCAAGTAATTCATAATGTGAACTCTTTTCATTGTATTTTGCTAGAAAGCAGAATATTTCTTCACAATGAGACTTTGAGATTATGCCCAGACACAAAGTCATACTAAGCTAATTCTCAAACACACAAGTCTAATTCATGTCAGAATAGTAAAGACCTAATTTAAAACTGTAAATTATCAATAAGAGAAATTACAAACAAAATTATTACTGAGGTAAGAAGGCAGTGCCAAGTGACCCAAGCAAAGTTGTTAGGAGATGACAGTCCTCCCTACTGTAGAAAATAATGTAGATGGGTCTAAGACACTTGTTACAAAGAGGCCTCAAGGGACAAATTCAAAGTGAAATAACAGCCTTCATTGTGAAGCACCTTGCTATTCAAACATAAGTTATTTTCACTCTATTTACATTGGCACTGCTGCGGGAACAGACAGTAACAGCCTTTGCTTTTTAATAGCTTTGAAATTGCTTTATAGAAATTTGCTCTCATAATGAAGCTATTTCCCATTTGTAATTTTTAAGGGATTAGCTTCCTTATTTTGCCTTGTGTAGAGGTTCAGAAGTCCAATAGAGACATTGCCTGTGTCCTGGACATTGGGGGATATATTTTCTTCTTTTTCTCATTCCTAATGTGAGTTTATCTATCGTCTTCTAGCTATGTTGTGGAAAAAAAAAAGTCTTTATCTTACTATTATTCACTGTTACTGGGGTTTTCAGTTTATGGGGACATATGAAACTAAAGCCCAGTCTTCACCACCTCTATATAAAAGCACATCTATACCATTTCCCTGCATTGTTTATGCAGCCTTCTTTCATCCTTTCAGAGAGCTTTACAGCAAATAAGAGTGGCTACAAACTTGAACAGCTGAGATGCTTTCAGAAGTCAGGCTGAGGAAAAGATATATTTGCCCTACCATAAAGAGTCTGGGCAAGTGAAGGCATGTGGTTTGTTAAGCTAGGGGCATTTCTGATGTTAAGGGTATCAGGGAGAGTTCTGCAAGATACTTTGGAGCACAGATTAGGTGAGGAAAACCCAAAATCTGGGCTAGTAAAGTTTAAGAGTGAAGATAGACAACATATTTACAGAAAAAGAGAAGTTGTACATGACCTTGGAGCAAGGTGTTTTCAGTCTGGCCACAAGGACTCAGCCATCTCCTTGTGAAACTGAGTTTTCCTTTCTGCCAGACAACCTTCAGTTTGTGACAGCAAAGACAGGTGCTCTGTGTTCAGAAGCTCAAAGGGTAAAATACTTTGTGATAATATCATAATTAAAGTTTATCCTGTGCTGTTTTCTGTAAAACAAGTTATTGGAAAGACCAAGTAATGCTACTGCACTCACCTTTTTATATCTCTATGTTTGTCTACTACCTATTCTTTGATTTCTCTCTTCATATGGTGCTGCTGGACTCTGCTGTTTTGAGTGTACAGTTAAGAAGTAATAAAAGTGTAGTATTTATTATTCCTAGAAGTTTTAATAGTTATTAACAATTTTGAAAATGTCATGTCTGCTTAGCTGAACAAGATGTAACAGAGCTAACATTTTGTACTCCTAACAGATTTTGCAAATAATGTGTTGCATATTTATTTCATGTAGAACACTGAGTTCCTATTTAAAGCCACAGCTCATGAAGTGAACCAACTATATGTGAACCTTTAGTTTCTGGCTTTCTATCTCAATAGTAAAAGCATGTATGACGTATTATATTAATTTAAGCAAATAAATATGTACTGGAGAAGCTGCTGTACTTTGTATTGAAATGGATATGGAGTTCTTGGCATTTTTGGTATTTTATATGGCAAATGCATGGGTTTGGTCTGACGAGGTCATTCTTCTCTGAGCACCACTGAAGAGTGGTTCTTGTAAAGGAAGGCTAAATCAATGATGGAAGACTCGTTAGAAGACAAGAGTAGAAGAGTTGCCAAGTCCTTTAAGGCAGAGAGATAGTTTTATTATTACAGACTACACGGAGGACATAAAAAATGCCCTGGAGTGATTATGGTATTTGTCAATTTGGCTTCTGACAAGCTAAAAGAGAAAGATCTTTTTCTTAGAGATTTTTTTAAGAACTGCATCATGTAAAAAGAGAGGAAAAAACAACCAGATGTGTTTTAAGATTGAAGCTAAGAAAATAGAAATACCATTGCACTTTAAGGAATAACCAGAAGATTGGAATAAGAGATTTAATGTTACTTTTTCTAAAGGAAAGGGTCACTTTTAAATACTAATTAACCTCTTGAATGTGTTTGTTCAAACAAGATCTTGATTGAATTGGCATCATCAGACTTCACAGAGAGCATTTCAAACTTTTTGAGCATAGAGAAAACAACAGGAATGTTTGCTATAAGATAAATAATAACAAAGATAGATATTCTGTTTCTAATTCTCAGAGGTATATGCCTTAAAAAGTGGAAGAAGGCTTATGCAAACACTAGAAATACATCTGGAGGCTAAAAAACCCCTCAGAACTAAGCCTTTGTTTTCTTCCCCATTTTCTTTTGTTTTCCCTGATGCTTTGATGGTAGGTAACAACTACTATTAGGATTATAGACTACCTCTGTCATGAGGACAATGAGGCTATGTTGGAGAGTGTCCTAGTTCGTTCCCATGTGACTCAGTATAAGTGAATCTCAAAGTTTCTCCTTTGTCAGTCACAAAAATATGATTTAGAAAAATATATGTTTGATATTTTCCACAAACTTCCTCTTCAACTTAGTTCAAAACTGAGCCATGTTCACTTGAGTTTTAAATTACATTTTCAAACCATCAGAAATTAAGTAGGAGAGAAAGAGAGCCCCTCAAATGCTCCTGGAGGGCATTTCTGTGAAAATAGTGACATTTTGAAAGGCCCAGAGTATCTAAAGATATGGAGACAGCCAAATTATTATACAACCTCTTACCAAATTTGACCCATTAATACACTCTTAGGCTCATGAAGTGTGATACAGTTGAATGTATTTGCCCACTGGCTCCTAAAGTGAAAATATGATCTAAAAAACACATGCAGGATGTCAGTAATTTCAGCATTTGCAAATGATGAAACACACTGCTAATGCTGCTTCTATATATGATAATGTGTAATATGATGGTGTGTTGTATGATGAATCATATAGCATAAATTTTCCTAATGATTGTCTGTAATGAAAGTACAGCTGAACAGAGAACAGATACATTATGAATAAGTCTTCTGGTGTCCTATCATTTTGATTACCCTTCCTGAAAATATACTTTATATCTATCCCATCACAGAAATGATTTAATTTGGTGAAGTTAGACTTTCCCTTTACTGAATTATTTCCTGTTCTGACATATTTCTTGTAGTGGGAACATTTTATTAAAAAGATCTCTATCAATTTACATTACTAGAGAATGTTGGCTTGTGTTTTTGGAGTTGGAATTCTTTGATTGTACTGTACTTTTTTCAGTACTTAAATACCCTTACACTTCTGAATGGAAAATCACTGAGGAATAAATTATTCAAGACACTAAATTATTATTCAAGACACTAAAAAATTCAGGACACTAATTAACCAACTTAAAAATGGTTTGCAGTAAAACTGACAATGATGGGGTTATGTGAAAACTAGAAAGGTATTTCTACCTTGTGGAGAACTATTATGAAATTAATGGAGATAGAAACTGTCTAATAATGTCAGAGAAGGTGTCACATAAATGTGTCTTAAAGAAATACAGTTATACAAGATAAGTGGCAGATATAAACCCAGAAGAATATTTATCAATACAGAGTGATGTATTGGAAGGGAATTCTCCAAGTTGCTTTATTCTTCACAGAATTTCTACAACATATTATAGGACTTTTCTAGAAACGGTAAATAATGATTTTTCTATTTGTTTCAAAGGCCAAAATGATTTTTCAAAATCAGGTTATAAAGCTAGTCAGCAACATAAATACAGTGACAACTGACAGCTGTGGTGCAGTCTTGCTGTGAAGAAAGTTACACTAAAATAGAGTATTGTGCCTAGTACAATCTATCCTGGAGGCCTGTGAGAGCAGCACCAAGATAAGATAGGTCTGATAAACATACATGCAGACTCTGCCTGGAAGCTTGATCTTACTTTGGTAGAAAGCATTAAAAGCTGTTCCCTAATGAGAGTTTTTCTACAAGCTACTGCATAGCAGTAGTAGCTAATCCTTCTAAAAGGATGGTATGAGACAGACTTCACATGAACAGTCAAGACTAGACACCAGCAAAACTAATTCCACTGAAATGTTTCCTACAGAAATGTCTGGGGTTGCTCACAACCACAGTGGCTCATGCATGTTTGTTACCAGCACTCTGTGGGAGGAACCACCCCCAGCCAGCTGGCAGAATGGATCATGAGGGAGTGTTGTGAAAATGTCACTCATTACACTGCAGCTACTTCATTTTAAATATATTATCCCCAGGTTAAGTAAACCTGCGTAATTTCACTCTGAAGGGGATGAGGCATGCTTGTGCTGCCTGTTCAACCCACTCTTTCGTAACATGCAGCTGTAAGACAAAAATATTTTAAATCATTTGACCCATTTCACTAATGAACATCTGATGGGGACAGGCACTAGCATTCCTGATTTCAGCAGTGACATCAGTGGTCTTCCTACCTGACTTGTACTAGCAGATCCAATACCTGTACAGCATAAAACCATGCCATTACTCATTCCTGTTGGATACTTACAGATTTATTTAGGGCTTTTATCTAGGGCTTTAATTGTGCATTTTTAGGATTTCATGTAGAGCCAATTTTTGTTATGCATATAGAGAAGAGTGAAATATTAATTGCATGTTTTTGACAGATAGTGGCAAAATAGCAAAATTCTTACTTTTCTGCTCTTTTTTTAAATGAAAATAAAAGTTTATTCTCTTTTCATTTTACTTGTTCTCGTTAACTCCTTAGGACCCTAGTGCTTAGACCAACAATCATCTTTCTACAAAGCATTCTAAGTGGTCAGGATGATCTCTGAGAACACTGCTGCAGAGCCATTTCTATCCTTTTCTTATGAAATACTTGAAAGAAAAAGGAGCAACCCAGTGTGATGGATGAGCAGACAGAATGACTGGCAAAGGGGCCCTTGCCATTTTCAAGAGACTGTGAGTACAGTACAACAGTCCTTGCTACTAAGAAAAATGAAGATTTAATCAATTATAGATTAAATTTAATAATTTTAGATTAATTTTAAAATGTGTTTCAGGGTTTGCACTTTTCAGAATTCAGAGTGAGTATACGAGTAAGAGCACAGTCAGAACATACAGATTTGAATGGAGCGGTCAAAATTCTTAATCTCACTTTTATTTTCAGATTTCATGAATTAATAGTCCAGTCAGCCAGATTATATTTATAATGCATCAATTTCCATATGTGAAATTTTTCAAAGACAAATGAAAACAAAAATCCTTTTGGATTGACAATAACCATAAAATTCTGCAATCAGATTATTGAGTGGTGTCATCCTGTTCCTATCATCCCAAAGCAACAGCTTTATAAAGCAGCACAGCCAGCAAATCTACACTTGCTTTTGCTTATATGTGGGCTTGTTGTACAGTTAAAGATCTGTTTGCCAAAAATTATCTGCCACCTTCTGTGGAAGTGCCCAAGCAGAAAGGGACCTGGGGGTACTGGTGACAGCCGACTGGACATGAGCCAGCAGTGTGTCCTGGTGGCCAAGAAGGCCAAGGGCATCCTGGCCTGTGTCAGGAATGGTGTGGCCAGCAGGATCAGGGAAGTCATTCTTCTCCTGTACTTGGCACTCGAGCACACCTCGAGTGCTGTGTCCAGTTCTGGCCCCTCAGTTTGGGAAGGACTTTGAGACGCTTGAGCGCGTCCAGAGGAGGCAACGAGGCAGGTGAGGGGCTTGGAACACAAATCCTCTGAGGAAAGGCTGAGGGAGCTGGGGGTGTTTAGCCTGGAGAAAAGGAGACTCAGAAGTGACCTTATCACTCTCTACAACTCCCTGGAAGGTGGCTGTAGCCAGGTGGGGTTTGGTCTCTTTCTCCAGGCAGCAGCTGACAGAACCAGAGGACACAGTCTCAAGCTGCGCCAAGGGAAATATAGGTTGGATATTAGAAAAAAAAAATTACAGAAAGAGTGATAAAGTACTGGAATGGCCTGCCTGGGGAGGTGATGGAGTCACCATCCATGGATGTTTTAAAAAAAGACTGGATGTGGCACTCGGTGCCATGGTTTAGTTGAGGTGTTAGGGTTGGGTTGGGGTCAATGATCTTGAAGGTCTCTTCCAACCTAGTGATTCTGTGACTCTTTTTTCTGCAGCTTAAGCACCTCAATTACAGTGTCGTCTGAAGGATAGTAGCGATTTCTTGTACATCAGAAAATTTCCTCATTGTGATTTTTTGTTTTCAAGCATCTTCAACTTTTCACCTTAAAATCTTGTCCCAAATATCCATGAATCATACAAAAAGAGTTAGGGAAGCAAGGAAAGATACCATAATCATTTTGGAGGTCTACTTGATTAATAAAATAGATAATTTTACCAATATTAAATGCCTTCCCAACTCTATAGTAAACATCCCTAAAATTTATTTAGTTTTAGAGCTGCTTTACATTGTTAACATGAGGATAAGACCTAGTTACCCAGCAAGTAGAAGTAGAAAGCTGTCCTATGCTGTTCAAACCTGAAAACCCTCCAAAACCATTTAATTAAATATGTAGCTTTTCAAGACTTATTCGGCATTTTATCTTTGCTATATTGTACTTTCTCAGTTCTGACCTTCCTGCCACTTTCTGATTCAGTTACACAGCAGGATGCCTGGAGGCAAGGCTGTCATTAGAACCACATCTCCCTTGCCCTGCAGCCCTATCCTCTCCAGCCAAGGAGTCTCCTGCATTTTGCAAGCTGGTTATGGAGGAAAACCTTTTCATCTTGGTCTTGTGGGATATAAGACATTGCAGTCAGGTTTGTGGGAGAGACATGAGGCTTTTCCCCACTGTGACAGAGGGTCACTCTGGCTCCCAGTGAGAAAGTGGTCAGGGTTGCTCTGTGGCCCACAGTAAATTTGGGGTCAGCCTTGCTCTAGGGAAAAGAAAGGATTGACTAAGTGTACAAAAGAGAACTACATCTGTATGCCATGACTACCATGAGCCAGCACTTTTAATTTCTCCCATAAAGCACAGTCTGAGTGGATGAAAGAGGTAGGGTCTTGATTAGACCCGCTCTGCACAGTGGCTGGAATTATTTTGGTAAAGGGGCCTTTCAGGAGAGCATGAATACACTCAGGAGCAGTCAATTAGGCTGAAAACCAGCCCCATAGCTCAATCAGGGGAGAAGAATGTAGTCATAACTGAGACACAACTATGTATTTCACCTCTTCTGGCTCTTCCCTTCACTTAGCTCTACCTTCATTTTCCCAGGTCCTTCACAACTGCAGGCTACCAGCCATTCTCATAACACCTTCAGCAGCCATCTGACAAGGATATCCAGTCCTTGTGCTCCTTTTCTCATTTTACTGGTATGGGTTTCCAACATCTGTAAAGCAAACATCCCACACCCTCAGCTTTAGCTTCAAGCTCAGGGGAAGCAGCACTTCTTCCCTTCAGCCCTCCAGAATGCCTCTCTCCATCTTCCTGCTCCCTCAGCACAGTAACTGACTGATCTCCTTCACTGAGTGTGTGAGCTCTCTTGGTTTCCATGCTGATGGAGACATTTGAACCAATTTCTTGTCCATCTCCTCACGCCTTTATTTCTGCTGGCCTTTTTGTGTTTGACTTTACAATCTGAATAATGTCCATTTTGGGTATACATTTAGTTGTTACGGAGCTCTCCTTTGTGAGAGGAGGAATAGCATCACTTGCCTCAAGTGCCATCAGCTGCCTTTTCTAGCAATCTTTTTTCTCCTTCTGCTTATCTTCCTTTTGCTTATTCTTTCCCCTAGGCAGCTGCTACTGGCACATCCTTTTAACAAGTGGGAAGCCGTAGGCGGTTATGTTAGCCAGACTGTGAGACCAAAAATAGAGCAAAACTGCATGCTGCTCCAAAGCATGTTAAAGTTCACTGTGTGAGAAAGTAAGAGTAGCTTGATATTTGTGGTGGATGGGATAGCATTCTCCATGTCTAAATGCAAATTTTAATTCTCTTGTCTTCAGCCCTTTTATTGATATTGCTTTTTGAAGGGTAAATTTTAAAACTTGAATTGATTTTCAGAACTGACTAGCTTTACTACAAGCCAAATGTAACACATGTAATAGTAAAGAGGACTTCATGGAGACAGTTCAGCATGCTTGAACAGCATCTCAGGTCTGCCTCCTGTCTTTAATGGGCAACAGATTGGGCCTGATAGCCAGAGCAGTGGTCACCTCATCCAATGGCAGTGATGATATCAACAGGAGTTGTTTGTCCTTAGGCAAGTCACACAGTCAGAACTTGCAAGACAACACAATCCACCCCACAGCTCAGATGGAAAAGAGCTTTAGCTCTCAGTTGAGGCTGCTGTCTGCAGCTTATATTTTCAGCCCATTACTTCCCATGAGGAAGGGATGTACCTAAAACAGGTGCCAGTAGACCTTTCAACTTTGAATGCCTGACCAGCTGCCAGTTGTGTATTTACAATAGAAGATAAAATAAGGTTTCTGACAGGCAAACTTCCTTTGCTCTCTCTTCCTTCTTCCATGGCTGAGCAGACTCTGAGCTGAAAATGCTCCTGTGCTGGTGTCTGACTAGACAGCATTACCCTGGTAAAGTGTAAACCTGACCCAGTTTGACTTGGCTGTTCAATTTTTAATGGCACACAGCCAACTTGCTACCAGTTGGGCTATTCATGCTGCAATAGGAAGTAATCTTCCTGACATGCAAACTTCCTTCTTCTTCTGCCTGAGCAGCACTGCAGTCAAAGATGCTAAGCTAGATAAAGAACAATTTGACCCTATAAAATATGGGTCTTGACCCAAGGCTTTACTTCACCTTTATTGTGCTAGCCAGCAGAAAAAAAACTATCACTTACCCATGGAAAACTGGAAAAGACAAAAATGAGTTCTTGCAATAAAGAATCACTGTTACAGCTCCTAGAGAAGCGCTTACTCCATATTCAGATGTAAATTTATGACCTGTAAATCCCTGGGAAAAATTGGACCATGACAGGTGGTAATCAAAATAGGATTCAATTCAAGGTGCCACTGCATAATTTGATTACATTCATCTTGCTGGCTAGAAATACTAACACAGTAGGAAGGGCTTAATCACTTGTTAAATTGGTTATATGAGATCACTTTCTTCCTATTCTTTTCTGTGCTCATGGAAACTTCTAATCCTATTAAAGAAAAGTCTACAACGGGTTTCACAAATGGGTTTCACTAGTCTTGTCACTTGAGCTGATATACAGTATTCTTCCTGGAGGACAGCAAGTCAGAAGGATTATCCAACTAAGAACATCATGGCATTATTATAAGCCATGTGTTTGAATAAGGGTCTCCTTTGGTCCTTATCTGAAGGGGAAGGAGAAGCTTGGAACAGCAGCAGGAAAGAAATGGGGAGCCTTTATTTTAGTCTCCAGCTGAAACAAAAAAAGACCTGTTACAGCCTATACCCTAACATTTACATTTTTTACTGTTCAATTGAGCAACTGGAAATTAGTCATTGATGAGAAAGACTTTTAGGAAATTAGAATAATTTGAAGTTTGTAAGATCCAGCTGTAGGCTCTATAGTGTACTCGTTATTTGCCTAAGCCAGAGAGATAAGAAATCCACAACAGGAATGAAGTAGGAGTGTTCATAGAAGAATATAATACTTTTGGCAGGGTATACTTTCTGGAAGTCCCTCCAAGCTACTTCATCATTGTGATCATGGTGTTTTTGAGTCAAGACCCCATGAAAATCTTTTACCTCTTGCTGATCGTTTCCACTACTTTCTACCAGTTTCCCAGAAATCTGAGAGGAGAATTAAGGCAAGGGACATTCACACAAAATTGCGCAGTAGGCTGTGGGTCCACATTGGCTTAAAACAGCCCAGGCCAGCACCTAGGGAGCTTCCTCAGGAATGAAGACAATGTTAGCCAATTCCCTCAGTCACTTTGCAGGTGATACCAAACTGGGTAGGAGTGCTGATCTGCTGGAGGGCAGGAAGGCTCTGCAGAGGAATCTGGACATTCTAGATCATGGGCTGAGGCCAGTAGTGTGAGGTTTAACAAAGCCCAGTACCAGGTCCTGCCCTTCGGTCACAACAACCCCAGGCAGTGCCACAGGCTGGGGCAGAGTGGCTGCAAAGGAAAAGGCCCTGGGGGTGCTGGTGACAGCAGCTGAACATGAGCCAGCAGTGCCCAGGTGGCCAAGAAGGCCAATGGCATCCTGGCCTGTACCAGCAACAGTGTGGCCAGCAGGACCAGGGCAGGGATTGTTCCCCTGTACTTGGCACTAGTGAGGCCACACCTTGAGTGCTGTGTCCAGTTTTGAGCCCCTCATGACAAGGAAAGTGTTAAGATGATGGAGCGTGTCCAGAGAAAGGCAACAAAGCTCTTGAAAGATCTGGAGCACTAGTCCTGTAAAGAGTGGTTGAGAGAGTTGGGGCTGCTTAGACTGGAGAAGAGGAAGCTCTGGAGAACGTTATTACTCTCTACAACTACCAGAAAGGAGGTTGTAGCCAGATGAGCATCAGCTTCTTCCAAGTAATAGAATAAGAGAAGAGGTACTCAGGTTGCTGCAGGCAACCTGATTGGATATTATGAAAAATTGAGATTGGATATTATGAAATATTTCTTCACAGAAAGGGTTGTCAAGTATGGACTAGTCTGCACAGGAAGTGTCTGAGTCACTAGCCCTGGAGGTGTTTAAAATATATTAGACATAGTACTAAGGGACATGTTTTAGTGGTGGACTTGGCAGTGTTATGCCTCAATGATCTTAAACATCTTTCCCAATACAGATTCTATGATTCTATGCCTTTCTGGAGGTGTGGTTGACATCACCAGGGAGTACTGCAGGGAGAGAAAGATACAGTGATGTATTCTGCTATTTATTTCAGTGCACAGTATGCATTGAGGAAAAAAAGAAGTTTCATTTAGATCCTTGAATTGCCTAGTTTTCTCTGCCTAGGATAAATACTCATTTGTAACTGTGTAAAAAAAGCTGAGGAGGAGAATTTGAAAAGGCAGTCGACTTTAGAAAAGTGGTAGCTTTGAATCAAACTTTGAATCAAGTACCCTGATGTGTATATATCTGCTTTCAGCCAAGGGTCTTTACATAAAACATGTTAAATCTGGAAAGTTTGCAATTTGGGGTGTGTGTTGCTCTTTGTTTACAAAGAAAGTACACAAAATTCTCCCTCTTTGAATACAGTAGGGACAAGCAACAGGAGGCAGTTTCTTTGTTCAGAAAATCAAATCTGTTTTAAGCTAGCACTTTGTCCAAAATTAGAACTTTCTCTCCCATTCTGGATCTTCTCCAGGACCATCCATGCTGCTGGTACTTCCTTGGCTGATTCTGGCTCTTTTTTGGCTGCATTTTTGTTAGATTCAAGTCACACTCACACATATGCACTGGTCTCAACCAGTCATCTGTGTTTGCAGAATGTCCCAAAGAAAGCTTTTTGTCTGATAGAGACCAGGCTTTCCTTAGAACCTTGCTGGTCTGTGACTCAGATAGCAGTTTCTACTGTTTCCTCTCTTGCTAAAGAGAAAAGGTATCTGAAAATTTTCTTAGTGAGATTTATATGAGTCTGCTAGCCAGCTATACTGAGGTTGGAGAACTACCAATATTTCAAATTATGAACTCTGATAGTTACCAACATCTTTTAGCATAGAAGTGTGGTATTTGTTAAAAGAAAACAAATTTATGACAAACAAACTCAGGAGTTCAACTGGCAGGTTGGGTATTAAGAAGATGAATATGAACTATATACAAATACGTATGTAAAAAGGAGCATTCTTACAGATTTAGATAATTAAGTGCTACAGTACTGTGTATAGGACTTGATTAATTTTCCTTTGAATATTAATTAAACTAGATAAAAATTTGATTCTTAAAAACATGTACAACAAGGTTAAATGCAGCTTACCTTAGGTACTTTAAAATTAATTTTGTTTCACATATTTGAGTGTCATCTTTTATGTCTAAACCTTCCTGACTCCTTCTGTGAAATGAAATGTCTGCTCAGTGTAACATTGATATATACTGACATGCTTGAAGCAGTATGTAATAAGCATTCAGCATTGTTCTGAAAAATTACTCCAGCTGATACACAAACCAGAAGGTGTAACAATGTGACCTCTCTGCCAAAATTGCTCTTAGCAGCAATGGCTATTAGCTGAGTCAAAACTACTCCGATTTAGTAAATTCTTGGCTGCTTGGAAGCGTGACATATCCCTAGGAATATGCTCAGTCTAGGAATCAAATAGGAGAGTTAGTTAATTCATCACTGGAAAGGGGCATGAGTAAGCTGATGTGTTGGTCCTAAAGCCAGCTGAAATAGTCTAACTGAAGAGTAATTTGAAAGAACTTGAGCCTTCTGAGCTCAAGCTTTTCTAGGATTCTGTTTCAGCAAATGGACGGCAGTAATTGTCTTAGTCTCCAAATCTACTCTCCCTGTTCCTGTAATTCATGCTCAGAGAAAACAGACACACACTTCACTTTCTCTGCTGGTTGTGTAAGGAGACTCTTCCTAGTGAGCACCTAACGTACCTGGATAAAAGTTTGTAGCAAATACACCAACTTCTTGTCCACAAAATGATTCAGTATAATGCAAATCTGAGTCACACATTACACTATAAATAAAGAGCTACTGATGTTTCTATTTAGTGCCCAGAAATATCTATAAGGACAATTTATGTTACTTTTGTAATATAATTTAATGGCGTCAAGTAATTTTTTTTTTCAGAATAGATTCCAAAATTCAGTCTGAAGCTTTTCTGAATTAAAAACTTTTCTGACTGCAGAAATTTTCATTGAAGCAAGTACAGCTTTGCAAGAGAGAAACAGGTTGATTTGAAGCAACTTTTTTGGACAGAAGTTACTCAGAAAGCAATTTTCAATTGTAGCTACTCCTGACCTTATAAAAACTTCAACTGTTCTCTAAAATTTGAAAGCTGTGATGGTTACATGTACAGAACTGTGTTCCTTTGACTTTTCCCCTTCCTTTAAAATGTAAACCCATGACAGATCCTTTTATTTGTTTATCTTTCACAGCACAGAGCCATGCACATTTCTTGTCCTATACAAATGATTAATAATGTCATGACTTTTTAGTCACTGACTATGAAGAAAGACGGCTTCTTACCCTCTGCTTCATAATTTGGAGTCTCCCACCCCCATCCATGACACACAGGCCTGTCATTCTCTTTCACTGTCACTTCCTTCTATTTTATCTAAGTGTTTCAGGGTTTTCCCCAGGAAATTCTTTTCTATTCATTTTTAGTGCTTTTAAGGGAGCAAACAAGATGAAAGCTTAAGGAAAAAAAAAGTTGTCTTTCTTGACTTTGTAAATATAGCTGATGTTTCCCTTTTTGTAACTATGTGGGATGCAGTCTGAGAACTATTATGGTAAACAGCAAAAATACTTAGTTTTACAGAACCACAGACACCGCTGAAACTGAGTATGTTCTATATCACCTAAAAAGCAACACAAAATTAGAGAAACAGAATAAGAGATTTCAGTGGAAATATGAAACCTAATTGCTCCTTTCCAAAGCAAGTAATATAAAACATCTAATTATTTGTTGGTTCATAATAATACCTTTAAATCCAGGAATATAACCCCATTGCCTTTTTTATGGTATAAACCAGAAGTAATAATTTAATGTTGAGTTTTTCTTTCATAAGGGGCTCTTAACAAAAGTCCAGTAAAAGAGGTAAGAGTAGTTTCCTTTTCTCTAACTACTTTTGTGCAATAAGCAGATGGTAAAATGTCTCTCTACATGTTTTACTGGCACCAACACCCTTGTGAAGACAATTTACTGAACATTGTCTTCTAAAATCCCCATCTGATAAAGAAATAGCATGGTGAAAAAAAGATAATCCTGTAATAATCAGGATTTCCTTCACCTTAACTTAGATCTTCCTAAAGTATGGTAATTAATCTAACAAGTGGGAAAAATTGAGATAAAAGAATTCCCCTTGTTACCATGGAAACTAACAGTTGTCTGACTGATAAAGGAAAATAGATTTGTTGTCTTAATAACTTCAGCATCTGAAGAGAACACAGTATTTATGGAGTTGGAGATTCACAGGTTAAGTGAGGTTGTAAGGGACCTCTGGAGGCCATCTAGTCCAGCATCTTGTTCAAAATGGATCCAACCACATCAGGTGGCTGAAGATACCAGCTGAGTTTTGAATATCTCCCAGGCATGAAAACTCCACCATCTCTTAGGGGAATCTGTTCTAATGCAGTGGAAATTCTCCAATGAAAACATTTTCTTATTCTTGTGTTCTGATTTGTTCCTTTTCCTTCCAGTCCTGTCACTGTGCACTTCCATGAAAGGTTTGGCTTTGGCACAATCAAAGATAACTTCCAAACACTCAGCCCATTCTCTGTAGTGCTGCACCAGGGCTTTGGACTTGTCCTTGTTAAACTCTCTGAGGCTCCTTGTTGTAAAATGTAGGTGAACTTAATGGGAAGAATGATGATGTGTAATTCTAGTTCAGAAGGTTGACTTATATTTTTATTATAATTGTGCTATAATACATTAATATACTATATAAAGAAAGATACTAAAAATTACATACTACTTTCTCTAACTACTATATCTAACTAACTTAAAAGTTGTGACCTTCTCTCAAGAGTCTAGACGCAGGTGGATCTGATTGGCCATCAAACCCAAACAATCCACCATGATCTAACTAAGTAATCACTCTAAGTAAACAATTCTCTAAACACATTCTATAAGAGAAAAACAAAGAGCAAAAAAAAAATTGTTTTCTCTTTCATTTCTCTCTGTACACCTTTATGAAAAATCCTAACAGGGAGAGAAATGTGCTTACCACAGCTCCTGACACCTCGTTTTTAAAGGTTCTTGAGAATTTCAGCTTCTTCTCAGCATGCCATCCAGCATATCTGCTATCCCCTGGCTTGGTATCACTGGCAGGCTTGCTGCGGCTGAACTTCCAATCATCCAGGTCATTAACAGAGACGTTAAGGAGAATGGGTCTCATGTTGGTTCCCTGAGGAGACACAGTGAGTAACTAGAAAGCACTCTGTACTCACGGTCACACAACCCTTGAGTCCTGCAATCATGCCAACTTTCCACGTACTTGACCATCTGCATATCCAATCTCTAGCTCACCAGCTTGGGTACTAGGACACTATGGGGGATCATGTCAAAAGCTTTGCATAGTGTGGTGCAGCTATCTCATTATAGGAGTCAGTAGGTTTGGGAGCAGGGATGTTTGAGCTGCTTAAGATTTACTTTGATTTCTTGATTTTTTTTTTTTTTTGCCTGTTTCTTTTAATTTCTTTTCTAATTTTTACTGCATTTTATATGCAGTTAAAACTTGTGGTTTCAGTTGTCCACTTGACACAGTACTGTCTGAAATTTCAAAAATCATGTGAAAAGGGCAAACAGAAGAACAGGAGCCCATGAAAGGAGACCTGCACTGTCTTATGGCTCCTGCTAGTTGGCACAACATTCATATGAAACGTTTTTCAGTCAGAATGCTATTTGTCTTTACTGGCAGGTTCCCTGGCTGCCTGAAGCCTCTGGGAAGAGCACTATGTGCTCTACTCTTCTGAAAAGAAAGAAACCTTTTTGCACTTGCAAAGCCAAGACCTGTGATAGAAGATGCTGTTTAATAATTGCTGATAGATAACAATTTGCAAAGGCACTATTCAGAAAAGAGGTCTTTAATTTCAGCTAAAAAATAATAAACTTCAACCAGAATGAAAACCTTTACTGATTTCTAGGAATTCCATTATTTGTCCAAAACAAGGCTTAACTTTCCTTCATGGAAGACAAAATGCACTTGGGGAAAATATTCATTAAATAATTTAGTTTTCTGATGAAGACCAGTTTAGCCAGAAAATATTTTCAATCTGTTAGCTGAGGCTATGTGTGGTGAATGCCTAGAACTTAGTTGAACATTAAGTAATGTAGTTTAAATGTAAAGATGGAACTGATAACCCTTATGCACTTTCTGTAATGCCCCAAGGCACTCCTAATAAAATGTCTGCTTGCAAACCACTGTTGAAATTTCTATTGCAGCTATCCAAATAAATATTTCAAGTATATGTTCGAATACCCAGCATTAATAATAACAATAATAACCTATAGTAATATAGTTATCATAATAATATGTCATACTATATAGTTATGAAAATGTTGTGTTATATATTCATTATATAAATTTGATAAATTATCACTATATATTTATGATATAAATAGACTAATATTTAATGATATTATATTTTATATAATATAAATAATATATAATAAATATTATTGTTGTTGTTGTTATTGTTGTAAAACACATCAAACTGTGTGGATGGTCCACTTATTTCCTTACAAATCCCTATAATGAAGGAGACCAACACAGATTTACAAAAGTTAACATTGTTGGGTGATGTGTCCAACATCCATGTGACCTCATGAATGACTGATGTGCTCTAACAAATTTCCACTGCATTCTTTCTCAAGACATTGTACTTACCTTCTTGAACTTTGCAGCAAAAGTATTAGAATTCTATCTCCTATGTCATCCTTGCATGACATCAGTTCTTTCAAATCCCTTATTTACACATACCTGACTAGTTTTCCATATGAATTCGTGTAAGCATTTTGTGCTACTCAGCTAAAAATCACTTAATTTTGCACCTGTCCCTTCCTCAGTTTAAATAATGTGCACATATTTCTCCTTCCTGCTATTGTTCTCCCATATAGGAAAAGTAAGAAGATCCACTGTGGGCACCTTGTAAAGGAAATTACATTAATGTATACTGGAAAACTGCATTAATAATAAATGACATAGCATGGAGATGTTAATGTGTCTTGGTGTCAGTTTGCCTCTTAATTGGAAAAGGATGACTGTGCTTACCACAGATGACTATTTATAAAAGCAGCACAGCTGCTTATTCTCAGGGAAACCACATTCCCTCTGATCACATACAACAGAGAAATAATTTTAAGAGTACACATTCCAGAAACTTTGTTTCTAAAGTATTAATAGAAAGTTATTAGAATGGTTAAGCTTTTTTCCTTGTGGAGTCTAAAGCATCTCTAGTCACCTCTGTAGCAAATGTGAGGGAGACATCAGTAGCTCTGTGGACAAGCTGCAGATTCCATATGACACCAGCCTTCATAGATGTGCACCCTAAATATGTTGGAAAAAATAACATTTTCACACTATAAGACCTTGGAGAGACCATTTAGAACATAATTCCTGCAGTGATTAAACTTTTATAACTAAGGTGATGTATGAAGGTCAATTTTTAGTCCTGCTGTAGAGACAAGGTGCAAAAACAGGGAACTCTGAGTTTCTGATTTTGCATTTAGTGATTATTAGCTTCATTTTTGTACACTGGAATATGTTTGTACAGCATGTGACCATTTTTCAGACATTTCAGGAGTTTTTCAAGGTACAATATTGTTAATGTAATATTTAACTCCTGTCTGCTGAGAACCATGGACACCAAATTTGGGGCACCAATACAAAGCAGTATAACATATATTCAGAATAGAAAACCCCATCATATTTACTACATATTATGAGAATTTTACATTTTTTTATTTAGCTTTTCGGTAATGCATGTACTGTAAGTCAAGAGAAGTAAATATATTTAACCACAAAATCCTTCTAATTGTTCTTTTACGTGTAGAGGTGGACGGATGAAGGTCACTATAACCTCTGGGGCATCTTTAAAAACATAACTTCTAGCATTATTCTATATTTCCATTACTGCTTGAAACTATTAAAAAATGCAATCACTTTGCTAGAATAACAGTTTATTAAGTTCTTTAGAGTAAACATCTCATGCTCTAAATGATAGAGGGCATATTTTTATTTTATCAGTGTCACAGTAAGACAAATTTTGATTTTGTGAACAAAGCTTTTACACAAGAATGTTTTTCCTCAATGTTCTGTCTTCTGATAGCTGAAACTAAGGTTGTAGCCCCATGAAGTTGCAAAGGCAGTAGTGGGGTTTAAGCAGACCATCTTCCAAGTACTTACAAGATTGTTGTAGCTAGTAGATGCCTGTTTTATCAGCAAATGCAGTGCAGAATTCAGCAGGTATGCAATACAAACCAAAGGTCATATTTACCTGCAAAGTATCCAAAACAGCAATATTTTCATACAGGTGTTGAACAGAGAGAAGAACCCCGTTGATAATACCTCTTGTAGGTTGACACTGGTGCTAGGCACCCTCTGAAGACACTCACTCACTCCCCTCCGCAAACTGCCCAGAGGAGAGAAAATTTAATGAGGGGTTCATGGGTTGAGATAAGGACTGGGAAAGATCCCCCACCAAATACCATCACAGGCAAAACAGGCATAACTTAGAGATATGAAGAGAATTCATTACTAAAAAAATCAGAGCAGCATAATGAGAAGTAAAATAAACCCTTAAAACCACCTTCCCCTCACCCCTCCCTCCTTCCCAGCTCTACCTCCTCCCCCAGTGGCACAGGGACTCAGGGAATGGGACTTATGGTCAGTTCATGACCCATGGCTTCTCCCACTGCTCAGGAAGAGGAGTCCTTCCCTGCTGCACTGTGGGGTCCCCTCCCATGGGAGACAGATCTCCATGAACTTCTCCAGTGTGAGTCCATCCCATGGGCAGACAGTCCACCCCAAACTGCTGCAGCGTGGGTCACTCTTCCATGGGTGCAGTACTCCAAGGACAGGCTGCTCCAGCCTGGGAGCAGGGCTCCTCTCTCCATGGGTCTCCCACAGGGTCACAGCCTCTTCCAGACATCCACCTACTCCAGCATGGGCTCCTCCACGGGCTGCAGTTGGATCTCTGCATTCCCCAGAGATCTCCATGGGCTGCAGGGGCAGGGCTGTCTCACCATGGGCTGCAGGGGAATCTCGGCATTTGGAACATCTCCTGCCCCTCCTTCTTCAGTGACCTCAGTGTCCACAGGGTTGTCCTTCTCACATGATCTCACTCTGCTTTTCACTGGCCACAATTACAACTGCGCAATAACTTTATTATCACCATTTCTAGTTGGCTCAGCCTTGGCCAGCAGCATATCCATTTATTTTTTCATTGCCTGAAAAGTTCTTGCTTTGTCTTACCTTCATTGTCTTGCCTTCTGCTGCTGCTGATTCAGCATGATGATGATATCTGTATTGCCAGGTCTGATTCCAGATGTAAATGCTTTGTAATTCTGTGAGCTGATCTAACATTATTTCATTTACCATGTTTCAAAATGCACATGCAATTACCTGGTCCCATGAAACAGCAAAATACTGTTCTGTGGATTTGCCCAGTTTCTGTCCACGCTGCTGAAATTTATAGCCTACAACCACAGTGTAAAGTTTACGCAGACAAAAAGATGTTCTATGCCAGAGGAGCAATGTCACATTCATCATCAAGGAGAGGAAGTGCACGAAGCACCAGCTGGCTTCATTGGAGCATGCAAGCAGAACATTTCTTTTCCTCAGAAAGCCCTTTGTCCTTACTAGTTTTCAAGCATGTTAATCCATCAGTAAACTTAATTACAGTATTGCCTTAGTTTTGCAGAAAAAGACATAGATGGGCCCAGATGTAGCAAGACACCTTTACCACTGTTTTGCTGTAAGAATGGTGAATTCAGAGTGTCAATTTAGTCCATATATGTAAAGGAGCAAGAAACAGTAAATTATGGCTGCTGCTACAAGCAGCAGCAGTTGCAGTTGTGAAATGCATGAAGAAAGATCTCTCTATAGCAAAGGTAAAAGTCTCTGCCTCTTCTTTTACATGGCAGAGCAGGAGGCATGTGCTGAGCAATAATACTGCCTCCATAGAGAAAGGCAAATCTGTGTGCACATATAAAGATAAATACAGGGAGAACTGCTTCCTTGAAGGCCAGGGCATACCAAAATAACCTTGCCAATGATAAGGTATGAATCTTAAAAATATAAAGGCAGCATTTATTGACTCACACAATGAGGAAAATAAAGTTAGACTAGACCAGGCCAAAATTAGGTTTGTGCAATAAATTGCAAATCTGCTGTGGATTTTTCTATGCTTATGGATTGAATTTGTCTCTATTACCCAAAAAGGCAGTTTTAAGAAATGTCTGATATTCTCAGTTTTATACTTTCATTTGTCCCCTTAAGGTCATTTAGAGAAACAGGAAGCATTTTCATGTATTAAGTTTCTGCTTATTGTTTAAACAATAGCATTTGTTGAGCTGGCTTTTTAAACACATTTACAAAGTCTAAAGACTGGATGATTGGTGTTGGAACCCAGTGAAAAGTTCTCTTACAGAAGTAATCAGAGCTGAAATGAAGCAAAGTGGCACAGAGGAATTTACACCAATGGGTCTGGCTTTTATATTTTCTTGAGTTTCTATGTAAGTCCAGGTGCTTAATGTATCTGAATGAAGTAATCAAATGTACTGTAAAACAAAATTAGTTCTATTTCAAAATCATGTATGTTTTATGGATTTTTTCAGATTAATTATCAAGATTTCAAGATCTTTGTATTTACAAGGTATGTAGGAAAAATACAAGATCAGACTGCTTCCCATCATCCTTACACGCATATATTTCTGGCACAAGGAAGGGCTTGTGATGTAAACCATCCTGGTTAAGTACACTTAGAGTGACTTGACTGTGACTTGACTGCCAAAAGCTATTAATTAATTTCACAGCAGGAAGTCACCAAGATACCATATAACTGCCAGCCAAAACTGCCAACAACTATTTTAAGGAAGGTATCCAGTCTGAGGTGCCTAATTTCTGGGACACATTACTTTGTTCAATTTTCTGAGCTGCCAGATAGCATAGAAAATCCATGTGAAACAGTATCTGAAATTCTGTCCCTAAATTTCCAGGGATGATCACTCTAAAAGGGAGGCAAATATCAACATTTTGGCTATAAGTACATATTTGTCCATAAACTACATGGAATAATACCTTCACATGAATGTTATTTGGTGTTTCTGGCTAGAAGCTAAGGAGTCAGGATGGCTAAATTATCTCAGGTGTTTCTAATGAACAGATTTCAGTTCTCACATGAGTTTTTGGTTATGGTCACAGCATCATTTTGAGAATACACCTCTACTTGCATTCAGAATCAGAGAGAGATGGCAGTCTCTCATGCTATTCACAGGAAATTTTCTAAGGTATAGCATAGTAGAACTGATTCAACTGTTCAGCATTACAATAATTTTCAATTTGTTTCATTTTATACATATATATACAACACATATATACATATACATACAATGTACATATATACTTGTGTATACAATATATACATATATTTATTGGAAGCATACTGGGCTATTTAATAAGGTACCATGGGTGTTGAAAGAAATGGGAAAAATTCTTGGCATAAATACAGACCACATGATTTGTTATTACCCTTTGTAATTTCTTTCATTTGCCCTGATTCGTTCCAGGAATTGTGACTGCAGCCAGGATAGGAATACAGCTCTGATGAAGTAAACACACAGTGATGTACTTCTGCCATGGAGAAGCAGGTCTTGTTTCCTCTCCCCGACACCCTGTTTTCATGGGTCTCCTTTCTGAGTGTGCAAGTGTAAGAATAGAAATATTAAGAAATGAAACAGAAGAACAGAACAGTATGACTCTAACTTGCTGCTCCCAGGCTGCCTGCATAAATGTCTAGACTAATTACAGGAGCAGTCTTGCTCAAAACACACACTGATGGCCTGACTCACTATTTGTAATGACCTTGAATATTTGAAAGACAAAATCCAGATGTAAATTATTCCCTGCAGCTAACAGGAAGACTTTCAGCTTTTTAAGCATGTAGGTGAACAAAGCATTACAGCAACATCCATGATAACTGACAAATTGAACACGGTTTTAGACCTCTTGCTAAATTATAGGGCAGGAATAGGAACAAGCACAGCACAATGGAGGAACAAAATCCCACCTGGCTTTATATATGATCATGAGAGAAAAGAGATACATTGACATATCACCTTGGGACTGGAGCAAACATATGACTGCTCAGACTGGGAGAGAAAGCAGCTTTTTGTTTGGACATCCAAACCTGAGTGAAGGAGAAGAGACAGCACAGCAAGACCAATATTACTTATGAGCCTTATAACATACTCTCACACAGGAATAATCAGAGCCACACTGGGATATTGCTTCTTGCTGCTATTTTAGCAGTGTGAAAAGTCTTTTCTTGATCTGGACATTTCTAGATATCGCATTGGGATCTGGAAAAAGCTCATCAGACAAATATCACACTCCAACCCCTAGGACTTAAAGGGGAAAAAAAGTGGCTAACTGCTTAAGTATTCCATTAGATGACTGGCATGGGAAGTATTGACATGGTTCAGGAAGTTCAGAGTATATGTACAACTCTGACCCTAAGGAAAAGATATTTTAAAACAATAGAGTAAATATAAAAAGAACATTAATGAAGTATATGGGACTTCAAATTGTGTACTGTTTTTTGTAGAGATTCACCTGTAGCAGAAGGTGATTGATTATATTTACCTAGTAGGTAAGAAATAGTCTGTGGGCAGAATAGAATGGAGCAGTGGTGAGTTACTTAAAATCACCTGTCAGTGCAAGAACAGCTCTTTGCTCCGCTCTCTGGAGATCATGGGATACTTTTAGGCACGCCAACATAGGGACAAAACAGAAAAAGTTAGTTACTCTTGCAAGCCCTAATTTAGAGTGGTTCTCAGCCCATACTTAAAACAGTCACAGTCATTTTAGGGGTAGGCAAGAACAGGAGCTACCTGTAATCATGTGCAAAGCCAGTGAGTTAACTGAAAATACATGTTTCTTAAGGGAATAAAAAGTGAAAGAACAAGGTTGATTTTACTGGTTAAAAAGGCAGCTTCATGCACATGGCTACAACTGCACAGGCAAGGCTTTTAATTTCCTTTCTCTGATGATGTTTCATGCTCTTCTCTGCTGATATGTAATGGGGGGTGGGACAAGATGACATACAGAAATCTCTCCCATTGCAAGTTACTCTGTAGTTCAGTGATTAGTTTGTTAAAAAAAAAAAAATCAACCTAAAATACAGGTGTCACTAAGATAGTTACAAACACATGTAAAAAAGGAAAAATCTAAAACTGTCTTTGGTAATGTAAATATTACAAGGAACCACACTTTTCCCATCACATTCTTCAAGGTAGGAAACTACTTTGGAAGTGCACAGAAGATAAAGATACATGACAACTCAAGAGAGAAATGCCTTGCACTCCAACCCATTGAGCCCATGTAAAGGTAGACGTGGTGTAAACTCTCAGCCCTGAAATTTGACATGCTGATGTGTTCATCTGTGTGACTGTCCATAAAGAGCTGCAGTAGGGTAATGGACACTGCAGGTTCTTTCCTAAATTCAAGCATATGCTTTTCTTAGCATTTTGTGAGAAATGTTTCAAAGCTTTTATTTGCTAATGCTTAAACCCTTCCAAAGGGTAGTAAAAGTGCAGCAGAGCAAATTTTGTGGTCTGAATTCCCCCTGAAAGTACCTAACCACTATGGCAATTCTGTAGATGTATCATCCTTTCTCCATCACAGTTCTCTTTTTCTGTCATTCTGATATGAGAACTGATAAAGCTTCAAACATAAAGAAGAAGTTCTCAACAATGTCTCTGCCTTTTATTTCTCCTTTTTATTCCTCCCTTCCCTTTACCCTTCCCCAAGTGATGGTATTGTAAAGAAAGAGGATGAGAAGTTTCCCAAATTATTTTGCTCATGTTTAAGCATAAACTTAGGACTTTTTTAATTGTGTAAAGTGAATTTGTGAACTGATTCTCTTTCCATTTCTAATAAGTTATGCTGGACTCTCTGTCTCCAGTTCTGCAGCACATGGTGGCTGAAAGGACTGCAGGACCACTCTTTCTAACAATTAAGTCAGCAACAAAAAGAAACCCCATTATTAAAATCTTGCCATCCAGAGCAAGATTCATTTACTGTCATAAAGCTGAAAGAAGTGTTAGAGCACTTGTAAGTACTTACAGATGGAATAATTGCAAGGGAGTTGTTACTTGGTGTGCTTGTTTGGGCTGAGTTAGAATTAATTCTCATCTCAGCGGCTGCTATGGGGCTGTGTTTTGGACTTGTGCTGAACTCAGGGTTGATAATACAGAAATGTTTTTGTTACTGCTGAGCAGAGCTTGCACAGACCCAAGGCCTTTTCTGCTTTTGGTACTGCCACACTGGTGAGGGGACTGGGGTTCTTGGCAGGTTGGGAGGAGACAGAGCCAGGACAGGTGACCCAAACTAACCAAAGGGATAATACAGACCACGTCACACCAAGCTCAGTGTATAAAAGGAGGAGGAGTGGGGGCACATCTGGAGGGATAGCATTTGCCTTCCCCAGTATGCATGCAGCATTTGCATGATGGGGCCCTGCTCTCCTAAAGAACTGCCATGGCATTGCATGCCCATGGGAAGCAGTGAGTGGATTCCTTGTTTTGCTTTGCTTGCATGCACAGCCTTTGCTTTCCCTATTAAACTGTCTTTTTCTCAGCCCATGAGTTCTCCAGCTTTCATCCTTGCAATTATCTCCCCAGTCTCTCTGTGAGTGAGCAGCTGTATGGAGCTTGGATGCTGGCTGGGGTTAAATAATGGGAATTCTCACTCAGATGTTTCAAGTGTTACTATTAAGTTATGTTTTCCAATATTCTTTTCTAAATTTTTTCATCAAGATTGGTGCTGCCAAGTGTCCTGCTATAAAACATGTCCAGTTCCTAAAGTAAATGTGATAAATTGCCAGCCTGAATTGTGTAGCAGCCACATGACTGGTGATTTTATATTTAATTTTGATGTTGTGGTTTCTGCTGGATATGGGTGAGGTCCTAATCTCTCTTCAAGCAGCTCACACAGGTCAGTGGGAGTGAGACTCCATAAATTCCCTCAACTGCATAGAAACTGAAAACAAGGACTAGCTTACCACTTAGGAAACTGGACACAAAAAGTTCAACTTACAGTCTATCTAGACTATAAACCTTGAAAAAAACCACCTTTATGTAAACTAAGATGGCAATTTCTTTTCTGGGCCAGGTGCTAGAGTGGATACAGGGGCTGGCTGCTGCAAACATACATCCCTTTGTGATGGAATTAGCTAGACTATCATCATGACTATTTGTAGAGCACATGGTTGTCATATGATTTGGGAATTTGAACTGCTATAGTCTGGTAGAAAAGGGGCAACAGAGAGGCTAGGTTTGAGTTGAGAACTTCCATTGTAACTCATAACCCTGACATCTCAAGTGAGTGTTAGGGCCAGGATAGGTAATCACCAGTCTCAGAATCAAAGAGACTAAAAAGAGAACCTTTTCTGTACAATTGTGTAGAAGACAGCCACATCATGGTGTTCTGGGAATATGAAATCTTAATTTGTTTCTCACAAGACAGGTTAGGCAGTAGGTCATCCAGGTGTATAACAGAACAATTCAGTTTAAAATGGACCTCCAAACCCCAGCTCAGAGCAGGTCTAATCAGGTCAAGTTTCTTAGGGCCATGTCTGGGTTCCAGGTGAGTCTTGAAGGCCTCCAAGAATAGAGATTTTACATCCTCTTTGGGTAAACACTTTCAGTGTTTGAACTCCCTCATGATAACTTATTTTATCACTGTGTTTCAACTTGTGGCCATTGTGCCCAATCCTATCATCATGCATTTCTGAGAATAGTCTAGCTCCACCATCTCTTTGTCATCTCATCAGGATGCTGTAGACAAGAATAAGGTTTTCTCTAAGCCTTCTATTCTTAAGACTGAGCAAACCCATTTCTCTCAGCCTCTTTTCCTCTGACCAGCTTGGTGGCAAAAAGGCAGACTGCCTCAGTCTTCTCACTGTCATCTGTCACTAGTTCCCCTGTCCCACTGACCAGTAGGACCACATTCTCCTCAAACTTTCTTTTGCTGCCAATATTCCCAGAAAAGACCTTTCTTGCCAGTCTTCACATTCTTTGCTAATTTCAAGTGCAATTAAGCTTTAGTTTTCCTGACCTAATTTCTGAATGGACAATGTCTTTGCATTCCTCCTCAGTAGCCTACCCTGCCTCCATCTTCTGTGTCCATCTTTTTTTTTTTTTGTGTTTGAGCTCAGTCAGGAGCTTTGCATTCATTCTGGCCCTTTTCCAGCTTGCTTGATTTTATACACATTGAGACAGATCATTCCAGTGCTCTGAATATCAGCCAGATCACCCTAGACATTTTCCTTCCAAGGCAGTTTCCTACAGGAACCTGGAGGTAAGTCCCTGAACATGCCAAAACCTACTCTTCTGAAGTTTTGGATCTAGATTACTCCTCTCAGGATCTTAAACTTCATCATCTTGACTCCACAAGAATCATGGTTACTGCAGCAAACAATGCTGCCCTTTACACTATCCAGCAATTATTATGCATATACGAGTCATGGGTCCAAGAGAGCATTTTCCTTATTCCTTATGCTCATAGATTTGTGCACAAGCATTCGAGATGGCTCCCAAGTTGCACTGCTTTTATAGGGAAGTGAGAGAGCCTTCCCTGTCATGCTATTTGCCATATTCAGCTGCACTTTCTCTCGTGCTCTCAGTTCTCTCCATCTTATGGTAACCCTTCCTGGCATACCTCATGTAAAGCCACCCTCACTAGGTCAGGAAGTTTGTTTGCAAAGACCCCCTTTGTCAAGCATACCCCAAACAGTTCTCTCTATGACTGTGGTCACAGAAGCCAAAGGCCTGTCTGTGAAACCAGCCATGCAGCCCAGCTTTGACACTCTGTCACGCATAGTCCACTTAGACTTTTCCCTCTCTCCTGGTCAGGATCTAACAGACATCATCTGTTCCACCTGCCCTTTACCCTCCTCTGCACTTCAGGTTGCTCTCAGCAGCATTGCAGGTGCCCCCATGGAAGATCAGCAAAGGGTAAAAATCCAAAGGATAAACAACCCTGAGAAGCACCTCCACACATTCCAGACTGGCTGCTGGATTACTGCCTTCATCTGCATAGGAAGGAGTCTCCTTTAACTAACAGAGGGCTTTTACCCTTCATGCAGACACAAGGTTCAGGCTCACTTTGATCCCATAGATCTGATCTGTTCCTAACTCAATTTCTCTCTAATATTAGTGCTCCTGCATTTATTTTGAGTTGCTGCTTGGCACAAGAACTTTGAAGCTGACTTTATTTGAGGATACACAAGGGTACCATACACAAGGGTTTGTAGTTAGAGCATCAGTACTTGGAGAAAACCAGCACCTCTGCTTGGGGAGTTGGTAAGTCAGACTATCTCAGTTTTTACTGCACATACTGCTGGAATTATTACGAGATCCAGACAACTGCATAAAGACTCAACAAAAGCCCCTGGAGGTCTACAGCCAGCCATCTTCAATAGCACAAGCACAGATAGGTAAGAAAATAGCACTATACTTTACATAACAAAACATGGGACCAGTAGTACCAGTAGCAGTTTTAAGTCTCCCTAGTTCATCTTGCTGCTTAAATTTATCATTCAGATGAAAATGAAATTAGTTAAAAAGTAGTCCGCGAGTAGGCAATCAGACATTTGCTCAGTTCAAAATACTGTTCATAAGCAGCAGGTTAAAAGAAATAGAAGATGAAGGTGTTGAATAATATCTTCTTTTAAAAACTTATTCTAAGGAGAATGTGACAGTAGAAGGGCATGCAAAGAGCCACAAGAGATGTCATTTAAAAACAAACAAACAAGTCTCTTATTTCACAATCAAAAATTTTTAGAAGGATGCAAATCTAACACCTTATAAAAAGGCCCAAAAGAAAAACAAAGTTGTGTATCTTTAGACCTGTGCATGGTAGGTCTGCACCCTTTCTATACCCCTGCAAACTTGAAACAAATCTCTGCTTCGCATTATTTAACCTTGTTGCAAGGTTCATTAAACATGTGAAGGCTCTTCTTGAGGCCTGAAAGCATTCCTGAGCTCTCCTGCAATGACTAACCCTTTCACCTTCCTTTTTATTGTGTTGAAGAAGAAAATTAAATTGAGAGAAGCACAAAAAAAAGGTGACCCTTCCTCTCCAAGACTCAAGATGTTTGCAGAAAGAAATATGAAAAACAACAAAGTGTTAACTCATGGAGAAAGGCAGAAGCATCTACAGCAGAGGAATGTCAGTCCTTTGAAGACTGCACACAATCCAAATCCTATCTGAATATAAAAATCAATGCTTTTAAAATTCAATTAAGAAATGTGGTCCAACTTTCTCTTAAAGGTATAGAAATGTAAGAATTAATAATTGTCATTGGTGTACAAGAAGCAAAAACAACAGCCTGTCATCTAGGTAATTGATTAGGATTTCCACAGAATACTGTAAACACTGTGATCATTGACAAAGACGAGTTATTTCAATAAATACTGTAAATTTCAAAATAAGTGCTGTAAATCTCTAGGTTTGTAGCCATCGCCAGCCATTACTAACAATTCAAGGCAGCTTTCTGTTGCCTGGATTTTCCACTTTAAGATGGCACATCTTAAATATATCTTAAATATATATTAAATATATCTTAAATATATCTTAAATATATCTTAAATATAGGGTGAACAATTAATTCTGTCCTGGCCTTACATAAGTGACACCGCAGGCCATCCCTGGAAATAATGTTGGCAGGAGAGTATGGTCAAGAAACGCCATCTGCTGTCTTCTGCATCACCGTTCCAAAAGGCTGCTGCAGTGCAAGGACATGCACAAAACTCATGTTTCATTTTACTGGAGGAAGAACATCTGAGTATGATAAAGAGCAATCCTTTTCCATAGAAGAATATCCCAAAGAACTCTCAGATCCTCACCATAGCTACTTACAACACATAAAATATTAAGCAGCACTTTCTACAGAATCTCTGGCTGTGAAACCTAGAGAAAAAAAATGCAGTAATTCACTTTGCAATGCAAATGCCTTGGGTTTTTTTTTCAGATTGTTAAAAATAAAGTTAACTGATTTTAAGAATGTTGACTTCCCTTTGAGTTCAAGGTTCATCATTGATAAAAATTGAGTATCGATTCCAGTAACAATGCTCATCCTATTTTCTGAGGTTGTCTCCATGAGAGCTGTCTAGCAACTCAGCCCTTGACATTCCAGCCACTCTAATCCAGCAAAACCCTTAAGTATTTGCTTATCTTTACACAAGTTTGGGTTCCTGATCTTGGGGGCTGGGATACCAGGATTCAACACCACCTTAATACACCCAACTAAGCATCAGACTGAAGACTCTTCAACACAAAAGTCAGTATGCTTGAATCTTGATGCACCAAAAGATGAATCCATAAATAATCACCCAAATCCAAGATTACCCAAATAACAGACTCTGGAACTTGTATGACACAAATTAGACAGAGCTGGAAATCAGCTGCATAAATATTAATCTTATTTCTCCCAGCTTTTTTTTTTCCTAAGGGAAAATGTTAGCAGTCTTCTACAACACTTCTAGAGCAAAAGCCAATATTCTAACTGTAATTGTCTGAATTTTTTGTGTTTATCTTTGAACCTATCCCTTGATCGTAAGTCCCTGTTTTCTTCTTCTACTGAATTAGTTAGTTAAGTGCATCTCCTTTCTTTTTCAAGACAAAGATGTTATTTCTTAAAAAAAAATCAACTTACAAATAAACCTCAAGAAAACAACAACCTCAAGAAAAAATGTAGTCAAGAGAAAAAAGAATGGAAAACGTCAAATATTTTCACAATTTTAATTAAAGTTATGATTACTTCAGTTGCATGTAGGACACAGCCTTAGTTAGGAAGCTAAACAATTCTGATTAGAATGAATAAGCACACATGCACAGTCCTAGGATGCAACAACTTCTTGCAATTAATACAAGTTCTAAAGTGCCAAGTTACGAAATTAAACAGAACCGACCTTATTTATTTGCCATGTAAGTCTAAATGGGTCAAACTGTCTTTGATGGCCTTTAAAAACGTGACATTTTACACTTTTAACACCAAACAGTTGTCCTAATTGTACTGGATGACACCAGATGGTTTTCCTGTCCATACAAACAGAGTAAACTGAACAGTAACTAATTCCTTTAAATTTTTTGCCACTAATCCTTGCCACACTGCAAGTAGCCATTATAAATCTAATATCAAATTAATTTGTGGAGAAAAGATTGAGAACTTCTCAAGGGTGCACATAGTACTGGAAATGTCGAAATAATTTTCAACAAAGGGAAAACTACATGTGGAATTACGTACTACACAATATTACAGAAAAAGTAATAGCTGTGTTTTTAGATTAATGTACGTAGTACTTATCATAAAAAAGGTACAGAGGATTCACAGAATTGTGATACACACTTCATATTATTCTTCACTTGCATGAAATTCCATCTACTTTGTAACAGTTTTTGTACATTTTGTACATTTTAAATAACAAGATACACTGTGACAAAAGAAGTAAGTTACAGAGCTAGAGCTTCAGAAGGAAACATCCCACCCACTGAAGACACATTTGTTTTGAAGCATGGATGTGCTCTTGCTTCTTCAGCGTCCCACTGGCTTCTCTGATAGAGATGCAATTTAGTTACAGAAAATATACTCTGAGTTATGACTTTTGCTGGAGTGGGGCAGAGACAAAATAAATAAACAGAAGGTAGAGGAGAGATAATGCAGCCAACTTGGCAAGTATCAAGCTGAGTTCCACCTAGTCTTCTGCTCACAAGACTGCCAAGTTCTTTTATCAATGTGTTCATCATTTCCCATGCAAAGGCACCCGAAGGCACATAAGTGTTAGCCAAGGTATATCTGTTTCCAATTCCTTCTATTCCAGATGGTGAGTGAGTTCAGATTCTTGGGTATACAGGACTCACAGAAGCAAACAGCTTTTTATTGCTAGAGTCCAGCACATTTGATCTAGAATCATTAAAGCTGCACAAAATAAAGCTTCTTTGTACTTTTTATTCAATCAAAAAATAGGGTAAACTATGCAGATGATGTAATTATAGCTAAAAGTGTGATCATAATTGCTCTAAAACCTTTTTATTACTTAGTTGCAAATTTGCATCAAGATTGGCTTTTCCTAGGAATATTAATATCAGAAAATGAGAATTAAGCAATTTGTGTAGTCACTCACTCTGAGAGTAACTTTTGATCAGGAATCTCCTTCAAGTGAGAAAGCAACCAATTGGTTACCATGCAAACTCCCATGGTACTTCCATGATCCCAGTTGATAGGAAAAAATACTACTACATTTCTTTAGAAGAAAAATACATTAAAGTGAACAAAAGATGCATGCTTCCCTTGATTCTCTTGAGATCTACAGACTTTGAATTAACAGTTCAAGCACTTTCACACTCTTTTATCTGGACTCTTGCCTGCTTCTATCTTTTCAGTCAGAACATTTAATCTGATGAAGACCAAATTTTCTTCTCATGAACCACAAAAGTCAGGTCAGATGCTCATACAACTTTGCTCATTTCCATCCATTCACTTCCAGAATATTTAGCATAGGAAAATACTGATACAAGAGCCTAAGGAAAAAGTCAAACTTTCTATCACTCCCATTTCTGAACAACACACAAATACCCACTGTTGCAGCTTGTTTTTACAACCAAAATTGAAAACTGGAAGCTACATGATCTGCATTTAAAATTAAATTTTATATAAATAACTTACAACTGTTCACTGCGTAAAAAGGGAAAAGGCATTTTATTTGAACCTGGATTATAAGAGATGCTATCAGCAGCTCAGTTTGGCATCAAATACTGAGCTATCCTAACAACAGATTTGACCGAAGTGGATTAGTACCCGGACAGCCCAATTGTTTCTGATTTAAAAGCTTTGCAGTGGTCTTCTTTGAACTAGGAATCTGGAAAAGCATTTCTTCCAGTGTGCACATGGTTATCTGTCCTGAAGCTTGTAGTTTCGTATAAATATTTCCTAATTTGACAGAAAGGTCAGGGCTCTCTTCCATCTTTTCCCTGACTGTAGCCAGCTAAGGAAGAGAAAATAACAGATTGTTACAGTTCAGCAAGTGGAGTTCTCATTCTACCACCACACTGAAGAGAAGCAATGACTCATAGTAGAAAAAAAAAAAAGTACATTGTGTAAGATAGGCAATGACTCTTAAGATGAGGATTTTATGAAGAGTATATTATGCATCACCACAAAATGGTGGAAAGGCACTAGTTATCTATTAAAGAGAGTTTATTAGATTTAAAACTTCCTCAGAGTTGTACAATCCTATTTTCAGACCTAGTACAGACAAACACAATTATTTTCTATTTAAATCCAGGAAACATAATTGCTTCCTGGAATTTACTTTCCAGATCAGTACAATTCTAATTGTTATGATGTATATTCGTAAATGCACAGGGCAGTACTAATCCATAAAATTCAGACTACAGAAGACTGAGAAGTTCTGTTTCCTATACACAAGAGTATGAGCTCAAGTGTTAGGTAAATCCCTTAAAAATATTATTATCAATAAACTTTTGTGGAAGGGGACAGGGAGGACTAATGCTTAGTCTTCTTTTGACACCTAAAAATTTCTCAAAGTAAAAATACAACACTAACACATTAAATGTTTATTGCAACACCTTTACTAAACAAAATGCTGCTTAAAGAATTTATTTTCAACACAGCAGTTAATATATACGGGCTATATTTTGAAAGGTTGGCCCTCCCCTTCTCCTAGTATTTATTATTTTGCATATTAGTTATTAATTAATTACCGATCTAACAATATTGCTGTTACCAGAAACTTTATTCTCATTCCATATGAAATAAAAATAGCATGGGAGGCAAATGATTTAATCATTTAACACCACTAGGAAAAGTGTCACCTACATACAGATGAAATATGAGCTTCTAGAAGCAAGATCTGAAATAAAAAATGAAGCAAACAGCTAAGTGTTTTGTCCAAGAGTAGAGGAAGCCAGACAGCTGCTTTGGCCTCGGAATGCATCAGAACCCAAACAACTAGAGTAGGGTGAACTCAGACACCTGAAATTCTGTAGGTGATCCAGCACTGTCATGGCTTAGCCCAGTACCATGAACCTTCTCTCATCACTGTATACTTACCACCTGCTCAGAAAACTCAGTTCTTTTCACCAAGGGAGGAGTATCTACTTCCACTGCTGCCTCTAATGTATTTATTACTTCTTTTAGCAAACCAGATCTGAGCTGGACAAGGACCTTAAAAATAAAATAAAAACACACCACACAAATAGTAGATATCATAAGAATGCAAATTTTTACAAAAGTGTTTGAGGAAGACATGAAGCAAAGGAGGGCAAAATACATTTCAAGACAGTGAACCGAGAAAAATCCATCTGTTGCAAAGAAAGAGATGGAAATAGCAATTTCCTCAAATGTTTGCAGTTTTTTACCAGCTGGGACCTGGAAAGGAAGGGTGAGGCTTAAGGCAGAGCTCCTCTGATGGAGCTGCACTACCTGCTCTTGAATAAAGTTGTTTTTACCATAGTTTAGAGGTCACTTACATGGCACATGCAGATTGTAGACTGCACAACTAAAGAAAATAATTCTTGTATGTACACATGTGGATATGGTGTGCAGGGATGAAGGAAGCCTGAAGTGGAGCTGGGTTTTTAAAATCTTTTTGAGCCAAAAAGCAAAAAATCATAACTAGAAATTGTTCATTGGTCTATGCTCACAGATGTAGGATTGGTCTACTTTACATTCCCACCTATGCTAGGAAGTGATTTTAAAAAGTGATTGGAGATTGTTAACAATTCAGAATGTAAGTCATCCAACTGACAGAAATTGTCTGTTGGCTCAAAAACACGTTCAGCAACACTACCAACACATGCCTGTGCCAGTAAGAGGCTGGTCTTCTGTTACTTTGCACTTGGGAGTTTGCACTGGCCAATGTAGCATACTCTGCAAAATTTTAATACAAGGCAAGCATACTTACTTTAAGATTATTGTATAGTTTGTTCTCTGTTCTCATTATCTGGGAACAGTACAATTTGGCTTGTGCTACATCATTCTGGGAAGGAATCATAAAGAATAAAAAAATAGTCATACACGTCAGAAACTTGCACAATGAAAGAAGCACCACAGTACTTCACAACTCTTCAATAAATCACAATGCAGCATCTAGAAGCCCTTTACCGAGACCCACAGACACCAAACAGCACCCAGCCTGCAAAAGGAATACCCCATGCTGGAGTTCCCATGTCATCTGGCTCTTTAGTACTCTGTCTGTCACATGTAACCACCACTGAGCATGAGATCACCTAAAAGATGGAAGGTTTACACACATGCTCAGTTCAACACATGTCAGACTAATGAAATGCACCGTATGTTACTGCCCAGCCCTTCTAACCTTTTGGACATACACATTTACAGTACTGTATCTATGACATCAATTGATTTGAATAGACAACAAATGTTACACTGACATTTACTAGACCAAGCAATGTTACTTGGGATCAAGAAACATCTCTCTTCAGCAAGGAGTGCTGTCAAAATTCATTCAGCTTAAAGAACAATTAAATGTAATTTGAAGCATTATTCCATTTGCAAAACAAGAATTTTATCATATCATTGTACACATGAATTAATTTATTTAAATTATGCTATTTTTCAGTGTCTCCATTCACACAGAGCAAAAAAGATCACAGAGTGCATTTAAACTTTTAACAATTCTACTCCATTCATCCAAATATGTAAGATCAAATTTATAGCACTTTCAGTGTCTCTGACCTCTATTTTAACATGAAACAGAGAAGGTTCAGGACATACCCAACCTGCATACACAAGTTAATGGCAAAGAAAATCCAAACTTTATTCCAAACTTTATAATTTCCTAATAGTTATTCTCCTGCTCCACTTTTCACCCTGTGCTGCGCCAGAGCCTCTTCATACCAGTACTTAGGCATATAGATAAAGCAAAACCTCCTGGGCAGAAATATTGCTGTGGAGATCACCTCCCCGGCAGTAGCGAAATACACATCAAAGTCTTTGGTCTGCCTCCCAAGACAAACATTTAAAAGAGATGATTGCACAAATACTTTAAATTTCCATTTTAATTCCATTTAAAGGAAATTACCACTAAGTAACAGTATCTGCAGGACTAGATCCATGGTGACACCTAACCTGTTGGCCTAACTCTGTAATTTTCTAATGTTCTAGATGGTATTATCACAAAATATGTCTGCATTAGACTTGAGACATATATTTAGATTTAGAAACTTCCATATTCAATTTGTGTGAATGTTGTCTAAAATCCTACTATTTCAGGAGCCTAAAAGTTCCAATACTTGAAGCCATTACATAGTTATGCTTTCTCCATGTTAGCTTCCTTTCACTATCTGTCTACAGCAAAACTAGAGAGCATCTCTCTCTCTACAGAGATCCAGGCACAACCAAAGAGACTGTACCTGCTTGAGAGCAGTTGCCATTGCAAAGCAGTATGCTCGCAGTGGTAACATGTCACCTTTTAGTTGTGCTTCTTCAAGCAGCCTCACAGAGATTTTGGAAGACTCTGGGTTGCCCTGCATGGAAATATCAGAGGAAGTTGTGCTTGTTATTTTGGTTACTTGAAAGGACTACAAGCACTTGCAATCATATTCAGAAGTTATTCAGAAGTCAACAGACAATTACAAAGGCAATATGTATCTGCTCTATTTGAGAAACACAACATAAAAATATGATATTTGAAGTGACAGAGGTCACAGGAAGGCAAAAATAACTTCTATTACTTTAACAACTACACTTTGCCCTAACTACTTGGGCTTCTGCAATAGATGAAACAGTCCCAGCAGTAGCCTAAACAAACAGACATTTTCATTTTAACTTTCAAATAATTTTTAAATCAGGAAGGAAGATTAATTTTTGTTATTACTTTATTATAAAAGCTACATTAGATAGTTACTGAAAATCAACATTTTCTGAGCTTTGAGCATATGTTGCACATACCTTGGATCCCAGCATTCTAACTGCAGGCCATGTTAAAAAAACTTGCATTTTAGGAAAAGAAGCTATAGCAGACCAAAAGGCAGCTTAACTTAACTCACTGGAACTGAAAATTTCAGACAAACCACATACACTACTGCTGCAGTACCATTTTAGGCTATAACTTAGAAACCTGAGGAAGTTTAGTCTAGTGGTATAATTTTTTCCCCCAACTAGTAGTGTCTTTATAAAAGATGAGGAAATGGAAGAAGAGTTTCCAAATGAGTTTGGGAAAGGTTCACATTAAAATTTCAAACTGCAGAACTGACTCAAATCTGGAGAGGAAGATCAAAATAAAAAAAGTTCTGGGATTTCACTTTGCTATGGAAGGGAAACAGTTCTAAGAAAACACTCACTGACATATTCTAGTTTCTTACTATGCTCATGCACTTTTTCATTGAGCTAAACATACAGGCAAGCTCAAGGGGCTGCCTGTTTGCCTAAAGGCATTAATTTATGCTTCTTTTGTCCATTCAGCTGTCCATTTTCACCAGGCGGGTAGGGAACAGATTACAGCTCCGTTCCTTGTCAAATTTGTGTACAATTACAGAAATGGTTCAAGACTGCTTGTAGGGGGAGGGGAAAAATGGATGGGGGATGTCTGGCAAATAGAACATATCATGTATATGCCTTAAGGAAACGAGTCTATAAAATCAATACTGAGACTGAAGCACAGTGTATTGTCTGAAGAGATGCAAACATCACAGAGAAAGAATACTCCAAGGTAATCAAAGGTAATCAAAGGCTGTACTAAATTTGTTACTCAATGCTCATGTCCATGCAACTTTTTAGAGATTTGCTTTGTCACATTAGTTATTATAGGAAACAATGTATGTGCATCATATCATGCATGATGAAGCACTTTAGGACTTACATAATTTTAAAATACTTGCACTAGATACAAAATCATGACAGGGAAAATATGGAAACCCCCCAAAAATTCCAAAATTTAAAATCCAAAAAAAAAAGGAAGAAATAGAGAAGGCATTTCAAACACTTTTTCATTCACAATACTTACCAGTTTATAGCATATTGCAGCTGCAAGTAGATAGGTTTCTTTGTTGAAAGGTATACCTTGTTTTTTCATTTCTACCAGTACTTCCAAAGCAGCTATCAAAAATATAGTAGTGTTACTCACTTCATAAATTTAAGGCTGTACTTTTCAATAAGATATGAGTTCAAGAAGTTTATTTGAGAATATGAATGTAAACTGAAATATGTTATTTGAAAAATCCAGAAAGTTTCATGCAGGGTCATTTGGATCTCTTTCAACTTAGCAAGGAGGTTTTCAGTTTACACTACCACATGGCCTTATTCCTCTATTATTTTTACGTGAAAATCTAAAACTAAATTCTGTATACTTGACAAAGGCACCCTCATTGTTCCTAGCTGCCCAAAAAGCTTCTACCACTGTAGGCAAACTACATAACATCTCCTCATTAACCTATATAGTCCATTTCACAATGCTGAGTCACAGAATTCACAGAATCACTAGGTTGGAAGAGACATTCATGATCACCGAGACCAACCCAGCTGTAACACCTCAACTAAACCATGGCACCGACTGCCGCATCCAGTCTTTTTTTAACACATCCAGGGATGGTGACTCCATCATATCCGCAGGCAAACCATTCCAATACTTTACCACCATTTCTGTAAAAAACTTTTTCCTTATATCCAACCCATATTTCCCTTGGCACAGCTTAAGACTGTGCTCTCTAGTTCTGCATTTAGGTGCTGATCTAGGTTTCTTTTACAGTGGCCCAGTAGCAACTTTTAGGACAACTGCTGGACTTAAATTTGCCAAATGTAAAGAGACCAGCCGTTATGTGTTCAACAAATATCAAATCAAGGGACCTGCTTGAAAAGCTTTAAAGTGTTCTCATGGGAAGTCTTTTAAATTAGATCAGATGATTTCTCCTCATCTTCATAAAGGGCCAAACTGATTTGAAGCATTGGACTTCTACATTGCAGTAGCCACTCTGAGAGAGGACACAAGTAGAATGGTATTCTTCCTTGCTCTGACACAAATGCAGAAAGGAGAAAAAAATTTTTGAGGAAATTAACATTCCAAAGTTCACATTCCAAAGCTATTCAGATTTTGAACAGAGTAGAAAAAATGCTATGGGAAATTACAAAGCAAAGTGATGAAGGTTTGGGGGAAAAAGCTCTCTTGGACAACAACAGTTCTGTGGAACATGAATGGCAAGAATTCTGTGGGGAGTATGAAACAAATAGACCCTACTATTTTTATTGCACACTACAATGCAACACATTCACATCTACAGTTATTTACATGATGTTTGGCCATCTAAAACCATAGGCAATCAGCAAATACACATATAATATAAATACACATACACACCACTTACAGTGAGAAGCATCCTCCCCAAAATTATTTTGCCTTAGCAAATACAGTACTTACTTTCAAAATGGCCCTTTTTAAACAACATAGTCATCAAAATATGGAATGATGTACTGTCTGAGAAAAAACCATGCAAATTCTGGAGAGGAAATAGAGCAAGCATAAAAAAATCAGGGCAGTGAAGAGTCTTACTTTGCATAGCATTTAGCAGGTCTTACTACTGGAATAAGTCTAATCTTTACAAGTTCAGCATTTAACTCTCTCTGTCTGTCTGTCAAATGATGTCTAAAATACCAGTGACTCATTATGGTCAAAAGCTCACTAAAATTAAACAGAAATTTCCCAGAGAGTCCCTTTATAATTTTTTTAAGTGACCTCTAAGTCAATGGAAGCAGAAGCCACTGACAGTTTGCAGCTGATGAACAGTATCTTTTGGAGTAAAGTACCACCACCATGAAATTGAATGAAATTTTTGCTAATCACAATATCAAATGATTAGTGTAAGAGCTTGAGTGATGATGGTAAGAGTACCAGAAGAGAGAGGAATTAAATTTTAGGACACTAAACACTGTGTGTTGGGAATAGATATATATATATAATATCAGAGGTATTGAGCTTCTGCAGCAGAATCTGGAGGTGTTACTGTACCTTACTATCCACTAGTTACTATGTACTATAAGTACAGCAGTTCCTGTCTTAATGATACAGAGCTCAATTAAAAAACCTCAAAACATAATAGAAACTACATATACTCTTTCTTATACATGCCTAACTTAAGAATAGTAACAAGACTTCTCCTGTTTCTGGTTAGATATATCTCATGCCTTAATGAATTAATATCAGTGAGATTTTCATTGGCTGCCAGAGATTTTTGAAGTCACAACATTATTGCACACACTGGGCCTTGCCTTAATAGCGCACACAGAATTTTAGAAATGTTTGGGAAAAAGTCCTTCAGTTTCTTCAGCACTAAAATGGCCAAATTCCTGAGCTGATGAGTATCATACCAACTCTACAGTGTTCAGAGAGAGACTGAAGTACAGAGCAACATGGTGAACCTGTTAGTACAAGTAATCCAAGGAATTTCAGAGGACTACCACAGAAAAACTTACAAGTGCTCATTTCCAAGAATGATTTAATGCAACACAGGATGCAGGAAAACATGCATCAGCTGTATTCATTTAAGTATTTATTCTTTCATCAATACTTTTAATTCAATTTTCATTCAAACGATGCAGTTATACAGAAATAAAGTTACGAATCCAACAAACATTTAATTTCCTTTTAATTACTGTGCTAAAAAAAAAAAACAAACATGTTATCTGCACACCTACATTAATGTCATAGACATTTTTGTTACTGCAACACATCTTCAAGTCTATCAGCTCATGCAAGGCTCATGTGTAGCATACCATTACTCATATTTGACTAATAATAAGAACATACTTACTATGTTTAATATAAATACAGGGCAATTACCTGATCTTTGATAAGTTCTACTGCAGGTCTTTCAAGGTCTAGCTCATAACACAGCCTCATAAAGAGTGGCCCAAATTTAAACTTATGTAAGGCTGTGATTCTATTCTGTTCATGGTACCTATGGGAAAGATTAAAAAATTAATCACACAGGGCATGGAATTTTCCAAGGCAGAACAGCTTTAAACAGACAGCCAGATTTGTAGGTCTAGCAATGACAGAGGCACACTTTCCTAGCTGCACCAGCCAAAGATATACAGATAACAGGAAATCAATTTTAAGGAAAATTATTGTTTTGATCAAACAAATAAATTAACTGGTAATAAATAAACTCTTTTATTACCAATCGAGTAGCCTTCATTGAGTAAATAGTAGGATGGGTCTCTGCCTTGAAAATTCTGAGCTACTTTACCTTCTACTCATAGGACAACAGCAAAGGAAGTTGCAGCAGTTTATTTTAGCAGCAGTACCTCAACAAAAACATAAAGCATTTCACTTTTTTTCTTTACAGTCCCTAAATTGTATTTGCTGGGAAAGTTTTTATTCACAAAACCTTCAGCTACTGATTACTGGTTGCAGGCCAGTTTATAACCAGGCATGTTTTGGCTGGAATGCCCCAGAACACCTCTGCCTCACAGCTGTAGGATAATTTTTCTCTCTGGTTCACCATACTGTAGGATACCACTTTGCTCCCACAGCTTAACTCTCCTTTGACCTGAGAGTCTCTAAAGGGTTGGAAGATCCAAAGTATTTAAATAAAAATACAGCCTTAAGTGAAGGGATTAACTGTACATATTGCAATTAGGGCAAGACCTCAACTGCAGATATAGCCTGGTATGATCTAACAAAAGCAAAAAGATAAAAACAGAAAGGAGTGTTAGCTGGATTGTTAGAAATACCTGTAAATAATTTTTCTGGCTAGTTCCACATCAGATGAAGTCTGACATAAATGCAGCAAATTTTTTAATTCATTTCTGAGAATGATTCCATTTTTCTTTAGTTTTTCTTTAATATTTTTGAAATATTGATCTGAAAATAAAACACATACAGCAGCAGTCTATAGACAATTCCATTACCTGAGTTACATACTTAGTACCTGAAACATGGAGACTCAATGAAGCAGAACTCTTGTTTTTTTACCAAGAAAACTGCATAAAACTTCTAACAGACAAGCATGCCAATATGTCCCCATGAAGTCATGTCAGACTTAGAAAACCAAGGAGATACTTACCGTGAACTTAATTTCACTATATATGTTATGGAGCATATCAGGTAATGCAGAAGTTTTGACAAGGAACAAAGTTTTGTGACATTTTATGTTCTTTTTCTAAAAGGCAAGCAAGCAAACAAAACCATTTCCACTCAGTATTCAAATGACCACAAGAACTTCTACTCAATACTGTTCAGACAGAAGACTTAAATTCCCTGACAGCTGACGAACACACAAACACTTTCATACATAATCTACCTATTTCTTTAAATAGCCATAAACTTGGAGTTGCTACCCTTCTACTCCAAAAGAGAGGGTTCTCCATCCAGCACATTTTCCTATGACAAAGCAAGCAGAAAGACTAGTCATTCAGTTGGTAATTTCAAGCCTCTGACTCAGATACACACAAGATTAAAATCATATGTACCACCTAGCAGCTCCATTCTTCTCATGGTGCTGCCAGCATCTTGGGCTGGGAAATGAACTTTTCTGCAGCAGTTGCTGGGTCGCTGCTCTTCCCAAGCTAGTAACCTGCACAAGAGGTACAAAGCAGGCACCCCGAGAACAACGTGTACAGTTACTTAATACACATCTGTGGCAACATGCAAATGCAAGTCCTTACTGAAGACTGGGGTGCAGAATTGAAGCCTGTGAAGCCAGACAAATGCGTATGTACAAGTATGCACATATAATGGCTGTGATGTGTTCAAAGGTGTGCAGGAATTTAAAAAATATTTGGGATCTGAACTGTATTTACATTATTCTAGCTAACTGTATAACTGCTGTAGATAATAGTATAACTATTGTAACTACTGTAAAATAGTTAATACTTGCCTCATAGCAACAATAAATAATAGCTATTATATATTCCATATAACAGTTATTACTGCTTGTCCCTAAACTTTCTAAATCAAGTTTATTACTAACCATAATTGCTTCTTTTCATCTTTCAAGTATAACATTAAATACTCAACACAGAAACCACACACACATACAGACAAATAGGTGCTTGGAACAATGTTTTCATTAGTTTTCAAAGGATACAGTTTACACAAAACCAGAAGGTCAACTGTGATCTATGAAGCAAAATATTTGGCTTCTACTAACCCGCTTTAGCAGAAATGATTGACCCCCAGTTCAATGTTTTTCAAGTACAGGATGAATAAACTGTGATATTATGATATCATTATACCAGCAAAATATAACGATATTATGACTCACAACTATACAATTTAAATTCTACTTAATATAGAAAAAATATAAGGATGATTTTAATTCCCTCTCTGTCCCAGAAGAGGGAAGTACAAAGAGAGTTTATATAAAGCTAGATCTGATTATTTGTCTCTTCTTGCCATAAAATTAGCAACAACCTTTGGAACAGGTGTGAATTTCTATCACTAGCACACCCACACATGATAAACCAAGAGTTTTACCTTGCTTTTCTTAAATAATAAGGGCAGCTTCATGTTTATATTTATGTTTCTTAAAGAAAGGAATTTGTATACATTTTAAATAGCATGACAAAACCGGAAAAAATCCATTGATCCTGCTCCTACATTAATTTGGAAAACATTAATTTGTTTTTCATATTCTGAGTAGCACATATCATTTGGAATCGGATGTACAAGTGAGAACGCACGTTAGACAAAAAAAATCAAAAATATGCTCACAAAATTTAGGGAGCAGATTTTTAAAAAAATTACTCTGAAAGCCCTTTTCTGGATAGTAAGGTAACCATTTAGCTTTGTGCTAACATTCTGTGCTGAAATTATACTTGAAGCAAGGTTTGTAGACTGAAATATTTTTTTCTATTAGACTAGCTAACAAAGTTGGAAAAGTGAGGGCACAAACATTTCAGGTCTTGTGTAAACAACTTATATACATTAAAGCTTCTCAACACGTATTCTCAACACAGCATAACTAATACTACATTTCATTCTACAAAGCCTCAGATCTTCCAATAATGTTAAGTACAAAATATTTGCAAGGGGAAGATATAATTTGTTTCTTTAAGTGAGGTCAATTGTTGTCATATTATTGAGACTTTGACTGTTTTTTTCCTAAGACTCATGCTAAAGTGGTGATTATGAAATAAATGGTATACCTTTATTGCCATGAAGCTCATTTCTAATTGCCACTTTCATCTGCTGAAATTCTTGTAACTTTATATCTTCTTCTGTTAGCAGATACCGCTTCCCTGCCATAAGAAAAAAAGAGTAAGGTCGAGTTTTATGTTACACTGTATGATTTAATAGTACAGAACCTAGCATGTATGAATTACAGACAACTGTGCGATGCCAAACCATTGGGACTGGACACTAAGAAACAGACTCCAAAAACTGCAGTTACTCACATCACTGATAAAAGAACTCAAATAATATGTCACAGCTTTCCAGAGCTTATGAGTACAAGGACAAAGAAGTATCTAGTTATTGGATGTGCAAAAGAAAAACTAGAGGCCACATTCCTCTCCACTAAGCCAAGGTACAAGAAGATTCTGCACAAAATTCCTGCTCCCTCCTTTATACTTTTATAAGGATTTGTCTTCTTTTGCTTTGTATTCCACAATTCACTAGTGGCACAACTTGCTTATCCCACAAGTGCTGTCCTTGCTACTATAAAATGAAACATTCTGGAAGCTCCAAATGCAGCAGGAAGTCACAAGAAGCTTATTTTTTTAAATTCATAAAACCAACAAGTGTATTATTTGGATTGTAGTAACACTCTGGAGACCTAGTAATGTTCTGCTGCAGTACAGACATCAGAGGTAAGACAGTCACTGAGTCTAGAATGTCAAAATTAACTCTGGGTGCTGACTTCAACTGTACAGTGTTGCAAGCTGCTTTAAAACAAGCATCATGCAAAAGCTTTTTGACAAGTTTTTGCTGTCACAAAAGCAGGTGTCCAGAGGATTTTTATTTGCAACTACTGATTTTGTAACAGAGAGTCACAATAACAGCTTGCAGTGTTACAATCTAATATTTTAAGGTTTTGGCTTATAAGGAATTATTCTAATCATGAAAGTATAAGAGCAAGTATTGAACTGAGTTAGGTTGTTTATTCTCATTCTGCATATCCCTAGGAAAATGTAACTGGCCATATAAATAAAAACACTTCTTTTCTAAGCAAGTGAAGCATGATAATGACACGCTTCAGGAAATCTGAAGAAAAAATCCATTAAATGGCACATTTATCCATTAAATTTAATTGAAACAGTTCCAATGGTAAACAAATACGTTTTATTCAGCATGAAATTGACCTGTATAACACTGCCATTTCCTTCCCACAGACCTCTGTTGATATACCACTGAAAGACCATCCTTTTCATGGGCCTCTCCAAAGCTGGTGCAGAAATTATGCTGGTGCTTGGGGTGGGACTAGTGCACCACACATTATGGACACTCAGTGGTCAGTGTCAATAGAGAGATCAGGGCAGCAGAATTTTATCTTTCTTGAATTCAATTTGCTGAATTGTTCTGCTTCCTTAGACTCATACCTTACAGTGTTACAGAAATGTTTCAAAACCAAAGGGTCTGCCAAGGAAAAGGAGGGAGCTGAATATGACAGCTGGCATGTGCAGACGGTGCAGACTATTCCAGAGAACTCAACCAACCAAGCTGCTTAGTGTCAGTCACAGTGCAACCCTCTAAATGGCCACTCCCTGAAAGGGATGGGCAGAACACCACTCAGAGAGAGTGGTCTCCATGTCTCTAAGGGAAATAACAGAGGTGTAACCTGAGTGAAACTTTCAGCACTGCTGGCACAGCAGGACAAGAGCCCAGCCAGGGCCTAGGCTGGGGAGCCCTCTGCCATGCAACTCTTTTCCATGCGCCCCTTTTTCCTTATCTCTGAATCCCAGGGTCTGGATAAGGCTGTCATCCTCCCAGAATAAATACACATTTATCAAGCTGCATGTGGGGTTTTTGGGGGGTTTTGTTTTGTTTTTTTTTAATGTCATATCCTGACAGTAGCAAGCAGGGGATACACTGATTAACACTGAACTCTGGAGTGACCTTATTGCAGTCTTTCAGTGGGGCCTGCAAGAGAGCCGGAGTGGAACGGGCACAAGGGCATGTAGTGCTAGGACACGTGGGAATAACTAGAGTGAAAGGCTTTGATTAGAGAATAGGTTTAGGTAACATATGAAAAAGAAATTCTTTACTGGGAGGGTGGAAGACAGTGCAATAAGGTGCTTAGAGAAGCTGCGGATCTAGCATTCCTGGACAAGCTCAGGGCCAGGTTGGATGGGGCTCTGAGCAGTGTGGTCTAGTGGAAGGCGTCCCCACGGCACGGAGTTCGCAGTGGATGATATTTAAGGTCCCTTCCAACCCAGGCCATTATGTGACTCCTTCACCGATTCTGTGATGTCTCTCCCCGGGCGGCACCTCTGCCGCGCCAGCTCGGCCTGTCCACCGCAGCACAATCCGCGGCGCCCCCCGCCACAACACCCCGCGCCGAGAGGGGCATCCGCGCAGGAACTACAGCTCCCGTCAGGCTCACAGCTGGCAGCGGCGGGCGGGCCTGCCGGGAGCTGCAGTTCTCCGGTAGCTCCGCAGCCAGCGCGCAGCCCCGCGCCCCGGCCGGGCATCCCGGCGCCCACCCCCGCCGCAAAAGCCGCGGTACCTCCGGGAGCGCAGCCCCAGCCGCCCGGGGTGGGCGGGTGGACCGCCGAGCGCCGCGCCGCCTCCCGCGCCGCCCGCCCGGAGCCGCCCGCCAGCACGGCCGCCATCTCCCGGCCAGGCCCGAGGGGCGGGGCGCTCGCAGAAGCTCCGCTCTGCCGCTCGCTTCCTCCGGCCTCGGCGCCATGGCCGCCCCCCTGCTCCGGCGCGCCGTCCTCTGCAGCGGGAGCGCCCTCGGCGCGGCGCCAGGTCGGTGCGCTGGTGGCGGGGCGGGGGGCGCGGCGCTGGCCGTCGTGGTTGCCGCCGGCTGCGGTGGGGAGTATGAGCAAGGACGGGCTGTTGCGTAGGGACTTGACTCACCTTTCCCTCTTCATCTCATTCTGTGTGCATGTGTGGAATTGGGGATAGCTCCGAAGACGTTTAATGGCTAGTACGTAGTGCAGGAGGCCGTTCGCAATTTGTTTTTTTAATAGGTAATTGATTTCATAGCTCCACATGGTAGGACCTGCTTTTTTTGGGTAAGGGCGAGCCACGCGGAATTGTATGGGAGGCCGCCAAACCCGCGGCAGTGCGTGTTCAGGAAAACTGGTACCGGAGGTGACGGAGGCGCAACCAAGGCTGATGATTGGGAAAAGCCTAAGACCTGACCTTTGGGAAGAACTGAGCCCAGTAAGGCTGGGGCAGTGTGGTGGCGGTGGGTAGCTGCTGCGCCTTCCGCCCTCGCCGAGAACGTGTTTCTCTGTGCCGCGTCCTGGCAGCCGGAGACCCTGGCTCTGGGCCTGGCCTCGGAGCCCCTCGGCGCAGCGCTCGCACACGCGGGGCCTGTGCTGCGGAAAACTGCCCTGCAAAGCCTCGTGCTTGCTAGTGGCCTCATTAGCTGTGACTGAATGAATGACTTGTTGTTTATGCTGAAGGAAAAAAAAAATAATAAAAGACCCAAAACCGCCACAACAAACCCCCCGAATTTTTTATGTCTCTTTTATCAACATAAGGAAAAAAGACTGCTAAAGGAAGTGCCACCAACCAACCAGAAACACTTCTTTTTCTTTTATTATTATTTTGTAACCGTTTGGTAAAGTGTTGTACATATTTTTGTAGTCTGACTGTGGAATTCTGTGTTCTGAATCTTCTTGATGATAGTTTCATGAGATGTTCAGTGCAGGATCTGTGGGTATAATTGTGTGTCAGAAGGGTGATAAGAAGGAAAAATTGTTTCACAACCAAAATGAAACTTTTAGTGCTAGCAGATAGGTATTTAGGTAAAAGCTTTGAAGTAGTTGCTAAGACTTCTGTCTAGCATTGTAGCATCTATTTTTAAAATATTCTTATTTCATAACGTTAATTCCTTCAACTTTCTGCATGTATTTCTGTATCTTCCTTCAACAAATTGTATCCAGGTGTTCCTCATGCATTTTCAAGACTTCATCATCTATGACTGATACACAAATTCTTCCAGCTGAAGCATTTTCTGTTTTGTTTCTAAAGCTAGCACAGCATCTTGAGCAGTTTTTGTGGTACAAAGAGTGTTTGGTAAAAGCTTTCAAAAATATTTCAGTGAGTCTGCAGTTCACAGGAGATGGAAGAGTGGTGATTATAAAAATTAAAGTATTTTCAGTGAGACATGCCTTTCTAGGTGGAAATAACCATTCAGCAACAACAGAAAAGCATGTTTGTGTGGTTTTTATTTCTGCTTATGTTTTTAATCTACATTTAGCTAATTGCTAACATTTGATGAAAAAGGTCTGTGTGCACAAAGAAGTTGCTTTTATTGTTGAGGGTTTTTTTTTTACCTTTACATATTTGTTATTTTATTAAATATGGAGTTTAGGTTTGGAAATACATGTTTCATGCTGGAAAAAAAACTTTTGGGCAAAGCTTTTCAGTTTTAAATATTACAATGTAATAGTTGATTCACTTATAAAGAATCTGAATTGTTACATTAGTAGTTACTGACATAAAGACAGTTTAATGCATTCCACTTGGCAAATATGACAGTAGAAGGTGGTGCCTAATAAAATGTTTTGTTTAGAGCTGTGTAAGCAACCCAGCTTACCTAGTGATTTCTCTCTTCATTAGGTCGAAGATCTCTTCTTTCTTCAGCCTATGTGGATAGCTCAAAATGGGAAAAGAGAAAAAAAGAGGAGCATAGCCTGGGTGAGAAAAGTTTGTTTCTTGTCTCCACTTTGTCTAATTAATTACAACCTGAGCTCATTCTGGGCTACCTTACTATCTGTAAATCCTTCAAAATAAAAAGGGTGTGAAACAATATGTTTCTGAGCTTCTGTGTCAAAAAGCACTCAACATGTTGAAAATTTGTCATGTATTCAAAGCTGTAGTGCAGAAACAAGTTAAAATTTGCCTGTTTAATTAATGTTCAGTTTCTATGAGCTGATTTTTTTCTTTCACAAAATCCAAAGTGTATGGCTATCTCTGACTCATGTCATTGACATTGTTTTAACAGCATTGCAATGTGAAAAAAGCTATTCTATTAATGATCTAAGTATCGCAGGACAATCAAAAATCTAAGTATTATAGGACAATTATATTTAAAGACAGGTTTGAAAGAGGAAATTTTTCTCAGGGTTTTGCAGATTCTTCTTGAATTATAGACTTTTTTTAGGAGGGAGTGGGGAATGGAGGTAAACTTATTTTCAAGAAGTTATATGTTAAACTGTGTCTGTACATGGTACTGAGATCTCCTGTGCAAGTTTTCTAGCTAAATTATTTGTATAGATTGCATTTGAAATTACATTCCACTGTCTTTTTGGTGACTATGTTAAAGGCAAAGCATTTTTCCATGCTAAAGATGGATTTTTTTTTTTTTTTTTTTTTTTTGTACCACAGGTGTTTTGGGGACTCTTTAATTCATGGTCTGTTTTTATTACTGGGCCCCTGAACTGTGGTTGTTACTTGCAACACAGATTATGAGGCTGAAAGAAGAATCATCAGGTGAAATTCAAGGTCTTTTGTCAGGCAGAAGAACAGACAGAATGATCAGACTGATGTTTTTATATGCGCTAATTTGTTTCTTTTATTTGCCTGTGAGCATTTAGGTGGGAATTGTCAACATGTACTGTACACGGATGAGAAACAGCGAGTGGATCCTTGTGTATGTAGCTTGGATCCTGCAGAGACTTAATACCTTGTTACACTTTGCTGTCAATAGGACTGCTCATGCTGTGTATTTTGGGCTGGAGCCACAGATTTATGCCCTGGGATGCATTTGAGCTAGTCACCTCCAGGTGAAAATGCGTTCTTATTTTGGCAATTGTTATAGCCAATAGAAATCCACTCTGGAAAAATCCACTGTTGTGCCAGTGCTGGTACAGTCCATGTTTGGCTTTCTCCAGGCCTGGCAAGACCTTCTGTGACTGTTTGGCAGGCACAGTTATTGCTGCTCCTCTGCTGATGGTCTTGAGCCAGAGCAGATGCCTATTCCATGATTTTCAAATAACTGCTTTTAATTTTTATTTTGTGTTCACAGAAAAGAGAAAACAAGTTAGCACAGTGTCAGCTGTATTAGTATTTTCAGAGAGGAGACAGTCCTGCAGACGTCTGCTCTGTAGCTCTCAATTGTCTGGTTGCACATATAATCTTGTGTGTACTGATTGGTCATTATAGCTAGAGTGACTTCCTTGTGTTGAGGAAATGCTCTTTTATTTCTGTGTTTCAAATGTTGTTTTAGAACTGTTGTTATGCAAAATTGATATTTTAAAAGGCAAAACAAGTATTTTTTTTATTTAAAGTCATTTCCATTTCTCTGCTGCACTGATGTGCTATCCCAGATACTCATTTACTGTGTCCATGCAAGACATGATTTTTGTCTCCACTGTAACCTCAGTTTAGAATCCAGGTATGAATGAGTTCAGCAAACTTCACCACTGAAAAATATATGGGAAAGAGCAAGACTGTATTTTGTGTGCCAAAATGCTTCTGTTCAAGGAGATAGGAAATGAAAATATGTTAATTTGGAATTTGCAAATTGCTGGTTGGTAGGAAGATGCCTGCTTAGAAGTAATTTGCATTCCATTTATTAAAAATTAAGTACAAAGGAGCCCAGAATACCAGGGAATGGCAGAATCCAGGTGAGATAGGAAATTTATTTTTTTTGTTAGAAAGATTCACAGTACCTAAATACCACAATACCTAAATCATCTGCAACACCAGGTGGCAGTGCTGCCCTTACAGATATAAATAATTTCCATTCAAAGCCTTGTTCAGTACAAAGCTGTTGTTCTTTCCAGTTATGTGGAAATAGAGATAAATGTGGAACAAATAAATTTGTGAGGCAAAATACTTGCCTCGGCCTTTATATTTTAGTTTAAATAAAAAGAGAATAAAACAAGGCTTTCTTTATAGCCCCAGTTAGCCTGTGAATTAAGGTATCAAATCTACCCATCACTCCCAGGACAGGTGAACTTTGCATCCCAGTTTTGTCATCATTTCCCACCACTGGATCGGACCTCTGTCTTGAGTTAACCACTTCTAAGAATACAAGGGTGCAAGTAGAATAAAAGTGACCTTATATGGTGGCCAAATGTGCCCCATATTGATAATGCGCTGCTTGTTGATGTGGCTACATTCTGTAGACAGGTACACACCGTGAATCAAAGTGAAACTATGTTGATGTCCTAGGCCACCAAACTGGTGTTAGAAGTCATAACGACTGACTTGGAAGGTGAGGGTCAGTATTTTCTGAGCCACCCTGTTGCAGGCAACAAGACATTGAGTTTCTATGAACAAATGAAAATAAAAGTGAACATGATATTTCGTATATTAGTGTATATGAGATATACACTGGTATATGAGACATCTGTGAAGGTCATGGCCCGTAATTAAATGACTTAAGCTTATATTTATGGCTTGTTTTATTAATTTCTTTAGTTCTTGAATATGCAGTAATACATTTTTAGAGAAATTAAATTTATGGAGAAATGTATGTATTTGTGTAGAAATGCATTTTTGGGCAGCATATATGAGAGATTGTATAGACTAGTGTGTTTTTTGATGAGTCAGACAAAAGCATTTGCAGTATGTATCTGTTAAAATGTACATAGAATTCTGATTTGGCTATTAAAATATTGGCTTGGTTTATACACATTGTAAGCACTTAGGTTTTACTGCTAACAATGCTAGGAGACTTGAGCATTCACATGCTTGCATTCTAGTACTGCTGTCAGGATACTTTAACTATGAAGAAACTTTAATCTTGATTATTGAATAGTAACTTATGGAGCAAACTTGATTTGAATTATTTCAAATTATGAATTTGAGAAAAAAAGTCTGGTTTTAGATGTTCTTCACAGAAAACAAGCTAGGAAATAATTACTCATTGCAATTAATTCCTGTAATAATACTACTGCAGAAAGAGCAACTTGTCCGAAAACAAAGCTAAATTTTCCATTATCTTCATTTGTCTGCTATTATTTTAGATTTAATCAGCCCATTTTGTTGTGACTCTTTACCCGGAGATGACATATAAGTGTTTAATATTTATTAAACACTTATATGTATGGAGTTCATAGGTAAGCACTTTCCATACTGTAGAACTGATGGAGAGTTTCAGCTTTGTGAACAGCAATAAAAGTCAGTCATGAAAATTCTATGTGTGAAATCTCTCAGAGGTTGCTGTTGTATAATGGCCAACAGCGTTGTGATCTTGTATTCATGGCATTGTATTCATTTGGTTTATATTCTGCTAAAGTAGTCAGTGTTTTCTAGAGCGAGTTCTTCGTCTTCTTGAGCACCTAGACAGAAGAAATGCCAAGCTCAGGGCTTGAGTATGGCCCAGAATGGTCATAGGGATCACCTTCTCATTTTGGGAGGGTGATGCATAACAAAAACAGTTCTATAATAGATCAATGAACTCTGAGTCTCAGGTCCACATTGCTGTATCATCAAAGATACCAGATATTGAAGCAAACATTTCTTTCCCTCTGTCTCAAAATGGAGATTAAGAATGGTGGATGACAGTTGACTTCATTTAGCCAAGGACCTACCCAATGCTTTGATCTGGAAAAGCTCAGTTGGTCACAGCATCCCTTCTCTTAACTTCCAGCACTACTGGGAATGCTCCCTGTGCCTTTACCCATATGCTTCACTGTGACTTTTGTGACTTCTGGAGAGATGAGTAATACAGAGTCAAAGGCATTTATAGGCACTTCTTGTAAGGATATTCCCATATAAATTTCTTTACAATTAAAAAATTGTGGTTTTTTTTAGTGGCTGTCTTGTATAGCATGGCTTTAATTGCCCACATCACCTTAATGTCTTATGCTGTCTTTTGTAGGAGCTGGTACTGGCCTTGCTAACTTTGCCACAAATTTCCCTTTGCTTTCATAGTCATGAAGAGTTTGCCTTTCCTCAGCCAGAAGATAAATGCTCATTTTATGTTTTGAAGAACTACTCAGGAGGAAAATTGTTATGTAAACAAGGAATGCTGCTGTGTGGCAGACAGCAGCATTGTACAGACTAGGAGTCAACTGTTTTATTCCAAGTCAGGGCTCTACCATTTTACTGAAAACTTCATCCATGTGCTGTAATTTCACAGGTTACCTAAAAGGTCAGAGCAGCAATGAATATCATTTGTTCTGTTAAAACTGTACCCTTCAGTGTCCACTGTGGTACAGGTGTTTTTAAAGTAATAAATATTGATATCGCTTGTTTTGTGGACAGCATGCCTCAGAGACAGAGCATGTTACTGATGCAGTGCTGTTTCCTGCCCCAGACGACTTTGCAAGAGTAGAAGGTTTAGTCTGTTCTGATGCAGTGCTGCAATTTTTAGCTTACATTTCACTGACAGGTTTGGAGGCAGGTTCACCTTTTTGGAAAATTAATTGTAAAACAAGTAAACTCATCATCTGGCCGAGGATGGCCAGCAGGCCTTACTGAGGGGTGTCAAAAGAGTGACTCACTGAGTAACAATTGCAAAGGAGGAAGTAAGTTCCAAATGTTGCAGTGGGAATATGTTAGATTTCTTGTCCTCAAGATGGAGGAGAATAGCAAGAAAGAGTATGATTGAAGTCTGTAAAGCTTATAGATTTGATATCATCAGTTCATGGTCAAACAGATGGCATTAAGCATATGTTGAGCAGCTGTTTTTTACCCTTTTTTTTCTATTAAGTTAGGTTCATCATGTTGAGAATTTTCTCATGCATATTTTCTGTTAAAGTGTTCAGCAATATTTGAAAGTACTGTTTTTGTACAATTTTAAAATGAAATGTTAAGAACCCAGAATTTGATTTCATGGACATAGGCTCTATTCTAAGTTATACAATGGCTCTGCAGATTTTCATGTTATGCCAGTTGATTAAACACATTATTTTTCTGCTTTCTCCAGCTGACTTAGCCCACTTAATGGACAGAACCTATGAAAGAAAACTGCCTGTCAGCTCTTTGACAGTAGCCCGGGTAAGGAAAAAAATCCCAATCATAAACTCATAGAAGTGACTGTGGAATGCTTGTGTAGTGAAGTGAGCTGAGAGGTGATAAATGATACCACCTCTGTTAGGAGTTCTGGGATCGTAAATGTCTTGTTATACTATTAAATTGCTGTATAAAGTTGTTTTATTGATACTTTGTAGTCATTAGTTAGTACCCAGACCATAGGGTCTTCAAAACAGATTTTTTTTCTCAGTAAAATTGGGCCTCACTGTTATTGGGTTGTGTATTTCCCTAACAGCCTATGGTTTCTTTGTGAGAGCTTTAAAACCTCCTCAGGCACTGCATAAAAGCCAAGGCTGCTAAGGGAATGCATTGAATTAGTACACTGCACTGTCTGTCTTCTTCCAGTTCCAGGCTTCTTTCAGAGTGAGGCAGAAGTGGACATACTTTGCTTTTATAGCTTTCTTTCACTGCAGCAGACTGACACAGAACAGATGCTGACATGGGTTAAGCAAAGCTGTTATTTTTACCGGGAAGAGTAACCACTTCCATCCTCTGGATGGGATAATCTGGAAGAGGGGAGGAAAAGCAGAGATACGTGTTTCTAAATTCCATGTGTAAATGAGTGTTTGTAATGAAGAAGGAAAATAAATAAGTCATTTGTTTAAAAAACAAAACAACAAACTAATTTCAGTCTTCAAAATTATCCAGAGAAGCTGAGTTATCTCAGTAATACCACTAATTAGGATAATTTGCACCACTAACTGAGGAGTCACAGAACACTTTGTTCTGTTACAAGAGCAAGCATTTACACAGATCAAGCATTCTTGACCATTGCTTCTGAGACAGTGTCCATGACAGAAATGGGTGTTCCTCTCCTTTTTATGAATCAGATTTATTCCTTTCCTGCTTTGGGCTGACCTCCCTAGAGAAATGGCATTTTCAGATTGTCAAGCAGCCCCACTTTTCCAATACATGGAGCTAACATGAGATTCTTATTTTCTGGAATGTAGGTAAAGCACACAGGCATGCTATCGCCATGCTCAGAAGATGAGATCTCTATGTATACAGCATGCAAAGAGAATGAAGGAATAGGAGACCAAATACCAGTCAGCTGAATTACTGTTTTTAGATGAGGCTTAGGGTAAAGAGAAGTACTGGCCTTGAGAACACGTTTGTTTATTCTGAACTAAAAGTATTATATTATAAAGATGCCGTAGTGTTCCAGCACCTTTATGCTTATGTTAGTAAAATGTACAGGAAAACAGGATTCACTGTTACCATAAGACAAAGTCTGATTGAAAACTTGGCTTATATCTAAGTAATTGATAGCACTGGGAGTTCTGTAAGAAGACAGGATTGTAAATGAGAGGTCAATTGTGCTGTACAGCATGGGAGGGTGATTTTTTTTTCTTACCATTGTGTCCCTGTGCTTCAGAATATATACTATGAATAGGCACAACAGGCAAACTATAGAGAAAATAATGTTTTTTTGAAAAAGCAATGAGGCATGTCAAAACTGTCTCAAAATTGTGGCAAGAAATTTTAGGAACTGAAAATATTCTTAAAGGGTATGATTGAAGAGCAAAAGATTTAAAGGAACAGCAAAAATACAGGATATGGAGCTGTAGGTGTTTAATCATCAGATGGCTTTCAAGATGCATAAAGTTTCTCAGAATTAAGGAAGGGATTTGTCTTGGTTTAAAAATATTTGAGTTTTAGCAGTCTAGAAGAAACCAGAATTAGGAGCAAGCAGAGATATGAAGAATTCTAGTACTGTCAGACAGCTAAATGTGCCAGACCAATGTATTTTGTTATTTGTTATTTTCTTCTAATATGCTTCATGTGAGTGCTCCTTTTTTAAGCTTTTATTTCTTATTTTTTAATCAGTTTGTTGACAACATTTCTTCACGAGAAGAAGTGGATCAAGCTGAATATTACCTTTACAAGTAAGCATATTTTCCCCTCAACATGAACTTTGAGTCACATGAGTAAATACCATGAGGTCTTGTCCTTTGAAGACTGACCCTTTCCAGCTTCTTGGCTTTGATTTCTCTTTTGCAAAGTATGCGCATCTACTTGTCTTACAACTTGTCTTACAGCCAAGGGCTTTCTTGCCAACTTCTCCATGGTTATGGCTGCCCTTCTCTGGACCTCTGGCATTGTCTCCTGTCATGCATGTTAATCTGAGATACTGAGCTAGCAGCTAATGCAACATGCAGCTTTGATTTATGTTAGAGATGCTGAAAATATAAGTAGTCAAGTTCACAGTTTTTCCTTCTAATACTTCTGTTGTTCTCTGAATCATTATTTATCTGAATTGGCTACATGATATTTGGACTTGTAAGTGTAGGACTCAAGGAAGCTTGTTTCCTTAGAACAAGGAAGAATGAAAATGGACATCCTGTGATAATGATCAAGTCAAGGTTGACTTAAATATATTATCCCCTTAGTACTTGTATGTTTCCCAGATAAGCTGTGTAGTTCACTTTATGCATGGGTTGTTACGGTTTTTGGTAACTATTTTTGTGTTGATTGAAATATGCAGGTTTTCTGGTAGTGTCAGGTTGAATGCTTGCTTACTTGAAGTCAATACCTCTCAATATTGACTTTAAGAGGGTAGCAATTATTGCTGTTCACTACAATAAATTAGTTATTTTAAGTCAGTTGCACACACATTTTGAGAACTAAGTTTTGTGATGGAGAAAGTAACTCATCCTGTCAAAGCACATGAGAGAGCATCCTTACAAATAATGTCACGTTGTTACTTATAAATAATAATGATTTGGTTTCTTTAGTTGAGGTGTTTTCTGGATAGCTGGTTTAAGTGTATGCACAGTTTTAAGTACATGACTGCATTAGACTTCAGATGTCCCTGATTCTGTGTTACTACTGGGACAGTATCTGAACCTCGGAACTTCAAGATGGAAACAATAGAAATGGGTTAATACTAGCAATATCCTGTGGTTTGAAAATAAAAGTAGGAAGAAAAATCACTCACAGAGGGCAGGTTAGTGGTGTTTTCATTCCTTTTGATTAAGATTCTTACCAGAATTCTTACTAGTCTTACCAGAATCTAGTGGTGAGGAATCAGTTTTCCATCTTGCAACAGCAGAGATGAAAACAGAAGAAGGTAAAGCCAGTTTAATTCAAGCCTCTAGTACCTTTTAGTAACATTCTTGAATGCATTATATTATGCCACATGTCCTTATTTCCTCTCTGATGGAGTCAGGCCCTCTAGGGTCAGGGATTTCAAGAGACCTCTGACTTCCCTGACATACAAAGGAAGGTGGGGTAGTTTTAATTGCTAAGTCTCAAAATGATACAGATAAAATCCAGATGGTGAGGTATCTGCAATGTATCTTACAGATACTTTCTTCTTGAAAAAAGAAGTTCAGAAAGAGAAAACAACTTAGAAGAATAAAAAGACAAAAACTTAGAAGCATAAAAAATGATATATAAGTATCATAGTAAGATAGTATAAGATAGTAAGAGGGAGAGAATATTATGGGAATCTCTAACATGTAAATATACTTCTTAGTCTTAATATGTGCTTGGTGAGTACCTCTGGTAATAACACAGGATTTCTATCCTTAAGAACACATTCTGGTAGAGAGAGTTACAGTTCAAAAGCAATCATGGTTATTTACAATTTTCCTAAGATAAAATTCCACTGTGGCTGGTGAGAGTATTGAGAGTATAGCTGTGTGCATATCAAATATAATCATTTGCCATTGATACAGATTTTAGTCATCCATGTGGAGAGAATAGAAAATTATTCATGTCTCACATGGCTTGTCAGACATGCTCTGGCTGAAATTTTTCTTCTTTGTGCCCCTGTAATGCTGCTTTGTTTTGATGTTGCAAAATGCTGTGATATTAGCATGAATTTTCTAGGAGACATCATTCCAAACTATTCTCAAAATGGATGTGTATTCAGGTAGTGAAACAGCATAGAGAGGTCTGTAATTCATGTAAAAATCCTAATTATAACAGCATTTTATCTGTCAAGAGAAAATAAGCATTCTAGCTTCAGGATATAGGAGATATGGGTATTTGCAAGACCCTTTAGTTGGTCTTTACAGTTTCCATTTAGGCTGGAGATAAAATGAAAGACATTTTTATAAAGATAGGTCTTCACAGCTGTGAGGATGTTTGACACAGAAAAATGTCCCATGTAAATGGCCACACCATGAAACATAAGTGAGGGGTGTAGCGAGAGAAAGTTAAGAAGCAGAGAAGCTTTGACAGGAAATCTCTCTTTTTCTGCCTTAATGAGAAAGTTCCAATTTTTCTTTTATTTAAGGAGAGGAAACTTCTGAACAGGAGAAAAGCAGTGTCAGAGAAAAACTGGTTTTATGTCTGTTTTTTACGTTTTATGTCTTCTGAGGTATACAAGTCTATTGCAGACAAGTGTTGTGTACATGGCCTGGTAAGTTGACTGTATGTGCATTTGACTGGACATAATTAATCAGAATGCTCCCAAAGTCCCGTGGTTTTCCCTTTAGCTGCTTGTAGAGTATAAAGAGGGAAATTTGATCTCTCCCCAGTGTTTGGTACCTGAGGGGAAAGGTAATCAGGTCCAAAGCCCCTACAAGGTTGGAATGTGTTCCTGTTACCAAAGGCAAACTGCCCGTGGGAAGAATTGGAGGGAAGTATTGGCATTTCTATGCTTGCAGTGTGGGATTTTCCTGGAGATGGGAGTAACAGATTTTGTTATTGTTAGTTTTGTAGACTGGAGACTTTCCATCTATAATGTGGGGCAGAACATAGTTTCAAAAAGTAGTATTCTGGAGCATTACCATAATGCATTTAGGATCCCAAAATAAAATATATGTGTTATATTTAGACCTATTCCAATTTTCTGTCCTTTTAAAGTAGTGGATCTCCAGCCATACTGTCTCCGCAGAGGATCTTGAGCTTTCAAGAATAGCTGTGTGGAAGCCACTATTGTGGAACATGTCAGTAAGATGGTAAAGGCCAGTTTGAGGCATGATGTCATCTGCTTTCAGTGCTCCTCTTTTTGTTCTCTTCAGAATACCTCCCCCCTTCTGTTAACTGTCAGACTTAAAAAAAATCCTTTCATCTCCTAGGATCCCAGCAAAAATTCTCATCAGAATGCAGAGCACTTTCAGCCAGATCAAAAATCTGCAGTTTGCTGTACTTTGTCCTGTCTCACTGAGATGTCACTATTTCACACATCAGGGTGTTTTTCTTATGATTGAAACATTAGCATAATGAAGAGAGGTTTTGTGATGAGGTAGCTGCTGATTTTGTATGTAGCTTTTATGCCAACAAAGATTTTTCAATGTGTGTGAAAAGAATGGGTGAAGTTTTTCTTCTGTTGGGACTCCTCAAGAGAATTTTTAATTGCATTAAACCTGTGACCCACCCTGTAGAAAAAAATATGCACAGTGTCTGGCGAATGTTTTTTTATGTGCATGTACTCTGCAAATTCTTGCACAATCTGCGTAGATCTTTTTATTACTTTTCTGTTATTGGTAATTTTTTTTTTTTTTTGAAAACACAGCTGTTTCTGCATACTTCAGGATTTATTACCTGGGGTCCATACTTGATTATAATCACAAAATGGGACAATAGCAAATGATTAGAAGTTTTTCTTAGATATACTGTCTTTAATAGAATCATAGAATTGTTTAGCTTGGGTGGTAGTAAGTTACAGTTTTGAGGCCTGATTTCAGCCTTTAAATAATTTTGGGGCTCTGATCTCTGCCCATATGAAAATGTGCTTTTTCCTAATAGTACCTGTGTGTCACTGCTCAGGGCAACATTACATGCAAAATAAGTTTCACCTGCACTCTGTATTTGCATGTCTGTTCTGTGGGTGCAGAAGTTGCACTTCTACTTTCATACCAGTCAAGCAGCTTAGTGTCTGAAAATATTGTTACTCTATTGTTTATAATAAATTTTCACAATGTACCAAAAAAATGTATTTCTGAATAATATTTGCATGGCATTCATTCTCACTATTATGGTATTTCATTTCTGTATAGAAATCTGCAGTACATAATGAATACCATTACCTGTTCCAGCACAAATAGGTGTAGACACCGTCCTATAACATACTTAATTCTTTCTTTGAGATGTTTTCATTCTCTTAAGGCTGTAGGTGAAATAACTGATCAAGTCTTGGTTTTCAATGCCTCCAGAGTAGCATATGGGTTAAAAAAAAGGTATAAAAATAAATGAGTCAGAAATAGCTGCCTGCTATTCAAGTTATGCAGCAGTTATATTTTGAAATTATATTGAGAAGTAGTGGAAGAATCTGAAGAGAAAAATACAATTTGTTGGCAGAATGGTATGTTTTACCAGTTTGGACACCTGCCTAGGCTGAGTGCTCTGAAGTAAGTTAATTTGCAAAAGATTTGGGCAGCTTTTCAGAAGATAGGGAGGCATAAGGAAGGGAAAAACCAGAGAGATGTACCTCATTAGAATATTTAATTATTTTCATGTGACTGATAGAAATACCAGTGTTTAGTGCTGTTCTACTATGGTTGCCAGTGTGTGATGCTGCTTTATGTGAAGAAATATTGGTCACTGTCCAAGCCAATGCTGTCAGGTGTGGGTGTTCTGGCTGTAGGGACTCCACTGTGCTTCTGGCTCCAGCATTCACTCATTTCTGCACAGAGGGGCACACGTTCTTACTCTGCCTCTCATCTTTCACAGTTTCTCTTTTGTCTTCGTCTGTCCGTAGTTTGTCACGCTCTGAACTGTTGGAATCTTTGGAAAAAAACATTATTAACTATGTTTCAGAACCCAGAGCCAAATTTCAGCAAGCCTTATCCTGTAACAGCATCAGATTTCAGTGTGCTCAGTGTAACATTCTTTGAAGTGTGGGAGAACCATCATTAAAGATAAAACATTGAAGAGCATTCAGAAGGATCTTTTCCTGTAATACATGCCCTTTCAGTCGTCTGCTTTTCATAGTTCATCTGTCCTTTTTTATGTATAGTTTTCTTTAAACGTGGCAGAAACTGGTCAAGAATTTTCTAGGCACTGCATATAAAAGCACAAAATGTTGGAAGACTTTTCATCAGCACTGATTTTTTTGTTGTGTGTTGCCAGTGCTAGAAGGATAAGCATCTGGATTTTAAAAGCTTTATATTTAAAACAAGAGGAGAAGAAGAATTCTTCTACAAACAGAACACAATATCTGTGTTTGAGGTAATCTCTCCTCCTCCTCATCCCCAATATTTCTGGAGTCAATAGAAAGATGAAGCCAGTCAGATTCAGAAATTGACAGAAATTACTTGGTCCACACTCCATCTGGATACATTTTTCATTTAATACTGGAAGACAGGCTTTCATTACAATTCTTGGAAGAAAAGAGTATAGCAGAATTTCTGTATCTTTTACCCACCATCTTTCTTGCCAACAGCTCAAAGTTTTTGTCTAGTAGCTTCTATGGAAAGTAGTCTAAAGTACAATGTGACCACATCTCAACTGTTGCACTCATATATTGAAGGAGAAAGGGCAATTGCATGGGCAGAGTTTGACCCATGCTCCTCCATAAAGGTCAATTTTGCTATGACCAGTGGCATTCCAGAAGTTGTTTAGTAAACCCCTGCATCAGCAAAAAGCCTGTCTTGAGGCAGATCTTGCATTGTGTTTTTGAAATACTGAAAGTCCAAACAGAGGTTAAATGCAGCCAAAAATGTAGAGAGTGAGCCATTCATATGAATACAAATGGCCAGGACAGACTAAAACATTTTATTAGATTCAGAATTTAAAACAAGTACAAGCAAAGATCTCTTCCTTTGGTAGCTTTAGGTAATGACTAGTATGACTAATAATTATAAAGATATACTAGAGAATTAACTCTATCTGGCTTTCCCTGCAAGGAATTCCTGGTTCCACTACAGCCCCTGAGCAGCAACAAGAGTCAAAGTCTCCAATCCCATGAAAACAGAAAAAAACCCAAAAGTTAATGGTTTTATTGAGTTCCTTGTCCTTTGGCTTTCTTAAATAGTGTTAAACGATACAGCAGTCTTTCCTCTTTCAGTTATGTCGAAAGTGGCAGCTTACCAGCATAAACCCATGAATTTTTATTAGTCTTACAACCATTACCAGAGCTGTCATGGTCCCTTTCGTAAGAGCTGTTCACTTTGTGTTTATTGTATCCATCAAGCTAAATCATTCTTCTTTGTGGTGCAAGTATTTCCTTTTTGGATCAAAATAAATATGGTAGAAAAAATAACTATGAACTACTTGCTACTATCAACTTGTTATGGAATAATCTTGACATGCTGTAGACCAGAGCTGTCTTATTTCAGGTAGGTTGATTAGAATTAGAATTATATGAATTGTTGACTTCGTTTTAGTTTAAATCAGCGAGCAAGAAACCTTAATTCTAATAAAATATTTTAATATTGTTTCATGTCTAAAATTTAAACTACCTTTTAAAGAAAGCCTTATTGCTGTTTTCTGGCAGCAGGAAAGGAGTTCTTCAAACCAGTTTAATTTCTTTGGAAGGATAGTGCTCAATTTAGAATCATCATCTTACTCAGCAAAGAGACCGTCTTGTGTAGATTATTCAAATATTTCTTTACAGCTTTGTTTTTTATATTTGATTTTCTGTTTTAAAAAAGGAAGTAAATGTTTACCAGAATGCTGTTTTTCCTGATGCGGAATGCTGCCTTTGCGAAAGAACCTTAAATTAAAGTATCACTTTTCTTCAAATGTTCACATTTTAATGAGTAAACGTGAATTATATTAAATGCAACATGGAAAGAATTTAGAATATGTTTTCTATTTAAAACATACCAATTTAGAAAAATTTATTTTTATTTGGTGAAATAAGGTTTTCAGTATGTCAGGATTTTTGTATTTGTAGGTGCTCGTTTTTATTCCTGTTTCAACTTAGATGTGGTAAGCATGCATTCCTGCTCTTTTGAGTCACATTAGTAATTTTTGAGCTAAACTAAACATAACATAGAAGAGCAGGGAGTATATTATGTCTGCAGCTGTAGAAGGGGCAATAGTTATTAAAAAATCAGTTTTCAGTTGCTTAACTAGTAACCTTCTCTAGTTCATGTTACACTGCTTGTAAAGCTGGCTGTACAATATATGATTCTTGGGGAAACAAGTACCTTTAATACAGATTTGTATTTTTGGGACATGTGAGCTGGTTTATTTTTTTTAAATAGGAATTCTATTGATTTTTTGTTTAGCTTTAATTTACAGAATTGTCATGCTGAGTGGCACTGGGTTGTGGGGTAGCCATTTTATCTTCATCTATTGTTACAAAGCACATACGAAACAATAAAATAGGCTAAAAGTGGGAGAGTGTTTATCCTATGCTTTGGGAAATTCAGGTTTTTATGCTACTGCAACCAGCATACTCAAAATGCTGAACAGTTTAAATGTCATAAACAGAAGGCCAAGTACAAAGTCAAAAGGCTCCTGGGCAGAAAATGTCTTAATAATGTCAGGGATCCATATTCTTCTACTGTAATCAGTAGTACAAGAAAGAATAAAGATAGTTTTTGAGGTAATTTGAGATGTTTTTTTGCTATTAAAGGTGGTTTTCCAAAGGTTGAATCAGGGTGTTCCTGGCTTAAATGTACTCTGCAAGCAGCTGTGGATGAGCTTCTGATGAGAACAATCATTTTATTGAAAAATGATTTTTATGAACAGGACGAGTATTTAGAGCCTGTACTGTGTTAATTTTATTATGGAAGAAAAAAGTTAGGAGCTGGAGAGTGAAGATATGCAGTAAATAGTGTTGGCTTTCAAATGTCCTCAGTCTGGGAAATAGGAGTTGCATAACTTGTCACAGCTGTTGTGTTGAAAATACATCTTGGGTTAAATATACATGCTTGTAAAGTTTACCCACTTACCAGGATTTACTTTGTATTTTTTCTTATAATTGTTTTCTCTGACTTGTGACTAAAGGAAGGTTTATAAGAAAGTGAGACTGGACATCCACTAAGAATGTGAAATGTTTTTAAATATTCCAGGGAAAATCACATGGTAGTTTAACATGGAAAGGGATGTCTGTCTGTTTTTTTTTTTCTTCACAATGTTTGAGGAAACATTTTTTCAGGAGGCTAATGTGAGTGCTAGTAAGACCTATACAAATAGTTTCATTTTTGGTTTTCTACCATGGTAGCAGTATATGCTCTTGCAGGTTGTATGGAAGCAGACTTGGGACCAAAGCGTCTCTAACATTCCACTGCCTGAGAATTCCTATTCAGCACCACACTTGTTAAAACTGTCAGTATGTTTGAATGATTGCAAGTCTTGTGCTAGTTTATGGGGTAGACTGATGGAGAGAGGGACAAAGGCATTAAAATATTTTTTCCTGTCACACCTCAGCCAACGTAAGAAATACAAGGCTTATGCAGTATTTCAGTGAGGACATCCCTTCATTTTACTATATGTAATGAAAAGTCCATATGATCTTATTTTTAAGTCATTGTTACATAAAATCTTGGTTTATTTCACAGGCTTTTAAGATGACTATGGTCTGATCAAGCACATAAAAAGGGGGCTAACCATCTAACTGGACTTCATAGTCAAGAAAAGTGTTCTGTGTTCTGTGCTTTGTTGGTAACAGTGAAGATGTTCAGCTTAGTAATATGATACAGTAGAGTAGATCCAGTATAATCTGTTGTGCTCAGACTGTCTGTGGTTTTGATGCACATTGTTGCATAGTATATAGTAACAGATAGCAGGTGTGATACAGGTTCCAGAAGGTGAAGCCGTTTGGAAATTGAAAGAACATTTAAGATGACCTTGTTAAGAGATGGAGTAATCACCACAGTTACAGATCTGATCTACTTTGTTCTGTTATAGTCCATTTTAGACAAAATGGTTTTATAACCAAACAAAAATTACTATGATGGGGAGGAGGTAGATTGACATTAGCATGCATCTTTCTTTAGCTTGTAAATGATTGGGCATGTTAATTTTCAAGTAGCTGCCTTTTTATTAAAAAAATTATGTTTATGCTTTTGTAGGACTGAAAGTGTTATGTCAACACTTAGTTATCAAGACATTTAGAAAATTACGAGATTATATCCAACAGACTGTAGATTTTTTGGCCCCAGTTAAAGAAACGTGAAAAGTCAATTATGTTACTCTATTCCAGTGGTTCCATTTTTTCTAAATAATTCCATCTTCAGAAATATCCAGAAAGATTAGAGTGCAGAACAAAAATGAATATAAGTAGGTACATTTATTCAGCTTGTCTATCTGCTTATTTCTTCATATACATTTGTGCCTGTGAAAAAGTGTTCTCCCTAATAGCAGAAGCTTGATTGCAGACAGATCCACAAAACAATGCTTTGCTGTAATTGAATAGAGGAGTATTGAATCAGTAGATAAGCAAAGGTCATGGTTATTACTGTTTACAGAAAAGTTAAGGTGCAAGTTTCTGAATATAAGATGCTCAGTAGCAAATGAAAAAAAAAAAAAAAACCAAACAGTCTTTCAGGGTACTTATTTTTTTGTTGGTTGTTTGCTATTTTGGTTGCTTGGTCAGCTGTTTGCTTGGTTGGTTGGGGTTTTTTTTTTTCTTACTTAAATGCTGCTTTAATAGTGAGCATTTTGAAGCTGCATGCTCCAAATAATGTATCTATGTTGTCTGCTGGAATGAGTCCAGTTGCATTTTCTGTCCTTCTCTGTACCAAGCACTCTGCTGAGTTAGCTAACTGCAACTGTTCCTTCTGCCATAGTTCCTGTTACATCTTCCTGAGATTTACTTGATAAATCCTTGGTTCCTAACTAGGTTGACAAACCCCTGAATAGTCCGTAACTTACCTTTCTTTTGGGTTTTTTTTGTGGAGGGCATTGTAGGGTGGAAGAGCAATATGGGTTTGGAAAAAGCTTAGATAGAAGTCTGAGCCTTTCTTGTCAGCTGATGTTATCTCCTTACCTGTTTCCTAAAATCCTTATGTGCCCCTGTCCCTGAAGGAAAATGTCCCCAGGCTTTTCAGCTGCTTCTCTGTCTCCCCTCTGCTACATCAGTTTGAAAGCCTGAGGGACTCAGTTAAATGTGGAGTTGGTTGTTTCAGAAATAGCACTGTGGCTGCTTTCATCAGTTGGTTTCCATCTTCACCACTGATGCATCTCTGTGGGATACTGAACTGCACATCCTTGAAAGGTACTGAGGTTGTCCTTGCCTCCCGGCTTTTATCTAATTAATGAGCGTGTGCATGTGTGGTGTGCCAGGTCCTCAGCTGATCGAGGCAGGTCCCTGATATCATGGAGGAACTGTGTGTTTTCTCTTTGGACCAGGTGAGGATTAGACCCAGGATCTAGTTTAAGGAGCATTTAAGCACCAACAAAGAATGCTTTCTTGGATTTATTGTTAAAATTGGAAAGGGATATACAAGAGAGCAGCTGATAGAAATGCCTGTTTGCTCAGCTGTGAATTTAGACCCAGTAATAATTCCTTTCTCATGCTGAAAAGTGAACAGGGATTTTGGTTATTTCCCACCCCACCCCACTCTTCCAGTCTAGAACTTGTCAGGCTGAAAGCACACAAATTTTGGCATCTGGATTTACAAACTGATTTTCACCTGTGTGAGTAATATCTGTTGTTTAAGAATTGTTGTGGATATAAAGCTGCCTTTAATCTCCAAAGTCAACTTTATGGTGGTCCTGTTTATGTTGATATTTATTCTGCTCTCTCCTCTGTAACTACTGCTTTCATTTAAAAAAGGGGGAAAATACTCCTTTCTTCAAAGTTCCACTAAGGAGTGAGCAGAGCTGGACTAAATCAAGCTACAAGCTAAGCAGATGGCCTCTGGCAGCAGACAGCTGGGTGTAAAATGGACACCATCTCCCTCCCCCTTGTCTACATAGTCTGTGCCGAAGTCAGCAAACGAGTCTGGCTGCTGGTGAGCGGGGTGTAACAGCTACTGTGAGAGCATCACAGCAGAACATGTGCAGCAGGAGTGTTACAGTCCACTTTACCAGCAAAAAGATGTTTTTTGTCTTCGTTGAAGTTACTGTCCTGCAGTGATTACTTCATTTTGCAGTTTTCCTTAACTGGTACTGTAAATGTTAGTTTGGAGCCTGAATACAAGGTCTAAGTAGGCCACTTAAAAGGGCAAAGTAGCAAGTCATTCTGGCTTTTGCATTGTGAGCCAGTCATTAGCAGAAGCAGAAGTATTAGTGAGTTATCATGGAATATGCTGAGTTGGAAGGAACCAATCAGGATCATTGAGCCCAACTCCTGGCTCTGTACAGAACACCCCAAGAATCACACCGTGTGCCTGAGAGCATTGTCCAAATGTTTACTGGACTCTGGCAGGCTTGGTGCTGTTTCTGTGCAGCTTGCAGCTACCTACACAAGGGAGCGTTTGTCCTACAGTACGTGCAGTACTTAAAGAGAGGTACCTGCTGTCTCTCTTTAAATAACAGATGTGATGGCACAGTCTTTTTCTGAAAAAAGAGTAAAACAATCATGTAGCTGGTAAGAGCCCACAAATTTCAAACTGCCTTACAAAATGCTTGAGTCCAGTTTGCCGTGTTTATCCTTGATGTACTTGCTATTCCTTGGGATTGGTCTCATTGGTCTCATGAGTTAGATATACTAAGAGGTATGCTAACTAGATGCCTCAGAAGTACTGTGATTGGGTACTGTGGTTAGAGAACAGTTAAAAATGTGTAAAGGATTTGAGCATTTCTGGTTACTCATTGCTAAAAGTATTTTTATTAGGAAAATGCAAGGTTGTAAGAAAAAAGAAATACCAGTAAGTGTTACTCATTGAGACCTGATGTGAAAAGTAAACAGAATAATGATGAACTGTGTGGTAGCCATGGCCTATTCACCAGTGGTCAACCTTTTGGAAATGATTGCCTTTTTGACAGTGGCTGAAACTGCAGGTATCAGGGGTTTTGTCCTCTTTTTAGGTATTTACATTTAATTTTAAAGCCTTCTTGTCTGCCTTCCCTTCACTCATGGAGTGCAGAAGGAGAGCAAATATGCAAGGACATGAGATGATAGCAATGAAAAATGTAAATGTATTAGGTCAAAATTAGGCTAACTTGAGTTGTGTGCCTGTGGCAGCAAGTCTGAAAAGGTAAAATCTGAACTGTGCAAATCCAGTTTGTGAAGTGTTTGCTAGCAAATGCAAGGTTTGGCTTTTCCCCTGCTTAAATTGGTTACTGAGATCCATTCAGTATTTGTATTCCTGAAGCACTGTCTTCCCAGCACCTCTTTTTTGCTCTGATTGTGGTGTGAAACTAACTCTGCAGAATAAACAGTTTGGCTTGTACAGTTCTGTATTGCAGCCTTTGACATACTCAAGGCAGAAATACATCACTTACGATCGTTCGAGTTCAGTTGTGATCAAACTGAAAAGTGTCAAGGGTTATGTCAGTCAGTGTAATGTTACAGTAGTTTGAAGCTAATGTGTGATCTATTTTTGGGAGCTATTTTGTGAACCTTAAAGAATTTGAGTAAAAGAAATGGAAAATGCAACACAGTTACAATGTAGACTGCAGGTCTCAGCGATTAGGTCTCTAACAAAATTGCCTTAATTTTGCCCCAGGTTAAATCTACACTGAATATTAGGCATTATTAAAAAGTTGCTGTTTGCAAATACAATAATAGCAATGTCTGTTAAAGGCTTGAGATTTTTTCCCTGCCATAAAATCAAGAAGTAATTATTTGCTTTTCTTGACAGCAGTTTTTATGCATACACATAAAAGTAGACTGCCTATTTTTAAAAAAAAGTCTTCTTTTAAAAAAAGAAGTATGCCTATTTAATATGGCATGAAAGGGGTATTCTCTCATACTTTAGGCTTAGTGCTAAAAGGCAGAAACACCTTAAGGTGTGATGCACTTCCCTCTGACACTGAGCTATCCCAGAACTTAGAGACACTGTTTTGTCTGCATGGGGAGCCCTTGGTGCTACATCTCTGTCCAGCTTGGTTAGTGGTTACTGGAAAGCAAGCTTAATTGTGACATCCCTGCAGTAGTTGGTAACTAAGAGATGGAGGTTTTCTAAAACATCTGTAGTAATTTGTTTTTTAAAAATTAAGTCTAATGAGCTTTAAAGCAATTTAGTCCCTCAAATGGCATAAAGTTATCTGGTTGAAGAAAGTCCATGACACAAGTACTATTTGGTATGCAAAATATTTTAAACTTACTTTTGAAATGGAGCTAGTGGGAGCTACCTTTCTGCTGGAAACTGACTTTCTGGCAGCCTTTAGTGATCAGTCGCTTGGCAAAGTGAATGGGGTGCAAAGGTGGTAACGGTAACTAGAAATTGCAAGCAGACTTTTGCAAATGTTTTTTGTTTTGAGAAATGAGTTTTTAACTTGTATACTAGCTTTCAGACAGGTTTAATTTGTTCAAGTAATGACAGGCATAGCTGAGTTAGTAAAATGGTTACAATCAAATCAGAGCTTTACTCATATGTACCTTCTTTTACAGCCTTGTGTTAATCAGTTTTCAGAGATCCAGGTAAAAGAATCAGCAGAACTGACCCTTTGCTGAGCTTTGAAACAGCAAGTTTTATCCTGATGCTCTTTGAAATTGCTGAGATTAAAAAAAAATTCCCTGAAGCAAGAAATGTGGTATCTTGTATGGTTCTTAATTTGTCTGTTTTTTGTATGCCAGGATACCGGAAAAAGATACAATTAAGGGAAGAGTCGGTTTTAAATTAGACTTGATTGTGGTTGCATGGGGAAAAGGAAAGGCACTTAAGAGAATCTTATCAGAATCACTATAGCAACAGCTCACTTCATCATTCCCTGTATATTTTCTCAGCCTATGATACTTTCTGTACAGTATTATTGGCATTTATTCTCAAAACCTATCATTTCAATTGTAAGTCCAGAACTGTTTGTCACTGAGAGCTGTGTCCCTTACAGTCAATAGTTTGGGGAGATGTTGGGTTTTTCATTATTGTTATTATTATGACACAACCATTTCTTCTTAATTGTCACTCTTTGAGTGAATTTCATCTTTATGGTGAAAGTAGTATAGATTCTTCATGTGTGTGAGAAGAAAAATGTATTTTTCCTGATTGTCTTTTTTTAAAAGGAGTGGGATAGGTGAAGGGTGGTGGGTAACTATTATCCTTGGAAAAGGAGAAAAATAAAAGTACTGTATTCAAAAATCTGTTTATTTGGTTTCCTTCATTGCAGTTCACCTCATCATTTTGTTAAGTCAAAAAAGGGGGATTGCTTTATTCATATTGCATTTGAAATAAAACTGAATGTGATAAATTTACTTCCTTCATGAGACTAAAGCAGGCATCACCACCTTTTCTTGGTAGCAGTATTCTTTCATCTAGGAGTCATGCTGAGGATCCCCAAGTGTCCATTTCTTGTGAGCTAGCTGATGACCTTCCCTTTAACCTGGAACAAGGAATTGTGTTGATACTGGATTTTTAGATGTTAAGGGTCTTTAGCCTCTAGCTAGATAAGGCCTGTGACTGATGCCATCCTATTTCAGGTTAGGCATACAGAGCATGTTCAGCCAAACTGACACAGACTAGTTCACATTCTTCTTAGAAGTGAAATTCCATTGGAGTTGTCCCAGGGAGTGCATAATTCTGAAGTACTATGAATCTTCATGACTAGAGTAGCTTTTTAGGAAACACGTTTAGCAGCCTCGAAGAGTTTTCCCAGGGACAAAGAGTGTACTGAGTGTATGTTGTTTAAGCCTTGGCTTTGCTTTTTCAGACTGAACTAAATACAATAAAGATTTGAAGCATTTAAGGTAAACCTGTATGATATTAATCAGGTTGTCTGAAGAATTGCTGCTTTGTGCTTTGCAAATATTTCTAGGGAGGTTCAGGGCTGCTTGGTGTAACTTGCTGGCAGAAGGTTGGAAGAGCAGCTCCTCTGCAGTTCTGTTATGCTGACTGCCTCTGGATGGAAGGATTGATAAATAATTAAAATATTTTTCAGGAATACCAGTAGTTGTTTAAAATATTGCAATACCAGGAATACCAATAAATTGCTTTAAACTTTGCTGTAGGCTCCTTATCTGTTGTATTGCTATTTCTTTTGTGATGGCTCTTAGGTCTATTTATGTGTAAGCAAAGCATTTCTTTCATGCTGTAGTAAACTGCTTGTCCATCCCTACATTATTTTGAAATTTGTAAAATTTATCTGGGATTTTGCTTTGATCATACTGTTTTTTAGACTTCTAATGTAATAAGGCTTGTTCCTTATGTTTTACTCTCGAAGATCCCTTAAATTCATCGAAAGGAGGAAGAGCATTTAGTGATAAGAGGCCGACAACAATGGGCAGAAAAAAAAGAAAAACTGTCAAAAGAGCTTGCTATGTGATAGTTACTGTTAGAAAAAGACTTTGAGAAGCTGAGCTTTCTGTGCATGAATATAGTTTTGAGCAATGCAATAGCTACCCTGAAACTACTGAATTTTCTCCCTTCAGTTGTTGGTAGAGGGAAGCTTCCCAGGTGATATTCTGTGTCTTCCTAAATAACTGTGTAGTAGGTACTTCTAGTCAAAATATCTCCTTTTCCAAATCTAGGTTTATTACTAAGCTTAAGGATTAAGAAATAGGTGAACTTGTAATGTGAAGTGAAAAGAAATAAAAACTTAAGTGGTATAACATGAGACAAGACATGATACTAAAAATATCCTTAAGGTCTCCTGATCAGCCTTGATATTTGACTGTGGTTCTGTACTGTAGTTTCTCCACATCTGATCATTTAGGTCTGTTTTGGGGCCATCATCAGACATGCATTAGTGGTGTAAGAGTTCTGTGCAAATCTTGGAACAAAAAATGTTGTGCATGAAATGTGAATTCATGTGGAGGTGAAAAGAGCTTAATTTAGAAGAATTAATTTTAGCATCAAAGCAATCAAGTTAAATTAGTTCAAAATAAAAGACAGGGGAAAGTCAATAAAACTTAAAATAGAATAGGGGCTGAATATGTTTTTTTTTCAGGGAGTCTGCAAACCAATTTTCTGCTTGAAAATGTGTAAGATTCTGCCTCAGCCTTAGACTATGGTCTGTTACAGTTGTCATGTCTAATTTTTTAACCTCTCCTATTACTGCTTTTGATAATCGATTTCTTATAGTACACATACTACTTGAGTTTTTTATTTCAACACAAAAGCGATGTGTTCCCTCTGGTTTTGAGTGTCAGCAGTTAATGTGTGAGGTATTTCCTATAGGACTGGTAGAGTTACACATCAAATTTTTACAGGATTTATACAAAAAGGAGGAAGGCTAAAAGGGCAGGCAAAGAAGAGGTGGAAAAATAGAGTTCTGTTTATTTTTAAAAGGAAATTTCTGTCAATAATGATTGCTTTTCCAGGATTGTTTTCTTTGACACTGATGTATAAGCAATGCCTCTGGGTCCATTTAAAATGTAGATGATTTTCCCCAAGGCTTGTGGCTTGAAATGACAAACAAAGGGAGAGTTTTGGGGGACAACCTTCCAGTTTCCAAGCTAAGCCTGCTTGGAATCCATTTGATCATTATGCGCTGTAGCTGAAAAAATGTGCCTGGAAAGAAAAAAACACGGCATTGTTAATATTCTTCTCAACCCTGTATATGACTCATGTAAAATGTGGAGAAAAGAAGAGAGGAAGTGTAGGATGTGTGGATCCTTACAAGATGCTTTATCATTAGGTCAGGTAAAGGTGGATAAAGGAAGGATCTCTTCATTCTGTTTCAGAGATCAGGGGAGAATCGGGAAGAGAGAATTAATGTCTTGTACAAGGATAGCTTTTGGGAGTACCAGGAATTGGACTGGCCTTTAAGAAAGCCACAGAGTACAAAATGGAATTTGTGATCAACAAAGAATGGGAACCAACATGCTGAGCTGGTTTTCCCTCTATACCCCCCAGGAAGAGTTGAGCACAGCTCTTCCTCATGGTATGTCACTTCTACAGCACTTTCTCTTCTGTAGTGCAGCAAAATTTCCTTCACCATCTTCCTCATTTGTGACTGTCCCCAAAACAATTAAGTGCCCTCTATCAACCTAGGAAAAAGAATGCAGACCAGCAAGGGGTGGTTCTGTTTGCTCTCAGGTTTGCTGCATTACTTCCCTTGAGAAGACAGGGTATGTGAAAGCAGCTGGGGTGATCACCACTTGACGGCACAAACAAAATTGCAAGACTGAAATAAATGAATAGGGCAGGAATTCAGCTTTTCTGCAGTGTGTGAGGGCACCAATATAAATAAGTCATGCTTGCTGTAGTAGTACAGCACCCCATGAAGCACTCTCAGCATCTGTTAAACTTTTTTATTTTTTAGTTTCTTTCACACAGTATGAGTACCCCAGCACTGAAAATAATGAGCAGTAGGGCTTTATGTGGTAACTTGGTGATCTGACAATGTAGCCCTATGTGCTGGCCTATTTGTGAGCCATGTACTTGCTTGGCTAAAAATGTTCTGGTTGCCTTCTATTGAGGCTGTACACTCCTTCTATGTCTTCCAAGTTATAATCATTTTGCAAGTATAATACAACTATTAGTGAAAATCCAGTTTCTGGACTGCATAATTTGAACAACTTTTAAAAATAAAAACAATTCTCTTGAGTATTGCATTGTCTGCTGTTAAATTCACAATGAGCTTGATATTTCAGGCTCTCCCTGTATTACAGATATTTCTGGTTTTATTCCCCATGGAGGCAGATGTTCTCATTCAATGACTGGAAGGATGACCATATTGATTCTTTAGCCATTAACATTAAAGTGTACCAACAGCTTCTCTAATGCTGTTACAGTTCCTTTTTGTTTTTTCTGAGCACATTACAAGAATCTTGGGCTTCTCAGGTTTTTTATTAGTTCTCAGAAAAATGAATTTCAGCACCCGGCATCTGCAAAATAACCTTCTGGTCTCTCCATTAAACACACAGCAGTTGCTAGCAACTTCCTTTATTTAATTCATTCTGAATCCTCTTCTTTTTCTGTAGTTTTAACTTCCTTCTGTCTTTTCATCTGTCCCTGAACATATTGCCTTGCTTAATTATATCCTGTTTGGTGGACAGAGAGAAGGAGGAGGATGTTAATGCTTGTCAAGTGATGAGCAACCTCCTCTTTTTCCTGATTCCATTTCAAATATAAGTGCCTGCCACAACATTTGGTTGACTTGTTAACTGTACAAAACAGATACTCTTGTTGGTTTATCTTCTCAGCTAGTACAACAGAGACAGAGCTTATCGCAGCATTAACAATTAAATCAGAAACAATTAAAGTTTGCCTTGTAGTTGTTTCCCTTTCACTTCCAATTCTCCTACGACATCATGGATTAATGGAAGTGTCTAGTGTTGAGGGGTCTTGTACATGCATATATATTGCATTCATGCACCAGTCCCCTCTTCATTCCCATGCAACTGACTTGTAATTAATTGTTAGAATTAAGTAGAAAATTACTTTGTTGAGAAGAACTTTGCTTTTTTATTTGCATAGCACCTAGGGCAGGCAAGACCTGATTTCACAGAATCACAGAATAATGAGGTTGGAAGAGACCTCTAAGATCATCAAGTCCAACCTATGCTCTAACACCTCAACTAGACTATAGCACCAAGGGCCATGTCCAGTCTTCTTGTAAACACTTCCAGAGATGGTGATTCTACCACCTCCCTGAGAAAACAATTCCAGTGCTTTATTATTCTTTCGGTGAAAATTTTTTTCCTAATATCCAACCTATACCTTCCCTGATGTAGCTTGAGACTGTGTCCTCTTGTTTTTTCAGTTACTGCCTGGTGAAAGAGACCGACCCCCACTTGTCTACAACCTCCCTTCAGGAAGTTGTAGAGAGCAATAAGGTCACGTCTAAGCCTCCTCTTCTCCAGGCTAAACAACCCCAGTTCCTTCAAACGTTGCTCATAGGGCTTGTATTTCAAACCCCTCACCAGCCTCGTTGCCTCCTCTGGATGCGCTCAAGCATCTCAACGTCCTTCCCAAACTGAGGGGCCAGAACTGGACACAGCACGCAAGGTGTGGCCTCATCAGTGCCAAGTATGTGAGAAGAATGACCTCCCTGCACCTGGTGGTCACACAATTCCTAATGCAGGCCGGGATGCCAGTGGCTTTCTTGGCCACCAGGGCACACTGCTGGCTCATATTCAACCAGCTGTTGACCAGCACCCCCAGGTTCTTTCCACCTGAACACTGTCTGGCCACACTGTCCCAGCTTGTAACGTTGTAGGGGATTTTTGTGGCCAAAATGTAGAACTCGGCACTTAGACTTATTAAACTTCATGCTGTTGGACTCTGCCCATCCATCCAACTGATCTAAGTCTCTCTGAAGAGTCCTCCTTCCATCCAGCAGATCAACACAAGCTCCCAGCTTAGTGTCGTCTGCAAATTTACTAATGAAGGACTCAATCCCCTCCTCCATGTTGTCAATAAAGATATTGAACAGAACTGGTCCCAGCACAGACCCCAGAGGGACACCACTGGTGACTGGCCCCAGCTGGATGCAGCACCGCTCACCACCACTGTCTGGGCCCAGCTATCCATCCAGTTCCTAACCCAGCAAAGAGTGCTTCTGTCCAAGCCATTGGCTGCCAGCTTTTCCAGCAGTGTGCTGCGGGAGACAGTGCCAAAGGCCTTGCTGAAGTCCAGGTACACAACATCCACAGCCTTTCCTGTATCCACCAGGCAGGTCACCTCGTCATAGAAGGAGACCGGGTTGGTCAGACATGACCTACCCTTCTAAACCCGTGCTGACTGGGTCTAATACCCTGGCCATGCTTTAAGTGCTGTGTGATGGCACTCGGTATGAACTCTTCCATTATCTTACCTGGTAATGAGGTCAGGCTAACTGGTCTGTAATTACCAGGATCCTCCTTCCTACCTTTTTTGTAAACGGGTGTCACATTGGCCAGCTTCCAGTCATCTGGAGCCTTGCCAATGAGGCACGACTCTTGATTTGAGCATAAATATCAGTATAAAGATCTTTATAGTAACATACATACAGTAATTATATCTGAAAAAAGCTGTGGTTGTCATACACACACACATACACATGCAAAAATCAGTCCCAGCCCATAAAAGCTGGTGTGCAGATCTTTTACAAGCTTTTATAACATGCCTCTGGATTTTGTGCATATTGATCCAGCAATGAGTGTTGATTGAGGATCGGCTTCATTATGTTTCTAGGCTGTATTGTATCCCTGTTAGGCCTTTTGCTGTCCAAATACAGTTTTACTTTGAAACCTAGAAGATTCCATTACAGTAATCCCAAGGTGCAGGGAGTATGGTGTGGTGGAATGCTCTCTCACTGTGGTGTACTCAAGAGAATAAACAGAGCTGTGAAAAAAGTTGAATATTCAAATGCATTAAAAACAGCTGGTTGGGTGTTTTGTTGTTGTTGTTGTTGTTTGAATACTTTCTTTTCATTTGCAAAGATTGCATCAATAGAAAGCCTAAATATTTGAGAGCATCAGCATCATGCTTTTTGGTCTGTTGTTTTCCACTCGTGAAACAATATTAAGCATTTAATGAAACTTTAAAATATGTTGGCAGCATTATTGCTGGGTGCTGGTGTTCCAGCTGGACTCTTCTTAAATGGCTGGTGAAAGAGTCTGTAGCAATTAGATAATTTTTTCAACAAAGTATGATTAAATCCAAATTCCTGTAACTGAAAGCATTTGTCCATGACACTGGACTTTAGTGAAAGCAAATGTACATTATTGCTACTCTCAGTATTTGAACTCCAGAGAGAAGTAAATGGAAGGCAATTACAGCATCAGAATGCATGCTTGTAATTTAATATTCAAAGCATGCTTTTCTTTTGCTATTCTAATTTAATGGGGAGGTTTCCATGCCACTTACAAGCACTTACATTTAGACCCTGTAGTTGTTTAGATCCACTTTTGGCATGGCTGTCTTCTTCATTCTGAAGGCTTCTAGCTGCAGTACTTTATCAGCCTTGGTCACGTGTGTAGTCCTCAGTGATCGACAAGAGATTTACTGAGGGGGAAGGAGGTTGGTGGCCACATTAATCTTATAAACATTCTGGAAAGCATGCTCACTCAGATGGAAGAGTCTACCCTGCCTCTAAATGGTGCTGCAGTTTGGCTTGGGGCTGCAAGCATCTGCACATGAGCTCAGCTCAGTCATGGGTGTTCTTTACAGAAAGTGGCAGTCATTTCTGTGCTGGGGACTGAGATCAGTTTTCGTTTGAATTGAGAAAGACTGCATGCATCTCTTCACATGGGGTTTGAAATTCAGCTCAGGACCAAGGCAGCAGCTCCTACCACTGAACTTTTAACTGATGCTTGAATGTTTGCCAAAACTAAAGTTCCATGTGCTTTTTGTCACCATTTGTTCAAATATAGAGCAAAGTGCATGTGTCTGAATAAGAATGGAATGAAATTAAAAGTATTTTACAAATTTTACAAATTGGTTGAGCACTGGAGTGGTTTGCCTTGGAAGACTGCTGAAGTTATGGCATGAGGTGTCTCAGAATAGATTAAACTGGTGCAGCAGGGCAAGGAAAGGCTTTCCAGCAGTTTCCCCATGCATGAGGTATGCCTCACTGATAAAGCAATTCTGAGGCAAATGGAGCATGCAGCAGCCCAGGAATGACCTTGTGCTAAGGCATAATGAATTCTTAACTGGTGAAGTGAGGCATGATTTGGGAAGGGTGAGAGACACCAGATTATACAAACTCCAAAGTTTTAGATGCAGTTATATTTTGATGTAATTATGATACTTGACATCACCAGTCATAGCTCTTTGACAAGCACAGCAACATTATACATCAAAATGTTATACAGTGTAATCTTACACAATCAGAAGGACAATGTCAAAAAATACTACAGTATTTACACCAGTCTCAGTTGGCCTTCATAAATATGCCAAACTGTTATTTTTTGTTGTTCTTTTTTTTCAAGAAAAAAGCAGTAGGCTTTCTGGAAAGTGAGAAGTTTAAATAATATGCATATGTAAAAAAGTCAGATTCCCCTTTGTACATACTATTAATGTGTCAAAGTTTGGTTTCTCTTACTTGAAAGGGCTGTCTGTAGCTCTTCAGAGAGCGGTGATTGACTGCCAAGTCAAACATTGAGAAATTTATGTCTGAGTTCACAAATGGTGAGGTTTTGAAACTCATAGTTGGGTTGATTACAGAATTGGTTTCTGTGGTAGCAGAGTCATATTGTCACCAGAATGTTTTTTCATCTTTAGGTTTCGGCATAGCCCAAATTCCTGGTACTTAAGAGACTGGACCATTCACAGCTGGATCAGACAGTGCTTAAAATACAGCGCTCAAGATAAAGCCTTATACACAATACAAAACAAGGTAAGTTTTACCAAAAAACAGACACAAATATATTAGATCAGCTTTTGATTCAAGTGTGGCTTGACAGGAATTCCTGTTGCAGCCAGGTTCTGTAGACCATAGTTTGAAGTTCAGCTTTCTTTGTCCAATACAAATTACTATTCCACTTGAATTTTAGCGATAGCTTATTTACAGCTTTTAAATTCTCTCTTTTCTCAGAAAGCTTTTTGGTTTTAAATAGTGTTGGTGTCCAAAACATGTTAATTGCAGGAGAGGCATAATAACATGATAGGCAGTGCCATTCCTTGTCTGAAAGGCTCAGATAAAATACTAAAACAAATCCAGTGCATCAGAAGTTGGTTGGCCTACATCACAGGAGCCATGTTTATCTCTTGTGTTGCTTGACTGTGCATTGCATCAATGTGCAGTGTTGTGGTTCTGCTCTTTCTGGTATCTGCAGCGCTGTGCTTGGGAAAACTTGAACAGCACACTTGCACACAACTTCTTTTCCTTTTCTTCAGGTTCAGTATGGAATTTTTCCAGATAATTTTACATTCAATATTTTGTTGGATTGCTTTATAAAGCAGAAGAAATATGAAGGTAAGAAAACACATACCAATACTGCACCCGTAGTTATATGCTCTTATGTTTACAGAGCTTTTCTTTAAACTAAAGACTTGTAACCATATTTTTTCTGAAATCATCATAAAACACAACTTCACCTTCTCTTGAAGGATTTTCTGCATGTTTTTCTCTCGTTTTTGTTGGGATTTTATTAGTTTTATAGTTTTGAATCTTGCGTGATTCACAGTTCCTACTGTTATTGATCTTATTGCAAGTGTAAACCATCTTCTTCAGTCTGACATATGTGGTAATGATATGATAGAACTTATTAGTGACAATTAGAGTGTTACCAGAATCAAAATGTGTGTTGGTATTCATCTTCCATACACTGAGCTGTTCAAAAAGCTACATATATAAACTATTTGTGTAGGCTTTCTGACTGTCAGTAGAGCAAGCCACCTATGCTGAATTGCCATATTGGAGCTACCTTTCATTATTGACTGTCCAAGTGTTTGGATGAGTCCTCTCATGTTTCACGACAGATACTAATTTTAATGACTGTTTTTAATTTCACTTCAGGTTTTCTAGTACTGTAAATTTGCAGTAAGGTTTCCTTTGCATAAAGCTCTTATAAAACAGATAACAGAAAGGAACTGAAAGATTTTGCTAAACAGTAAATTAATACATGTATTTTTTTTTACTTTGAGATATACGTCCTCTATATTTGAATTCCCCTTTATTTTATCCATATTTCTTTTCTGTGTAAAACTGAAGGCCTTTTTCCAAACTGTCCTTCCTGACAGGGAGTGTCACTGGAGCTATATGTAGAGCTCCTCTAGAGCATTGTTTGCTGAATAGACCACTGTGGATGATCTGTGACAACTCTTCTCATCCCTTGTACTCCTGTCACCCTAAGGCTAATGAAGTTAAGCCAGTCTTCTCTTGTTTGTAATCAAAACACAAGAACAAAGAAATTATTTTTAATTTTTTTTAATGATTGAAGAGCTGAGGAAAAAAGAGCCAGCTGAAATGTGTAGCGCTAAGATGATTTTAAGAACTCCTTGGCTGTAGTTTCATGCTATTCAACCCATTCTTCCTTCTTGCAGTGTGTTTGAGCAACCCAAAGGAATAAGAGTAATTCTGTAGGTGTATTCTAGTTACAATAAATGTTTTACTTTCTCTTTAACTATTTCAAAGCATACTGCAGCAATAAAGTGTCACTGAACGTGAGTGGGTACAAAAGGAAGATATGTTTTGGAAGCTATGTTGATTAAGTATCGTTTTCCTCCATAGATGCTATGTCAGTAGTTACAGAGATCATGCTCCAAGAAAGTTTTGATGAATTATCAACACAGCTTCTTTCTCTCTATGTTTTATACCAGTACATGGCAACCAAGTCTGAGCATACGGTAAGCTGACCACACTCAGAAAGATACACAGAGCCTCTGCTTCCAAGTGTTGTGATGCAGTCAATTAGACATTCAATCATGAACATATTTTATATCCCCTAAGTTTACCTGGGGAAAAAAATGCTCCATTTTCTCATTATTTTTGCTACTGCAGAAGAAAGAAAGAAAGAAAGAAAGGAAAAAAGAAACAACCAAGTACGAAAACCATCAAATCACTTGTCGCCCCTTTTGCTCCTTTCTCTGAAAGGGAGGGTGTGTAGGGATTTTCAGATGTAATGTATGAACATTTGAAGGACGTGAATTTGATACTTCAGTTCAAAGCAGACTCTATGACTTGCCACAAAAACCAATGTCACCTATTGTATAGGACCCCATTAAGCTGAGTATTGCTCACCATTAGAGCTTGATAATGATCATGTTGCAGAATTATAAAGCATTTTTACTAGATTTTTTTGTATCCCAGTTGACTTTGGGTGTTTTGCTTCTTACTGCATATCTGTTTTAAAATTTATTTTGTTATGTTTCTCCTAACTCCAAGGATTATGGGTTTATTATTTGCAGCTTGCTTGCTGAAGGCCAGAAGGACAATTTAGGGTCTTGGAAGTGGCATTATTCTACCTTTGCAGAAGGGGCTCAGCCAGTAAAGAGCTCAGCCATGATCTCTGTAGGAAGCTATTTTTAATGTAGTTTGGCTCAAGCCTTCAATAGCATGTTGTCATCTATATAGCAAATGCTTGATGCCTCCATCTGTGTTACATGAAGCATCTTCCAAAATGCATTTTATAGGTGCATTCAGGTTTTACCCAATTGGGTTGTAATTTTGAGTTTTCACCACAGAAGAGAAAAGCACATTTACCATTTTGGATGTTCTCTTCATTCCCTGGAAATAAGTATGCTTAGTCACTTGTATGTGAAAAGCAAAGGGATGAAAATCTCATTTTTCCATTGTGCTTGTCCATGTTTGTATATCCGTACTGCGGAGATGAGCATTTGTCAGTATTTGTAGTGTTTCATGAAAACTGAATGTGCAAACAAAGGTGGTGTGAACATAAGACATGTTTAAGGCATGCTTATTTATATAGCTGTGACTTATTTAATATGCATTTTAAAGTAATACTATCCAAAGACAGCAATTAAATGGTATTTTTATTTGTATACACCATTTAAAGTACCATTCAATGCCTCATAATGCTCAGAACCAGTTTTTTGTGTTTGGTTAAGATGTAGGGGTAAACAGTAAGAAGAACTTCCTTGCAAAATTTCAATCACTCACGTTTCTAGTCTTCTGCAAAAAGAGTTGTTCCTCAGTACAATTTGTACTGTTCCTCAGGACAGATATACTGTACCTGAACACTGGGCATGTTTAATGATTCTTTACTTTATTGCGAAGATGTGGTGAAAGCCATGCATGCTGTCTTTGCTGCCATTTTATATTTGTGTTTGTTAAAGGAACACTTACTTAGTTGATACATTATTTGCAGTGGGAAGAAGAGAGAAATATTGGAGCTTCGCTATTGCTTACGGGTCTAAAGCAAAGTAACACTGTGGGTTTTAGTTCCCAGCTCTATGGCTATGCATTCCTTGGTAAGTTTTACCTCCCTAATCGTCAGCTTTCCCCTCTTGTCTTCAGTGGCTGAATTAAACTGGCATCTTTGTTTTGTTAAAATATAATCAAGGAGAAGGCAAAGGAAAAATAGAAATAGTGGAAGGACAATTTCAGAGTTACGAGTGAACCTGTTTTGTAGGCCTGGAGGGTAGAACTGCTGTGAATGTGATTCATCAGATAGCTTCAGAACCAGTTTTAGGGCTCCCTGCATGTTTGGGTTAGATGTTGAAAGAGAGAAGATATTCTAAATAACAGTGGAATTGGCTTGTTGGTTGACCAACAATTTAAGTACAGATTTCTGTGACACACATTATAAAGTTATGGACAACAGAGTCTTTTTCTGGTCAATGAGCATCTTAAAATAAACTTTAAACCTTATGAGATGGGAGAGCACACCCTGGAAAACACTATGTTTAGAACTTTTACTAGTCACTGTAAAGCGAATGTTGCGGTTGTGAACAGCAGATAGCAGTGCTATATACTATTAAAGAGAAGTTACAGAATATTCAGAATTGAAGGGAAGGGAAATGGACGAAAAATTCTTGAATTTCCTCTGACTCTTTAGGGGAATATGGTACCGATAGATTTTGTTCTTCTCTACTATTATTTACTAGAAAGTAAGTAATCAACAATTTATTGTAAATTTTTGTTTCATTACTGCATTATTGAGGGTAATAAAAAGTGAATTTGTTCTTCAAATGTCACCTCAAAATATGATGTGTGGTGGCAGAGTTAGGATGCTGATTTATATTTGTTATGACTATAAAACAAAAAACTAATTTTCAGTCAAAAAGAGGGATAAATGTGAAAACTAATTTTAAAGCAGGATTTTTCATAGTGCTGTAGTTTATAATCCAGTGGAGATACTGTTACAAAGAGGGACTTTACTGTCCAGTTGGTATCCAGTTTGGAGAGTTTTAAATGTCATCTAGATTGGTAGAGTAGTGGCTGTATTTCAGAAATGCACTTCACTCTTGTCTCAGAGCAATAGTGCTTGGTCCATGACATTGACTTTCAGTGGATCAAAAGCTATTTACTGTTATGTCACATATTCCAAAGTCTTGCCAACACTAATGGAACTGACCTCTGAGAGAGAAAAAGATGTCTACAGGCACACAGTGGCTTCACGCACCTCAGCTATTTTAATTTAGCCATGGTCCATAGACTTTGTGCACTTACTACCTTGCTTTTCCTAAACTGTTCTCTTCCACGTAAAGAGGGTGTCTCTCAGAGTTTTGTGTTATTATAGCCAGAGTGCAGATTGAATTGGGAGCTTGGACACTACTCCTGTAAGCTACACTTGAAGAGGTATTATCTGTTATGCTGACAATAACAAAATCAAAGCCCAAGAGTGGCAGTCATTGTAAATTGTATCTATTACAATGCGATGTGTTTCCTCTATTATGCAGGAGTTTCATGATCTCAAGTAATTACTGGCAGAAGAAAAGCCACATTGCAAGTGGTGCAGTACATCACAGGTCCTGCTAAAACACCTTGTTGCACAGATTGTCTTATATCAAGAACCAGAATTTCCTCTTTGGCATGTGTCCCGTATTTTCTCTTAGGAAGCCTCAGCAGAAACAGGGGTAGTAAGCTGAGCACTTAGCCGTAACATATGCTGTTATGGGTGAGTAAACCCTAGAGGCCACAGAGGTAAATCTGGAGAATCAGATTTAGTGCACACATGCTCCATAGTCATCTGAAAGCTAAGGAGACATTTGTCTGAGATCTTCAGGCATCCTTCTACAAGCTGCTGTTACAAAGTCAGACAGCCAGAAAACCTGGCCACTTACTCTGATTTCCATCTGGGCAAAATTTCTGGGTGAGGGGGAATGAGGAGGTACCAGAAACATGCACATAATTAGATGAAGTTGAGCAAAAAAGAGACACATTAATAAAATTAGAGCAATGCAAATTGTATCAGAAAAACTTTGTAGAAGTGTGTTGTTTTTACCACCAAAGCCAAGACACTTGCTGTTACTGCTAGAAACCAGAGCCAACCTATACAGGTTCCTTTAAGATTCAGATGTTGAAACACTAACAATAAAGTGTGCTTTTATCACAGGGAAGGTGGAGTTGACAGAGGGATTAAGAGCTGTATATCATCTAATGCCACTGATGTGGACACCTGGATATTTGAATAGAGCCTTGAAAGTTATGGAGAATGTGGCTTCATTGTCAGGGGACATCAAAATCTGTGAAGAGGCTGTAAGTATAAAGGCTATAACCGACTGAACAAGGGGAATTTAATATAAAACAAACTTCAGTAAAACCTGTGAATTCTGTGCCTTGTTAATGAAAAGATGTCCTGCAAACTTCAGAGGCCTTTACAACACAGAAGAAGTAATATTTAGAACAGAATCAGTGCTTAAGTTGATGAGCCAGTGATGATGTCTACTGGCATGTCCTTGGCAATGAGGGTGTGCTGCTGCCACAGACCATTAAGTAAGTTTTTTAAGTCTTGCCGTCCCTTTAGAGACACCTGTGTGTGTCACAGGAAACACATGTCTGTAGGGATGGGAAGACACCTTTGTTTCTCAAGTTTTTGAAACCGCTCAGAGACATATTTCTTAGCAGTGAGGATGAACTGTCACATCTTCTTGCTCTTATGGATAATTGTATGTGTTCTGTGGCCTCAGATGATGTCCTGAGTGGTACTGGTCCAAAAAGCCAACAGAGTGATTTCTAGAATGTTTGTACTGCCCTACAGGGAGGATGGCTAGATTCAGTCTGTTTATGAGGTCGGCACTACCTAAGGGACTTGGGGCTTAGGAGTGTTGTGGCGAATCAGGCTGATCCTGGAATCAGACAGCTTAGGAGTAACTTAGTATGTCACTACCACATGGGCTGGAGCATAGAAACATCACCTGAGGTCTCTCCTTCTCTTCTTGGTACTTTTTCCTGAAGATGTCCCTGATGATGGGAGCCTCCTTTTTGCTCATGTCACTACTAAACTTGCAGTCTCCCCTGACAAGCAGAAGTCTGGGGCACTACTGCGCAGGTACTCCTACCTATTGCTCTGTTTTCTGAAGCTTCTCAGTATAATACTGGACAGTCCAAGACAGGTCACATCTGCGACTTCCACCATTTTGAGTTACCTCTTCAGGTGTGTGGTTTTGAATGTATCTTTCTTGCTTAAAGTCTGAAGAATTCAGCTTAATACACTTGTGATTTTTTTCTGCTTACAAACCCTAGACAAATTCAGGAATTCCTCATCTTGCTCTGGGTTGTAGATAAACATCCTGGTGTTGAAACAGGGCTGTATGTCTCTGGTACCATAGGTCCATAGAAAATCCTATCTGTCTGCATACTGATATTCTAAAAATAGTAAATGCTATTAATACCTAGAAATGCTGTCTGTATAGAGGTACTTTTTACTAAGAACTTGTAAAAGAATGTTCTTGCTGATGCTTTACTAATGCTGCATCTCTGTACACATCCAGTAGTAGAGCCCAAAAAGCAATGCATTGACTGTGAGTGAGAGCCACACACTCCCAAGATCCCAAGCACAGTACAAAATTCTTCCAAGATTGTCTCATTTCCTTTTAGAATTTGGTTTTCTGTTTAGCATATACAGAAGTCATGTCAAAATAGAAGGTAATTCATTAAGTTGTTTGAATGCATGATGGTTGTGTTACTTAGATTGTATTCCCAAACTCTTGATTCTAACCATGACAAATGTGATTGTTCAGATTGATGCCTTAGAGACCATTTTGCAGTCTGTCCTTGAAGCCAAACCTCATCCAGAATCTGCTGAAGAAGCCAAGAAATTAGAGCAGAAGTTGCAATCTGCAGCATCGGAAGAAGCAGAGCAGTCTAAAGTACCTGAGTACTACAGCCGATTCAAGGTAAGACAGCTTAATTTCTCTAAATATTCTAAGATGTGGTAGATCTCTGTGAGGCATACCAGAAAATACAGATGCTGACTTACTATGGCTGGTAGACTGACACCCTTTCAGTGCATCAGGAGTTCTCTTTGGCATTTTTGAAACTAATGTCACCTTACATTTTCACTTCTCCAAACAGGAAGCAGCAGCCTACAAAGGCATAAATGCTCAAGGCTACTTGTCTTATGTCTGTCTGCTGGAATTTTATCTTCACTTTTCATACATAAAAATGATAACTCCAGTCCTGTTTGCAAAAGTGGTATGTCTTTAGAGACCCATTATCTGACCTTGTGTGGGCTTGTGCTCATTAAAATAAATTGTTATGGGTGTGAGACTACCCTGAATTTATTGTCCATTTGTGTACATTATAGTTATGTAGGAATGTTGTATCTCGTACTTTCAGACTGGAGAATTAAATCAGGTTCATATCACCTTCCTTTTATATTTAGATTGTTATCATCACGCTGATGATAACATTAAGAAGCACAGAAGGCTGCTCATTAGGGCACATCTATATAATAAGTGCATTTAAATTGATCATCTGATTTTATTTGATCACCTCAAAATTAGCTAAATGAGCTAATTTTACTTTATCAACTCTGTTTTGTGCTGTGGTAAAAATCAAGTACTTCAGGTTGAACTTTACCTGGCTTACAGTTGCATGAGCAGTGCTCTTTCCATAAACCCATCAGTTTCCATCGTTTCTGCTGGATGGCTGTGACCTTGGACAGTTCTGCTGGATACAGACTGTTGTAAAGAAATTTCAAAAGTTAAAAGACTAGTATTTTATGGTTTCAGCTCACACACACACTTTTCCTTGCTTTGATTTTTACTTACATAACTTTGCCACTAATATTTAGATACTAAACTTGTGTTACAGGCAGTTAAAACTTTTTAATTGAAGTGTTTGGGAATCAGTGGGTGCTCAGCATGTGGTAATTAATGCCTTGATGATTTTCAGTGAATTAGGTAAACACAAGTGTCCTTTGAAGGAGGGAGTGAGAAGTTTTTTGTGTGTCTCTTACTGTCTGTCCATTGTCTAGCCTTGAAGAAAATAATGCAGAATGCCCAAAATGAGGTCTGAGTATCAAAGTGGGGACTAGTGCCAAGAACCTACTTTTCTTCTCAGCTCAATCTTTCCACAAATTCCATAATTAATCCCTGGTGTGGCAGTGAGTGACCTTTGGCCAGAAATCTAGTCCCAGTATTTAAAATCTGAACAGGAAAGTGTGAATATTTGAAAGACATAGCCACCATGTGACATCTATGCATCAATAATAAGCCAAAATTTCTAGTTGTGTGAATGAGAAAAGGAGCTTGTGAGTTAGAATGCCATTTCAGCTAAGCCTGAAGGAGTTCCTGGATTCTTCTCTCAAATCCATTAGGCCAGCCATAGTGGCTCTTCTCAGTTGTGCCCTGTGACACTTACAGGTGTAGTTCACGGTGCACCAGAAATCCTTCAAGGTGAGGGAAGGTGGCAGCTGAGTCAACCTGGTGATGTGTGCATTCCCAGCTGCTGCCCCAGCACAGATCATCTGCCCCTTCTGTGTAACTGCAGCAGGGGGTTTGCACTTCCTGGCACTTAGAAAAATTCACTTGCACTTTGTCCAGCCCTACATTAATTAGCCAGGACATCCCAGTCTTTCTCCTTGAGCTCAAATCCAATTACTTCTGCCTCCTGCTCTCCCAGCTCTGCTTCACAAATCATATGCCTCAGAATGCAGGCAAAAGCATATGGGTTTGCTCCAGATATACACATGCTCCTCCATGGTACTCCATGGAATGGTCTCTGTGTCTCGTAACAACCTTCAGAACAACCATTTGTAAAGTACCTGAAAAAGTCATGGAAGTCTAACAGATATGGATACTTGGCTTTGCTTCCACTAAAAAAAAAGAAGACCTGAGAGCATTTGTCTCTTTCCAGAAAAAGCTGTTAGAGCTGTAATCTAGACTCTGACACTCATTTGTGTTGTAATTACCTCTTTTCAGATCCTGTATGCTGAGGCTCACTGCTCACTATAGTGTTCTTCAGACAATTCTTTCCATCTGTGTCGATGATCAGTAGCCAGCAAACATTTTATCACATAAATGCTGGGAAAACCTTCTCCAAAAGCAATGCACCTTCTTCCCTAACTTGTCTGTATGCAGAGCCATGGAGACTGCTTATAAAAATCATGATTTAACCATTTAAGAATGTGCTCTTTTGGTACTTGTGGGACATACAGCCTGCTTTCCTAAATCAGTATTATTAATGTATAAGAGAAGAGCAGGAAGTATTACAGGATACCAGTGATACCAGTAATGGCTTAGGAGACAAGACCTTCTAGTTTACAATTTATTGCCTTTCTGTAGTTCAATTTCCTGTGTTTAAGTTCAGCCCCTTTTCAGCACATCCTTGGTAGAGTTTAATAGGAAGAGTGTGAATGATCTAAACTAGTTGCACATCTAATCTATGAACATAGTTGTCAAGTTTGTTCCCCAAACCCAAGCTGTACAGTCTCTTCAGTTTTTTCACTGATGCCTTGTGTACCTACTGAGACTAAAACACCTGTGGCAACATCTACAACAAACACCTAAATACTTTATTGAGTTTAGTTTTAGTCCATTAGCTTTGAAGACATTGGCTTTGTCTTCATTCTTTATCATAAAATCAAAAAAGAGACAGGACCAAATATGCAAGCCACTCAGACCTGCCTGTGTAGCATTTTAAAGAGTCTTTAATCTGCTGTCTGTCCAGTTCAGACCTCTGAGCTAAAACACAACAAAGCCTGCAGTTGTGTTGGCTGAGGGAGAGAGAAGTGGAGAGGCCTCAGAGGGGACATGATCGTTTCCTGCCTAAAAACAAGGCAGAGCCTCCAGGTAGGAGCTGAGGGGATATGCATTTGCAGATTATTGCCAGCCTGAGCTTGGATAAGAGGAACACTGTGGATCAGCTGCATAGTGCATAAACTTTTAGTGATAACTGGAATTCTGGATATCTGCATGACTCTAAAACTGCCATTTTGTTTGGAGGAGAATGATCCACACATCTTCATTCCATTGTACTGCAACGCACAACAAGTTTCATTCAAATGAAGAAAATATGGATGTACCTTTTATTAGAACACATACTTTAAACATTTTTGCAAGTGCTGGGCTGGGTAAAATGTTTCATTTAAGAGAAGAGTTGGAAAAATGTGTTTTCACCTAATGAGTGAACAAGGGATAAACAGTTTTCCAGTGCTGTATAATATTCTCTGTGGTTGTGTATCTGCACATTCAAGGCAATTAATCAGAATGTTAAAGAGCCATCAGGCTAAAGATCACAGAAAGCCAGAAATAGTATCACTAGGTGATTTGTCATCTTAAGTGTATTAACATTTTATGCTGCAGGAAATCTATATAAGTAAAGCTTAAGAAAGAAAACTGGAGTTCCTTTCTAAGGCTTTGCTTTGTTTCAGGGTAGAATATCCCTGAAAAAATATCACTTGCTTTAACAGTGTTGTGTTATCTGTGTAAGTGTAGTCACACCTCAGACACGGTAAGTTGGGAAGAAAAATTACGGGAGTTACTTGGTATGCAGTTAGAAGGAGAACATTTGAAGTGACATGGACCTGTTGGGAGGGATGCTGATGCAGGCAATGTGAATGAAATCATGCAGTTGGTTTTGAGGCAAGACAAAACCAAGGTGTTTAAATAATATTTATTGTGGTTGACTGGTCAGCTGATCTTTGCTAATACCACATAACTGAACTTGGAAAAAGAAGAGAATTTGAATAGTTAACAAAAATGAAATTTCATTGGTTCAGTTTTGGTGCTATAAAGACAAATACTCTAGAGGTTAGCATTTCAAGAAATGATAGCAACTGCTACATTGTAGTGGTATGTGTGATACTAACCTGGCCTGTACAGCAGCGGCAGCAATATTACTACTACAACTAATAATAATGATAATTCAGTGATATGTTGGTCGTTTGTGTCTGATTGTTTTGTGATTGACTGGCTTTCTCCTTGACACTCCTACCAAATCTCTTTTTCTGACAGGAGCTGTACTCCAAACTGCATTCACTTGGCAAGGTTGAATCTGAAAGCCTGTTGACCCTGACCACCCAACTTGTCAAGGAGAAACTGCCAGAATGTGAAGTGGAAGACATTGCAAAATATGAGCAGAACCTCAAGAAGTGGGAAGAACTACAAATACTTCTCACTGAGAGAGAGAGAGAGATGAGAGAACAGGCTAAGCAGGAAATGGAAGCTAGGAAGCTAGCTAAAGCATCTGCTTAGTCCTGGAACTTGGAATGCAGTGGTATGCACTCCTCCCGTCAGTGAACTGAAGTGCTTCCCATTATTAATATTTCACTTCAGTCATGCTGCAGGTGTGACTGCTGTATGCAAATAAAGCATCCCATTTTCTCTGTTTCCTGAAGTAAAGCACATGTGGTTTAGAAATCTTCATCCTGTATATGCTGTGTTTTCTTTCTACCATCAGCCAGGCAAGAGATGGGATAGAGACAACACAAAGAAACAAAGGCATAAGAAGTAGCTTGCCTGTGATGAAAGGTCTAGAGAGTGGAAAGAAAAAAAAGAAAAGGGAAGAATTTCAAACACAAGTTGTTTCAGTAGGGGTTTCTCACAGGAAAGAATGCCTTTGCTACTCTGAACTGCAGACACTAAGAGGATTAACATATATTGATTAATTTTGGTTTTTTTTTCCCAACCCATTTGGAAAATTGAGGCTTCTGTGAATGGAGTAGGAAGGTAGGAAGCCTAACATTAGGCTATTTTTAAAACTATAAAGAGTTTCAGCCTAGTGAGTTAGCACTTCAATATGCATTCAGATGTGTGTTTACTGTAAGGATGTTAGAAATTTCTGTATTAACTGGTTTTGCTTTGCTCAATTTCTAGTCACTAGTGAAATGTGCAATCACCTCGGCACGCACCAAGGAGCCTCATACTGCAGTGCACTTCCCTTTTATATTCTGGGCACTGTTTCATGAGGTTTTTGACCTAATTCCCTTCACAGTCCCATGCCCCATTCTTTAGATCAGTAAAACAATGTAGCTATTCACAAGAGCACAAGGAAATGGCAAGGGAGGAAAGAATCGGTGCATTGATTGTGGTTGTGATGCATCAGCATCCGTCCCTTCATACATTCCCACTGAATCTTGTTAGCTGCAGCTAGCAACTTTTTGGAGTGCGTAGTGGGACAAGATCCTTTAAAACAGGGAGACCTGAGCAACAGCCCTGCTGTAATTGCAGTTTCTTAAGGCAACAGCAACACTGTTGTCTCACTGTGCTTTACCACAGGGTCTAAATAAGCATTTTGAGTTTTAATGTGCATCTGTGTAGTTTTGCAGTGATAAAACTCACACCACAAACCGCTGTAAATCCAGTGAGAACATGCTGCAGACCTGTGAACTTGTTTTAAGTATAGGAAAGCATACATTAAATACACCAGACACCTTTCTTAGAATTCCCAGCAAACACACTCAGAACCTGATTACTTTTTCATGTCCAGGAAAACTGGTACTAATGTCCTTGACCCCATCTTGTCAGCAGTTCCCGTAGTTTATCCCATAGAGCACTAAGAGAGTGCTGTCTCCAGCCAGGTAAGTGGATGATTTTTTGGCTTGTCTAGTAGTGGAGTTTCCTGGAAAACCTTTGAGAAAAGTCTCCTGAATTTTTTTTTCCTCTTTCTTGGTCTAAATGCTTTCTGATTACCAGGAGAAGTTAGGGAGCCATAAGGAAGGATAAAAGGCCAAATACACTCTTAAGAACAATTTCCTTAAAACTGGTGGTTTTAAAGAGATCATAGTCACTCCTAATTGACACAAGCGAATGTAGTGTCCCTTCCCTGACCACTATTTCAGTTCTTCAGTTTAAGAACATGGGCCGTAGCTCCAAAGGTTTTGTGATTACTCCTGCATCCATATTCCTGTATGAGGTTCTCTTTACAGGTCAGCTCTTGGGATCTTCATTACACTACAATTTTACACATTTCTCCATGGTTATTGTTGGCCTCTTGGCAGCACAAGGAGCCTGTTTCTGTGAGCACCTCCACCCTCCCTCTCTCAGCCTGCTGGTAGATACACCAGGCTGCTAATGCTAATTGAGCTCCAGCAAACTGCCAGCTGCTCTGTCCCTGCTGTCTCACAGGGTTGGCTTCACTTCCCCCACAACTACCCCTCCTTCCCATTTATTTTGACTTAACTATTACAGCAATAGGAGAGAAAAAAAACCTTCCTGTGAGCTCTGAGTAGCCTGCTAATGGATATTATAGGTTGCATCTTTGTTTTACTCCAGGCACGTGGGTTGGAATCTTCTGACCACAGTTTAAAGCATAAACTTAAGCTAGTAGATACAACCTTTCTCTTCCTTATCCTTAGTCTCCTCCCATATCCCCCTCTGCCCTTGGGAGAAGGGTATTTCTTTGCAAAATGCTTTGCAGGCAGCAAATCAGATTAATGGGGCCAGATGAAGGACATCAAACCCAAGACCAAGATCCCAAGCAGAGGATCCAGATTATTTGTGACTTAAATCAAAAGCCAAACCCTCTCATTCATCTGTCCCCTTGGTATCACCCTGAGTGAGATGCCACATTTGACACTGACCAGCTGGACCAACTGCACCCTAGGGACCTTCTTCCCCTTAGGCCCCAGCTAAGTATTTCTCTATGGTCCAGTAGCTACTGTCCTGTTCCTCCCCACCATAGGTTTCACCATGGTCTCAACAGCAACCAGTTTCTAATGTTTTGTCTAGCCAACTGTTTTCACCCCTAGCAAATCCTTACATGTCCAGTACGTGTATCTGCACCCTCCTGAATTCTCCAGCAATCCTCATTGCTGCTTCCTTTTGATCTCACCTGTGATTCCCTTCAAGTTCTTCCTATGTATCATCTCACATTTATTTGTTCTCCTTCTCCAAGGAGGCTAGCCATGTCTCTGCCCCACAGCCACATCTCATTTGTGCAAGCAGCTTGGGGTACCATGTGCTTGGGCACCCTGAGGTTTGAGGATCATGGGTACAGCTGAATCTCAAGACACTCAAAACATGTATTAGCAAATGAAGCTTAAGGGAGGGGAAGAAGGTACTCTCCTCTTTGGTGCTTTCTCTCTCCTACCTGCTAGCTTTGAGCAAGGTCAACAGTAAGACAAGTTGTGAGACAGGCTAATTCAGAGACCAGTGCTGTTCAGGCATATGCTAATCTTCCCCAGGAAGACACATAGAGTAGCTCTGTACTGAATGCAACAACATGAAAAATCAGCAGAATGTCAACTAATTTGGCTTAACTTACCTGCTTTTCTCCTTCCCACCCTAGGAAATCTAAGACTTGATTATTTGCATAAATCATGTTGCACACAGAACCTGTTTTTTTAACTGCTTGCTGAATTACTCTTAAAAAATAAGTTTGAAGCAGCACCTAGGAGTGAAACTGGGCCCTAAGTAGTCAAAAGCCTTTCTGTCCAGATGCCTGCAGCCATGTGTGCTCTGCTGTGTTCACCATTGCCTGCTGCGATGCAGCTGTCTACATTTAAAAGGAGGAGGGGCAGGGAAGTCATACAGCTTCTTTTGATCTGCTGCTGCTTAAATGTGAGCTCTGATGCTAAGGGAAGAGTGTGGATGTGTATATATATATGCATATAAAAAAACAGCTTTGTGCTCTACAAACACAAAAAGCTCTGATTCATCCAGCCCTGCTCCCTGGTTCTTGATGTTTGATGCAAGCTCACAACTTAGTCAATGAGCACTTTCTCACTAGGATGCTCTCAAGCTTTTGGAAGCATTTCTGGTTCTTGCTGTCCTGTTTCAGACAGCTGTCTAGACGTGTCTATATGTGAATAGTACTGGCTAAATATTTCCTGGACGGGACAGACCAAAATCTTTCTTAGTAGTAACACTAGCTTCTATTTTTGGAATATCTCTCCTAGAAATGTTCCTTCACATCCTGTTTTTGTTTGACTGCAGCTGTGATTATGATTAAAGCTATTGCAGTTTCTCCCTTGTCAGTATAGTTCTGAATCACAGTAGTGCATCTTTCTTCTTGCAAGTTTTTGAATAATTTCCCTACTCCTGGAGTTTTTATTGCTAAGGGCAGGAGGAAATCTCCCATTGCTATAAGCAGTAGTACATTGGCTTGCATAGTCACTGAGCTGTGATGAGCAGCCCAAATAATACCTGACTGTGGTAGTGTGCGTGGTACAGCATTGCCAGACTTGTACATGCCAAACAATGTTAACAGCTCTCCCATGTTTTCCTAAGTCTAGGAGAGACCCTTCAACAATATTAGCCAAAAGAAACAGAGGCCAATACAAACACAAAGCCTACTTGGTATGTTGGTAAAGAATTTGGCTGCTCTTAAGAGAAAAAAAGCAGCATCCCAATTCAAACACCAAATATGCTGCTCCTGAGACAAGTGAATATGTAACTCTTCCTCCCTTGAGTGTTACTGGCAGAACAGTTCCAGCAAAGCACTGAAGGTCATTATCCATTATTCATAAGAAGAAAATTACATATTTATACCCTTGCAGCTCAAATAAATGTTGCCAGAAGCTTTTCACAGATGGGCCCTATTTGTGGTAACACCTGACCTTGCCAAGATAAGGTTACAAGATGCTTTCAGAACGGGTCATATGTTGTGTCCTACACACAGTGCTGGTGTCAGGCACCTGTTCCTTCCCTAAGTGGCCTGTCCCAGCTGCTTGCCTGCCCATCCCAGGGTTCCCTGGTCACCCTTAAACAATAGGACTAAGACAATGATGCTTGTCAGCTTTGGGTGAAGGTTGGCTGGTATGAGGCGATTTCTGACCTGAGCAGTCATCACTGTGCTGTTGAGACAGATGGAAGACAGCCTGGGGCACAGGTTAGCAAGTGTCCTCACTTCCCCTGCCTCCTCAGGAAGCTGGAGTTGACAGCTACAAAAGGGAGTTGCACCACTGATTTAGATGGATGCAAGATGTTCTTTGCTAAACAGCATCCACTTTTGCTGAGGTTCCTGGGTCAGTTTATGTACAAACTACAATTCGGCCCTCCAAAGTATATTTGAATATTTGAGCACATCTGTGGAGAGTAGAGTTAAATATACCTTTCCAGACATTTAATGATAGGAACTATTGAAATGAGGAAAAGGCTTTTCAGTTGTAGAAGAGAAGCTACTGCTGTACTGCTGACATCCTGAACTTGTGACCGTGACTCTCTCACAATAAAACCATGGAGAATGAAGTATAGGTCAAAAATTAGTGATAAATCATTAATTCAAAAGTAACTTTAGATGCAGAATGTGGTAGAAAACTGTACCACGTACTCTGCATCAGTGTCCCTACAGAAATCAGAGTTGTCACTGAACTCAGCTAGCAATTGCATAATACTGAGTTGTACTACTCTTAAACCTTTCTGATGAACTCAAGTCCACTCTACCCATTCCAAATTGAAAGTGCCCCAGGCACAGAAATAACCTTAGAGTTAGAGCCCCAGTGACAAGCGCAGGACAAAATTCAGCTTTCAATATATCTTACTATTGCAAATCATGACAATTCCTCCCTTAAGTGATCTGGGCAAAGAAATTTTCAAGCCTGTTCTGATCATTACACACGGTAACTCCTGGTATAATTTCATCTTTGGAAACGGTAAACTCTGTCTGGGTATACTGACTTGCACTGTTGAGGAGGGTTCATATTAAGTATTTAATTGGCTTGGTGGTTCAGTTTACCTTCAGCTGTTAGGGAAGTAACACAGGTGAGCAGAGGTAAAATAACATGAGGTTTGTAAAAGCTCAATCAAAATTATTTTCTGGACCTTAACAGGTACAGACGATGCAACTCTAGTGCATATAGGCATTGTTATATATGTTTAGCTTTGTTTGTATTAGGACATAATACAGGATATATCAATTATCTTTTCTGTGTGATTCACAAGCACAGGTGATGGACCAATCTGCAGTATGATGTGTAAATCATGACATGCAATTGTTTTGGCAGTGAAGCTGGCATCAGATACACAGTCAACCTCCACCTTGCCAGCAATTTATACTGGGGCTGGTAATGCAGGAATTGTTGAAGTGCAGAGAAGCAGGTGGTAATGATCCATGAGGACCAGCAAAAAATGCTTGTGCAGACTATAGTGCCTGCTGAATTAGTTCTGTAGTTTTCTTCTGGATTTTTTATCTGGTGGAAATGATGCTGACCATAGCAGTCAAAAAAACAGCAAATCTCCTGCTATCATGAGGGCAGTCAGCATTATGCAGCTTCTGGTAGTTTTGGGCTGAATCTGAATCACAGAATCACAGAACTAACTAGGCTGGAAAAGATTTGAGAAATAGGCTTTGGGATTAGCAAGTCCAATGATGACCTAATACCATTTTGTCCACTAGACAATGGCACTATGTGCCACATCCAGTCTTTTTTTGAACACCACCAGGGACAGCGACCCCACCAGTTCCCTGGGAATTCCAATGCCCAATCACCCTTTCTGTGAAGAAATGCCTTTTAATGTCCAACCTAAACCTCCCATGATGTAGTTTAGGACTATGTCCTCTTTCCCTGTCACTAGATGCCTGGGAAAAGAGCCCAGCTCCCACCTGGCTACACCCTCCCTTCAGGGAGTTGTAGAGAGGGATCAACTCACTCTTGAGCTCCTCTTCTCCAGGCTAAACAATCTCAGGTCCCTCAGCTTCTCCTCACAGGGCTTGAGCTCCAGACCCTTCATCAGCCTTACTGACCTTCTCTGGACATGCTCCAGTGCCTCAATGTCCTTCCTCAATTGAGGGGCCCAGAACTGGACACAGGATTTGAGGTGCAGCCTCACCAGTCCTGAGTCCAGGAGGACAATCTCTGCCCTGCTGCTGCTGGCTGCACTATTGTTGGTACAGGCCAGGATGCCACTGGCCTTCTTGGCCACCTGGGCACTACTGGCTCATGTTCAGCTGCTGTCACCAGCACCCCCAGGCCCCTTTCTGCCTGGCCACTCTCCAGCCATTCTGTCCACAGCCTGGAGGTTGTTGTGGCCAAAGTGCAAGACCCAGATCCTGGTTCTGTTAAACTTCATATTGTTAGTTTCTGCCCATCAATCCAGCCTGTCCAGGTCCTTCTGCAGTGCCCTTGTACCCTCCAACAGATTGACCAACTTGCTTCCAGCTTGGTATAATCTGCAAATTTGATCATGGTAGACTCGACCCCCTCATCAAGATCATCAATAAAAATACTGGGCCCCCACACTGATCCCTGTGGGACATCACTAGAGCACAAGTGAATGCAGCACCATTCACCACCACTCTCTGGGCCCAGCCATCCAGCCAGTTCATAGCAACAGGTGCACCTGTCCAAGCCGCAGGCTGCCAGCTTTTCCAGGAGTGTGCTGTGGGAGACAGTGTCAAAGAAGGTACACACATCACAAAAGAGGATGGTACATGCTACTGCAGACTAGTCACATCTGTGGAAGATGAATAGTGACTACAACAGCAGGCATTGGTCAAAACCTGCTTGCTGAATGAAGGACATGGGCGATGCTTATGGGCCCAGAGATGCTTTAGAAAGCCAAGGAGTTTTGTTGCAATGTTGGGCACAAACTGGATCTATGGCATGTCACTGTAGCTGTTAATCAGAGACCCCTAAACACCTCTTTTTTGCCACATCCTGGGTGTCTTAGGTTGCAAATGCAAGATGTGGCCGGGGATGTGTGTTCTATTCCCATCTGTTTGAGGTGGGGCAGTTATCTTCTCTTAATTGGGCCACCTGTTAAAACCAGGTGGGGCAGTTTTCTTTATCTCTTCCACAACCAATCCTCCCTCTGGGAAATATCTTCTGTTAACAGGCCATTGAGTCTCACTGCATGACTGATAAAATTACAGCACCCCATTGTGAGATGCTGTGCCCAAGGGGAGGAGACAAGCATTCCTACCTGGATATAATCTGAGTTTTGGAACACCACAGGCAGCCTTTTCCCCCTGGATTCCCACAGGAAGACCAGGCCCATCTACACCACCACTGGACCTTCAGAGGAAATGTACTCCCTTTCTATAGGCTCATTGTTTCAACAGATTCACATCTGTCACTCCAGGAGGACTGCAGCCACCATTTAATGGGACTGCTACCAGCACCCTGACCCACAGGGTATCAGGTCGTATTCTGATTCTGTCAGTGCTGTTTTGTATTACTGCATTTATTTTTTTTCTTAATAAAGAACTGTTATTCCTACTCCCATATTTTTGCCTGAGAACCCCTTAATTTCAAAATTATAATAATTCAGAGGGGAGGGGGGGGTTTACATTTTCCATTCCAAGGGAGGCTCTTGCCTTCCTTAGCAAGCATCTGTCTTTTCAAACGAAGACACTGGGAACAAGGAAAAGCTAAAATTTCCTCCCATCCACAGAACACTAGAAATCAAGAATTAAGTCTACTGTTCTAGGATCCCCCATTTTTGATAGATGGAAAAGATATGATGAACCATCATGTTCCCATGAAAATTGAAATAATACTTCATAAGCTGGTTGAATTTGTTAAGCCATGTTGAAGAAAGGAGCTCTCATGTGGCATCTAGAAGCAGCAAGCCAAACACCACACACCAGGCAGGCCTGGCCCCTGTTACACCTATGCAAATCCAGAACTTTGATATGCAGCTGCAAGTAAATGACTGGGATTGAAACTTGACCTTGTCTTCTTTGCAGAATCATTTTAATATATTTTAAGTAGCATCAGTTACTCTACCACAAAGCTTGGAAAACCTTGATGTACACATATGCAGAATTATACTTAGGACATAAGATTTGCAGCACCTGACTTCCCTCATCTAGTCATCATCTTTCCCTATTTCACCATGCTCAAGCCAAGTACAGCATTTCTTATTGTCACAAGAAGCTAGAAATAAACCCTTGGACTTTGGAGATGAATAAGGGTCTGCAAAAGAAAACTGCTGTCTGAGGGTGAAGGAAATCCCACAGGACCTCTTCTTCTCCTGGGAGTGAGCACCCCTTGCATTTTGCTGCCCCAGCCTTTACCTGCTTTCATGCCATCACCATTGACTGCTGCACCTCAGTACAGCAGGCATTGCAGCAGAAAGCAACTACACAAAGGCAGAAAGCCTGATGTTACAGCATCCCTCAACAGCAGTAGAGGAATTCTAACATTTATAGAGCAAAAAACTGAACTGAGGGCTCAGCTTCCCCACATGCTCTGTCCCCTCTAACCAGATGAATAGGCAGTAATGGTCAGAAAAGGTCCATGACTGCTGAAGACAAGCTACATACTCTTGTTGAACTGCTACAACTTTGAAAAGACCTCATGGTGGGCTCAGTTTGATGTAACTTTATTTGGCATCATCTGTGACTGTGTACTTACTGAAGATGAGGTGTTTTCTCATTCTGCTGAGGAATACAGGAATGAGAACAACAAAGAGAAGCCATGTCATGGTACATGGTATATGTTTCACATCACAAGATAAAAGTATCCTTCCACATTTATTTTCCAGTTTCTAAAGAAAGATTGGGGTTTGTCTGGCATTAAAATAATCACTGATCTTCAGAAAAAAGCCCCATAGACTAGGTAATCATGACTGAGAGAAAGGGAGAACTTAAAAATACATACATACACAAAGACAAGAAACATGTCAACACCACTTTACCACTTTTGTATTTTATTGTGGAACTGAGTTTGATTCCTTTACATCAAATATCCTCAATGGAAGAGGGGATATTGCACACAAATATCATAAAAGCACTACATATTACTTTCACTGGAAACTAATTTTCTACATTAGATATGACTGGATAGAATAGAAGTGATGCAGGATTATAAGACATAATACCATACACAGCTGCAGACTGACACAAACACCATTCAGAACAAGAGAGAGGAGGTGTGTGAGGTGCTTCTCAGCCAGCCACAAGACTTTCTTTCCATAGTTTGGAAGATAATGGCTGCATGCAATGCGTGAAAGCATATTTTAGATTTTGTCTTTTACATTGAGATTACAGCCCAGTCTTGAAGAGGTAGCTCCTGCCTTCTGGAGCTCTTAGTTAGCCTAGTAGAGAGAAGCTGCTCCTTAAATTTGTTTATTTCTATATTTTATGCCATTGTTTTATTTAGTTACACTTATTTTTAAAGGAATTTTTGTAAAGTCACAACAAATGAGAGTTTTTGCTTTTTTTTTAAATTTTAAATAGGAAACATTTTTAAACCAGGTGAATAATATAATTGCATTCTAAGAAATGCTTACCCATAGTTGATTTTAGTGTTTTGTTCAATTATTAAGTGAAAAGATGAAAGCTTTTCTTTCAAGTGTAAACATTATATTTTTTCATATTCTAGTAAATCCAGACCAAGAAAATTACTGTTTCTCTCAAAAACATAATTACTGAGCAAGAACCTCTGGCGACAGATGAACAAAGAGAAGCATATGACAGAAATGCTCCAAATGCACAGCAAGTGCTCTTTGGAACTCATTTGCTTGTGTTGAGAGGGATTGAAAATTCAATTAACAAATTTATTAAATCTTAGTAAAAGAGTACCAGAACTCTCCTAAAATGCATAAGCTATCATAGACAATTAAAAAAAAACCCAACATTCATATACACAGTTATCTCCATTCACCACAGTATGTAAAATAAGTAAAAAAAAAATCAAAAGTGATTTCTATGAAAGATGGGGTGAAAATAGAGGTCAATGAGTCAGGCCCACCACAGGACTTTGAAAAGGCATGCAAGAGAGGCCCTGTCGAAGTTCAAGAGTGGGATGGGATCCCCAAAGTTAATTCTTCATTGAATTATATGAAGCATTATATTAATAGCATAAAGATCATGACTGGGAATGTTGTTATGGGTAATACCATCATTGAAATGGAGTGTTCTTTGCACTCAGGTATTGAATCTTTACAATTAGAGTAATCAATAACAAACCATGCTCCTAGAAATCTATGCTGATCAACAGCACTCATCGTTAATGTACACAGTACATTTTGATGACTGTTACACTAAACTAGTTGTGTAGTACTAGGATTAGCACAGGTAGATTAAATCCACAGGCAGGAAAGTCATTAAGGGCAAGAGGGGCCAGTGGAGGAGCTCATCGCTGTGTTGAATCTAGGTGCCATTGCCATTTGGAAGGGAGTGGATGGAACAGGTATTACAATACCTCAGAATAGCCAGACCAGGGTTTTAGTATTCTTGTAGCAGCAAAAAAAGCAAATGTACATGTAACTGTCTAATTATCATTATTATTTCAGAAGTAAAACAAATGCTTCAGCCATCATAAACTTGCTTGGGCATATTTAAGGCTTGATTCCAATTTAATATACAGTAGGATCAGATGACTGTAACTTCCCTGACAGTAGTAAAATTGCTCCTGATTCACAGGAGTAAGTGGCATAAGTGAGATTAGTCACAAAACCACTGCTGTACTTAATTTTCTACCAAACCATTTCAGGTGTTGTCAGAAAATCAGAAAATCTGTTCCCACCCACTCAAAAGGTTTGAATTCTGACCTAGATAATAAAATAGACAAATCAGAAAGAATTGTAGAAACAGTACAACTGTTCTGCCAAAAATTTTGCAGAACATAGCTGCAAAATTATACAACATAGTCTGCAAAGATACCCCATATCTTTGTAGACTACGTATTACAAAAGCATTCTTAAGTGAATGATATGAGCCCAGAAACATGCTTGTTTTCACAATACATTTCCATCTGCCTTTTGTGCCATAGTCACTCTGAGTTATTCTTAACTACTGAAAAGGTATAGCAATAAATAAAATAGCATTGCTAGAGAAACCTAAAAAAAGAGAAGACATTGAAAATAAATCAAAACCCCAACCACTGACAAACAGTAATTCACAGCATTAAATGGGCATGAGAAGCCCACATTTACAAGACCCTAAACCAGTATTAAAAAACCCTCATAAAAATTAGGAGTGCAAACTTACACCTATTAAACAAAAATATCCTAACAATGTAAAATTGAAATAAATTATAAGTAGAGAAAATAAAATGAGGTCATAATTCACTACATTGTAAAACTTAATACCAGCCATAATGGTGATTCATACAATCAGCACATAAGCCTGTGCTGTGGGCCGTTACAGCTTCTCAAATTCAGATTTGCAGACCTTCTGCAATACAACAAGATCATTTAAATTGGGGTAAAATTTCTGAGACTAAAAAATCCAAACTGTCTTAAATCACAGAGCAGTGGTGCTGTTCCTCTGCAAGCAGCCTAGAGAAGGAAAAGAAGGGAGACATAAAGAAGGAAAGGAAAGGAAGAAAAAAAGAATAGTAAAGGAAGAGGCAAGGAAAGGAAGGGGAAAGGAAGTGAAAGAGAAAAAAAGGAGGAAATGAGAGGAGGAGAGAGAAGTAAAGGAAAGAGGAGGAGAAAAGGAAAGAATAGAGGAAAGAGGAAAGCAAAGGCAAAGAGGAGGGAAAGGAAGGGAAGGAAATGGGAAGAGAAGGGACTTATTTAAGTTTATTGCTTGTTCTATCCTTTTTCATGTAGGTTACAACCTTTTAAGTATTGGGCAATCAACTTCTCAAATCCCACTTTCTGTCATCATCAACAGAATAATTTTATGAGGGTATCCTTCCATACCTGTCTCCTGAAAAAGGTATTGACAGTTGACTGTTTTCACTAAATTTTACCTCAATATCCATTCTCAATAGAATCTTAAACATCACTACTCATTTATCTTAAAAAAACTACTAAAAAGAATGCCTTCACCGGAAAAAATTTTTTCTTTGCATTTACCTGTAAATGAAAATGTTTGTTACAAATTATGTATTAAAAGTTCATACAGCACTAAAAAGAAAGGCTTTTGTACATTTGTTCCCATGTTTACTCTTAAAATAAACAAATAAAATCAGGTAAGACAAAGGAAGGCTGAATACTGTACAGGCTCACCTTTTCAATCATTCTGAATGTTTTACCAAGTTTTATAACTCTGAGACTGGACACCACTTCAATCTTGCTTCCACAGTATGAAAGGAGCCTTCAAAAAAAGCTCATCTTGCCTTGTTGAGCTGTCCAGGTGCATCTATGAAGTGTTCACATAACTAATATGTGTAATTCAGAGCACCAAACCACTTGACCAGTCAGATAAGTTCCTAATACCACACATGCACATTCACGCTTCTTTACTGGTGCAACTATGATCCTACACAGATGTTTTATAAATTTGCTGTCTCAGCATTAAAAAATAAGTGCATCAAGTTTCTTTGTACATTCAAGTCACTTTCTAAGGCAAGTTGTCTACTGTGTGTATTCCCAACCGCTTTGGTATTTTGCTTCAGTTAATTGACAGTGGACATGGGTGTTCAAGCATGTGGACTGGTCAGTTCTGGCTGGAGTGAGCGGGCTTTCGCTGGAAGCATGCCTTAGACCACCAATTCTGCATGTTTTCAGAAAGGTTTTAGACTTCTGGATGGGGTGCAGGCTACATGCATATTTGGCCTATGCTTGTTATGGTGTGTCAGTATGCAGAGTTCTAATTAAAGTGAAAAGCTGCTGATGAGTGATTAGGTCATACATCCCTTCCTAGCCATGTTCTCTTTCTTTTTATGTTTGAGCTAACATAATTATTTAAAAAAGGATCCCCATAGTGATAGCTCATATTGATAAAAATTTAAAACTTTCTTCTCATGTGAGAACATAAGCAGACTGTAGTAAGTGATACATCTATTGCCATGAGACTAATGCAGACCTAAAAATATACTACTTTCTCCTCCTACCCCTCTTTCTCTTTCTCACTTTGTGTTTCTTTAGAGGGCAAATGCCTCTACCTGACAAAAGTCAATTGGGGTTGCTAGTGCATGGTTTCAAAATGTTGATGCAACTGGATCTGTATTTTCGCAGTAATTTGTACTCTACAATGGGAAGACTGTTATTTCCCTTAGCAACCAACAAAGACTGAAAAATATTAGTGACTTGCATCACTGTGACACAGTATAGCATTTGGCAGGTATATAGTTCAGCAGTTGAAATAGATGACTTGAATTTTCAGGAAAGGTGTTTTCAAATTGAAGAATTTCTGGAAACAAAGTTGAATCTTGTGATGCACGGTCTTGTTCTTACAGTTCAATCTTGCATGCAGGAAAAGATTCATCTTGCATAACAACAGTGCTGCTGCTTGCCAAAACCATGATGTTGAGATCCTGCTGTTTCTCATGGGTCTCTTGATACCATTCTCTCATCACTTCTGAATCATGGGTTGGGATTAAAGTCACCTGCAACACAAAAAAAAAGTCCTATTGAATGCACCACAGAAAGAGTTGATATGCAAAATGTCTTTTCAAGAAGCCCCAGCCAACAAGTGTGTTTCCCTTTTGGAAAGAGTGAATTTTTATGCAATAAATACTTGAATAAATGGACGAATAAAAAGGAATCAACACATAGGTAAGGCAGAATGACTGAAAATAAGATTTATCAAAATAAAATGTTGGTTTTGTAAGGTGCTGTTATAAATATGTAGTTGTTGGCTTTTGCTATTATGTATTGGCTTTTGCAAATCATTATTAATCTCCCTGATTTTGATATCATACAATTTTAATCACTTTTAAAATGCATTTAATATAGTATAATTTGTCAGTTTATTGTGGCCAGTGCCTTGGTCCCTATGTAACTTGTATATTTTAGTGTGATAAACATAAATTGTAGTTTAGGCTTTCACAAAATACTAAAGTGGATGCTATGTGTTAACTTTTGCAGAAGTAACTGTAATTGTGGAATTATAACTAATGCCTTTATTTTTGTAACTAACTGACAGAAGTGAGAATAACAGATGATTTTGTGAAATAGCTGATGTTGATTTAAAATACTTGTGGAAATAGCTAAAATGGTCTGCATGGTCAGATAACATTTGAAGAACAGATATAAAGACCCCTGCCACTGACCCTTTGACTATCACTATTGCCTGCTGAAACCACAGAAATGAAACACGACTCTCAAAATCACATCCATGATTACTGCACTTATTCTAAAAAGATGGGTCAGGGGTCAGACCAAGCTAAAGAATTTCTGGAATATGTGAAGAAGTTTCAAGAAATGTTTCAATATGTTTAATCTTTAGGAATATGTATTTGACCATGCCATGAAAAAGTATTTAAGAAGACTTGTTATGATTAGCTGGTGTGCCTCTAGCTATGGCTATGCACCCATTGCTGTTTACTGTCCCTTTTATCCCTTATTAAACTTTTAAAAATGTTGAAGAGTGAGGCTTGTTTCTCACAGTGCTGAGATGCAGTTTTCAAGAGAAATATAAGGTTGTAATCTGCACTGATAACTCTTCAGATTATACAGAAATATTTTGTTCACTATGCATCATAATGGAAAGGCACATGAAGTTTCCAAATGCATGTACTCCATAAAGTGTGGAGTACATAAAGTGTGAAACAGTTCTTCCCTACTTAAAACTGCAACAATGCCAAACTTAGATCATATATGTGGTGTAATAAAATTATGAGACGGCCAGCTGGCCCTATAAGCCAGCTCTCAGCTGTTTTGAAAACCAGAAATTGGTCTGAAGGGAGTGCAGTGCAGCTTTGTGCTTCACACATCATCAATGGTTTCACTGGTGCCCAGTGTGCGGGCCTGCTGGGGTTTAGGATTCTTCCTTTTGTTTCTTTCTCTCAAGGAATTTTCTCCCATGTGTTTTGGTAGGAGACAATAAGGATGAGGTACTTAAAAGAGGCAAAAGACGTTGCCACACCTGAGGGGAAGAGTGTAGCTAGCTACTCTCTCTTTTTACCTGGTGGTTTGTCTGGGAAGGACAGAGATAGTGGGAGAATTGGTCTGAGTAAAAGGTGTTGGGTGCAGGTCCTTTTTCCTCTCACCATATTCTCCATTCCAAAGGTAGTTCCTGCCTTCCTTGTCAGACTCCCGTCTTTCAAACCAAGACAGGGCCCCATTCTCTGGCAGCCATCATCCATGCCAGAAGTTCTCCAGTTTCTCATAGCTGAGAAAGGTTAGATTTCTAGGTTGAGATAGAAATGAAGAGCCTACCTGCATGTTACTCTCCCACTGTGCCTTGCCCTCCAGCAGGGAGTCCAGAACAGCCCTACTTGGCTCCTCGGCCGCAGCATCATTCCCGCTCACCACATAGTAGGATGACCGCACCCTCTTGAAAAACTCAACATCAACATTCTTGCTGTTGCTGTGGTTGGGAATGTACACCAGATCCAAATACACTGGAGGTCCTGGAGGCACTGCTGTAGATTTTGCCACCTTAGTATTCCCAGGTCCTTTGGAAATCAAACAACAAAAGAATATATGACAGGCTGGTTAAAAGCATGCATTTATTAATTATTTTTATTACCACTGAGGTGAGATGTGACCAATTATGGAATTACTCTTGTACATATTATGTATGTTACAGTTTTGTTGTACCCCAATAATGATTGTAATGGGAGGAAAAACCTGAAAAACTGGAACTATATAAAACTATAAAAAATCACTACCACATAACAAAAATTTTGCTGAACTTTTTCCAGTAATATACTATATTATCCAACAATTACTATGCAGGGCTGTGATTACTGAATTATCATTCAGTAAATGGTGCTATTATTTTCCTGATGAAGAAGTGCAGCTTTTTGAAAGTCTAGGGTATGACTGATTATAAAGTCTAGTATCACACAGGAAGCCATGAAAATTTGAAGCTGTCCTGAATTCTGAGGTACATAGCAAGACATGATAGCAATTGATATGCTCAGGCTGCCTTACAGATGCATCAGGAAGCTACCACACGTGAGCACAAAGAGGGTCAAGGAGGAACTTGGAAGGAGGAAGTTGCAAAGCAATTCAGTGTACAGAGTCGAGTATTTGTCTGCCTGCTGTGTCCTTATCTGCATACATGAATTAGCCACTTATCACAAAAAGTAGGGGGAAGTGTTTCTTTGCTGCTGTAAATAGTATATACAGTACTTGTTCCAAGAAGAAGAGCTTTAGTCAAAATGCAGTGCAACATGTAAACACATGAAAACTATTACATAAAAAAATCACATCTTTTGCTCTAAAATCATGATGTAAAGTAAAAATCGGGCTTCAGCCAGTAATTTTACCTAGATGATCAACATTTATGGTTTATTAGCTCTCTCATGTTGATTAAGTGTGGTAAACAATTATCTGAGCAATATGATTAATTTAGGGTCAAATATTGCAAGGCCAGGAAACTTCCTTATAGTTGTCTAGCATGTTCTAACACTCACCACAGGGTAAAATGCCAAATGAAGTGATAAGATTTCCTGATTTAGAGTGGTTTTGCTATGGGTTTTGTCACAAAATATTTTATCATCTTAGGTGATAAAAAAAATCTCTGATGTCTTTTATAATTTTGCATACCAACACTGATTAAGATACTTGTTGCTATATTTTTACAATTTCACGTCATTACAAGTTATTCCAGCACATACCTGAGAAGTGTGCCTAATGACTTCAATATAGAGCTGAAGTGCTGCAGAAATGCAGCAAATTAAAGCAGCATTGCTGCTTTAAAATGTGTCTTCTAACAGGGAGATGCAAATGATGGTGTGAGAAAGGAACTACCAGAAACAGGGAACCTAAGGACAGCTGAATGCTGGTTTGTTCGTGCTGAATCCTAGAACTGCTCCTTTAAAGAAGTTTTCAACAGAACATCAGTCCTTACAGCAGAAAAATAAAAGTATCCCCCAAACAGTCCCTAACAAGGTCTGCTGGAAACAACAGATTAGCACAATACCTCCTTCAGTAATCTAATGCACTTTTTTTTGCTACTTAGAATGTGTAACAGACATTCAAAATTACATTAACTTTCTGTATGTTTAGTCATCAGTGATGGCATAAGACCAGATTATGTGATGTACATGCTTACTTCACTCAAAATGCTTTTACTAATGTTAAATCTTTTTAAATGCTGCTTTTAAAATCAATCCAGCAAAGTAATAAGAGCATCCAAAGAGAGATAGTGACTTTGCCTCCCACAATATTAAATTGTATTAATTTATGTTAAAGAGAATTGTATCTACTTATTTCTCACAATGAATAAAAGGGTTTGCCTTGCCACTGATTTTACTTCACCTACAAAAGTGGTACTTTCAATTCTATTAAGTGGTTAACTGTTTAGACAGCTTGTATTAAATTCTTTCTATTTTATGTACTCTCTGGGCAAACTAACATAAAATTTCTCAGGTTATAAAAGTAAAACTAGTGACTTTCAGACATTTAAATGTAGCATTTACATGCTGCATTTGTACTTAAAACCTGAACTTTCTCTGAGGATATGCCACAAGCCACACTCTCAGCTGATATAATGGCAAACTAACAACACTGCAGCAACTAAGAAAATCATAACACCAGGGCATTGTTACTTGTCTTTACCTGTGGTTGCAGTCTTTGCCGACTTGGATGTTGTTGTATTCGCTGCATTCTTGGTATCCTTATCTTTCTCTTCCACTCGAGACTTTATCTCTGGATTAGAGATATTTTTGGTTGTCTTCTCTACAGATTCCTTCTTTTTTGGAGAAGCTGTTCTGGAAATTTTGTCTAAAGATTCTTTTGTAGCTGGCTTTGGTGAAGCTACTTGTTTTGATTTACCATCACTTTTTTTAACAGGAGAAGATGACTTGGTCTTAGTACCCTGCTTTTTTGTCTTTGTCTTTTCTTTGAGGTCCTTCTTCAAAGGTTTACCTAAATTCTGTTCAACTGGCAGAGCCTCTGGATCAACCATGGTAACATCAGGATGCCTGGGGGAAGGGCTGCGATCCTGCATTGGGAGAGGTGGTGGATCAATGTGTTTGTATGTAATTGTCTTGTCCGTTGGAATGGTTTCTGACTCATCTTCTGAGTCAATGTTAGCATCTGCAGTGATGGAAGGGCATTCCTCAGTCTCCGGGGGAACATCCGAATCGGTCTGAGATGGGGCAGACTCGCTCACAGATGTGGGAGGAGTTTCATCACACTGCCGCCCTTGCTGCTTTCCCCCAGAAGGAGGCTGAGCTCCCCCAGACTGAGTTAATGGCTTCTCTTGATTTTGAGACTGTTCTTCACTTGCAAACCACTCAAGGGGATTTGGGTTGATAAATGAAGGTGAAAGTTCAGTTTTGGGATGCTTATATTCACAAGAGGATACAAGGCATAAGTCAACATCTTGACGGGATTCTGCTAATGATTTGCTTGGAGTAAAATGTGCACTTGCTTCGTAGGAATTTCTGGTAGCTTCAGGTGACCTCCCAGTGGTAGCTCTCCCAGTTGTCTCAAATGAGTAATCTGTGGCTTCAGGTGAACTGGAGGCTTTCTCAGTTGTCTCATAAGAGTAAGTCATGGCCTCTGATGACCTGGTGGTTCTCCCAGTTGTCTCATAGCAGTAGCCAACAGCTTCTGGTGACTTAGAGGTTTTCCTTGTTGTCTCATAGGAATAATCCATAGTATCGGGTGATCTGGTAGCTCTCCCAGTTAACTCATAGGAATAATCTGTGGCTTCAGGTGATTTGGCAGTTTTCCCAGCTGTCTCATAAGAATAATCTGTGGCCCCTGGTGACCTGGTGGTTTTCCCTGTTACCTGATAAGAATAATCTGTGACCTCAGATGACCTCATATTTTTTGCCATTATCTCATATGAATAGTCTGTACCCTCGGGTGATCTAGTAGAATTCCTGGTTATCTCATAGGAATAATCTGTGGTCTCAGGAGACCTAGTAGTTATTCTGCTTGTCTCATAGGAATAATCCATGCCTTGAGGTGATCTAGTAGATTTTCCAACTGCCTCATAGGAATAGCTGATATTCTCTGGTGACCTCATAGTTTTCTCTCTGGCCTCATATGAATAACTAAGTTCTTCTGGTGACCTGCTGCTTTTCTCTGAATCTTCTTTATCTGGGCTGAGTAAAGGCTCTGGACTGTGCTTTGATAGGGGTTCCTGATAACCAAAGGCTGTGACAGAAGACACTCGCTGTGCCAACAAAGGTGTGTGACTACCTGACACTGCTTCTGTGATTGCAGGAGGTGAATCTGGAAAAGTAGGAGAATACAGGGGAGAAGTTTCCCTTGGAGTTAGTGGAGACAGGTCAGATTTTGGTGACAGCTTTTCTCCCAGGCTCTGTACCTTTTCTGAGGTAAAAGAAGAATGCAGTGACATCTCTCTGGGTGGGACACCACCTGAAAAAGTTTCCTCTGGCAGTGGTGAAGCTACCTGGGAAGGTGTATGAGCTGATGAAGTTGAGGATGAAGCTTCAATTTGAGAAACTGAAATAATTTCTGAAATATCTTTCTCTTGAGAGTAAGATGACTGTTCCACAGGTGAAATCTTCTGTGCAAAGTGAGACTCTTGTATATCGGAAGGGCTATAATCTACTTCTGTTGGTCCGTTTTCAGAGATATGGTGCACACTAGTGCCTACAGCAGGATATTCTGAAGACTGCCTACTAAAATCCATTGCTAAGGACTGCTTAGGTGACTCCCGACCATATTCTACTGACATAGCTGACTGTTCAGGAGATCTGTGATCAAGTACTGGTGTTCTTGATTTTGCAGTTTTAGGTGAGAAATCTGGTGGAGAAATTGACATAGGCCTTGGGCACTCTTCTTTAGATGGAGACATTTCTGTCTCCTGAAAAGTTGTTGGTGTTTGTACAACTGATACTGAAAGGGAATCATCGACTTCAGTAGAGTGGGGAGAACCAACCTCAGCATGCAAAGAAGGAGATACATCATCAGTAGTTGGTTCTGGAAATGAACTAGTGGCAACAGATGCTGTAGAGACAGAAGCTACTCCTTCTATATGGGAATAGGTGTCTTCCGCAACAACCTCATCAACGGGAGTTGCAGACTTGTCAGAGACAGTACCTTCAGAAATTGACATTTTGGTATCTTCTTTTAAAGAACCAAGCTGACTGATATCTATTTGAGTTGGTGAGAGATCACCTGCTAACTTCCGCTCATCCAAGACCAGTGAAGACTGGGAGCTGCTGGGTTCTGTATCCTCCATTTTCCTTTCCAAGCTCAAGCCTTCCTTAATTACCATAAATTCCATGCTTTTTTCATCTTGTTTTTCTTGGAAGAGGCCCACAGAGCTTGCTTCAGAAGCTGGGCTCATCTGAACAGGTGATTTGTCTTTTTCAGGTTTCCCCTCAGAAGGACTTCCATAATCTCTGGTGGGGGACTTTAAATCAGCACTCAAAAATGTATCGTAAGTGGTCTCTGAACCTATCAGTGGAGGACTCCGCAGAGGCGAGAGAACCTTTTCAATAGGAGATTCTGAATCTGGTACGGGCTCATCCATAGGGCTTATTCTGCATTTCACAGACTCATCTTTGACTTCACTAAACTCAAAGCTAACAGGAGCTTCTGTTGACTTTTCACTGGTTTCAGAGGGAAGCTGACTGGACTTTTCATCAGTGGGAGACTGATAATAAGGTGTGTGGCCAGCACTACCAGCAGCAGACTGTGATGGAGATGCTACTTCTAATGTTTTATCTTCAGGGCTTGCACAGTGCTCTTCAGCAACTTCTTGGTGTACATCAGGCAATTTAGCAGTGGGGACAGACTCAGAAGGAACCTTGATTTCATTGGGAGTGAGCGAAAAATTCACACTGCGTTCACTCAGTGGTGTTTTGGCAACAGGCGATGGAGGGGACAAACTGTCAGCTGGACTCTTGGCTGAACTATGTTTTCCACCATCTTCTTGATAGGGTTCTTTGATTTCTAATTTGTCAGTGCCTTGGATTTCACTTTCTCTTTGCTGGTATACATCTTGGAATGCAGATTTGCAGAATTTGTCTTCTTCTAATGAAGAGGGTGGTGAGATGGTGGAAGCTGAGGCATTATAATCCTTACCTTCTGTGGCCTCTGTTTTGGATCCTTCAGATAACCCATTAAAAGCATCTGGAAGTGGAGAAAGTTTAGCTCTGCTGAACTCTTGAGAGTACAGTGATATCTCATGCTTGGTAATGTTCACATACTCCTGAGAGGGTGACTCGCTTTCCTCATTGTTAGTTTCATCACTCATGACATCTCGGGGTGTTGACATTTCATCCATTGGAGTTGGTTCACTGGATATTTCAATGGTAGACTGTGTGTAACCTGAAGTAGCAGTGAATTCCTCAGGTTGATCTTCTCTATTTTCTTCATCAGAAACAGTGGCTTCACTCTCTGAACCACCAGGTAGTGTCTCATCATGGATAGAAGAAGCTGGTTCAATCCCTGGAGACTGAGACTCTGACTGTTTAGTTGGTGTAATTATGAGTAAGCCATACTTATCCTCGGCTTCACCAGATTCTGCAGCTTTGTCTACCACAGCCATCACGTAATCTTCTTCGGCTTCCGTTTTTTCAGTTTCTTCATCATCTATGATGTCTTCTGCTTTGTCTTCCTCATCTTCTTCAGTCTCTTCAGTTTCTGCCTTTTCTATTGCTTCTTCCCTGTCTTCTTCAGCTCGTTCATCGGATGTCTCATAATCTGCCTTTTCAATATACTTTTCATCTTTTATGTTAGTATCTACTTGAGTTAATATTTTTTCTGAGCCACCTGGAATTTTTATTGGTTCTTCCATATATGGTTTTGTGGTATCCAGTTGTGTTTTTTCTACTTCATTTTCATCTCGTTCTTCAGCTTCTTCTGTCTCTGCCTTTTCTTCATAATCTGCTTCAGATGATTCTTCCAAGCCAGTTCCCTCATCTTCAAACTTTTCATTGTCATCAACTTTGTGTTTTTCCACAGATTCCAATTCTTCTGGTGTCTGTTCACACTCCCCCTCAGCTTCTGTGGTAGTTATGCCTTCATCAGATGACTCAGCAGGCCCTTCATTATCCAACTTTTCTTTTTGTACTTCAAAGGTATCTTTTTGTACTGTACCAGTGAATTTCAGATCATCCTTTATAAGTGCAACTTGAGATTTTGTTTCTTTTATTGTTTCTGCTTCTTCAGCTTTTAATTCCTCAAAATCCTTTGTTAAATCCTCTGGTGAAGACATAAGGGATCTCTCTGCTTCAAGCTCCTTTCCACCGGCTGTAATTTCTGCAGCTGCTACAGCTGTGGCTCCAACTGCTGCAAGGGCAGCTTGTGCTCCACTGACTTTGAGGTCCTTCTTCACACTTTTTACTTTTACTTTTTCCTTTGGCTTTCCAGCAGGTATTGCTTCTTTTTTAGCAGGTTCCTCCTTCTTTTGTGGTTTAGGCTTTGCCGCTGTTTTTTTGGCTTCATTTGAAGGAGTAGCTGTCTTCTTTGTTTCTTTAGGAACCTTCTTGATGTCCTTTTTGGCTTCTTTGTCTTCCTTCTTTATTTCCTTCTTCTCTTCTTTTTTAGCTTCTTTTTTAGCTTCTTTTGTTGAAGCTTCTTTCTTTATTTCCTTCTTAGTTTCCTTCTTCTCTTCCTTTTTTACCTCTTTCTTAACTTCTTTCTTGATCTCGTCTTTTTTTGGTTTTTCCTCTTTTTTGATGGGTGTTTTCTCTTCTCTTTTAGAAACCTCTTTCTTTGGTTTTTCTTTGTCCTCTTTCTTTTCTTCGGGTTTTGGTTTGACTTCCTTTTTCACCGTCTTTTCCTTTGACATTTTCGGTTTTACATCTGTACTTTGTTTTTCAGGTATTTCAGATTTCACTAGTTGTTCTTCCTTACTTGCTATGTCTTTTTCCACCACTATTGGTTTGGCCTCTACTTTTGTTGGTTTTTCTTTTTTAACTGGAACTTTTTCTTTGCTTTCCAGCTTCTGAGGCTTTTCTGGTACTGGACTAGGCTTCACAGGCTCTGGTGTTTCTTCCTTAGATTCCTTTCTGACAGGCTTATTTGGTGGTGTCTTTGCAGCAGGCTTCAGACTCTCCTTGCTATCTGTTCGTTGTTTCAATTTCGCTTGTTTCACAGCTGGACTCGCAATGTTCCCAGTTAGGTCTTTTTGTGTAACCATTGGTTGTTTAAGGAAGTCCAAGTGTTTGAGTTTTTCTAGTCCCTCTAGAATATTATACTGGGTGCTGTTTCCAGGAAAGAGAACTCGGATTATTTTTTCTGCAGGATTAGCTGGATGCCACACAATCAGGGATGAGACAGAGGTGAAATAGGATAATGGAATGTCTAGCTCTTGGCCATTTGGTAGCAGGAATTCAGCTTTATCTTTGTTAGTACCAATCCACTGCTGCATAAAATATTGCATCTCTTTGCTATTTTTGACAGGATTAAGCACATACATCTCAAGTTTGCCAACTCCCATTTTCTGAAATAAAATGATAGGGTCAATGGTATTTCCTGTATTTCTGAAGAGAGGTTCTGGTTTCATAGACAATTTATTTAAATACTGGAGAGTAAAACAAGCTTCTTCTACACTCCTTTTTACTCTAAAATTAGGATCCAGGTTCTTCAGGTTCTCAGGTACATTAAGGAACACAACTCCTAAATCAGGTGAGATTAGATTTTTCATCCAGTCACTGTTGGTAGTAGACCCTTGAGACTGTTCCTCTTCTAGTTCAGCTATCTTTCGCTGAAGCATGCTATTGATTCCTGGCAGATTGTCATCTCCGATGTGAGTGAGCAGAATGGAATCTACCCTGTCCAAGTGCCGGATAAGTTTCCAAAAACAAGATTTTCTTTCGGATCCTCCATTGATAAGCATATTGAATCCATTCACGGCAAACAATGCAGAGTCCCCTCTTCCCCCTGGGAAAATGTAACAGCAGGGTTTGGAGAGCTTCAAGAAACCTCCTGAGGTTGGAGGTTCCAAAATGTCAAAAGGCGATGGCACTTCTACTGATTCTGACAGATACTCTGTGAATTCAGAGAGTCCTTCCATCTCAGGCAATATGGAAGCTGAATTAAGTTTAATGTTAATGAAGTCTTGAAGGTTGTGTCTGTCAAGGTTGGAGTTTTTCCAGTCCCCTTCCTCAGGGCAGAAAAGAGTTAGGCTGGCTTTGTTGGCAGGGTGTGTGGTGCTCAACAATTCACCAATCTAGGGTTATAAAACAAACAAAAACACAAGAAGATGCATACACATTTATTTTTTTAATGACAATTAATGTCAACACATATTTCCTGATTAGATAGATAAAACCTTTTTCATTTGGTTCTGCACTGGTGAGTCCCAGTTCTAGATGCTAAAGTAACCTGGTATCACAATTATTTTACTGTCTTATTTTTTTTTAATACAAAGGAGGATCTTACTTCTGGTCAGTACTGCCCAAAGGACAACAGGATACAAGGTTCCCCCTTCCCTCTTCTATACTTTATAGAAGGATGGTACTATTATACTGAGAGGGTATGAGGCCTGTGGGGAAAATGCAGCCTGAGCTGCCACTGTATGTCTACCATGGGCTCATGAGTCTCCCAGCTGGTCCAGTCCATCCAGAAGAGACAGCCAAGTATCTAAAGGACAAAGTACAACCTCTTAACAGGCAGAGAGCAACTGCAACACAGAGGAGGCCAGCATCCTCCCAGGGGCAGTTGCCATCCTTTCTACTTCTCTCATGGAATATATCCCACCACACCACTGTTTGTGCAGGTCTTTCTGTGGGCTAGCTCCTGAAAAGCCACTATTGCTCCCAGATTTATCAAGAGTGGCTGCAGAAGAGTTTTTCAGAACAGTGATCATGAGATGGTGGAACTCAGAATCTTGTGAGGAAGCAAAGCAGTAAGCAGGACTAGAATCCTGAACTTAGACCTCTTCAAAGACTACTTGGAAGAATTCCATGCTTTGGGGTTCTGGAAAATATGGGGCTTCAAGAGAGCTGGTCAGTATTCAAGCATCCTTCCTTCAAGCTCAAGACCAGTGTATTCCTATGAGCAACAAATCAGCCAAAGGGGTCAGAAGACCTGCAGGGATAAGCAGGGAGCTTCTAGTGAATCTCAAATGGAAGGAAGAAATTTATGGAATGTGGAAAAAGGCACAGACCACATGGAAGAACTATAGGAACATTGTCAGAATATGCAGGGATGTAACAAGGAAGGTCAAGGCCCACCTAGAATTGAGTCTGGTAAGGGCCATCAAGGACAGCAAGAAGGACTTGAAAAGTACATCAGCAGCCAAAGGAAGAATAAGGAAAATGTGGGGTGACTGATAAATCAGATTGGTCTCCTGGTCATGGAAGACTTAGAGAAGGTGGAATAACTGAATGCCTTCTTTGCCTCAGTCTTTACTGCTGAGTCCAGCCCTCAGATCTTGGAGATAAGGGAGGCTGGAGAAAAGGAAGAGTTTTCTTGGTTGTAACAGTTGCATTAGAGATCAGCTGGGCAGACATAACATCCATAAATCCATGGGTCCTGATGAGATGCACCCACACGTCCTGAGGTAGCTGGCAGATGTTGCTAAGACATTCTTTAAAAAATCATGAAGAAAAGAAGAGGTGGATGATGACTGATGACTGGAGGAAAGCCAGTGCTACTCCTGTATTTAAAAATGGGAAGAAAAAGGACCCAGAAACTACTGGCCAGTCAGCCTCACTTCCACTCCTTGAAAGGTGATGGAACAGATCATTCTGGAGATCATCACCAAGCAAATAAAAGAAAATAAGGTCATCAGGAGCAGTCAGCAAGGATTTCCCAAGGGGAAATCATGCTGACCAATCTGACAGCCTTCTATGATGGCAGAGCAGGACGGGTCAATGAGGGGAGAGCAGTGGATGTTGTCTGCCTCCACTTCAGCAAGGATTTGGACACCATTTCCCATAACATCCTCATAAGTAAGCTCAGGAGATGTGGGTTAGATGAATAGACAATGAGGTGGATCAAGGACTGGCTGAATGGCAGAGCTCAGATAGTTGTGATCAGCTGAGGAGAATCCAGTCATAGTCAAACTGTTTATTGACAACCTGAATGAAGGGATGGAATGAACCCTGAGCAAGTTTGCTGATGGTACTGTGGGGAGTGGCTGATACACCTGAAGGCTGGGCTGCCATTCAGCATGACCTCAAAAGGCTGGAGAACTGGGTGCAGAGAATGAAGTTCAACAAAGGCAAATATAGAGTTCTGCACCTGGGGAGGTATAACCCTAAGTACTAGTAACAGACTGGAGGCTGAACTGCTGGGAAGTACCTCTACAGAGAATGACCTGAGAATCTTGGTGGATGACAAGTTGACTATTCGCCAGCAATGTGTCCCCGTGGCCAAGATGGTAAATTATATCCCTAGGGCATACCATTCCTGAAAATCCAACACCATTCCTTCAATCAGGAAGAGTGTAGCCAGCCGGTTGAGGGAGATGATCTCTACTCAGCCTTAGTGAGATGACACCTGGAGTGCTGTTTTCAGTTCTGGTCTCCACAGATCATGAAAGACAAAGAGCTACAGAGGGTCCAGCAGAAGCTACAGAGATGATGATGGGACTGAAACATGTTTCTTAGGAGGTGAGAACATGGGAGGTGGGCCTGTTTAGTCCAGAGAAGTCTAAGAGGTGTTCTTGTCAATACTTATTAAATATCTCAAAGGCAGGTGTCAAGAAGATGGTGCCAGACTCTTTTCAGTGGTAGCCAGTGACAGGACAAGGAGCAATGGCCATAAGCTAAAATCCACTTCAAAACGAGGAAGAACCTCTTTATGCTGAGGATGGCAAAACACTGGAACAGGCTGCCCAGGGAGGCTGTGAAGTCTCTGGAGATATTCAAAATCCACTTGGACGTGTTTCTGTATCAACTGCTCTGGGTGACCCTGCCCTGGCAGGGGGCTTGGACTGGATAATCTCCAGACATCCCGTCTAACCTTAATGATTCTGTGATTTTCTGATTAAGAAATGAGTTAATACTTCAGAAATGGAAATAACTGAAAGTTTTTGGGCCCCTCTCTCCAAGGAAGACACAGATGAGCTTGAGCATGTCAAGAGAAAGGCGACAGAGCTGGTGAAGGGCCTGGAGGACAAGTCTGACAAGGAGTGGCTGAGTGAGCTGAGGTTGTTTAGCCTGGAAAAAAGGAGGCTTATTGCTCTCTGCAAATGCCTGAAAGGAGGCTGTAGCCAGGTTTGGGCTTGGTCTGTTCTCAGAAGCAACAAATAACAGGATGACAAGAAATGGTCTCAAATTCCACCGGAGGAAGTTCAGATTGGGTAAGAGGGAAAATTTCTTCCCCAAATGGGTTGTCAAACACTGAAACAGGCTGCCCAGGGAAGTGGTTGAGTCACCATCCCTGCAGGTATTTATGGTCTGTAGACGTGGTGCTTGGGGGTATAGTTTAGTGGTGAATTTGGAAGTGTTGGGTAAGAGCTGGACTTCATGATCTTTGAAATCTTTTCCAACCCAAACAATTCTGTGAATTTGTCTTTTCCAACCTTAACAATTCTATGAATCTATGATTCTAAGTTTTGTACTTCTGATATTCCAAGGTCTAGAGCCAAAGAAAGATCAAGGAAAAAAGACAGGGTTAAAAATGCTCTTGTCACTAGTTTGATTTAAAATTCATGGACCACAAAATTTGAAATCTAGAGTAATTCTATTAATTTTGAGTATTTAAGTATTACTTAACATTCTGGGACCAAAACCAACTGCTGCAATAAAGGCACAGAAAATACGAATTTCCATGCCACAGTACAAAGAGCCATTTTTTATTCCAGGGTTCTGAACTAAAAACCAGTATTTGAAGGTCCCAGATAAGTAAACAAACTTGAAAAAGTATGACATATTTTACCTTATCTCAGTCCCACAGATACTTTCAGTTGACTTTTTTTAACTGACAATTCAGTTAAATGTAGCTTATTTCTGTTCTATTTGCCCTTAACAAAGAGACCACAAAACTTCTATAAAAAAGTAATTCAGATATAAAATGTCAGTGGAATATCTGCCAGCACATCATCATGCAAAATACCATAGCCTTCTTTGCAGAGATTTAGTTGTCAATTCAAGAATGAGGAACAATTTTCATAAGGATGATATAGATAACACTACAACAGAATAACTGGGAGTTCTTGGACCACAAGCTGTATCAACAGAGGAAATTAATATATAAAAGATTAATGATGTTCGATTGTGTTGTATCTCTTTGGCCACTCTGTGTGCAGGTCTCACTTTTTTCTTTGTGTTATGTAACTTATTTTTTAGTATTTCCCAAGCATAGAACTCAACAAAGATGCAGTGGCTGTTTTAAAAATACCAGTACAACCAAGTGATAAAGCCCAAAATAAATATTTTCTACCTTCCTGTATCATTGTTTTTGAGTATCTAAACCATTTGACAGGAGTATAAATAGGTCTCACCCATATGTCAGATATGGCCCTATCTGAATGACTGCAAATGAAAAACAAAGTAGAAAGAAAAAATGGAGAAAAGGATGAAAAGGTCGAAAGAGAAGGACACTAGGGGAACCATTACTGTTGTTTATTGCAGAATTAAGAAAAGAGGGGCAGCACGGGTGACAGCTTTGAAATGGATTTAGATTCTCAAGAGTACTCCTTATGATATGTCTCTGATCAGGGTTGAAAACACATTATTAGGGAGAGCCAAATGTAACAAAAAATAATTTCCTCTGAATAAATAAATCCAAGTCTGTTGCATGCACAAGGAAATACAACTGGAATACAGACTGTTTCCCATAAAGGGCCAATTTTCTGTCTAGATAAAAAAAAATTATATGACAACATACTGGGCTAATGAATATAATGTGTCAAGGTTTGGGGTGAGTCCTCTCCAGTTTATATTATACCACATTTGGATTTCTGCTTCATACATCTAAATTCTGACTTTTTTGCTCCTTAAAGTTGGCATGCATAATGCAGACAGTGTTAAGCCACTGGAAGCAGGGCTAATGAAAAATTAAAGAAAGTTTATTACAGGCACAGACTGTATCTGTTAAGAATAGCAAATTCAGTCATGCCTCAGAAAAAATTATCAATAGATTTGAATTTCAAATGGTAACACTAGGGATAGACAGTAACACAAAGATGTAGTCACTCTTCTTCTCCAAATTCTAAACCACTGTGTGAGCAAAGAAATATACCTGTAAACCTGAATAAACTTTTTTAAGCATTGAGAGACATCTGTTGAGGAATGCTTGGGTTTTAAAGGTGTCACAGCTAGTGAAGACAAACAGTAAGTTGGCTGCTCAGAGAAAACGTGGTTATTACTTCATACCCTGAATCACAACGGTACAACAAAAGACCTCCCCGTTCTAGCTGTTGTTGCAGAAGCAGGGGAATGGGACATTTTACACCTTCCCACATAGGATAAATTGAAAATCCTGATTTCAGGCTTTTCCTGAAGAGACTTCTGCATGCTAGAGATAGATTTCTGAATTAGACTTTATATAAGTATCTCCCGAAGTGTATTTACTTATTTGCAAGCACATTCCTTGACCTTAGTTCAGGTTTACAGTGAAGTAAAAATGGGCAGAGGCCAGAAACACTTACTCCCAACTTTTATGGTCATAGAATCATAGAATTGTTTAGGTTGCCAAAGACCCTTAAGATCATTGAGTCCAACTCTAAATCTGGCACTGCCAAGTCCACTAGGATCGGGACAGCACAGTAATTCTTTCATCTTGTTACCACATAGAAAACCAGTAGCCACTTTTTCTAGACCTTTTTTCCTATTTTTTTTTCAATTTTTAAAAAAGCTTTTACACATGAACTGCAGTATGACAAACATAATCTTTCTTTGGTTTTGTGAGAGCTTGCAGACACACTGAGACCCCAAGGCTTCAGAAACAATAGGCTAGCAGCCAACACTTGCTGAGAGCCATACCAGCTGTCTGGTGCGCACACTGCCAGCCACAGAGATGAGCCAAATGAGCGTTATTCATTCCCCATGGGAGTGTGCCCTGAACACCCACCACTACAGCAATCCCACAGCATCTGCAACTCATGGCCAACCCCCATCCTTCCACTTTCCAAGCAATAATTTTGTTTCCTAATGGTAATGGTAGCATTTGCCCCTAGTTTTTCTTGTAGTCATAAAGTAATTATGTGTCACTAATTAGGCAGACATAAGGAACTTGAGTTTGTAATTTCATAGAAAAGTAACTCTGAGAAGTGCCAGTGAATTTTAGGTGCCAGGACTGGCTCAGAGAGCAGGAATCCAGGTCTTTCCCCAGCCATTTGCTGAACAAAGAGGCTTTGAAAATAGATTATATGGATACAGTAAGGTCAAACTAGAGCTCACGTAAACGATGCCATTTCAATGCTGAACTTTCAAACCTCAGTCTACTGACATGCTTCTAATTAATAGTGGAAACTAAATTTGTATGGATGCAGACATACAGTTTATTTAAATATATACTTTACATGGCAGCTAAATTAAGTATGACAGCTTGTTTACTATGGATTCCTGCCCTACAGGAGCTTTCAGACAGAGTACATTAAGGAAGAGAGCAAAGTAACAACTCATGAAACAAATGGTATATACTGGTATATTTAATACTTATCATTTTGGTGTGTAAAACCAACAAGTTTTACAGAGTCACTGGCCATATTTTAGACACTACTATAAAAAAGTAAAGTAGGTAAATGGTGCAAAAAAATACAGTTATTCTAATAACTACCCTCTGTCTTACTAATGCCACTTGGTAATTAGCCACAGGCAAGAACCTGGTGTCAAGTTCAATTCAACTACTTGGTATGTGCACTTTAGATTAGCAACTTGTGTATTTTAAACACAGCACTATCTCCTTCCACTGTCTCCTTGATTTTTTCTTTCCAAAAGTTGTAATTTAATTTCCCAAATTAATATTTAATTATTTTGTTAGGCAATTTACATTAAATCTAAAGTAAAATAAATAAATGTTTTGCAAGAAAGCCTATAATGAAGAGTAAAGAGCAGCAGCACCAGGCTGCCTATGGTAACTCTAAGAAGACAGAGTTTTAGACTTTTAGTCTTCTAGAAATCTCTGCCAGCATGTAACAATGCATGGAAGACACTTTTCTAAACATACCTCTTGATCTGTGAAGATCTCAATGAAGTTCTGGAAGGAGAAGGACCCTGACTGAAGAATGAGTTCTCCTGTATTTTCAAAACACTGACCAGTTAGAACCAGGAGCTTGTGCCTTGCAGCATCTGTGATCATTAAGCGCACCTAGAGTGAAGAAGAGAAATACATCAATAATATATGAGTGACCATGTGTTTCAATAGTCCACTGAGAACACACACTTTATCTCTCCTGATTTACAACCAGTCTCTGGAACAGGACTCCCAAAGCATTATGGAGTTATACTGTTTACAAAAGACAATGAGAAAGGGGAAAACATGAAAAAAAAGGAGGGGCAAGATGCAGTTAGAAAGAAGGTCTGACGAATAATTAATGACATGGAAAAAACAGCAAGGAGCAGAACAGAATACAACTTGAATGAAGAAATCATTATTTTAACAACAAACTTATTCATAGTATAGTTCTTGGTATACTTTTACAGAATTGTATCAGGACAACCTTGGTAAACTACTTACAAGCACATGCTTGTTACTTTACTTGACCCTTACTACAGCTACTAATTGTTCTTTCTTACCACTCCCAAGGGGGAGATTTATGTGCATGCTAAGAGAAAGCAATATATTCTAAATTTAGGACAAACAAAACCTGTGTAAGATTCTATATTGTTGAGAGAATGCTTTGCAAATACTTCAAAAGTCTTACCGAACACTGAAATACCAACTCAGTCTATGATAAACTACGAATTTCAAGTGCACTAATTCCTCTATTAAGGAAGAATTAAATCAAACCAGAACAGTGATTTCAGAATTAGGCTATCCACATATTAAACTAACTGAGCAAATGAGCAGAGTCCATCTGGGACAACTCCACATGATAATGCACCAAGCTCCATCTCCATGGAGATGACACAATCAGCTCAGCTCTCCTAGCAAGATATTCTTTCCAAGGTTTATATTGATTGTTAAGCAATCCATTTTTCTAAATAACTCATGTGAATGCCAGGAGGCTGAGCCAGGGAGGCTTAACCTGAATCTCTGCTGAATAACTCATGTTCCCAGTACAATGAGGAAACACACACTGGAGAGTATGTATCTCAAAAAATATCCCAATTCTACCATGTCTTCACTGTTATTTTATGAAATAAATGACCCTGATACTGAGCAGCAAAAAGTTCCTTTAATTAAATGTAGGACTAATGCTGGTCACTAATTGCACTAAATAATTATAAATTCAGAAATATCATGCATTGATTTAGTGTACATATTTCTATTTCATACAAAAATATAGATAAGTGCAAACATTTGTCTGATATGCATTACTCAAATCTTCTCTGTTTTCACTCTATTAAAATTGTATCAGAACTGGCTTCCTGTTTTAAGATTTCTTTTGTTGATGCCAGCAGTGCTTATCAGTCTGACAACTTTTGTGTAAACTCATCAGGTTTTCCAACTGTAAAACTACTTCCTGACTTGTGAATCACTGATATTTGTCATATAATTCCCCTTCAACTTATTTTATTAATTGACAATAAAGTACATTCTGCAGAGTTAGCAAACTATGCCAAGAAAGTAAATAAATAAATATTTGCAGATTACAGATAATAATGTATACACATGGAAGACCTTAAGAGACACATAAATTCTGTGTCTGGTTACAAATAAGGTTTTTTGAAGGATGACCAGAAATTTGTCTCCTAATTTCAAGACCACTTAATTGTAGAAGAAATACTGCAAGGTGATGATTCCATTCAGTTTAACTGCTGGTTAAATTCAAAACTTGTTGAAGGAAGTGCACAGCAAGATGTAGGCTTAGTCAAAACAGAGATTAAGATGGAGTGTGAACAGAGACCAGCACATCAGCAGATCAGTGGTTTCCCAAGATATGGTACATATGACATGGTATAGTCACAGGAACATTAAAGCAATGGAGTGGGGACTTCCTAAAAAGGAAGTAAATGTTCATCGGGGTTTTCTTCAGGAAACAACAATCTCTCTCCCTTTGTGCCTCTTTCTCATGGGAGGTGTTTGGCATTTGACAGGACATGACAGGAGCTTTGGGCACCATCATGTGTGGACTACCACCAGGTAAGGCTATTAACAGCCAGGTTACCAGGCATATTGTATTTTTTTTTTTGGCTTGTTTGGCTTGGCTTTCTTTTTTATGCTGTTGTTTTACTTACTTTTTTGTTTTGTTTTGTTTCTTTGTGTGTTTTGTTTTTTTCCTGAGTGAATAGATTCCAGTTCCTCATCTGGTGAAGTCACAGCTTCATGGTATATCTCTGTCTCCCTCAGATCCTCCATGGAAATCTCTGATATATGAAATTAAGTTTTCTATTTGCCATAGCAAACAAAGAATGTCTACTCCAACCTCTGGATTTAATTCTGACACCTCTTTTTGATTGTCTCTTTCTGATTTGTGTCTATTCAGAGCCTTGCTTAGCCAGCCAAGTAAAATCTCATCTGTCTGACTGTGACCAGTTTGGCAGGATGAAAGCAAAGATCACCTCCCACAATCTTGTGAGATGAAATTTACAGTAACATAGCCAAACATCTTCCAGAGCCAACAGAGTAAGCCCAGGGTTCAGAAATCATTAATGGGTGTCAGATCATTTTCTTCCATGTAGTCATCCATAAAAGGAACGACAAGCAACAGTAACAGAAATAGCATTTCCTGGCTGTTGGCAGTTTTTCATCTCTTCCACCCCTTCACACATGCACACATTTGATGGCTTTTTACTCAGAATGAATGCATAGAGTTGATATCCTGGTGACCCCCTTGTCCTCACCAAGCACCTCTAATGGCTTGTAAGAGATTTTCATGCACTGTATTTTAGTAAGTTCCCATTGACTAAGGTGGCTTTTAAACTTCTACAGGTTCATAAACTTTGTTTGTTTTGGAGTCCTTTCTTCTGTTTGTGTTCAACTTCATTTAACAATTGAGAGCAAAATAGTTTTTTCACCAGTGACCACCAGCAGAACTGCTTTATTTCCCAAAAGAAATTAGACTGTGGCAGTGCTTCCCAGCACAGACCAGCAATGCAATTATCCCTATTATTTCAACCTTCTCACTAGCTAAATAAATCAATTTTGTCTTTGAGCTACACAATCAGTTCTTTGACTCTGCTGAGTTCATGTGGAATTGGCAGTCCTCTTATGGGCACTCTCTAGGGTTCACTAATCATGTCACATGCTTTTTGAAGGACAGATCAACCTAGAGTCACCATCACAGAGCTGGTAATTCAGACACTTTCTTCATATGTAAAATAAGCATCTAGAGCTACCAAACAATGGCAAAGCAAAAAAAAAAAAAAAAAAAAAAAAACCAAAAAAAAAAACCCCACACCAAAAAAAAAACCAAAAAAACCCCAACTAAACCACAGCAGCCTCCACTCCATCAAGAGAAAAGGAACTCCATTATGAGAAAAGGAACACTGGAATCAGAGGCGTGTTTCTGTTGCATCCTTCTGACAATTTGTTAGGAGTCTGGGAAACCAGGGAAAAGATCAAGGGATAGGTGACATTTTTCATTATATTTATTCCAAATATATGCTTTCATTCACAGTCAAGACTTGTTCTCATCGTCTGCTAAGACTTTGAAAAATAGTATTTGAGGTTGTCAGTCTCTAAGCTGACAGGCAGTGACTGATACTCCATAATCACCTCAACTACACCTGCCTCAGTGCCCTCATCATGTCTACTTAGTGGAGCTTTCATGACATGTTCAACAAAGTATTTCTTTCTTACCTCAGTACTAACTGCTTCATCTGAGGGATTGATGAGGACTACGGTTTCTAAGACATCACTTCTGTGGTGAAGAATCTTCTGACCTGCAAGTGCAGAGAGGAAAAAAGAAAAATTAAATTCAACTGTTGCAGTACAGACCAGGACTTTCCATGAGTTTGCTGTATATCTCACTGTGTGACAGCCCTCTGGCTGACCTATCTGAAGGAGTACCCATAACACACCTTGTTCTCACAGAGCTGGTGCAGGTAAGGGAGTAACCATCATCAGCTGCTCATCTGGCCCTGACAAACTAGAACCTATGCTGCCAAAATGCTCACTTCAGCCTTCCACTGGTATTGATCAACACTGGAACACTGCCATGCTGCCCTACTTTATCTCACTCCTGCTTACAAAAGCTGTAGCAAGCAATGTCAAGCAACAAGAGTGACAGGGCATACAATTAACATCTAGATCCTGATTTAGTAAAGTCTGGACAAGTTTGGAGCAGCCTCACAGCCTACTGGCTTTCATACTTAGTTTGTCTCTGTATTTAATATTGATATTCATCTGACTGGGAGTGAATGCCAGAAAAACAATATAGGACTGTTGATTCCCCCTCCTCCCCCCCTCCGCCTTATGCTAATTGGCAAGTTCTCATCAGGGTCTCTTTCTGTGAGAATTAATTAGCACTGGATTGTCATTCAGAAATCCAGACTCGTAATCAGTCCAAAAAACCAGAAGAGCTGTCCCTTCTGAGCAAACTGCTTGGTACAGTATTAATCAATTAAAATAATTAATTAGGCTTAAAAGGGAGTATGGGACACAAACCTATTTGCCAGCTTAGAAAACCTCCCCTGTAAAGTGACATAAATTAACAAGGCTGAGGACAGTTAGGCTGAAAGGAGCTCCACATGCCTGAGAGCATTGTGTGAGAGAAAGGGCAGTCAGCCATTCCCAGTGTCCCTAGCTGGGGCAGGCTGGGTGCTGCCCTACCTGTCCCAGGGATGCCCTCTTCCTTCATCACTGACCTGCCTGCACCAGTCCTGCCTTATTCCTCCTCCTTGTCCCCTGAGCTTCCACTATGCTGCATCTGTCACTGTTGCTCTGGGGAATCTCTACATTTATAAGCATGTGAGCTTACGACCACATGACAGAAAGTGATGGAGAAGGAAAATAGTGCTCTCAAGTAAAATGTGAGATAGGGTTGTAATCTATTCTCTTGTGGATGACAGTGCCTAGAAACTTAGGGATAAATATCTACTTTGTTTGAATAAACCTATTTTTCCTAACATATATTCTTTCTGCTATAGTTCCTTGAAAGAAGGATAAAAAATATGTATTACAAAAGGGGAAGAGGGCAGGTCTCACTCCCTCTGCAACACCCAATTCTGCTATTACCCTTTGCAACTCAATTTCTTTTAAAAGTTTTGCTTCCTTGCCTATCAGAAATGCACATATAAAGATGCAGTCAATAAAACATCCAATAAAACATCTTCAGAAGATGCTCTGTGCTCTGATATTTTAGTTGTTTGTTAGTTTTCCCTTCAACTAAGAGATTATGCAGAGTTTATTGAATCCTATCATTAAGGAAACGAAAGAAACCCTTTAGAGGACACTGAAATTTCTTGCTTAATAGTTTGTGACACTGAGCACATACTTTGCTTTAGGCTAGACTAAGCCGAATGAACACAGTAACACATTAAACACAGGTAGAAAAAAAATGCCACATGCAGAGTCAGACAAAAATGTACAGCTTTCATTGGGCTCAAAGCACATACTTGCGATTTAACTGAAGCTGCTCCAAGTTGTGTGTCTGTGTAGCTGGGAAGCATTTTACCTGAGGAGTCACAGCTCCTGCTGACCAACACCAGTGGTGGTTACTTACATCCTACCAGACACCTTGCTCTAGTGTTTGTGTGGTTTCACAGGCCCCGAGACTGATCTCCAGAGGTGGGCAAGTTGTCTGCACCACGTGCACGGTGCCCACTCAGAGATGCATGTGTGACTGTCTCCCTCTTCAACTCCTTGGGATAAACATGTTACTGATTACCATACAGGGTGGGGACCCTGTGCTGGCAGGGTGTGAGTCACTGTGAGGGCTCCCATCCCAGGAACACCCGGGAAGTTTGCAGCAACTTGCTGATGTCAGTACATGGTCCCATGTCACTGCTTGACAAATAGGAAAAACTTTGAAAAACTATTTGCAATTTTGTAAGAGTAACACAGGCTTGCTGCCCAGATTGATATCCTGAGATGTTCAGCTGGAATGAAGGATAGTCTCCCATGGGAATAGTTTTATCAGACCAAAATTAATTAGAACAGTGTGGGAGCAGAGAGCAGCAACAGCATCTCATAAACTGGTAAGAGACTCTGACTTACTAAATTACAGATGGGAGTGGGAGAACTTGAGACTTGTGTACATCTGGGATTGCTTTAGTGGACTTTTGTAGCCTCTCTCTACACATGACAGATCATTTCTGTGATTTGACAGAGGAAGAAAGGAAGAAACTTCCACATTGCATGAAAGTGGTTGGGTAGATAGATTTTACCTGCTTACAGTTTCTAGTAAGCAAGTCAAAGCCCCTTCTAAGGACTTTAATATATAAATATTATTTGTGTTTGGAAGAAATCCAAGTATCTGCCTATCTTTTGACTATTAATTAAAGCTTCAAATTAAAAACTGATACGAGCAAAGAGTCTGGCAGCTGTTTGATTCAGAACAAGATCAGAGAGAATTAAACAGCATGTGAAAATTGCTTAAAATTGCACTCGTCAATCCAGTTTCTATGCCCATAGGATCCTAATGCCCCCCTACTCATCCAAATATCAATGACATTTATTGTGTGATTATTGAGATGGAGACAGTGTTAGTCACATTTCCTAGAAAAGTGACAGAACAGTTTTCTTAACTTACCCAGTATTTTTTTTTTCAGTCCAATCAAGCAGCATGAACATGAGGGACACTTTTAACAGTGACTATGTTAAATTTGTGCAAATTTAACATAGTCACTGTTTGTGACTAAATTGTGCAAAAACAAAGTGCAAATGAATGGCAAGGGAAAGAAATCAAGTCCTCATTTAAGTTTTGTTTAACCAAGAGTCACTACTGACTCACTTTTTCCAGGGCATGCCTGTGCAACCCAGCCCATGGGTGTGCCCGCTGTAACAGGCTACTCATTAGAGGGGTTTCCACCATCTTCTCCTGTTGCTGCAGGTAAGCATCAACATTCACTTGCTCCCTATCAATACAATTCCTGCACAAAGTAAACACAGACGAAGAAGGCAAATCCTTCCTGTGGTAATTCTTGGCAGAAAGGGTGAAAGGAAATATGCCTGCTCCCGGAAGATGGCAACTGTTTGACACCTGATCTGGCATTCAAACACATTTCTCTGGCAACTTTAAACATCTTTCATTTTTCATTGTAAAGAACTTCAAAGTCTCATTTCATCACCAGAAGACATGACTGTGGCTGTGTTACGTCAGCCACCGTGCTGGGTGGTATTGACAGATGGCACAGCTTGCAAGGTTGGTCATTGGAACTTCCCACACACCATGAATATGCAGTGACCTCTCTGCAGCTAGAAACCTGCAGTGCTCTGCACTTGCAAGTACCTTCAATGGCCAGGTCCCCCCAGCTGCCCCTGGTCTTGTGGAGGAATTTCCAGACATTGAGGGGAGAAATCCTCTAAAATGAACCATAAAACATCCATCCCTAAAATTCCAAGGAAAGCTTAGCCTCTTGAAAGACAGTATTGGAACATGTCAGCCAGTGTGCTGGGAAGCAATAATTGATGTTCAAGAATCATCTCAACTACAATCTGTTTCAGATTTACCATGTCTTATGAAGTTTTTTGGAAGTTTATCATATCCCTTGCACAGTAATCTAATAACTCCTACATTTTAAGTAACTTCAAACTGCTCACTATTTCATCTGCTATTTCTAGTCTGCACTTCAAATTTTTCTTCCAAAAACAGATGTATTAACTTTGGGCTCTTTGTGGTTGTTCTATATTATCAACAGAGTATTCAGAGTCTGGACAACTGGTCATCTGATGGTTGCTGTGTCTTCTACTAACTGAATAAATCTATTTTTCCTTGTTTTCAGTGCAAAGATCAATGGGTATAAATTGTCAAATAATACTGTAATTGTGACTAGCCCCAAATATCCTGTCTGCCTGGAGGCAGTACATTGCAACAACAATTTCAGACCATAGAGAAAGGAACAAGATACCCTTTTATAGCAGACTATCAATTATCTGAAGAGATTTTACATAAATTATATGGAACACTTCGTCTTCTTCACCTTCTTTGTTGAGAAAGGGATACCAAAGCATGCTAAGCTTCCTGCTGAACTAAACTGCAAGCTGGAGCAATAGGTAAGTGTCCAACCACTGAGCTGCTGAACCACTGAGCAAGGTAGTGATTTTACAGAGTCACCAAAGCAAATTCTGATGCTGTAGAACTCCAGAGTTCTGTATCTGCAAGTAAGAAGAAAATTATTTGCAGATCTGATGTCTAATTAAACAAGCTGTCTAATATCCAGGCACTGGACTACAAGAACAGGACTTCAGAAAGCTCCTTCCAGGAAGGTCTGAAATCCCTGCAGGTGATGCCAGGGACTGTGGAGGGTAATCATTCAGTCTTGTAACTAGCTGACACAATGGGGCGTGCATAACACAGGAATAACTTCATTTATGCCAGAGAAGATGGATTCACTGCCTCCAGGGCTCAATTCAGCCCCATGGCTTCTTAAATTTAGGCTGTCAGCAAGGAAGGTATAATATTTTTTTTCCAGCTATAACTCCTATATATGCACAAATATCAAAATATTTTATGTATTTCTAGGTGAAAATAAAATCCCTCTAGCATTCCAAGGTGATGTGACAGCAGTGAACAAATCTAATAATGAGTTAAAATTGCTGAGCCCTGTGATGGCGACAAAGATTTGTAAGAACAACACTCTCATTTTTCATTGTAAAGAACTAGAGAATGTGACTGTTTTCCTTGCCATCATTTAAACCTGCTTGCTCGGGACATGATGGTAGGTTCAGATTCATATCTCATGTTACATGCTTTTTATAGGGAATTATGTGTTATCTCTGCAAAGTCAGTTTAATCTTCCTTGCATCTGATCAGCTGGAATATTGAGTACTGTGAACATCCAGAAAGCATAAATCTCTAGTTTATTTTCTCTCTCTCCCCACATAAATGGAATTGATATTTGAATTTCAGTTCAGCTGCAACCCAGTGATAGTTAAACATTTTTTCTACCCACATCTGATTTTGAACAATTTATTGACTACAAGTCCTGAGAGGCAATATCCTACATTGTATTGTATTTTTACAATTGTATTGTATTGTATTTTCCTGTATGGTATTTTTTCATTTTTAAGCTCACATTTATTTAATGAAATAAAGCCCGTTGCATACAATTTCATTTTTGTTTTTGGGTAAATCCTTATCTGTCATATCTCATTTGGGTTTACACCTCCAGATAATAACAGTGTCCTGAAAGTGGGAGGCTAGACAGAAGATGATTATGTAGTCTGAACAGTGACTGAAAGATTCAGCCTCCAGTTACTGTACACAAACCCAGTGCACCAATCCTTGCTCAGGACTCTTAGACAGCAGTGAGAGAATGCAAGTTGACCTGTTTGCACTGATTTTCATAGGTGGATTCATATTTTCTGCCTTAAACTTTAATCTTTAATACTTGCAGACTTATGAACTGAGCTGTGCTAGGACCTGTTGCAAGAACTGCAAGTGATTGCAGGGACCTCACTGCTCTGCAACCATTTGCCCTGAAATATCCTGAAATTAATCCAAGACATTACCTCACCTTTTTCACACCCTGTTGATCAACAGACTAATTGTATCATTTTTTCACACTAAATATTAATTTCTTCCATGTCTGCCAACTTTGTGTGACATCTAATCTGCTGTCAAAATACAGCCATTTATCAAGTAGAAACAAACTGCCCTTTCACTCCCACCTGTTAGTGTTGGGCAAATTCGTACTCTCAACTCTCATTTTTCACCTTCAGAAAATGGTATTTCTCACATAATTCTCGATATTTTACAATTTCAGGACACTATGAAGAACTTCTAAAGCATTAAAAATCAAAGACTACCCTGAAACATTGAAGCAAATAAGTCTAAGTAAAATAACAAGAAAAGTTTACATATAATAATTTTAATGTCTACTAAAATATATTTATGTCCCAAAAGAGGGAAAATTGAACCAAGTAGCCTAGGGATTTCATTACTGATTTCACTGAGTCTCTGGATGGAAGTGAAATTTAAAATCAATACTTCTGAAGACCTCCATAAAATCAGAGTCAAAAAAAACCCCACTTGCTCCTTATATGCTGAACTTGCAACAGTAGTGTAATCCAAGGCCCAATAAATGGGTTAACCCTCGACTTTGCTTAAGAAAAAATATACCAAATTGTCAGTCAACAGCATCAATTTGTTCAATGAGTTCAGAAACAAGTTATTGCTGTGGAGCATTAAAATGCACTACCAATGGGAAAAAAGACCAGCCTCTTTGTGAAATGAGTGGCAATCTTTGATTGTTTGGAGTACTTCTTGGATTAAGAAATCAAACATTCCTGATCTATCCTATGAAAACCAATTATTCCCAATACATAAGATTTTATCTTTCTGAGGAAATTATGCAATATCCTAACCAGTTGTAGAGACAACAGAACCCCAGCAACAGTCTTTGCTTTTTCATATAATGCCACAGCCTTGCATGGCTGTCTTTGAACTCTCTATTTTCTCTTCTTCCATTGACCTGTGTAACGTACAATTTGCATGACAAGCAAAGCTTAAATCCCAGTAGCCTTGTACTCAAGTATTTAGCAGCACTGTGATTTCAGCAAGAAGACAGTACGCACAGGACATAAATATGAACTGGAACACCTGGAATTACGCTTTCCAAAAGGAGTGTGCAGCTTTATGATCCTAATCCAAGAAATCATCTTCTATGATTACAGAAAGAGGAAAAAAATGAGTGTTTAGAGAACAGAGTAGTTTAACACCAGGGCAGAAAGGGAAGAAAGAGTGATGGGTATTTATATATTCCTAGTCAAGAACTGCTTTAACCAACATCATGGCTGTAGTCAGTGTAGCTTTGAGAAGACAACACCTCTTTCCAACTCAAGTGTCTGACATGGGCTTACACCACAAATTCATTTACCTGAAGCCACTATCTCCATCATCAATCATTCCTCCAACCTTGAAACACGCAGTTTCAGAGATGCTAGAGGACTGCTCAATTTATAATTGCTTTGCCCTTTGATCCTTTCTATATGAATTATATAGCATTTTCCATTATTTTCAAGGCAAAATATAGCGCTTATTAATGCTCCAGATAATTAAAATTTAAGATCTTCCTCTAAAATATTCACAGTTTCAGAATGGCTTCCTTGAAATACATATCTTAATTGTGTTGTAGAATATTTCTACATACTGGTTTTGTAGATATAACTCTGTAGACACTGTGATCTCTAAACAATTATAATTTATTTTACCTTTAGAACAGATCTGATAAGTGTGACAGAATTTTAATCCCAATAAAATACATATAGGGAAACAATTTCCAAGGTCATCTGGAAACAGAAACACGAAACTTTAGAAGCCAACTAGAGTGCTGTACCTTGACAATCCTTTTGGTTCTGCAAGTATGTCACAATTTCATGTTTTCGAGAATATGGAATATTTTAAAAATTAAGCTACACATAATGGATTTTTTATTTAATGGACCCTGTTAGCTACTTCCCATAGCTGAAATTCTCCCATAAACTACTTCCCTGACTGTTAAGATATCGATATTATTTAACGCCAACGATGTTATCACTGCAGATCTTGAAACACTAGCTTCAAACAGCAACAGAAAACAACATCCAGTGAACTTTGCGAGGAATTTGTCTGGGACTATCTAGACAAAAGCCAAGCAATTTTGTCTTTTTCTCTTGCAGATTTTGCATGTCACAAAATTGAGGCAGGCAGGTAGATAAATGTAAGATTCTTGCTCAGCATTTGTCTTGAGTTATATATCTCTAGATTACAGAAGTAATAATCTTAAGAAGCTCTTAAGAGGAAGATAGTAAATTAATGGCATATATACCATGGTCAGCCCTATATTTTTAGGCTTTTTCATTATCTCTCATTAATTGCTCTCCTATCCTTAAATCTAAATTACATAGAAAACAGCATTGCTCTAGGATGCACTGCAGAACCAGTCTGGAAATTTATTTTTCAGCAGCACAGCACAGTGCCCTAGTACTGCATAGAAACTGGCAGCCAACACACCGTGATGGGAGACTGCAGTAATGCAGAGCTGACTCATGAGTCCTGAAGGTCAATAAAAGTCCTCAACTCAAACTGCATTTGGGAGGGTTACTAACCAGGGAGAGAAGGAGAAGTGCGCAACATTAGACCTCTTCCACAGCCCTCTCTCTCTAGAAAGAAGGAAAATTTCTTCTTTAACTTCTGGAAAGCATCTTGGAGCTAAGAATTAAAATAATCCTGAGCAGAGCAAGCCACTTCCCAGTCTAATTTATTTAAAATAGTTCCTGCAATGTGATATTTAACTTTGGTCAGTTATTTAGAAAAGGTATCTCTCACATCTCAATTGTCAAATAGCCAAATAAAATCTTACTTAGGAAAAATGCTACTTCTTTCTCAATACCCCTATCTCATACTTCATGGCTTATTAAACACATCATATTTCATAATTCACAGTACTGGTTAGAAGCTTAAGTGCTCTTTTCTTATACCAAGTGATCAGTATATTCACGTTACAGACAAAACTTTTTACTGGGCTGTTAAAGATGCTAAGCAGGTTTTTTGCACCAAACATGCTTGGCACTTTTTCCAAGGGCTGCTTTTTATGGGAAAAAAAAAAAAAAAAACAAGCCCAACCAACAAAATTATTTGACTTATTTTAATTATTTCTTAACACAAAGTACGATTATGCCAATCTCCATTAACTAGCTTAGCCTTTATCTCAAATCCAAGTGTACTCCTTAGGAATATTGCCTCTGAGGAATGGAAAAGGTTCTTTGATTTTAAAGATCTTCTTTTGAAATCAAGATAGGAAACATCAGCAATTATGGTTCTCCTTACTGATATTTAACCAAGTAGCCAAGACCCTTCCTATATTTCAAAAGAATACACAACAACCTCAGTTAAATTTATTTTATTTCCTTCAAATGTTGCCATTATTAAAACCTTTTCTTTCTACATCCTTTCACTTTACCTCCCTGTGCTGCAGTGGCTGGCTCTACAGTTCCGCCCACAACATCCTGACTGCCAGGGGTGGGAAGCTTTCTCCTTTCCTCTGCAGCACACTCTGCAGATGCTTCCTTGCACTTCACTGCAACTCCCACCTTCATAAGGAAAATGGAGCACAGCAGCATCAGGAAAACTATGACGTAAACTTAAAATGTGTTGCAAAGGGATAAATACTGAAATAAGTATTTCAGAAAAAAATTATTTCAGAAGTTTGCCTTTCCACTTCCCAGACATCTCTATCTGAGTACATTTTTAGTCTTTTGCATCTCCTTAGGGAGAAGTATCTGAATTTTGATCACTTCAGAAGGTTTCTGCTAATGTTTCTAAATTGCTGCAGCATTCATACTAATGGGTTTTCATCACTATAGCAGCTGAAGCCAAACCCAAAGCTCCAATTAAAATCCCCTGGAGAATATTTCTGGCTCTTGGTATCATTACCTTACATACAATTAAGTTTTAAGTTCATCTGCCATTCCTGTTAAAAATCTGACAAGTCAATACAACCTATAAGGGCTTCACACATAGGGAATCCATTCCTTCCCTAGAGGATGTTTTTTTGGCCATGTATTTATTAAAATTTCTCAATTTAGATATAATTTTTATTCTTCCTCCCAGTTCAAATCAGAGAGGATTTCCTCACCTTGACAGTCCATGAATAATGAATGACAGATCTGTTTGCAAGCACTAAGGCTGTTCCAGGAGCCTTGCATAACTTATTAGACACTTTGCAGTATTTTAAGATGACTTATGTTCGAATTTTCCTATGGTCTGTGAATCAGTATATTTTCTTGGGAAAAAAAACCCACAGTTAATAATCCACCCTTGATCCCTGTACTGTAATGTTTATCATGTATCAGAAAACCCCTATGTTGTTTGTCAAAATATCTCATTAAACATAATTTAACTAGTGGTGCTATTTGCAGAACTGTGAAGTTCTTCTTTCTCAAGTAACATCACAACTTTATTGCTGTTCCCTGAACAAATCATAGAATCATCACAGCCGTATTACAGTGGAAAAGTTGTATTTTTTTTATACTTGGGTTTATTTTTGTGCATTTTAGCAAACAGGCATTCTATTAAATGGAGCATTACTGTCAGCTAATTTGCCAGCTGTGGAATATCCCTGAGTCTCTACAACCACTACAAAATGTAACAATATGCTCTGTTTGTAGGCCTTTAATGAGAACCAGGTATAAGCTTTTCCTCTGGCAACCACCTGGCTTCCCAGCTCTACAGCAAAACTTGCCCAAAGCTTTTATTCTGCTTCACATATAAACAATTTTGCTAATCAACTTCTGGATTAAATTCACTATCCCTTTCTAGCAGCAAATGCTTCCCTGGTCTGAAAGAGCAGAGCAACTGTTCCACCCCAAGGCAGAGACAAGAGAAAACCTCTTAAAAACCTCCAAACCCCTTCCTCCACTGATTCTTTACTAGATACGTGCAATCCTTCACTCTGATGATTTTATACAAACTGTAAATATAATATGAAATTGATTGTCTCTTTGTACAATATAGGCAAATAATATTAATTAATGCTAGATTTTACAGAGAAGAAAATGAGAAGGCACACCTATTTCAGCACAAAGGGAACATTCTTTTGGGTTTCATTTCTAGAAATAAAACAAGCCATAAAGTAGTCCTTCCAGCCTTCAATTTTTGGATGATGTGCTTAAGTACAACAAATTGAACTATATTATAAAGCAGAAAAAGACAATACTATCCTCTAATGAGATTATCAAAACCAGGGAGAGGCTTTTTGTTCATCAAAAAAAAAATCAGCATGTATCTTCAGGAAATACAAACCCAGATTCAAACATTACATTGCAAAGGCAATGTCTTTTCATAGCAAACCTCTTAAAATTTCACCAACCCATTACCCTTATCAGTGGTTGAAACTGTACCAACAAAAAGCAATGCATGAACAAGAAATCGTTTAACCCACATCCACTGATACAAGAAAAAAATAGCCACCAACAGAAGTCAGAGGACTTGGAAACCAGAAATCAATGATCCAGCAAGTGTGACAGCAAAAACTGGCCTTCTAAATGACAAAGCGGAGTGATTCCAGAGGCCAGTCAAGAATCAGCTTGAATGATTTATTTCTTTACTGGCCCTGTATCCTCTCCCTATACCAAATTCTGTACAGAAAGGCGAGTGAGGAACATATCTAGCTCTGGAAACACTTATTTTAATTTTCAAATGTTTAACTTGTTAAATCTTTTTCTTAGGAAGAAGTAATGCCCCCAGAAATAGCTCAGGCAGCCTCTGAGCTGAGGAGGAGATGACTACTGTTGCAGACCTTAATGGGAGGATCCTTTTTGCTTAAGCAGCCACAGCATTTACAGGAGGAAACAGAACACTTGTATATGCAAGAACTGCTGTGGAGAACTGTGTCCTCTCCAACCTGATAAAGATCCACCTAACTTCCAGAGAGGCTATAACAATACTCAACACATAGCAAAACTAGTTACTTTAAAATTAAAAAAAGCAAAATCTCACTCTGTCACAGAAAGCAAAACATTTAATTAAATATGAGCTCTGCCTTATGTTCTGTCTCTTGCAGCTAAGTCTTCTTATCTTTTACTAAACCTTCATTGCTATTTTGGAACCTCTAATCACCTTTATGCCTCAAAAACACAGATCTCTGAAAATACTTAATATTACCCAGTAGGAATCGTCATACAATTTTGGCCTGGTCCTTTATGAAACCCTTGGAAACCGCTAGCATACTGAGATTGCTTAAACTTCCAATGTTTATTCTTCCCTTTTTGTTTGTGCTTAACTCCTGTTAATACCAATGAGAATTATGTGCATACAACAATGAAAGATTAAACTCTTTCATTGTCTAAGGGGTGTCTATCAGCCCTGTGCTGCTTCAGTGAAAAAAAACCCTCAAGGATATTGCAAATACTATGGGGAATTAATCTCATTACACACTACTAATAGCATTTGTGGCAGTGTTTGGTTCTTAGATCAACCATAGGTGACCACCTGGTGCCTGGTTAACTAGAAAGCTGCTTCCACAACACATGCCAAGATCAGGCTCTTCTTGGGAGACTAATCTGTAAGCTGCTATGGCTCTAGTCTCCTTACATTTTCTCTCCCACTGAGAACATGTGTTTTTATTTTCAGTTTGAATATTTTTAAGTGAAGGACAGAGCTTTGTGAAAAAACGGGGGTTTTTTAAAGATTCATGGATTCAAATACAAAGATTTTTAGTTATGAATTAATATATCGTAATGCTTTCCAGGGCAAACTTCACATAGGCTTGTCTTCTTGAGTTGCCAAATGATTACATGATCAGCTTCACCTATCCTTTCCAAAAGTGAAATTGCTGCAGCGCTGATTTTAAGTACTTTTCATGAGAACTATCAGTGAAAATAAAGACATCTGTAAAAGAGAAACTAGCATACTGAAAAACACATGAGATGTCACTTTTATTGATCAGCATTGTCATGTCTGTAAGTATTATAGAAGATAAGAATAAAATTTATAGAGGTATTTTTAACTAGATTTTCTTAGTGTATACCAATTAAACAGCAGGGTCATGTTGATTTAAATCAGCCAGTGACCTAGCAAATGAGTTTTACTGCAGATTTGAACAGGAAGGACACAGTCACTAAGCAATTGTTTGCAAGCACCAACTGAATAATTAAAGCTGGTTTCTTCATACAGAAGACACATCATGCTGTGAAAAAAAATTACCTCTGGCAACTGCCGTTTTTGTATTTGAAACCTAGAAAACTTAGGGTTAAAGCACAAAGAATGGCGATCACCAACTTTTAAACAAATTTCAGATTTCTAATTACATCTGGCAATTGACACCAAGCAGCCTCCAGCAAAGCACTGCCAAGATGACACATTTCTAAGTGTCAAAACTAGAATCTTTAAATGTGTTGGGAGAGTATTTTTAATAGAGCTGATGTTCTGATACAGGCATACAGCAATGAGGACAGCAATTAAAATACAGTTCTTTCATTTTGTGTGTGTTAAAAGATGTATTGTATCCATATTCCACCTGGATATTTCATAAGGACACTGACAATTTATTTAAGTGGTATCTCCTGAGCAATACAGAGTGGATACTGGAGATAAAAAGTTTCTATTTAAATCAGAGGATTTAGAACAGTTTTTGGGCCCTCTCCCCAGCAAGCTTCAGGCTTTGCCTTTGCCTCTGTGCACAGACTGCACCTGAAAAAAAAGAACAGGTCTTGGGAGTTTCTTAGAGGACAAAATCCACATAACACTGAAAAAATGCTCAGCTCTCACATCGTTGAGATTGAGAATATGCGGTATTTGGTAGATAAATTGTAGTCTTGTGGAAAAATTTAAAGTATAAATTATCTATCAGTAACAAATATCTGCATTATGATTTATCTAAGTCTCAAAAATTCCTGCAGGCTTTCCCCTTGAAAATTCTGCAGAATTTAAAATGGCAAAAGTAGGAACTTTCCAGCATTTGGCAAGTCTCCATAATGATATTAAAAGGATTTGAGGATTTAATAGTGTGGACTTGGATAGGCATGCACAAAAGGAGATCCATTTCACCATGCTTTGAAGGAGACCTCTAGAAAATCTTCCTGGCTCAGACATGATGGTATACCATTGTGTACTTTCCAAGAACAGATGAATACACAGCAAATAAAGGAAGTCAAATCTAAAAGCAGCATTAGGGCAGTCAAGCACGGTACAAATTCAGAATGCATGTGCCTCAAGTTCTATCTGTCTTACAGTGAAGAGTATGCACTAAGTGTGTGGAGGTGGCAGGGCACAAGGAAACATCACCTTTTACTCAAAGGGTGAGATTTCACTGTGCTACCTGAGTATTCTGTATCGCCTGCCTTTCTTAACCTAATGGCCATTTCTGGAGATCTCTTCTTCAAAGTACAGTCACGGCACAGGTTTTTATTCAGGTTTTGTTTTATCCTCAGCTGATACATAAAATTACTGTCATTCAGTTTCTAGTTCACAGGATGTGCTCCATATCCTACTCCCCTCACTTCTATGCAGTCCTACCTAGGCTGATGTAAACCTCACCCAACCCAGATAACCTGTACTTTCCTCAGTTGCAAAATAACTGGCACTGAAACAGCTGATTTTTAAACACCCAGAAAATATAAATCCCCAGTGATAATAAAAAGAGCCATTGGTTACAGTGGCTGTCCCCACATAAGCCTAGCCAGGTGGCTAAATCCCATATGCTGCTACTCAGTTTTTAATAGGTCACTGGGCAAAATTTCATTCATTTTTTATGAATGCTAAAGTTAAAACTGAATATGACTGCTGGTAGACATGAGGAAGGAGATGGTATATTTCCATAAAGAAATATATATTTATTATTTCCATATATATTCTTTGCACATAGCTAAGAAAGAGAAAATGAAAAAAAAAATATATATTTATCCTTTCACTAGGACTGCAGTGCTGGAAACATTCAGTGCTTATCCTAAAGCTGCTTGTATACACCCAGTTAACAGGACAGAACCAGAAAAGTACCTATTTACTCATCTGCATGTCATGGGGATTTTAGAAACACACTAAGATCACCCTTGATGACAGCAGGTACCACTCAGACAAGAGAGGTCTTTGGTACTCTCAGGGTAGTTTACATTGGGAATCTACAGGGAAGTTGCACCCCAGTTTTGGGACCCATCCTCTGTGACAATCAGCAGATTTGCTGAGGTGAATTTACTTCCCCATTGCTACCAGGAAAAACCTGTTGGGCCAGACCCACGCTTTCCAGTGCTTTAGGGTATGAATAAATCAGATTTAGATTTCAAAACAATGCCTCTGACCCCCTCCTATCATCCCTTAATTGACACCTTGAGCATGTCAGCAAGATTGCTGGATTTCCAACAGATCTTCTTTGGCCTTTTTTCTCCAAATAATGTGAGAAACTGCCTGTGCTGTTTTTAATTTAGGTGACAATGAAGCATGGAATATAGTCCAATCAGATTCCAAGCAAAAATATTGTCTGGAATGAATATTAGATCCTGACACTAATATTTGATTTATACATCAATAAAACCCTCATAATGACATTTACAGCTGAGGGAAAGGTTCCTCTTTTATATGATAAAGAATAAAAAAATAATATGAAAGAATCTCCAGAAAACTGGCACACTTATTTGCAGACTGTCCTTGGACTGTTTGTTATAAAACAAAACCACATGTTCTTTGGAATAGCTTTCATTGTTTATAGATTTAATGTATTTAGTATTCATGAGTATTAGATTTTGATCTGAAACTTAAAAAAATCCCTGTTGTTCACAGAGGTGAAAGCATGAGGACTTATATTTATATCATCAAGACTCAGTATGTTTGCTCTTATTTCAAAATATTTATAAAACATCCCATGCAACTTTCCTTTGAATTCTATTAATTGCTTTCATTTACTCAGGGATACTGAGAATTCAATTGGCATTGCAATATTTCATTTAATGCCAGAAACTCCCAGAAACACCTTATAATATTCAACGGAGTCAGATGAGAGTTCTTAAAGCATCAAGGGCTCATTTATATCTTCAGAGCCTATGTCAGTTTTCAAGTCACATGAATTGTATATGCACACCAAGTGCATGGGAAGGATATATTCATGAGCAAAAAATCAATTAGTAGCTGACGTTAGGTTCTAATTACAATGATGCAGTTCTCTTTTCCCTCATTTGACTTCTGTGTATTAACATACCTATGAGATGGTGCTTCACTCTCATTTTCTCTGTATGTTGATCTACGCCAACATTAATATGCTCACATTTTTCCTACCCATTTCAGATAGTATATGGGTACTATCTACTCCACTATTATCAGACTTACTGTATATGCCATTCTTCATCCATATGCATACTTACAGTTACTATAGTGTCCTTCTTTCTGTTATTTTCGTCTCCAAGAAAAACATTCATTTCTTATCTCATCATCAGATAATAGATTAAACAATAGGTTAATTTAAATTACAGATTGCAGTATATCTCCACAATTTGTGTGGCAGTAAATTCTACTGCCACACGAAACACGAAAGATCTTAATTCTGGCTCTGAGCAACTTAATTCCAGTGTTTGAATCTTATCCTGTCCATAAACCCAAGATGTGAACACTGGTCACATGAATTGCACCATCGAAGTAGCGTCTGATGGCTTGCAAGGATCTGTCTTCACTTGGCCAAATTCACTGCTGGATACATGCAGTTCCTGGTGGCTTGAAAAGAAATAGGAAAGCATTAAGAAATCACATCTCCTGGGCAGGTTTGGCTCTCTGACCTTTGATGAGGATGAGTTATCCTGTCCCACTTCACACCATGGAATTTTATCTCCTTTACACCACCAGCATCACAAAATGTTGAATATATTTGTGCTGATTAATTACAAAACTGCTCTCAATTCTTCACTCATTCATTTCTCTTCTAGATCCTTGCCTCCTTTCTGTCCAAATTGTAATTTTCACAGGCAAGAACTCACATGAGAGGTAAGTGAACTGACACAGACATGCAATATAAACAAGTAACACAAAAGCAGCATGAGCTGCCCATGAGTCCAGCATGCATTAGGTGTGTTGAGGCTAAGGAAACATCCAGGATATTCTCTACCAGTCAGTCATTCTCTGTCAGTCCCCCAGCAGAGAGGACATGGGCAGTATCAGCACAATCTGGCTACAGCTGTCGCTTCTACTTATGGCCAGGATAAGTGCTCATGCCTCAGCTGTGGAGACTTTCCTCCTTTTACCCCATTCTGGAATACACTAAGGGAAAGGACACCTTTGTGAAAATGTCCCTGATATAGCCAGTCTTATGCTTCTTTGGTAAAAACTTTTATATTGAATTAATTTTTTACGCCATTTCTATTTGGAAATTGTGGGGTCAACAAAAAAAGAGGTAAGATTTTACATGTTTGCTTGCATCTGAAAAATCCTGCACAAAAAGAAAAACAAGACAATTTATCAAAATGTGAATTCTATTGAAAGGTCATTTTCAATTAAAATATGTTTAGCTAAAACATTTGAGCAGCTTTGCAATCTTTATTTTCAGTAACAAAGGCCAAAATTATGCTTTTAGTTTCCTTCAAGTGTGCCTTCCAGCTTGCTCCCTGAGCTCCTGGGAGCACTTGCTTGTTTTATTCCTGACAAAACCCCTCCAGGCCACAAGGACAGGGGGCTAGTCCCAGTGTGTGCCACATTTACATTTGGAGTGAGTGTCTCACAGCTGCAGCTGCTGGCCTACCATTTCTGTCATTATTTGCATTTCAAACAGAATCAATGGAAGCAATGAACTACAAAACAAACTGAAGTTCTACAGAGAAAAGGAATATCTTTTTTATTCTGAATCAGCTGCTGGTATACTGAAAGACTGAAAACTTGGTAAGACTGCACAGTTCCTAATACTGAGTATGACATCAGTTGAGACCAACAGTACTTATCTGTCAAAAACTGTAATTTAAAAACTTCTACAGATGGTGGTAACCTAGTTTTTAATAGGTAATCACCGATGTAATTAAAGCCTACCTTAAATACTTTAAGATATTATTCCAAAAATAGTATAATAGAAAAGAAACTGAGGCTAACTAACTCTTTCCATTTTCTTCCCCCAGTATCTTATGCTGCTTTATGTTTCACATGCTATAAAAGTCTGCATTTCCTGACTAGAAATTTGATTCACAGTTCCCAGACTTACACCTATCTAAGCCCTACTGCCATATCCTTTAGGTCATTTCTCATTTGCATCGATACACAATCTGAAAACTTACTTAGGAAGCTAGTGTCAGATATAACAGAGAAACTGAAGGCAGCTATAAATCCAAATTCTGCAGGGAATGGAAAAGGCAGGGAAGTCAGAGAGAATTCCCCCTAACAGTCTCAAGTGTCTAACATTTAATCTTGTTCATTCTCCCCTACTTCCAAGCAGCACTGTCATCCATGCCCTTCTGTACCTCCAAATGATATATATCATATCTAAATACTAAATAATGTTTCTGACAAAAAACTCCAAATCACAACTATTCTCTGGTGAGCAGGGCAGTGAGGGAGCACTGGGATTTGAATTGGCCACACTGATCCTGTGGGTATGACATCAGACCTCTAAAGCTGATGGCTGGGACACTAATAGCAAGAGTACTTTGTTTCTTAATGGACCTCTGGGTTCTTCAGCATGCCCTTAGTAGAAATACTTCAGCATTAGTCCTTTCCTTGTCTTCCCTTTTCTTCCCCTCTTCAGACCTGACATAGTACTAGATAAATAATCTTTGCAGAAAGTGGCAGTACCAAGGTTACTATTTTATATTTTGGTCCTTGATAGAGAAAGTTCAAAGGATTGCTAGATCCCGCAGGGACTCATCTCATCTTTCCATAGATGTCTTACAAAGGTATCTGGATGCACATGGAAGTGTGGTGACTCAGTAAGACACAAAATCAAGGTTCTGTCCACAGAGCATCTCTTGACATCTTGCAGAATAGTTTGTGTGCCACAAATGAATTCCTGTCAATAAGCAATTTATTTTCGTCCTACTTAGAATCTCTCTTGCTAATATGTTTGCTAGTTTTTGTTACAGTTTTCTGGGTGCTGTGAAAAAAGTTGTCAAACAGCTTCACTTCAAATAAGGCAATGTCTGTTTACTGTTTACATTTCTGTTTGTAATGTTGTTTAATGAGTGTTTAGGTAATACTTGCATTTTATAACTTCCTATGCAACTGGATCTTTGTTCCAGTTATAACTATTGTACATTATTTGCAATAAACATAATAGAAGTACGACAGAAGATAAGCTCATAGAATCATAGAAGGATGTAAGATTATAGAATCAGAATGGTTTGGGTTGGAAGGGACATCTACAAGTTCTCTGGGTAACCTGTTCCGCTCTCTCACAGCAAAGATCTTCCTAACAATATTTAATCTAAACCTACTCTCTGCTAGTTTGAATCCATTCCCCATTGTCTTGTGCTTTTGCATTCCCCATCCTCTTGTGAAAAGTTCCTCTCCATCTTTTTTTGCAGGTACTGGGAGGCCTCAATTAGGTCATCCCGAAGCCTTTTCTTTTCCGGGCTGAACAAACCCAATTCTTTCAACCCTTCCTCACAAGAGAGGTGTTCTATTCCTCTGGTCATCTTGATGACCTCCTCTGCCCTTGTTTCCAAAAGGCTGTTCCAATAAAAATTGCCAAGAAATGCCCTTCTTGTACCGAGGACCTCAGAGCTGGATGCAGCACTCCATGTGGAATCTCACCAGAGTAGAGTAGACGGGCAGAATCTCCTCCTTCAGTATTTATACAGAAATAACTTGACTCTGTACATTTCTCATGTACCATCTATCACATGCCAGAAACCAAAGAAACATCCTAAATTGCAGAATGAAGGCATGCTGTGGTGTGGTTTTTGCTTTAAGTTTGTGTTTGCCCACTATTCTCCTCCCTAATCTCCTCCCCTTCTGAGTTGCCAATCTCCCCAAACCCTTCCCTAACTTCCTCCCTCCCAAGTTGGCAATCCTCCCTATCCCTACCCCTTTTTCCAGAGTGTTACTTGTCTATCTTGTAGTATTTGATACCCCATTTGTTACTTTGTATTATCCCCCTCCCCTGCTCTCCCTGATAGGTTTATAGAATGTTAGTCCTGCCCTAGATCCCTCCCCTGCCATGCCCTCATTGGTTGGTTGCCCTATACCACTCCCCCTATAAAAAACCTCTGCAAACCCCCTAAGTTTTATCTTGGGGTCCCAGGCCGTGGACCTAATAAATCCATCCAGTACTACCCCAAGTCCCATGTCGTTGTTATCTGTTCCTGCGCTGGACCAAGCAATAACTGGGAATAGCACGAGCTCACGGGAGGAAGGTCGCGCCCCTGCTGTCGCTGCCCAGCATGCCACGACAGCGCACAGCAACAAAGGCAGATCCAACTGGCCTTTAGACAGCACACATTTTCTTCACTGATTTCAATGAAGTGGGAAAACTCACTGGATTAATTAAAAACAACAGTCTAGAAAATGTGTCTTACAAGATCAAAAGATAGGATTTTTCACACTGCCAAAGGTATTATAACTGGCTCATTAGCAAGCCTAAAGGAACTTGACAGATTTTAAACAAACTAAGATGTCCACTGTGCACCACAATATGAATTTTCTTCTTACTTTAAGAATAAGTTAATTGTGATTTTGTTCTTGGTCTAATATTGTGAATTCAGACATAAATTGTTCATCCTCTCTCATATACTTCTATATCCCATTGCAAGTTACATAGAAATTTCCCCCATGGCACAGATTCCATCCCATGTAAATTGGCACAGCAACAGTAGGTTCATATCCCATGTTTAGCCTGTACTTAGCAAGAGGCCCAAAAATACTGCTTGAGAATGTCTTTATCAACCAAACAGCCCCTGTGAACTAAGTTCTACAACCTATGTGTACAGTGGTCACCCAAGCATAAACTCTCTGGTTATACCATCAGATGGATTAAGAGCTGTTGGTAACAGCTGAAAGAAGAAACAGTATTTCAGTAGAATGCTTAAAGCCAAGTGAAATTAAATGCCTAGGTCTAATTCTACTAATTTAGGCCCAGGCACCTGTTGATGTGTATGTTCTTTTTAACCATCTCATTCAAGCTCTTCTCAACAAAGTGGAAGACAGAGGGAAAGTTTAAAAAGCTGCATACTTAAAAGTGCTTTTTTTTATATCTCTGTAAAAAAAAACGCAAACATGAAAATACAAGCAAGTATTAACATCTTTGAAGGACAGGATCGAGCCAAATTCTATGTCTATGGAATGAGCCACCTGAATAAGAAGTTCAGAAGTAGACCTAACCATGTAGTAGTAGAACTTCACTAAAGTTATAGGTATAATTTTTATAATAAAGTAATTATAAGTGTTTAAGAAGAAAATATCTTGATTTCATACCTATTCATCCCATGTATTAGCATTTTATTGTGCCTTAGGTTAATGTTGAAAAAGCATTTTAATGAAAAATGTTTGTGAAAGTGCTAATTATTTTAAAGCACTACCTTTAAACTCACATGGCTTATTTCTCTAAGTGTATGTGCAAATTAGAACCCAGATTTGCACCCTTCTTTGGTCCACAAATGTTACCTTCTAGTTTGTGCTCTCTTCTGCTGTTGAGGACAAATCCAATCATATTGGATACTTACCCAGTGACAACTTAAGGACAAGTGAAAGATGAAAAGGAGAGCTATTTCGCTTCCCTCTCTTACCTCCTAGCATGTCTGACTTTATTAATGCCTGTCTTTTGTGATCTCCTTTTGTACCACACAGAGCTTATCAACTGACACAAAAATAAATGCGTAACAAATATTTTACAAGACTAGACAAAGGGACTTGCTAAATATAAAGAAGCTGCCTGGTCAGACTTCTACTCTTATCCCTAAGGGTGAATACTGTTACTTCTGACATCTCAAGTTTTTGCAATACCATCTCAAGTGCTACTGGCAACCAATGATTAGTCTAGTCCTCGGACACCTTGAGGGTCAACAGAGGAAAAAAGGCAACAAGTCCTACAGATTAACATCAACTTGTGAAACTGGAATGCTGTAATGGATGGCTATAAACACTTCAGGAGGGATAGGCAAGGAAGGAGAGGCTTTTGAATAGCGTTGCAGTTAGGAAGTGTTTTGATTATATTGGGCTTAATGATGGTCACAGTAGGGTTCCATGTTTATGGGTAAGAATCAGGGGAAAGCCAACACAGCAGATATCCTGGGGAGTCTGTTATAGACCCCCAGCCAAGATTAAGAAGCAGATGAAATATTCTATAAGCAGCTAGGAGAATCACTGACCCTTGTTCTTATGGGGAACATCAAATTTATGGATATCTGTTGGAAATGCAACACAACAGAGACAAAACAGCCTAGGAGGTTCCTGGAGGGTGTGGAAGATAATGGAGCAGCTGGTGAGGGAGCCAACCAAGGAATGTGCCCCAAGGAATGGGCTTGTCTAACTTGATCTCCTTCTGTAACAAAGTATCCCACTTAGTGGATGAGGGAAAGGCCATGGATGCTGTCTACCTGGACTTCAGCGAATCTTCTGACACCATTTCCCACAGAATTCTTCTGGAGAAACTGTCTGCTTGTGGCTTGGATGGCTGCTCTGTTCTCTGGGTAAAGAACCACTTGTATGGCCAGGCCCAAAGAGTGGTGGTGCAGGGAGTTACATCCAGCTGGTAGCTGGTCACGAATGGTATTCCCAGGGCTCAGTACTGGGGCCAGTCCTGTTTAATATCTTTATAACTGATCTGGACAAGGGGATTGAGTACACCCTCAAGTCAGTTAGTGGATGACACCAGGTTGGATGGGAGTTTTGCTCCACTGGAGGCTGTGAAAGCTCTACAAAGACATCTGGACAGTCTGGATTGATGTGCTGAGGCCAGTGGTGTGAAGTTCAACAAGGCAAATTGCCAGGTAATCCTTTTCAGTCACAACTCCAGGAAGCACTACAGGCTGGGGCAGAATGACAGGAAAAGAACATAGGGGTGCTGGTGACAGCAGCTGAACATGAGCCAGCAGTGCCCAGGTGGCCAAGAAGGCCAATGGCATCCTGGCCTGTACCAGCAATAGTGTGGCCAGCAGGAGCAGGGCAGGGATTGCCCCCCTGTACTCAGTGCTGGTGGGGCCACACCTCAAATCCTGTGTTCAGTTCTGGTCCCTTCATGGTAAGAAAGACACTGAGGTGCTGGAGCAGCTCCAGAGAAGGACAATAGAGCTGTCAAAGGTTTGGAGCTCAAATCTGATGAGAAGTAGCTGAGTTTCTTACATTGTTATCTCATGTTCACTCAGGATCATATTTCTGTACAATTCTTCTAAAAAAATCCTGGCAACCTTGTATAGCAATTAGTTAAATAGTTTAAATAAGGCTTGCATGTGGGTCTACCATGAGCTGCCATCTCTGCTTTCTGTGCAGAGCAGGAACAAGTATAACATCTGGATCCATGGCAACATACATGAAGTGGTCTAGCAAAGGAAATCAACAGATTGGATACAAACATAATATAATTTCCTAACAAAAAAAAATTTGTTTTGTTTTACTTCCTCCTGGGATCTGGCTATATTTCTAATCAGAATCCATCTGACATTCTAAGATCATTTGTAGTGTACCTGTCAAAGCTAGGTCATAACCATATCATGGGAATGGCCCAAGAGTTCAGATACAAGATATTATCAGGGTTTTTATTTGCAAGCTTGTTCTGAGTGTTTTATCATTTGACTACAGTAATTTGCTTCCCTTAGGAAAAAAATATGAGAAGTCAAAAGTCTATAGTACCATTTCAAAATGCAAAATTAAAGTTCACAAAAACACTGGTTTTCAGCTACCTTTCTAGTGCTCAAATTGTTTTTGTTTCTTCTCTAAATACAATAAAAATAAAGTCTCATTTAAAATTACCCCACTTAGTTTTAAAATTTCCTGTGAATCATCTAGTTCTGGCCTTTACAGTAATCAGTGGTCTTTATGACAATTATGTATTTCTTATGCTGATGGGCCTAGAGTCTAACTAGATGGGAAACCCTCAAAAGATGTGGAGTAACATAAAAAATATATGAGCAAGTCCAATCAAGTGTGACAAAGGGAACAAGGGTTTCCAACAAATCAAGCATACACCAGGGGCTCTCTGATTCCCTGACTCATCCATCCAGAACAAGGGCACACCTGGATGCTCCATGAGGGAAGTCAGCTCTTGTCTATGCCTTCATCTCTGTTAGTATGGGCTATGCTGTGGTCCACACAACCATATGGGCCACATAACCAGTGTGGCAGCAGCAGAATTATCTTTAGATAGAATGGCTTGCAGCAGCACTGACTAGTCATATTTGATAATATATGGGCTATACGAGTTCCTCTGATATGAATGAAAATTTTCTCAGCTTTCTTTCTACAGAAACTCAGAAGGGAGATCTGTTAATATAAGGCACAAAGACATGGCTTCCCATCTCCTATGCTTCATTAAATAGGAAGAAAATTTAATACTAAAATAATTTTTCACAAGGGTCTTGTGTCAACTTTGGCCCCTGTATCATTTATGCAAATGATACATACATGTACAAACTGCCAACTGTTTATGCAGCCTAAGAATTCCTGTGCACATACGGTCTCCCACTTGGGGACTGATTCCATATTTGTGCATTTTATTACTTTGTTAACAAATGCATATATCTTTGTAATTAAACAGATTATTTAATGTCCTGAAGTATGTGATCATGTCAAGATTTGCTGCAATTTATTCCCAGTTATCAGGTACATGCTGTAGAAGGGAGATGTTAACAATGGAATGAGATAAGAAAAAAAACCCCAAACCCAACTGTAAAGAAACACAATAATGATGAACCTCTCTCCATCCTCATGTATTTTTTTTTGCTGATGACTGATCTGAACAAGTTGTCTGAGTAGTGAAGAGCCACTCACCTGGTAAAATTCAAGGTTTAAGCTCTGCAAGAATTCTTCTTTAGCACTGATTAATCGCAAATTAATGTTTGAAAATGACACATAACATGAAGTATATAATCCACTTTTTTCTTTTCATGAGAACACAAAAGCTATTTCCAAGTCTGAATTTCAGCATAGACTATTAATAAGAACTGTCTCCAGGGGAAAAATAATATTACTTTGGAGATAGCAAGATTTCCTTTGGGCTGATGTAAGAAAATAATGGGCTTTTAAAAAGTCTTGATTGATTTTTTTTACTGTCTTCAAAAAAATAAAAAAAAAGTAAAATTAAGGCCATACTAGTTACACTGCGCTTTGATAAAATCAATAAAACTGTGTTTGCTAGTAATGAATAAAGCCTCAAGACATTCAGTAAGCCTTGAGTAAGCCAGGGAAAAGAAAGTTTCCTCTAGTCTCCCATATCACCTGCTTCTCCTTCTCTCAGTCAGCGTTAGAGTTATTCTCTTCTAGGGCTGACTGCAGAGTGGATGGATGTACCAAATCCAGCACTTTGGGATGATCTTGTTTCAAAAGCCATCTCAAAACAAAGTTGTACAAGAAACAAATCCAACCCTTCTTTGCAACATCCAGAGTGATTGGAACTCTTTTCTTGCAGCCTTACCTTGATGATTTTCAATCAGAAAATGCAGAAAAGTAGTTAGCAAACTTGGCTCTCAATTTAATGCCTGTGTCTACTTTGGCTTCTGTGTTCTGTACTTACAACTGGGAGAGCAAGAAAGCAGATGGTAGCTGTGAAAACCGAGGAAGTCTCTGGCCATCCCCACCTTAGGGGATTCATTCAGTGCTTGAGCCTGTCAGAAGGTAAGAGCAAGTACCACAAAAGGTCTGAGCAGAACACAGCTCCAGCCCCATGTATTGGTGCCTGGATGCATTTTGATGGAAAGAGCACACTAACAGGCAGAAAATGAAGGAAAAAAAAAAAAGAAAAACAAAAGCCTCCCTTCCTCTTCAGGGCTTCTTCCAGCAGCAGCCACAAAAACTGGACATAATTAAACCTTAAGGAACTGAAGGACATTCTTTCAGCCCAGGCAGAAGTGAATGATATGACAGTAAATTTCTGCCATTTCATTCTTTTATAGCCAGGGGGGACATCCAGAGATGGCATAGAAGGTGAGTAAAAGCCATCTAGTCTGTCTGTTTACCACTGATCTCCCCCTTGATATATTCCTCAGTCTCCATCATTGCTCCCTTGAGAACTGCTGTCACTAATGCATTACTCCTACTCTGCCTGAGAGGATGGTGTCTGCAGCCTGAGAGACTGTGCTAGAGCTGATCTATTCATTATCTGGCAGACAAAGCTGTCACAGGCAATTCCATTAGCAATATCCATCTCAATGACAAAGTATATCTTTTACGTGTCTGGTTTCCAACCACATAGATCTAAGTGTTGTTTTGGGTCCCTTTTTTTGACATTGGAAATCACTAACATAGTGCAAGTTGTGTTTATTGTCCTCTTTCTTTCAAGCTGCTGAATTGAGAGAAGTTTTCCTTTAAAAAATGTCCTATATGCTTTGCTGGTAAGGACACTGCTCTGGCTGGACTAAGAGAACTAATAACAATGAGCTTTCCACATAAGGCCCACAAAAAATAAAATTAACTTTATCTTTGAAATGTGAAGCTGCATTTCAAAAATATTAGTATTTCAAAATTAGGTTAAAAATATTGTGAAAGGACCTTTATAAGTTATTTAAGCTCTGCACTTAACATTATTATTGTTGTTTAAATGAAAAAAGTAATCCAGTGAAAATTAAATGAGCAATTTTCATGTGAAGGCCTCTGGGCATTATTAAGATTCACAGCACAAAGTGTCATGCTGCTTCATAGTAAATTGATCTGAGTAAGGTACTAAATATCTACTGCCTTTATAACTTTAAAACATTTTGCATTACCAGTTTCTGAAACAGACTGACAACCATTTTTTTCCATAAATACACAGCCACAGGTTACATGCTCCAGCATCTTCCAGTGGCAGCATCCATCCTCCTATACTTTGGCAGGCAAAATAACCCTGATTAAATTAATTAGTGTCTTCAATTACTGTTGAGCTCATTAGCAACCCTCTAACATTGTATGTTCTGAAGATATATGTTTAAGTGCAGTAAATGTAGGTATTGGTTCATTAGCAAGTATGATCAACATGGGTTATCAAAAACATTTTTCATGCCTAACAGAGTAAATTGCTACAACAATAAAAGAAATATATAAGATCTACAGCAGGTTCATCTACATGATGTAATAATTTGTTAACACAGTTAGAAGCAGATTTATAATAATTTAATTTTCCATCTTTTTTAGTCTAAAGGAGACTAGGATAGTGTCCTGCTTTCTGCAGAAAATTTGTGCCCTGGCTGGCATTATGTCAGGTGAAATTAAGACTGTGCAATGAAGAAGGTGTTCTTATAGATGTGATAGACTCCCTTTAGAAATCTTGCTGATTGCACACAGGCTGTGTAATTACAGGCACTTGTGAACTGTGCTTCATTACAATGACAAAGTGTTGGCACTGGTGAGACATGTAACCCTCCCAGTATTAAATGAACATAATTCAAGTACTCTTTTAAAGTCACCATAATAATTTGAAGAAAAACAGCACAAAGGCATGTTTAAGGAACACAGTAACAACATAGTTGCATTTTTACCCCCAAAGATTAAAACAAGGCAGTATATATTTTGGGTAATACAAGTGTCATGATTTTTAATATTTTCTTTTGTCTAAAGAAATATAAATGTTGCCATTAGATTCCCACTGGAAGATTCTGTTCTTGTGTGTTATAGGCAGAGTTGCAGTATTTTCATCTTCTCTATATGAACCATTATACATTTTAAGTTTGGCACACTTAATTTTCAAAGGGAATTACACTAAAAGGAGAGCTTTTATTAGATGTCAATGAATGGACCTATAACTGATGATAATTCTAAGTTGTAGAGGTGCACAAGTAGGTGCAAGGAAATATTTGTACACCTCTTGTGCACAATATCTGTGCATAAGAGGTGCACAAATATTCTTTCTTAGTTTAAGACAAAAGTACTTACTTATGGAGAAGAGAAATAAACAATGGAAGGGTTGACATTGCCTTCATTGGGATCAAGTGCAAATTTCTGACTGATTTCCAAAAGAGAAAATTTCACACACAAGACTTGCTACAAATTCAGTTTATATTTGAAGGCTCCAGCAAAGAAAAGAGAGATTAATCTATTCTGTGCTAGTCAAATCAGATGTATCTGCCAGTTTGAGTATACTTTGTAACTTTCTGATTTATGATCTTTTAAAACTATGATCTGATTATGATCATACTTTTTGGTTTTCTGATTATGATCTTTACATATGATACTCATATGTATTAATGAACATATATGACTTTGATTATGATTTTCCAAAAAATTTATTTTTTTGAGATGGTTACACTTACACAAAGTTACATTACTGTGTAGTTCATAACTCATTAACTGGAGAAATACAAATTTAAAAATAGAAATATTTCTACTATATAGTATTACAAACATACATTAAATAAAGCCATATGTAAGGAAAAAGCACAAAACTTTAAACCTTTCACTTTGACATTTTCTGCTAAAAAGTTTTGATTTATGGCTTCTGTTTCAAGACCTTTGTAAATGTTCAAAAATTAGCAGAATTTGCATATTATTCTAACATGCTCCCAAAAGGAAAAATTGCTTCCCTTGTAGAAAACACTAAAATTAATTTGAGAAGAAAATTCATGAAAAGAGAATGAACAATGCCCTGGTCATGCAAGCTCTCCTCATTTGGCATTTATTGTATGGCCCCTGTAAACCTGGCCACTCACATAAGTGTTTAGAATACTAAATTATGTCACACTCACCTTTCATATAAAATTTGGATAATCAGAATAAATTTAATGGAATTATGTAGAAACTTCTTCCCGGCACAGTGCTTGCAAATTACTCTACAGCTATGTATACTTACATTTGGGCTTGATAATTTTTAGCCAATGCCTTGACCCATTTCACCTCCTCCCACTATGCTCCGCAGCACTGCAAGGGCAGCAGTACCCAAACCAAACTCCCTCTATCAAACCTAAGTATCAGATAAGAATAGCAAAGCAGAGGAATGCAAATGAAACTAGAGAGAATATATGGTCAGTCAATGGTAACCGTTTTTAATATTCCATTTCCCACCAGAGAGAATTTAATTGTTTCTTAAATGGCTCTAAAACCTCTGAATGAGTAACCCTGTCCAACAGAGCAGACATTTCTTCGAAAAATAAGCTCTGTCATAAATATTGATCTATCACAACCATAGATCATTCTGGAGTCACAGCAATCTCTCCTTTCCTAATTAAAGTGTGCTAATATGAAAATGCAGGCCAGGCCCAAAAGGCACAACAGATCTGAGGGAGTGTGGAAATGCCTAGAAGTTGCAAGCTCTGGGCAGAGAGGCAGAAAGGCACAGGAACTGTGCCTGCATGCTAATGAACTCCACCAGATTGTAATCCATACAGATGCAATTTAAATTCTCTTCCACATCCTCAGCCTCAAATTCTCCTAATTAACCCGCAGCCATGAGATAAGCAACCATGCAGAGGGAGGGGGAGGCTCAACAGAGGTGACAAAAGGCAAAAGACTACTCCTTGCCACTTCTCTTGCCTTGGGATCTGAAGGTTGTGTCAATCATTAAGCCAAACTCAGAGGGCTTATCAAAATGTCATTTACTTGATTTCCCCATGACATTTTAACTTTTACCTTATAAGCATTCCTGGATTTAGACCTGGCAAAAATGTTTTAGCAATCACAAAACACAACTTCCACAACCACATGGCAGCAATTAAAAGCATTTCACTCCCACTTGACAAGAAGCTTTGTTAAAGATGGCAGACAGTATTTCACCAGCTTGGTTTATAGTTTTTGTAGAGACACTCAGCTTCCTACAGAGGTTTAAGTCTAATAGAAGTCAATTTATTTCCAGCTCCATGCAGATTGGCAAGGATACCATAGGAGAGAACTGCTATACTTTATTTCAAGTGGTGTCACAGCAACCCAGCAGTGTTGCGTGTTACTACATGTAGAAACCTGTTACAAACCATAGCTCCCACAGCCATTTCCCTCAAACCCTCTATTGATGGGATCTACAAACTGCAGTTCTTCACAAGCATTCCTAGGATCTACAAACTGCAATTCTTCAACAGCAGTCCAATGCTGTCTTAACACCTAACAGGGTAGATCCAGAGAGACCTGTCTGTTTTCAGTAAAATTCCTCATAATTTACAGTCATTTAAAATGACAATTTGTTGAAGTGTTTTTTAGTAATCACAATAAGACAAACTGCTGTCTATGGTTTTGGGCATTTTCTGGTTTGTTGTTGTTGTTGTTGTTTGGGTTGTGGCTTTTTTTTAATGAGTGGTAACAAAGAGCTGCTTTCAGTAAGCATCGAGAGCCCTGTTACTCCACCACAATTAAATGAGATGAAAAGTATTTGATTGTCCATTTACCAGTATTTGCATATATGAAAAGATTTTGCCCATGCAAATGTATACAGGTGTTGTTTAATAAAAAGATTCTCATGTGTTCTTTTTTTAATACTACTCAGAAATCTGAAGGAGTTACACAATTTCGCAAATGGCTAATCTCAGCTTTCCATCTCTATTACTGTTATTTTCAAATCTATTTCAATGATCCCTTTAGTGTTTACATTTAACATCTGGCTAGTATCTTACTAGCTTACTTGAAGAGAGTTGGTGTCCTCATTTTGAATTTTAATGAAGACCACACTGCATAAATCATGGACATTAGATTCCCTACTGGTACAACTGGCCTTGATGGAAAGCTGAAGCAAGACAAAAAGAATTAAATGCCATTACATTACTGCAATTTAATAATCCAAGTTATGGGTCATCCACAACATCTGAGTATGACTGCCACTTTCAGTCTTTACATAGTTCAGGAGCAAAATTAAGAAGTAAATTTCAGGTCTCTTGATTCATGATATATGATATGTGTTCTACAGTCACTTAGAAAGCTGTGATTTTTGTTTTCCATCTCTGAGAAAGGAAAAATGCCACACTGGGACTTAACTTGTACGAACACTTACAAGTATTTTTAGACAGACAATACTGATTTGCTTTGTCAAATTACCTGCTACTGCACTCCTATATTCCTAACAGAAAGTCATAGCACAGACTGAGACAGGGAAAAAAATTGAGATATACTAAACTTGACAAGGGAGTCAGACTCTACTCGCTTAGGTCTCAGGTCTTTTATTCCATGCTGTGCTCTGAGAGAGAGAGAGAAAGACACTACTCCAGGTCTTATATTGCAGCTTCTAAACAGGAAAAGCTCAGGCCTCTTGGAGATATCAAAAAATATAGAGAATACACGATCTGTCAGGCTGATTTTCTTATCTGTATCTAGAGATGTGTTAATTTATGCACAAATCTAGCTGTGTGTAATGATCTTGCTTTTTTTTTTCCCTGCTAGCTCTGCAAAGTTAATGTTAAGCCTTTTCATAAAATGATCACTATCTGTGGTCTTCAACCTGAGAAAGTTCTTGACCTGAATGAGCTTTTCTTTCATTGACACTGAGATATCTGAAGTTTGCTGAGCTCATTTCACATTGAAGGATTCATCTTTCACAGTCAACAGTGCTTAAGTCTCTGAAATTTAAACTCCCAGAAAGATCTCAGAGAAAAAAAGAAACATATGTCTCAGATTAAGAACTAAGACATAAAAACACTGCAGAAGTATTCACACTGACTTTAGAATGTGATCATTTACTGCACAGCAGTGGGCATGGGCATTGAGAATGCCATCTGCTGGTAAAAGAAGCATGAGGGATCACAATTCGTTGTAAGGCAACTTCCAAAAATGGGAAAGGTTAAGAAACATGATCAGTTGTTTGGTTTTGGTTTGTTTGGTTGTGGGTTTTTTTGTTTGTTTTTTTTCTTTCTTTTTTTTTTTAACTGCTAGTTGAAGGGTTTTTTTTCAACTAACTAGCTTTACCTACCTGCATGATATGATGAATTTTACATAGAAACTTAGGATTTTGAACCAGAAGAGTATTACACCTTTATTTTGCACTGGAAAAGACTGACTTCTGAAAATAGTAATGATCTAAAAGACATCATACATAATAAGAAAATATGAATAGGGCTGAAACACTGAGATTGCTTGTACTTTCTTGTTTTTCTGGAGAGGAAGACATATGAAGACCAGCTGAGGACACTTGGCTCTTCAACCTGGAGAAGGCTAGAGTGAGGGGAGGCCCCAGTGTGGTCTTCAACATCCTTGTGATAGGGAATCAGAGGGATGGGCTCTCATCTCTTCACTCTCATGACAAGTGACAGGACTCAAGGAAGCGACATGAAGCTGAGTCAGGGGAGGTTTACATTGGATATGAAGAAAATGTTTTTCACACAGAGGGTGGCTGGGCACTGGAACAGGCTTCCCAGGGAAGTAGCCACAGCATCAGCCTCATAAAGTTCAAAAAGTTTTTGGACAATGTTCTTGGGCATAAGGTGTGTGTGGCTCCTTGAGTGTCCTATGCAAGGACAGGAGTTGGACTCGGTGATCCTTGTAGCTCCCTTCCAACTCATCAACTTCTATGATTCTGTGATTCTGCTATTTCACAGGATCTCAAAAGTAATTCTCAAGAATTTATGAACTATTTGGTGAGAACATGGAAAGTCTAAATCTCTACAGTAAAAATTGAAAAAAACCAAAAAATCAAACTCAGCAGTGAATCTATTTGCTAGTGTGCCATCACCTAGAGCAAGTGTGATTCCAAGCTTTCTGTGGCCAATTTGTGATTTGATCACAAACAGTGGACAATACCTGTCTGGTAACTCCACTTACAATACAGTGACTGTTGTCACAGGACTACAGCAAGGCAGATCCACAGAAGCCACATCTCTGCTGGTTTCAGAACTTTCTCTGCTGAGTTGAAAACACCTTTTCTTTCTCTTTTTTTTTCCCTCAGTGATAATTGATGAAGTGTTTTATTGTGTCCAGTTCCACAGCCAACAACCAAGTTACCTAAACTATCTAGTAAAAACCAACCGGTCTAACATTGGCCTAGTGTTTCCTGAGAGTGTCCCATCTTTGCAAGCCAGTCAGAAACATGGGGCAGTACATGGGAGTAAGATTTGGTGGGGTTCAGCAAGGACTTTGGTCTAAATTTAATTTGATTATTGCTTAGACTAAGTTAACAATCACTGACAAAGAGGTGTCCATCTGCTCAAAAGAAAAACCAACAAAAAGTTGGAAGGGACAGATGTCCACTCCAACATATTTAATAGCAGAGGGAAGTCAGGAACAAAAAAAAAAAAAAGCCTACAAAACATAATTTGTGAGCAGAGTCATCCCTGACCACAGCTTTTCATAAACTCATCTCTCAGAAAGCACACATTTATTTATTGTCAGCTGCGGTGCAGCCCCAGAAAGGCAGCGCACCTGGAAGGTCCAAAACTGACAAGTTGCCATTCACATTTTACCAATAAGTTTCCACTACTTACTCTGACATATAGAAAGGCTCCAAGAGGAAGAGCATGGGTAAAGGAAGATAAGTGTCATCTTGGATGAACACAAGCTTCTCTCAAGTCTTGAAAACATCTACTAATTTGAAAACAGCATTTCACTCGTTTCAGGAAATAAGGGAATAGAATACAAGGTTTAAAATCAGCTTAAGAAATGAAAAAAAAAAGGAAAATAAGAAAAGTAGTTTTAAATGTTAGTGTCACAGAATAAAGCCTTTGATCTATGCTGTGTCCATGCAAAAACTGCCCTTGCAGGGATACCAAAGCTGACTTTGAAACAAGGCAGTAGAGTGAGACTTTCCTGATGGAACTTTTGAGAGGCCCATCACAGGTGAGATCATTCTTCTTCAAGGGACAGGTCTGGGGCTGCACTCTCCTGGGTGGAGGTACCAGCTCATCTGTGGCTGTCATGCTAGCTCTACAAGGACTGCCTTGCATACCACTCTTTCACTTCCAATTGTGAAAGAAAGATCTTAGGGTGCTCCCTTCTTTTAACATTGTCCCTCGGGGTTTTTTTGTGACTAAAAGTCCAGACATGAAGGCAAAAAGTGTTAAATCTGCCAGGATTGAAATATTGCCCTGAATATAACACGCTGAATACAACACACAACTGCTACCGTCAAGAGCTACCCTGTTTTTAACACAGGGACTGTGTTAACATGGGGACTGTGTTAAAAACTCACTGGATTCTCAGAGCACTCTAGGAATGCATGAGGACACAGGTAATTACATAGATTTCCAGCTGTCTCCCGACACTGCATGAAAACATACTCCAGTTAGGAATGAAAGTCAGAGGAGCATCAACTCTTCAAGTATGTAACATGCTGTATGAAACTCAAAAATGTAGAGACACACAAAATAAAGTGAATCTTTAAGAGTTTTCCAGATTTTCTGCAAGAAGCTGATTCCTTGGCCCAGAATATACATTCAATTTAAAGCAATTTAATTACAAAGGGAGCACACAGCCCATGAAACAGTCCAAAAATGAAAATAATGCCTTTTTAGGTATGCAGGGGTCTAATGAATGGTTGCATTATACTGTTCAAGAGTCTGAACAGTAAGTCTATAATGTTGAGGAAATCTGCTGGCTTGGTGTTCTTAGTCTCCTTCCTCTGATTACTGTCTACAAATGGCTGTGGAGAACCCACAACCCACACCAATTAGCACAACCCAGTAAATGAGCTTCCCCCACTCAACAGCTCCTAACAGATTAATACTTTAAGATCCTGCTATTCATCACAAAACGAGTATGTTGGCAAAATCTCCTTTCACATGATAATCCACTGCTTGACATACAATGACACTATCCCACCGAAGCTGAAGACAAAATGTGATTCTTGTTATAATTACAGGCTTTAATAGGTACAGAGGGTTGTTAGGTGCAAAGCAAGTATTCTCACAAGGGAGTCTTGAAGAATACAGTCGGTGCATCCAAACTATCTAGGCCATTGATATGGTGCTATGATCATAGACTCCCATCTCTACTTTTTAAGTAGTAGGTTTTATTTAGATAGATAGACAGATAAGATACCAGATTGAAACATAAAAAGATTACTGAAACAGTAGACAGGAAGATTAAAATATATAAAATTGCTGGGAAATGGTAAATATACAAAAGCCTAATTAGTATTGAAAAATATTTAAATCTTCCATGTCTAATGAACTTTTAGAATTTGAGTTTTGCAGCTAGTAATACTAGGTTTGAAAAAATCAATAGCACTATATAAATTATTATGAGCAATGTCATTAAATTATTAGTTTGAGACAAGCATTAAGTCCTACCCCAGGAAAATCCTGTGTAGCACCCCATGAACTCTCCCACCTCAGTCAATTCTCAAGTCCTTGGCCCTGGCAACAGCAGTAACTACTCACCATACAGTCAGTTCTACTGGGGAGAAAAACAGTCTCCCATTTGGACTTCTGTGCCACAGCTTCCCCTGTTATCTCCTTTCCCTGTCCTCTCACTGAATTGATATCCCTGGTGGCCACCCCCCTTTCCCTGGAGACCAAACCCCTCCGCCCAGCCCTTGGGTCCACCCCTCACCCCTCCCCCTTTTTAAACTGTTTCCTCCACGTGGTCGCCCTCTTTTACCTTGCTGGATTCCCTTCAGCCAGATGTGATATCCTTCGCTGGAATAAAACCCTGCAAAAAGAGCCTTTCTTGCCTCTATTGCTGAGCCAGCTGCAGTGAGTGTTGAGTGAGGGTCTGACTGCATTGCCTGGAGGTTATCTCAACTTGCTTTTCCACAGGAGAGGCTTGTGGGGGACAGATTTTAGGCAGCAGCAGCAACCACTACTCCAACACCTGCATTTTTAATTGGCATCCAATGTGGGGCAGACCTTGAGACTTTTGAAAGCTTCTCCATTGGATCTCCTCTAGATTCTAAGTCACAGCCACTGTTCCAGTTCCCTGAGAGAAAAACCAGCAATTTTCTGGGGGATTTCTCTGGGGGTGGCCAACAACCCTCGAAGCTTTGAGGACCGGTCTAATTAACAAAACCTCCTCTGAAAGTATATTTTTCTGACACACCGAGGTGGTGAGTATAGCCCGGTGACTGTCACCTTTTTGTATTTTTTTTCCTTTCTTTTATCTCTTAGGAGGCAGAGGGCTTAATGGGGACCAAATTCTCCATTGAGGAGAAAGAAATTTTCTCCCCAAGTTTCTAATCTCCTTCTTAAATATAATGTTAACTTCTCAAAGGGTGATCTCCGGGTTCTTTTTCTCTGGCGCTTCAAGTTCTTTCTGGGTGCTACAGCTGAGTCAGCTCTGTCTGTTGAGTTCTGGGATAATGTAGCAAAAACAATGTATCAACTCCAGACTGAAGGTGATTTTCAGGTTGGCAAGTTCTATCCACTTTTTCACTCCATTTATAAGGTGATTCAAGCTTTGGGAGAGGGTTCTAAAGATTCTAAAAGCTCTGTATCCCTACCTTTGTTTCCCAACCCCCCTGACCCTTCTCCCCCATCCCCCCAGGATAGGTCTGGAGATGGAAACTGCCTAAAACAGGCACAGAAGAGCTACCTGCCTTCTGCCTCCTCCAGTCCCCTCCCATTCCTTTTCCTGACTAGTACTGGCCATGCTAGTCTGGGTTCTTTCCAAACCCTCTCTCCTAAAACCCTCTACCCACGTCTGACCTTGACTGCTATAGAACAAGATGGCGTCGGCCACATGGCCAAATCCTGCATTTTAAGATCTCCCACCCCAGGCACTCATGTTGGTGGCGATGTCTGGGATCCTCCTCCTCCCTTCCATTCCCCCACACTACCTCAGAACCCCATTCCTGCAGCAGGTACCGCTCCCACTCGTGCGGTTTCCACCCTTCCATTCCCCCACACTACCTCAGAACCCCATTCCTGCAGCAGGTACCGCTCCCACTCGTGCGGTTTCCACCCCCATTGCCGCCCCCACGTCGAGTTTCCTCCTGCCAGTGATCCCCCCTCCCCCTGCCGCAGTCCTTCCCCCTGTTGTTGCCCCAATCCCTGAGCTCCCCGCCCTGTGTCGGGTTCCCCCTTCCCCTTGGTTGCTCCTCCCCCCACAGCCGCCCCTTCTTACATTCCAGCCCCTTCATCTGGCTCTCCCATCCCCTCTTCCGACCCTATTCCCCCTCCCTACCCTGTCCCCCCTGCGCAGCAACCAGAGAGCAGATCTCCTAGCCATGGCAGTGCAGACCACCCTAACAGACATTTTCAATCAGGCCAAACTGAGCCATCAGTTTTTCCACCAAAATGTGCCAGCCCTTGTCCAGATGTTTAAAATCACAAGGGAACAGGCAAGAGCAATCGTAGGCTCCTGCCCCAATTGCCAAGAGTTTGCGTTGCCCTCTACGGGGGCCGGGGTTAACCCCTGAGGCCTCGAAAGTTTACCACTGTGGCAAACAGATGTCACACAATATGCACCTTTTGGGAGACTAAAATACATACATGTGTCTATAGATACATTCTCCGGGGCTGTATTCGCATCTGCCCACTCAGGAGAAAAGGCCAAAGATATTGCCAAACACTTTCTTCTAGCATTTTCCACACTAGGCATCCCCCAAGCTATCAAAACAGATAATGGTCCTGCTTACACCTCCAAAAATTTCAAACAGTTCCTAGACCAATGGGGAGTGAAACACACCACTGCCATTCCCCACTCACCAACAGGGCAATCCATTGTAGAGAGAGCTCACCGCACATTCTAGAAAGTCCTTGACCAGCAGCGTGGGGGAGTTGAAACACTATGAAATGTAGAAAGATTATGTAAAGCTCTCTATGTTATCAACTTTTTAAATAATTCCTTCACAAAATTACAAATACTAATGGTCCATTTCCATTAGAAACGTGGGGGAGAGGATATGCTTGCATGTCCACAGAATCTGGCCCCAGGTGTATCCCCTGCAAGAATGTCAAACTGTTCATTGAATCATCAACCGTAGCTCCCAGAGACACTTCCCCAGAACCTCAGAGACAGGAAAGAGACCAAACTTGGGCAGCATGGAGGAAGAGAAAGAAAAAGACTGTATACACAAAGGTCCCTCACAGAAGAAGATGATCCTCTGCTGCTCCTGAAGACAGAAGACTCTCTGTTGAATTTTATTCACTCATTATTTGCAGTTACCACCCCCCCCCCCCTTTTTTTTTTGTTGTTGGCTTTAGCACTTTTTAGTTTGCTACCTGTTATCTCCCCCTGTTTTCCCACCCCTTTTCTACTCAGTAAAACTGAGGGGATAAGAGGGGAAGGTAAGTGGGGTTGTTAAAGTTACACACATCTATTTTCTCAAACGCACAGATCAACTCATCACCCCCAAGCATCCTGTTATGTTTCCCTGTCTAGTTAAGGGCATGCAGAAGTCCATTGGGGAGGTCTTCTTAGTAAGAAAAAAAGGGGGAGTTGTAGCATCTCATGAACTCTCCCACCTCGGTCAATTCCCAGGTCAGTCCTCCTGGGGGAAAAGCAGTCTCCCATTTGGACTTCTGTGCCACAGCTTCCCCTGCATAACTTCCCCTGATTTCTCCTTTCCCTGTCCTCTCACTGAATTGGTATCCCTGGTGGCCACCCCCCTTTCCCTGGAGACCAAACCCCTCTGCCCAGCCCTTGGGTCCACCCCTCACCCCTTCCCCTTCTTAAGCTGTCTCCTCCACATGGTCACCCTCTTTTTTACCTTGCTGGGTTCCCTTCAGCTAGATGTGATATCCTTCGCTGGAATAAAACCCTGCAAAAAGAGCCTTTCTTGCCTCTATTGCTGAGCCAGCTGCAGTGAGTGTTGAGTGAGGGTCTGACTGCATTGCCTGGAGGTTATCCCAACTTGCTTTTCCACAGGAGAGGCTTGTGGGGGACAGATTTTAGGCAGCAGCAGCAACCACTACTCCAACACCTGCATTTTTACTCCTGAAGGCTTGCTTTCTATATCTGTTTAAAGTACTGGCCACATACAAAAGATACATATATTTTTTAAAGTTTTTCCAAGTTCTGTGCAAGTTCTAGAAGAGTGGGAAAACTACAGGACACAGACTGAGCTTAAGAAAGCATGCTGGAGGGCCATATACCCATGACAGGATGTGTGCTGTTTCCAGGCCTAAAGATCGGAAGCAAGACTCCTGTAGTTGGCTTCTCTTAGGGCTCCGTCAAATTCCATCCCCTTTACTTTAAGAAGTTAAACAGTGGTGTCAGCAAAAAAAAAAAAAAAAAATCTGACCGGTACACAAATACTTGCATGCAATATCATGATCAGCAACAAAAGTTAGAGTAGAGGAGGAAGGTGGGGTTTTTAGTTACTAAGGTGGGGGCTGTTTTGAGACTGGTTGGGCATTATTTTGCCTGTGTGAGGTGCTGAGCAATTTTCTTCACTGCTCTAGTTGGTTCAGTTTTGATTGTTTCTTTGGTTTTATCTTCACCTATTGATTCAGCTGTATCTGGACCAGTGAATTTCCTGACTTTTGTTCTTTCCAGTCTCTCAAGTGTGGGGGAGATACTCAATCCACCATAAAGAGCTCACAAGATGTGGGAAAGCTTAGTCATTACTCAGCACCTGGGAGCCAAAGCTGGGATCAGTCTCTTAATCACAAGAGCTACAACTGCCATAACACTGGCCCAGCTCCCAAAGGCAGCCTTCGACAGTGAGGAGTTGACTTCCAGGTTAAAATCTGCATAGATCCTTAGAATCACTCAGAAATTATACAGTCTAATAATATGGCTAATCTTTTGCAAGAGGGTTTTTGTTTTGTTTTGCTTTGGAGGGTTCTTTTGTGAGGTTGATTGCTTGTTTTAAATAACACCCCGAATTTTCCAGAGTTGCAGATGGGCATAAAGTCCCACACATAGCTATGCATGCGACAGGGGCAGAGGGACACAGGACGGTGACTCAGCTCACCATTACAGACAGGCTTTGAAGTACTAAAATACATAAAATTGCAACACCAAAACAATACTGAAATTCACACTAGTTTGTTTATGAATTGGTTATTATTTTAATACAATTTTTTACACTCAATTTTTTATTTTATCAGCAACTGGTTTTGAATCACAAACAGATTTAAATTTGTAAATCCAGGTTACCAGGAGCACTGCTTTTCTTCTCAGCTCTAGGAACAGATTACCACCAGCAACCACAACGCCAAACTAACCATCTTGCCTTTTTGGTGGGACCATCTGGGGAGCTGATGCAAAAACATGCACCTTTCTTACAGAATTATCCAGCTATCTATTTGGGACTGACTGCAGTGCTTAACTTGCCTACTCAGAGGGGCTGTGAGGTACTGTGGAATACTCCTGGCAGTCAGAATCACACAGATTGACAGCCAGCGTGGATGCACCTCTTGTACCTGTCTCTATAAGGCAGATGACAGCTGGAGCACTTGCAAGGTTGAAATCAGTAGCCACAGTGTCAACTCTCATTCTACAGATGGCAGTGGGAGTAAACATGAGCTCCCCATTCCACCCAGTCTGGAGACAGGGAGTGTCTCAACTCTTCTTACTTGGTTCTATTTCTGAATATAGTGGTAGGCAATTCACTTCAAATTAAGTAATATTTTTATCTTTCAAGAAAGAAGATAAAATGTTCACTTTTTTGCTAATTATGGGGTATTTTTGTCTTTGTTCTAACTTCAAAATACTAGATGGTACTTTCTCTAATCCAAAATCCAATTCAATTATTTCAGAGGCCTTTGGATCAAGTCTCTTCTCATTATAAAGTCCAATTAAAACCTTTAATATTTCTCTCAAGTAACTGATAAATTAAATGAGAAAGTAACAAATTCCACAAAGGTAAAGTACGTAAGTCTTAACAAAATTAAGAAAAACAAACATCTGACAAAAGCATTGCACATGACAAAAAGAAATTAGATTTTAAAAGTGGCAATGATATTTTGGTTACATATTTATCATAAATCCATGATAGAAGAGATGAGAGGTAGGTCATCTGTAAATGATACTAGGCAGAGGTCAGAAATAAAATACTGTTGAAATTTTCCGTTTCAGAAATCCCATATAGACAAAATATTACAAAAAAGATTGAGGAATCTAACAAGCAACATATTAAGAATTATAATTCTATCAGATAACCCTTAACAAAGTAATCTTTCTGAGTATACCTGTGAATATAATAAGCATATCAGGTATGCCTAATTTTCATTCTAATAAAGAGGAATGGGTATTCAAATTTCATAAAAATGCTATCATTATTCATATCTTACTTAATCCCGTGCCTTTGGTAGCTGCCTCACACAAGCCAAAACCTGTTCCCATAAAACAGGGGCTATTCTATGACAATTGAACTTGTTGTATTTAATTTTGATACAAGGCATTCAAAATAACCTCTCACTAATTTTGCTGATTCACACTAACAGTTTAACATCAGCAGGTACAGTGTTTTGGCAGCAATGCAAATGCATGCTAATTTTCCTTGAGATCTTTCCTAAAAAAAGCAGAAATGGAAGTCAATGCCAAAATGATTGTCACATAAATGCAACAACTTATGCACTGTAAAAAAGATGATAAAGAGACTTATTAGAACATCTCTAGAATTTTAAATAAGTACTAAGAAAAGAAGGCTTTGATAATTCTTGTATCCAAACACATAGGCTATTCCACTGTAATCCTCTCCTGAACCACCAAAATCCTAGCATCTCCCCACAAAAAGCTCAGGAGCAGTCCAGTGCATATGTTCCCATCAACAACCTCCAACAGGACCCAGGGGCTCCTGGCTTTGTGCTGCTGGGCAGCCCCAAGGCTGCAGCCCTGGACCACTGGCAGCTGCAGGTCACCCTGCAGGGACACCGTTTTCAGCCACTGCAGCATGAGTCAGCTCAATTACCCTTTCAATTCTGCCTCCATTTTCTTTCAATGCGCACTTTGAGACACAAAGCAAGTCTAGTAGCCAACTAAATTAACTTCCCTAAACATATAATGAGCTAAAATGATCCCACTCAGTAGCTACCCCAGCTATCATCACAGCCTCTAAATACCTGAAGAATCCTATTTGTAGCATGTCCCTAAATGTGCATACCAGGCCACCTCAGATCTTAAGCAAAATTAGTTCCTAGGAGGGAGGTTAGGGCACTCCGATAGCACCTGAAAAATCTGGTCTCAACTTCCTGTCTCTTTTCCTTTCCTTTCAAATGATAGTTTTAGCTAAAGTATCTATGTCCTGACTTGAGGAATTTTGATGAAATGCAGTTTTCAAGTAAATCAGCACAAAACCCATGCTGTTAAGGATTTTATTAGTGACCCACAAATTCACATGGCAAGCTACTAGTTGTGATGTTAACTGGTTTTAGGTCTGCTTTGACAAAGGAAATGGGACTATACACCACTTTGTTGAAGTATGGAGCTGTGCACATTGATGACAAAAATTCCCAGATCCAAAAATTCTCCTCAGGTTACAAGCCTGAAACAGTAACTTTTGAAATGGTAACTGTCAGAAGGGAAGTTGTTAAGGCTTTATGGAAAAATGACAGTATCATAAAGCAAAGACTTTTCAGGAAGCCTGAAGGAGGCAAGCCCACTGCTGCTTCTGATGCAGGTAGTTGTCAAGAGGAAATAAAACATGTCTTGCACTTTGCCAAGATCCCCTTTGGCTGCAGGAAGGTTGGCAATAAAATAGTCCTAGGCACAGGTAAGGAAGGACTCACTTAAGTCAGAAGTTGGCATCTGCACTGGCTAATGGGCAACAGGAGACCTCCTGGTACTATTCAGATAGGAAATGCATAGATGTTCTTGATAACCACAGGACAAAGTACAAAGTAGCCACAGTGCATATCTTAAGCAGTATTTATTAGAAGGTTGGGGGTGAACAACTATTTAAATAAAATGGATTATATCTAGACAAAGGCTTGAATATGCACAAATGCAGCAGTTAAGTGTCTCCAGATGGAAACTGACAGATAAAATACAAGTGTACAAGTCTTACAGAAGGGCCCTCAACAGCTTCATCCTACCCCACCCAAAAACATGGTTTTTTGTGACGCTGCTTTATGCAGCTGAAACTTTCTTGTTAATTAAGCAAAGATTGGTAGGTACAGCTGCAATTTCAAATGAGCTCTTTCCAAGACTTGTTCTGCCTCACTACCAGATGCACATTTCCTTTTCCAGCTTGTACATTTTTTGCCTTTTTTTTTTGTTCTTTTCATATTACCATAAGATGGAAGTTATCAATACATAACAAAGAAAACAGAGGCACCACTGGAATACCCCTTTAAAGTCATGTTGCCTGTTGTCATGGCAACCATTTAATTAGTTGTGTTACTCATTTTTCACCAGCATCACCTGGCAGCATCACCTCTCCAAGATCTATTATTATTATGGAGTCTGCTAACTCAGCTGCTTTACAAGGTAGCAGAAAAAATCTGCAGGCATTTCCATTCTGAATCTTATTTTTCAGGAATCACAAATCACTCAAATTGCCCAACAGCTGAATACAATGTGCACAAATACTACCGTAACAACCTATCCCCTTGAAAAGAACACAAAAATAGTCTTGGGATCTAATCATGCTCCCTTCAGTACCAGTATCTACATTGCTATTCACTACACAGGGAGAAGCATCTGACCTTAAATTCTTTACGTGAAAATACACAAATGCTTTGACAAACAATGTCTTACACATCTTTTTTTTGACATCATAGGCGTATGGCATGGGGACAGGATTGGCCCCGTTTCCTCCAAGTTTCCTTTTTCAGAAAGATTGCTGCCCTTCACACTGCTGCTGTCGATATCCTCAAGCTGTTCTGAGAAGCACACAAGCATGCACTGAGCCACCACTGCAATTACCATAATTAAACATGATAATCAAACCGACTCCAGTCAGCCAGGAGTTGGACCTGAGAAAACCAGGAGCCTTCCTCAAGAGTGAACTTTTCCTATATGTAAGCTGCACAGAGACTTCAGACTCAAAGGGCTGAAGAAAAAAGGTTGTTTACTTACATTCCACAGGCAATCCCATCACCTTGGATGAATACTTCCTTTGGCCAAAAGGTCACCTAGCTACCAAATTACATTTCTGAGTTTAGGACCACAAAGGAATACATACTTACAATCATCTCTTTGAAAGTCCACAGTTTTAGTAGTTGAACCCCCAAAATTTAATATTTGGGTGCTGTAACAAAGTAAACATTCTGACATCTTATTGGAATGTGGCAACAAAAAAGCCTTCTCTCTGCCAAACAGCAGAGAGGATACAAAGGAGCCTCATACAAAATTCAACATCAGAGAACAGCAGAAAGAAAGTAAAATAATTCTCTGATGTGTACAGTGGGATTCTGGAGGTACAAATGCACTTCTCCACAAAATTTTAGATGAGAAGTTGATCAAAACAGCTTTATCCCTTGATATTGCCTTATTCAAGTTTCAGGCTCACTTAATGCTTTTTAAACACAGATTTTGGCAGTTTATTGCTTAAAGACTGAACAGTAGTGAAAAACACATTCATTTCTGCTTGTCAGAGATGTTGATGAGTTCCAGTCACATGCAATTAAGCTAGAATTCAACACAATGACAGATTAAACAGCGAAGTCTAGACAAACAAGGGGAAAAAAATCAATCAAAAATACAATTCCCAGAGAAAAATTCCTAAACAATTCTACATTCTTTCTGCTGAAAAAGGAGTGCACAATCTTATTTATTATTTTAATACACGCACTGGTATTAGAATGTATCATCTAAAAGAGGCAGTAAAAATACTAGTCATGCTGTAATATTTTTGCTACAGGAGCAACATAGGATCCTTAGGGTTTTAAAGTAAAACAAAGATATGCCAAAAACGGAATGCACTGCCTTTTGCATTTCTTAAATTCCCTCTCTATATAGCAAAGCAACAAATGTCACTGAGAAGTTGAATTGGCTTCATGACATTTAAAATGAAATGAAAGACAAGTATTGTAGGCCCTAGTTTACATCCAGATAAATAAGGGGCTACATGTCTTTACTCAAAAGTCTTCATGCTGTGGATTGTTTTATTAGTTATGTTGGTTTTCAAACCAGAGGACAAATCATAGAAGTATATAATTTTTTCTTAACCCTGGCAGTGCTTAACTCTCTCTAGATATGGGGAGATACAGGAAAAACTGCTCTAACATATGTTGCAAGAAGGAAAAATTAGGGAGGACATTTTTGTAGATTATTTAAAACCATCAGGTCAATGCTGTCAAGCTAGCAAGGCATCAGGGTCTCTTTGTCAAAAATGTATATCAACTGACCTCAGGAAGTTGATTTAGTAGCATGATACAAAATTTCATAGCCCTTTTTTACCACACATGAGATATGTTTCAGAAGCTGGAATCTTTAACACTTGTCAGTAGTAGGTTGTACTGTATGACAGCACTCAACATGTGTATAGCCACAATGATTTCACCAATCAGAAACCTCTACTCCTTTGAAAAGGTCATATATGTTCATATGAGAAACCTGATTAAATTCATCCATACTCATTCAGCAACGGTATTAAGAGTAGTGAGATTTTAGAAAACTTACCAGACACTTGATTCTCATGAAACCAGAACAAACCCAAATTTTACACTTCACAAAACTGGAAACAAAAGTTTCAATTTATTGAATGAATACTCTTAAGGAAGAATGGGCTTGGAAAAAAGGCAGCAAAAGAGATTTAGTCTCACTGGCCCTATACATTTTTGATTTCTTCATACAAGCCAAAGAAAGTTCCTAGGAGTGAAGGCAGACTCATCATAACTCAGCTTCACATACCAAGAAAGATAACTAAGTTCACATCCTTTGGGAAGAAATACAGGACTTGAGCTGCAGTAATGCAACAGTGACATCAGCTCTGGCTCTGTCCAACTATAGAGCTAACCTTTCCAGTTATTGTTTTGAATGTACACCACCTACCATAATACGCTTCCGTCACTGGACTTCTAGATTGGTGCCACATGAAGAAACTGTTCAATCAAAAGATAAATTTTCTTAACTTTAAGAAGGCCCTAAAACTAATGAGCCAGGAAATTTCAGAGTGTAATTTAGCAGTTCTGTTCTTAAACTCACCTCGAACTTCAGGAGAGAATCGAGCTGAATGGCGAGACACAAAAAGTTTCAGTTCTTGATCCAAGTTGCACTCGACCAAGTTTGTGTCCCATGATCGGATTCCTAAAATTCAAAACACAAAACACATGTAGCTTGACACATGAGCACTGTAAATTTTAACCGAGTACTTTTCTATTTGCATTCAAGCTATTTGCATATTTCTAAATTCCAAGCCCAGCCTAAATTTCTTCCAAGGCACAAAGCTATTTTTCAAAATGCACTCAGAAGAATTCTGACAGGAATCAGAAAAAGACAATCTGCCTTTCAAAGGGTGACCATTCTTTAAGGCCCCAGCTTGAGAACTGCAGTAGTAGCCACTTCACAGTAAGTTACCAATGTCCCTGACATGACTTTAAAATCCTAACATTCAGATTTACAAAAGCAGAAGAGTGAATCACTCAGAGGACATTTCAGTCATGTTGCCCTTTTGAGAAGAAAAAGACAGCATTACCTAGCATGATGCTAATTAATATTTAAATATAAAGTATTAAATTGCTGACTTCTTCATTCAGTATCTTTGAAGCATACCATAATTTAAATTGAAATTTAAATGATCTTTTATTTATGAAGCGTCAGAACTCTGGTTCTGAAATTTGAAAATGCTGTGCTTGATCATTTTTTTTTTAAACCAAACTACACATCTGTTCCCTACTGTTTTTCCCCAGCTACTTAAAAAGTGAACCACTCGACACTTTTATGACCAAAAAATATATTATTCCAAAGTAAATTTTTAAGGACTGAAATTCAACCAGGAAAAAAAGTCATTGCAGCCAACAGACAAGGTTATAGTTTTCTTCCATAAGATTTCAATGAACAATTTGAAAAAAAAGTACAATATACTTCAGATTTTTATATAATTGTGTTTTGAAAAAAATTGAATTATTCTGAAAATTTTCTACTTTTGCAATAATGAGCAGGCGGTAACACTACAAGTCTAGGCACTGCTGCAATTTTGAAAAACAAAATTGCACTCATTTTTTGTCCTAAAAAAAACATCATTACATCTACACAAATGAACTGGCAAACATAAAATAGACTGCTGGTGAGGAAGTGTCTAGTGGCTCCTCCCCACATGACCATGCTTTTGCATGGAATTATTGGATTAGACCACTTTTGGGTTTGACAACAAGATGCCTGAAGAGGTGTGTGTCCAACCCCTCAGAATGAGTCTAGAATTAACACTTCTCTCGGGGTTTCAGGCTGTGGATGTTACTGTCAATGCCACTTCCCATGCTATATGTATTTTCTATTTCAAGGCAGCAGAAATGTCAGAACTTAGTATGGCAGAAGGCATGTTGCAGGGATGAAGCATGAGGAGAAAAGAAGGAATAGCAGAGAAACCAGATCTGCAGTGCTAGTCTCCCATTGCAGCTCTGAGTAGGTTCTCCATGCAAATATGAACATCTGCATTTCAAGAGCCTGAAGCCTCTGCAAGAAGAGTGCATCCAAGTAAAGGTAGTAGCAAGCTTACTGTAACATGCTACCAACAATTAAGTAGCTGCCATTTGAATCTCAAGAAAAAATTGAAAATACAGTGTGTGCCTGTGTGTTCCATAACCACTTGAGAAAAATAACTGAGCTATAACCAGCCACCTCCACTTCCTGACTGACGCATCATTGTTCAGAGGCATAAGCAGCAAGACTCTTCAAGTCTCCTTACTTTGTTTTCTCAGAAAGCACTTGACCATATGGTACATTTTTGGGACAAGTTTTGGCAGACAAAATACATCTAAAGAGGCTTTAATATCTTCCAGGTGTTGGAATATTTGAGAGCAAGAATACCAAGATGATATAATACCATACAAGTAGAACACACATGAAAACAGTAACTATTAAACTGACATTGATAACAAAGCTGAAATACACTGAATGAATGAGTGCTGAACTTCAAGAATCTTGAAGAGAAACAGCTCCCTGGCCTATGACACCAAGCTTGGGCAGAGAAACTAAACGCTTTCTGGAGGTCTCTTAACATGGACTATGATTCATCAACGCTGCTAATGAAAGGACTTGTCCACCATCCCTAGCTCCTTTAGATGCAATCCTAATTTGCTGTAGGAATAAGGCTCCGATTAGATGTAGTCAAGATTGCTCAATCATTGCCTGATTGAGCCAGGCAATGTCCGAAATACAGGACTCAACACAAAATAAATAGGGGAAAAAAAAAAAAAGCCAAGGGGACAAAAGCCTTTATGCCCTATGCACGCAGCAGTCCTAGAAGCTGAAGCTGGAATTTGGGTACACTATCCAAAATATGCAACTGCATGATTCAGCAATCTGGATGCAAAAATTATGCATGTGTATTATAGCAGAGCAAAATGTATTAAATGAATTGTATCACTAAATCAGGTTTTTGGTGGAACAAACATGGAACTAAAATCCAAGGTCAATCCAATGATGGCTTAGCAGTGTGGACGTAACTGCTGTAAACATGGCTGAACTGGAGCTATTTTTTTCTTTCTGCAGTCTTAGGAGTGCAATGCCACTAGACACAGGACTAATAAGACAGCAGGGAGGGCACACCCAGTAGCATCTGCTAAATCAGTGGAAAAAAATCTTGAAGCTTCCTCTTCACTCCCCTCTTCTCTTTTGGTGGACGGTGGGTTGGAGAATTGCCCCCTTAGCAAAGTCACATCCAAAATGTAATTACTGAAAATGCGCCTTGCCTCACCATTCCCTCCCCATGATATATTAAGAAATGACTCTGCATTCCACCAGGTTGCGTAGCATCACACCACTGATGTGTTATCAGCAGATGTTTTCTTTGACACGTTGCTCTGCAGTTTGGCGCATGAATCCACAGTTTTCAGTGATGGTACTCAGGAGATGTACCAGAGAAGACAGTAAGGCAGAGTTATCAAGAATCACAATGCATTTAAAGCTCTATTGAGAATAAAGGGAGCAAGAAGTGTTTTTTTTTTTCCCAGACTACAGCAGATTTTCCAAAGAGAAAAATATTAGCTGAGCAGGCAATTGCCTCACATAGACAAAGCATCAGACTCCCACTGTATTCATCCAGAAAAAATGTACCTAAAAATTTCACCAAGGAGTTTTCTTAGCAGGCAAAAATCTCAATCAGATGGTCTGATACTAGAAACAGCAAGGTGACTTCTAATCCAAAATGATTAATTAAAAGGCAAAACACTCCCTCTGAACACCTAAACCTGTAAGTGGGTGTTATGCTTAGTGTCAGGAGACAGCAGCAACTGAGCTATGCAGCAGCAACTGTACAATAGGAGATTCAAGAAAGGACTGGAGAGCATTTCTTCAGAGGGAGGATATTAGCTGTCTTGAGGGAAGAAATTTTAGCAATTTGCTTTATAACCTTTAACAATTTAATTAAAATGCAGCCAGTTCTCTTCTGACACAACTGAACTGAAAATTAGATAGAGTTAAGGAAGTGTAATACTGAAGAAGCTCTGAATGACAAAGCACCTGCCTCAGTAGCTCTCCCCAAGAGACAATGGTAGCAATAAAGATGAACAGGTTATGATGAAACTTGTTAGCTGAGATGAGGATGCCTTTTACCTCAAACAGTAATGAAAAGGAATTCAGAGAAATAAGCAACTAAAGCAACAATGGTTGAGAAAGCAACAATAGAGACACAGATGAAATCCTAGCTGGACTGCTGAACCACACCTACATGACAAGGCTGCTACCAATTCCTCCTTCAGGGATCTCTTCTTCAGTCTTAACAATGGCAGTTCCAGAAATCTTTGTTTTCAACAGCCCAGAACAAAAAATACATATTATAAAATCAGCTATCAACTGAGTTTAAGCAACTGTAAGGTCCGGCAATAATTTTCTTCATGCGTTATTCCACTAATACCGTTGTTTTTTTGTTTTTGTTTTTTTTTTTTTTTTCCCTCCTCTCCGCATATACACTGCAATCTATTGTATCAGAAACCACAACGAAAACTTATAAAACTGTCATTTCACTTGCAATACCACGGTGCATCGCCGTCTTAAGAAAAGGACAAATAAACGCAGAGTCAGAGGAGCCGCAGTCGGACAATAACGAGGCTGAGCCCTCGGGTAACAGCCTTGTTACTCATATGGGTTTTCTTTATTGGAATATATACGCGTATATAGAACTTGGGTCCTGAAAAATTGTCCAGACGACAGAAAAGTCCCAGTGCCCAAAGTTAGACACAAAGGCGCGGCTGCGCTCCCGCCCGCGCAGCCTCTGCTGCCGAGAGGGAAAACGCCCCGAACCCCGCCGGCTTAGCGTGGCGGTGGGGGACGGGGGACTGAGGGCGGCAGCCCCAGCCCAGCCCATCCAGCCCATCCCCAGCCGCCCTTTGTCCGCCTCGAGCAGCCACCGGGACCGCAGTGCGGACCCTGCCACGCCCACCCGCCGGTGTCTCCGGGCAGACGGGCTTGGCGGCGGGCGCTGCGCTCCCGACCCGGCCCCTCCGCCCAGCGATGGCGGGGAGGGGGCTCGCTGCGGCTTTCCGCAGCCCCGCTCCGCAGCGCCCGCACCCCGCGAGGGAAGATGGGTGGGTGGGCGATTGCAGCGGGACCCCCGGGGAATAAAGAGCCGAAGACCGCGGCACGGCGGGATGCATGTCGGGCGCTATCCCGGCTCCCGGCCGCGCCCAGGGAGGGGCAGGGCGCCGGCGGGGGGTGTCGCGGCGCTGCTTGCGGCGCCCCAGCTCCCGCCGCCTCACCTCGCTCGATATTGGTGATGGCCCGCCGCAGGTGCTCCTCGGTCACCAGCTCACCAATGACCACCAGCAGGTAAAACTTGCTGTCTAGGAAGCGGTGGGAGAGACTGGGCGAGGTGGAGGTCGGGTTGGGGATGCTGCAGGAGGGCTCCGAGTCCACTTCCACCACTACGGTGGCCATCGCCTCCGCCCCGCGGCTCCGGGGCGCTGAGCTCGGCGGCAGCTCCGCGGGCGGCAAGGAGGGAGTGAGGGCGGGTGGGGAGGCGGCGGCGCTTTTATACGGAGACGGTGCAGGGCAGGGACCTGGTGAGGAGGAGGAGGAGGAAGGGGGGGAGCCGGCGCATCCTCCGCGCCGCCGCCGCCTTTCCAGCATCCACAGCTGATGTCATCTGCGGCAAATCCTCCCCGCGGCGGCCCCCGGAAGCAGGAAGGACGCGGGGGGCGAACAACGCCAAGGGGTGCGCCCCGCGCCTGGCTCCCGGCCCGGCCGTGGGACCCCTGGGCCCACTCCCCTCGCGTCCCTTGCTCCCCGTGCCCTTTTGGGGCGTCACCCTGCCGGCCGGTCACCCCGAGGCCCGTCCCTTAAGACAGGGCGATGAGGAGCCGCAGGTGATGGCCTGGCAGACCTGCGGAGCTCATATGGGAAAGCCAGCATCGGAACTCCTGCAGCGCTCCAGAACCGGATGAAAAAGCAGTGTCACTGCCCAAAGCCAGTTGTCCTCTCCTACATCTTGCTGTACCACTGCCACAAAATTTGAGTCATACTGAAAAACACACCCTCACCCAGCAATCTAAATATTCGTGCTTTTTAAATTTAAAAGCAGTTCATTTGATAAATTACTTCACACATAGTCCTTCTGCACGTATTCAATGCCCACGGATATATGACACCAGGAAAGCACTGGTTTTGGACAACATGCTGAAAGCCGTAGTCTTAGCTTATTCAAAGCTGCAGAAATTCAAGGGCTTTGGTAAGTAATGTTGACTGGGCTCAAGCATCTCCAGGGAGCAATGATAGCAGAAAACTTACACCATGTCAGAACCAAAGGTTTCATTTCTTTTCTCATAGATATTAGTATCTACATCCCAATACTCAGTGATAACCATGTCTGAAAAGTGTGTTACTCTCCCCTAACAAGGGATGGAGAAGTAAAATCTGAATGGGATGTTCCTCTCACTTTACTGACATAAGCAAGCCACTCATTTACACTTAAGCCTCTTGTTTATATGGCTCAAGTGATGTGGGATAAATTTCACTGTGACATAGGAAAGAATATAAACTTTTATAGCTTGTTTTTTAAGATAACCCCTTGTCCCTGACTGAGAAGACACTTTCTCTGCCTGCAGCTTCTTACAGTTCTGGGTGTGCAAATTCTCTGCCTACTGCTTAGGAACACAGTGCTTGCCTGGATGAACCAGTATATCAGCCTCGTCTTCTTTGTATTTTGTTCCAGGGCACAGTAGACTAATTCTCATGCATTTCAGGTTATCACTACTAAATTTTTTCTATCTTACTAGCCTAGAGGCTACAGCTTCAACCCACAAAGGTTAGAACAGGATCATTATAAGTGCTGGTCCATAGTGTTGTGTCTGTCTATAGCACCTAGTGGTTTTGATATGAATACTTCCTCTGCATAAATACAGCACTCAGAGTCTTGGCTTACGTAGTGTGGTGTGTTTGGATGTTGCATCCAAAGCAGACTTTTTCTGAGCTGCCGTTATTCTAAAGGTTGTGGAGTGCAGACAAGCGTTTTCACAGCCATGTCAGGCAGCTGAGATGACACAGTGGTAAAGAGCAGCAGTGCTCATTCTTCACTGAAGCTGACCCTGCTGATAGAACAAATACAATAGTGTAGATGCAAAAGAACTAGCAGCAGTTTTAAGATTTGCAAGGTATTCAAAGGTGCAGTGTGTTCCTCGTGGGATACCCCTGCTAATCTGGGCCCCACTGTGACTTTGCTGTTTCCTATCAGTTTCCTGTCATGGGATGGTGTAGATGCCTACTTAGAAATAATGTCCATCCCCTGTAGCCTTTTCCTATATAACCCCCTTCCTAATAATTTATTATAATTATGGATACCTTCAAGACTTGCCACGTGGTACCCACTGGAGAAAGCCACCCTCAGCCTTCTGTCACTGCAATCTGTAGTTTGGGTATGCCTTTATGTCAATCACCAGCAAGAGCAGCTAGTCTCTCAAGCATGGAAGGGGCTTGCCAAGGCGTCTTGTCAACTGATTACAGAATAGACAGATGCTGGTTCCTGGACATAAAGGTAAAACAGTTACTTGCCTCACAAGCACAGCAGGTTAAATGTGACAGTTAGAGAAATGCACACCAGTACTCAAAAGGCACTGTATGTGCTTTTTAGCACTTTCTTATTATAAGGAAAAGTGGAAACACCCAGAGCTGGAAAGATGCCTGTGAATTTGAAAAGTAAGAGCTGAAAAGAATGCATTTTGTCAGAGAATAAAATGCTCACATACAAGTAGGTGATACAGTTACATTTGGATAGTCTGCTCAGGTAGTCCTCTATTTCGTACTGCAGTGTAAAATAACATGCAGTTAGAACATGGTATGATAAGAGATGAACTGTTACAGTCAAACTGTTTTCTGATGGGTGATGCATCAACCCATTAAAACCCTAAGGACAAGAGGTTGTCTTTGGAAAAAAACGATCTTATGCTAAACTCTTCAAAGGATGCAGACCTCTGGCCTTGTCTATACACAAGCATATGCTGTCTCATCTGAGATGGAAGGTAGACAAGAAAGGTGCTTTATCCTCTGGAACGTATCTCTGAGGAAGCTGCAGGGTCCCAGCTCCATAGCCACTTATTCCCACTGTGTCCTGCCCTGTCAGTATCTCAATCAGGTAGATTTTTTTGTCATCATCTGGAAACTAATTTATATTCTGCAATATGAAGCATCAGGTCCACTGCTGAGTGAAATGTGCAGATATGCTGCACAAAGCTGACTTAGTGCCCTGTGACCCTCACTGTTTGAGAGTGATATCACCTGCCTATCTGCAGCTAAATCACATAGATATGCTGCTTCAGTAGAAGAAACAGCACCATTCATGGACTATGGGATATATCTTACTGTTTCAAAGAGACAGTGATTGAGATCCGCACCTGTCTGGCTTTTGATCATCTTGGTTTGATTTTGTTATTTTATTATGTTCAATACCAAATTGGAGTCCCACAGCTGAATACGGTCAAATAGCATTTACAAAGCTGTATTTTTTAGATGTTGTATTTTTTAAAGAGGCAGTTTAAATAAAGTGCTTGAAGTTTAAAATATGCTTCTTGGTAATATGTGCCATTTGTTACCCACTAATATTCAAGTTTCATTCAAGTCCAAACTTCAAATTTTAAATGAAGTTTCAGTGATGTACAGGCCTTTAGACTGGCCCTTTGTCTCAGGTCAAGTGTCATCCCTACCATAAAAGAAATACATATCCATATGGATTGCTTCAGACCAATTGACATACAGAGTGGGGAGCAAGAGGTTGTAGAGCAGCACTGTGGAGGTGGACCTGGGGTTACATGTGAGTCAGGCAGCCAGGAGGGCTAGCTGTGTCCTGGAGTCATCAGGCACAGCATGGCCAGCCGGGCAAGGGAGGGGATTGTCCTGCTCTGTTCTGCACTGGGGTGGCCTCACCTCAAGTGCTGGGGGCAGTTCTGGGTGCCACAGTAAAACTGAGATATAAAACTATTGGAGAGTGTCCAAAGGAGGGCCATGAGGATGGTGAAGGGCCTTGAGGGGAGCTGCTTATGAGGAGCAGCTGAGGTCATCTGGTCTGTTCAGCCTGGAGAAGACTGAGGGGAGACCTCATTGCAGTTACAGCTTCCTCATGAGGGGAAGAGCAGGGACAGACACTGATCTCTTCTCTGTGGTGACCTGTGACAAAACCCAAGGGAATTACATGAAGTTGTGTCAGGGGAGGTTTAGGTTGCGTATTCGAAAAAGGTTCTTCACCCAGAGGGTGGCTGGGTACTGGAACAGGCTCCCCAGGGAAATGGTCACAGCACCAGCCTGACAGAGTTCAAGAAGTGTTCAGACAAAACACTCAGGCACATGGTGTATTCTTGGGATGTCCTGTGCAGGGCCAGGATTTGGACTTCAGTGATCATCATGGATCCCTTCCAACTCAGGATATGCTGTGATTTTTTGAGTTTAAGAACTTTACTGAAACTGAAGTGTCTTCATTGAGAGAAATGCCAGTCTGAGGATTGCACAATATGTCATGAAGGGTGTTCCTCCCATTGGTAGAATTTCTTAAGGAAGGACTAACTTCTAGAGATGGAGATTTGCCAGCCTAGGCTTGCGATGACAGATTCACAGAATGGCTGGTTGGAAGGGGCCTCTGAAAGTCATTTTGTCTAATTCCCCTGCTCAATCAGATGATAGGTTTCTGAGAGCTGTGTTCAGTGGGGTTTGAGTATCTCCATGGATGGAGGCCACCACCATTCTGGGCTACTTCTGATGCAACCAATACTATAGCAGATAATACCTATAACATTGTGTACCTTACCTGATGCCTTCCCAATGTGACCATCATTCTCAATATCCCCACTCCACCTCACCCCCCATTTTCTGCAATCAGAAGCTCTACCATCCCCATGTGGTCCAGCCTTTACGTCTCAGAGTCTCCTCAGTGCACTGTTCCTTTGGGACAACTCAGCAGAGCATGCAGCAGCAGCAGCAGCACAGGTCCAGAGGGGCAGTCAGCATATTACCTTGACCCTAGCAGAGCAGAAGTGCCACCCTGTAGCTGCTGGCCATGGTGTGATTAGTCATGAGCCCTTCCCTGCCAACACCTGGACATGTGGTTCATGAAGGCAACTCCTCCTGCCTTCACCCACTTTTTAAGCAGGGAAGCATCTTCACCTCTAACATCTTCAAGCTGGCGCTGCCAGAGGAGTTTCTCCTGCAGCAGTGATATGGCAATAGCCAGGGTCACCAGAGAGAGCTGTACCTGCATGAGCAGACAGAAACTTGGACTCCATGAGAGACTCTTAGGAAATACTTTACATTTTAGGATGGCAGGCTTCATCTTTAACTACATGGAAAATAAAAATGACTTGACCAACATTCATTTCTGGTATTTTAAAAATATTACTTCAATTTTAATGATTACTTCTTAATTTGCAAAAGTGAGAAAGCTTCTATTTGCTTATGGTGAAATATCCATTTCAGTTGGTATTTCATCTATTTCCCACTCATTCCAGTTTCTCCACAGAAAAGGAGAAGTTACATATTAAAAAAAAAGTGAAGAAAGCAACACTATTGCTTTTAAAAATAACATTTGTTCTCACTTTTAGCTTTCTGTCTTGAAGTGAGAGAAAAATAACACCAAGTAACGTTTTGCATTAGTTCCCAGTGGAAAAATTTATTATTTTTATCAGAGTAATTTCCCTCTTTTTCTTTTGTGGAAAAAAAAATTAGAATTGAAAAAAGAAAGAAGTACTTTATTTAACTGCAGTGAGAACTAAATGAAAAGAAAAAGATTTTCCACTGGACTATTAAAAAGAGACAAATTAAAAAATAATTATTTTGCATAATTTTATCCTGACATTTGCTATGAAAAGAACATGTAGCTCTTCATGAAAATAAAATTATTGCTTCTCCACTGTTGGAGGGAAAATACAGCTGTTTTAAGTATTTTTTATTAATTAGGATGGTGCTTAAAATTCAGCAATAAATGATAATCAAAGTAGTGAATGCAATGGTACCCATTGTACCACAAAGCTGGATGGATAATTAAAACATCAGCTGCAAAAACAACGGTAAGACAAAATGGTTGGCATCAGGCAGTAGTTTTGAGCATCCTTTGAGCTCAGGGCTCAGGTGTCAACCCTTCTGAACAAGAGAAAGAATGGTCTGTCAATGTGGGATATAGTTAGGGTTTCAGGAGCTGAGTTTGTCAGGGTTTTAATTCTTATTGCAGGACTGCAAGTTATAGAATTTCATTTGGGTGCTAGGGGTAAAATACAAGTTATCTCCTATCACACCAACCTGAAGAGTCCAGAGTCCCCACATGTGCTTCCTTTCAAGCTAGTTTTAGAGCTCAGTCTTGACTTAAGAGGAGAGACAAATCAAGCCATGGATTTAGAATGACTATACGTACACTATCATCTGCCTAGTTTGGGGGCAGCTGGAAGCTGAGAGTTCCTGCACTGGGCTTTTGGCTGCCGTGACCCCCATGTTCAGCCTGGCCACAGGCAGCCCGAAACCAGGGGCAGGGTGTGCCTTGGCAGCACACCATGTCCATGCTGGAGGACTATCAGCCAAGCTGTTAGTCCCTTAAATCACTACAGGCACAAAGGAGAAAAATACCAATGAATATGAAAAATATCAAAATATAAAAATATCAGATGTTGGCCACATGCTGCTCCATCCTAGATACTCAGGTGGCAAAAACGCATGGAGGTGTTCCAAAGAAAAGGGTGGGGTTTTTGTTTGTTTGGGGTTTTTCTGGCTTTTTTGCTGTTGTTGTTTGTTTGTTTTTGTTGATGCTGTTGCTTTCTCTCCAAGCTGAATTGTCTAAAGCTGCTTTTGGGAACCAAACAGCAAGTAGATATTTTACATAATATTTTCATGTCTTTTTAAGACATGCCTTACAATACTTTTCAGAGGTTACCTGCCAGCTCTGCTAGTTCTGTAGGATTTAGAATTCCTTAGAAATTATTATTTTACTAGGGTTCTGTTCTCTCAAGCACACTACAATACAATACAATATACAAACACACTACAATAGAAATGAAAAATTGCTACTGCACAGAGAATAGAGAGCAAGAAATTTAGGCAAGCATCATTTCATACAGTCCACTGACAGGCTTCTGAACATGGAATCTGAGGAACTGCTCCATCTTCCTACTGGAAAGGTCCAACAGACCCTCCTGGTCCTACAATGGAGGCATCACAGCTCTCCAAAGCTGCAGCAATTTCATGCATTGCATAGCTGCAACCAGAATAGTGCATCATTTTGCTCCCTTGCCCAGGACTTTTTGTGCATGCAAGGAACTTGATGCAGCCTTTCATTCTAGCATTCTTATTATGTCAAAAGTTACAATGAGTCTTATTCCTAAAATAATAGTTTGTGACTCTGATTCTGCCTAAACAGTCTTTAACCATTCTACTGATGTAGCCTGTAGTCTTACTGTTACAATCATGCTGTCCTTTAAGTGTTTCAGCTATCACAAAGACTCATACTTTTCCAATTGAACTTTATACTCAAACAGCATAAATGGTAGAAAAGGTTAACTTAACTTTATATGTATCTCAAAACCAATTCCAGAGTTGGAATTTGTAGGAGACCACCCACATGACTGACCATCTGGTTTCTTTCCCCTTCTGTGCACTTTATTATTTTGGCTTAATAGCAATGTTACTATTTGTATGATTTTGCAGCATAATTTTTGCTTTTGTTTGTTTGTTTGTTTGCTTCCCTTTGTTTTCTGAGTTTTTCTGTATTTGTCTGCCCCAGGCACTCCAATAGGCTGACGCAAAGTACAGATGATTTAAGGGTGCTCTTTAAATTAATAAGTCATTCCTAGTCACTGGTATTTTGCAGTAGGTTGGGATGTGCTGACTAATAGTTGCACTGCAGAATTTACTGAAAGGCCTGAGTGGAGGGTGTACAGCAGGGGTGCCAAGAGAGCTCAGTAAGCCGAGCATTTTGCTAAGTGGCTCATCTTTCAGGAGTGGACAGAGATCATCACCATTGGGCGTACTAATATAAGGGCTCACCATCAGTGTTTGCTTTGTGCCCAGGGATGTGCCTTTTAGTCTTGCCATGGCAGTGCCCCAAAAGTCCTTGTGGAGCTGGAACCATGCTATGGGATAGGCACGGTCTGCCATGATTTCCTTCTAAAAATTGTCCTGATTTTTTGTCAGACTTATTGCCAGAAATTGCATTATAACCTCTTTGGGTAATTCTAGAGTGGTGTTATATTTTTGAAATACAGAGATTTTGTTCTTTCTTATTATTTGCAAAGGTAGTAGAGCAATGTTAGAGCCATTGCTGAAAAGTATGATTTCCAATGCAGGAATATAGATCCATGACCAAGTACACTACAAAATGGAGAAAAGAAGCAATTTGTTAAAATGTTCTTTTCCAAATATTCATAGTCTGGTTTTTGAGGTTGATCTGTGCTGGGTCAGAAGTTGGATTCAATGTTCCTTGTGGGTCCTTTCCAAGTTAGATTATCCTATGATTCTATTAAATATTCCATTCAATTTTCCCTAAGATAGCTTGAACTTCTTTAGTTGTGGGGTTTTTTTTCCAGCTTCTCCTTATGCTGGTCGTGGCAAGCACATTTCTCTCTCTCTCAGGATTTTTCATAAAGGTGCATAGAGAGAAAGAAAGAGAAAACAATTTCTATTTCTGCTCCTTGTTTTTCTCATGTGGAATGTGCTTGGAGAATTGTTAACCTGGGATGATTGCTTGATTGGATTCTGGTGAGGATTGTTTGAGTCTGGTGGCCAATTGGATCCACCTGTGACTGGACTCTGGCAAACAGGGTCACGAGTTGTGAGTAGTTAGATATGGTAGTTAGAGAAAGTAGCATGTAGTTTTAGAATCCTCCTTTATATAGTATATTAATGTATTTTAGCATAGTTATAATAAAGAAATCATTCAGCCTTCTGAAATTGAGTTTGACATCATCATTCTTCCCATTGGGTTTGCCTGCATTTTACAATAGCTGGTTCCAAAACCATTTTGAATTCCAAATTTGAAAGGGTACAGTAGCTCATCAAAGCTCAAGGAAGGCAAGATTTGTATTAGCCTGACTTATTTTACTGCAGTCATCCTCAGTATTTTAGAGACAGCAGCTATTATATTGTCAATATGTGGAACAATAGTATATACTTGTGTATAACACATAAACAATACAAGAAAAACCTCTTTCTCCTCCCAGTAATACTGGTAACACTACTTTTTTACATCTTCTTCCACAGCAGCACAGAAATGTTGCTATTTCTGGGTAACACAAAGTGCCATTGCACTCAGTTTTGTGAAAAGGCATGAATTAATATATCCTTTCCAAGCAAAGTAATGGATATACATTGCATACATAGAATGCAATCTCCATTTTTGAGTAATACAAAGGCACTGTATTTTGGCAATACATGGTCAGAACTGTTTTTTCATATTTCCATGAGAAAATCCCGGTTCCACAAACCACAATGTGTTGACTCTCTAATAGGAGGGAACAGTTTTATTTATCTGGATATCCTTACCACAAGCTCTGTATGTTTTCTTTGGATGATTTGTGTTGAGTAGGTTCAGTCACAGTAGATTTTTTTTCATTGAGAGAAAGCACTCAAAAAAATCCCTATGACATGTGGGTCATAAAATTGTTTATTGCTGTATTCCTGAATTTATACATGGTATTTTTAACAGTATTAAAGTCATTATAGATGATTCATTCAATGAAAACATTTGCTTATCTCCAGAGGAGTCTCTGATTATCTCTTGCTTTTTTGGCATCTCAAGATATAGGCTCAGTCTTCCAGTTTGGTCACATCATTTTCCTTGGGTTCAGTTAATGTCTCAATTTGATTTGATAGTAACAAACTCAGTAGAGAGCATAAGGCAGCTGTCCATGGCCACTTTTAGAGAAAATTAAATTAAAGCTGTGGTAGAAGGACCAGCAAATCTCCATCTAGAAGAAAACTGTTAAAGCCACCTTACAGTGCAAAGTACTGTGAAAAGGAATTAATGGAAGAAAAGATTGGGAGACATTGCTGGTTTTGGCAGAGATAGAGTTTTGTTGTTGTTTTTTTTTTTTCACAGTAGCTGCTATGGGGCTGTGTTTTGGATTTGTGCTGAAAACAGTGTTGACAATGTAGAGATATTTTCATTATTGCTGAGCAGTGCTTTCTGCCAAAGTCTTTTCTGCTCCTCGCATTGCCCCACCAGTGAGGGGGCTGGGGGTGTAGAAGGAGTTAGAAGGGGACACAGCTGAATAGCTGACCCCAACAGACCACGGTGATATCCCAGACCATATGGCATCATGCTCAAGATATAAAGCTGGGGAAGATGAAGGATATGTTCAAAATTATGGCATTTGTCACTTCCCAAATCACTGTTATGCATTATGAAGCAGTGAATTAATTGCTTTGCTTGTTCATGAGGCTTTTGCTTTACCTACTAAATTATCTTTATCTCAATGCATGAGTTTTCTTGCTTTTACCCTTCCAATTCTCTCCCTCATCATGCTGGTGAGGGAGTGAATGAGCAGGTGTGTGGGGCTTTGTTGCCAGCTGGGGTGAAACCTGACAGAGATGAAGTGCAAAGAACACTGATGAAGTTATAATAAAATGGACCAGGAGTTATTTTCTTCCTCAGAATATTTTCTGAAGTCTAAGTTTTATGCCCCTGTTTTTTGGGGGTGTTAAGGATGATCAAGGTTGATGGTAAGATTTTTTTGCCATTGTCATTCCTAGTTAGGAGGTTAGCATGGCAGTCTGGCTCCAAACAGAATTGCTGGCAGGCAAAGCCCAGCAATTCTAGTTGTTGCTAGCATCCAGCACATAAAAGGGTAAATATCAAGGCAATGAAATAATTTTAGGAGAAAATGTTTCTGAATAAGGACAACATAAAATCAAGGAAGAGTCATGTTTATTTTGTCTGAAAAAGATGCCCCAGATGCTGTCCAACCTAATATTAAAACACATATTAATTCCTTTTCTCAGACTGTCACCACTGAGGAAAAGAAGGGTAAAAGCAAAGAGGTGACTAGCAAGAGGGACATAATACTGTCAATTGAAGTTGGAAAGTAATTACAAAAATAAAGGATGAGACAATGTAGGAAGAGACTTGGACAGATACAGTAGATATTGAAGCAAACATTAAATATCATAATTTCTCTTTCCATGCATTCTTCTTGCAAGTAACAGCAAAGGAATTCATCATTTGGGCAAGAGGAGGAAGAAGATTGGTTCTGGTACAATTCCCCTTCAGTCCTGCAAAACCCAGGGCATTGCACAAAGGGTAAATTAAGATGTGTGCTGGCATCCCCTCCAAAAAGTAGAATGATTTCTTGTAGCCATGGTTGTCTGTGTTGCCCATGGAGCAGAGCAGTGGCCATGCAGTCAGCACTGAGAGGGCACCCGAAGATTCCCCTGCAGCTATAAAGGACACAGAAGGCCCTGCTGGAACCAGCGGAACTAGTTGTGCAAAGCCAGGGCACAGCATCATGTCACAGGATTTCTATACAGCGTGCTGCCCGACAGCTTCTCTTCAAGCAGTGCCAACAATCCTCTGGGTCCAAGGCCAAAAACTAATGGGGATGCTCTTGTGAGTAAGCATTTCTGGACTGAGTGCACTGTGATCTTCATGAATTGTACATCTTTGGGGAGAAATTTCTCAAGATTGCTTGTAGACCCCTGCCCCCCTCTATCTCTGCATTGTGTCATTGGTGGCTTAGCCTGTACATCCACTATTGCAGCAGCAGCAAGTGCAGAAGAACTAACAACAGATGTCTAACATATCTCCAGAGTGGGGCTGTCTGACTAGGGTAGCCACTAACATTTTCATTCCATGAGAATTGTTTTTCTGTGTCTTCAGCATAAATTCCCATTTGAAAGTTTTTCCTAGGGTTTTTATTCTGTTTTGCTTGGAGTTTTTGTTGTTGTTTTGTTCGTTGGCTGTGTTTTTTGGGGTTTGTTTGTTTTGTTGTTTTTCTTGGTTTGTTTTGGTTGGGCTTTGTTTTTTTGGTGGGTTTTTTGTTTTTGGTTTTTTTGTTTGTTTGTTTGTTTGTTTTGTTTGTTTGTTTTGTTGTTTTTTTTTTTTTGTCTAAGCATGAGCAGGAAACCAAATCTACACCAGAATCTAATAAATACTGAAAGCCAGCCTAGGCTATTTTGGGTTGATGCATCTATAGTAATAGTTTGCACTGAGTATTTAATTAACATTATCATAAAGTTATCTTTCTGATAAATAAACCAGAATAAAACCAGCTGTCTTTCAAGATCTGAATTTGTCCTCTGCTGTTATTGGCAGTAAAAATTGATAAAGTATTATTTTAGTGTGCAGTGTAAGCTTTAATAATTCTCAAAGAATGAAAGGAGCCCACCTGCCAAGAGAAACCATGTATTTTACCTTTGTCCCAGAGATGTATTTATATTAAATCATATAGTTGGCCCTCACTGTTCTTCTGTTTTCTCATGTATAAAACACAGATTTTCTTGGCTATGGAAAGCTGTTTGAAAAGTTGGATATAAATTCTTCAAGAAGAGCAAAGTAAGAAGTGCTTTATCTCTAGGTTTTCATTTACATTAATTTTCTTTCGCTCAATTTCCTACATGTATACCTTGATTTTAAGGAAGAATCTGCTAGTGTTACACAGTTGTTCAAGGGTTTTTACCTTAAGTATGCTCTTGATGACATTGATTGGAAAAGCAGGGAGATGTCCATATGCAAGGGAGTGAAAGTGAAATTATGTAACACAAGAGGATGATCATCCTCCTTTTGCAGTCTCCTAGCCTGAGGGGTCATCTTATCTACTCTCTAGATAAATTCTAAGCAGTCTGTGACAATATTAACAAAATGAATTTATAATATTTTGAGTTTATCATTTGCACAGACTTTAAGATCCAGGTATGCTGAAGAAAAGTCTACCTTAAACTCACGTTTTTTTATGTTTTCCTGAGAGAGTAAAAAGTTTACTCTATTGGTTTAATAGTATATCCAGTAAAATATAGCAGCATAGCTCTCTTTTTACTTGTGATACAATGCCTCTGGCTTAGTATAAATTCATTATGCGGTACGCCCAGTTTACTGAAATTCTGGAAGCTGATAACAATAATTAAAATACTACATGACAAGTAGTATTTTATTATGCAATCCCACAATGCCTCAGTGAGTTGTTAAGCACACAGCCAACTGCTTTGAACCACCTGGAAGAATTATTTTTACACCTATCATGGATAGTGTTAGGGAATGATCTGATGGGCTTGCAGATCTGCAGTTATCAAACACTAATCACACGCATAAGATTTCATCTCCTGAGTAACTAAACTGATACTGAGTTAAGTGATAATGACCAGGGGTGAATACTGCTGCTGCCTTAATGACTGATTGAGTTAAACACATGGCCCAAGACTTAACAGGCCCTTAGTCAGCAGGCAGAGCACTATATGCAGCTGTGGGTGTTGTTAAAAGCTAAGACTGGCTGCAGGTGTTTCAGGAGGAAGGGGAAGAAAGCAGCATCTTTGTATAGGCATAGGATATGCCTAAGGAATAAGGTGTGCATGAGCCAGATGTTGTGAATGTGCTTAACATTTCGTTCTGTACATATGTGTAAATTTATCTGAGTAGCTTCTAGTCTTTTTTTTTTTTTTTTTTAATAAAACTTTTTCAGTCGAATGACTTAAACTCTCTTAAAAGGTTATGTTTCCAGAAAATGGGATATCCTCAGTTGTGACTTTACGTTGTTTCCTCCCAGCCCCCAGGCAGCTCCGGTGCCTGGAGTGGCACCGCCTCTCTCCGGGACCCGGGTTCACCACTCATTCCTGGTCACGGCTTCGTTCTGTGGTCCGGGCGGGTCTGGCCATGGTTTCTACCGCCGCCGAGCAAGGGACGTTGGTGAAGAGGCGAAGGAATGTCCAGTTCACCCATGAGGGAGGCTGAAAGTCTTTAATGGCCACGGAGAGCTGTGGTGGAGAGGTCATGACCCACCTCCAGCGCCCGCATGGGGGGAAATGGCCCCGAGTTTCAGGAGGTACAGTGTTTTATCAGGGGCAGGGCAAGGAGAGCAGAAGCCCTCCCACCCAATGGGGACAGGCACCTTGGTAATGACAAGGACCACGGCAACCAACGGGGACGCGACAGGGGTGGACCCCAGGCTCTGGGGCGAACGGGGTTGTGGGATGACAGACACTGAAGTCTCCGGACGGGAGTGGTTACAGGAGTGATGGGCTGAAGCTCCAACAGTGAGAGACTCGGAGCGGACTGCTGCGGGGTGGGGAGAAACACGGGGGGTGCGCGGGGGTACACAGAGCTCGGCTAAGTAACACAGATTAGAACCCCTAATCTACACCCAAATCCGGGATGCCACACTCAGTCTGGATACTTCATCTTCTGATGCCCAGTTTAATCAAATATTGCCTCGATTTTCAAATTTGTTTGTGTACCTTTCCAAGCCTTTGCTTACACTGGGACAAACCTGGGGCATGATGAAGTCACAGCAAAAATCACAGTTGTTTCACTGGGATGATTATTCTTGTGTGGTGGTGTTGTTGCTTCAAGGTACTGCCAGGTTAAAATTTGTAGCATTTCTCTAGTCTGGACCACAATAACTTCATTTCTTGTTTTCATTGCAACCTTAAGAACACAATGATTGGTCTTTTGTATTGCTTAACTTAACATTGCATTTGTGTACATTAGGTAATGAACACATCAGGATTTCCCAACAATAACCATTACAAGTTAACTTTGAAAATGCACCAGGAGTATTGGGCATAGTCATGTTCTCTAAGAAAGACACCTGAATTTCTAATAAAGGATATTTTTTTAATATACTCCTAATAAATCCTTCCTAATTTCTGTTCCCTGTATCATCAGGAAAGAAGGAGATGGTGTTCAGAGCAAAAGGCTAACTGGGGTGCTGTAAGCACAACAGGAGCATCCCTTTTCCTCCACTTGTTATAGTGGGAACTGAGGATACTGAAACATTCAGGACACTAAATTAGATGCCCCCCCCCCAAAAAAAAGTTACTTGAAAAAAAAATTTAAGCTTCTCATATTAAATTTTGTGTTATATATGGCAAGTAACCGAGTTACTAGTTTTGCATGAAGGCTGAAGTAGTTTTGGTTGCTCAGCTGATGACAGGACACTGTTTCTTAGAAGATACTGAATATTATTGGTGCATGTCATGATTTAGGAATGATACTCCCCAGTTTAGTGCTTCCACTGAGACTCTCCAAATCATCTTGCTTCTTGCTTGCTCCCCTTACTCCTCCCCCGCTCTTGCACTGGATGGAGAGAAGAATTGGAGGCAAAAAAAGGTAAAGGGTTGAGGTAAGAACAATTTATTTGACACAGCAATGAGATAAGAAAAAAAACACTGACAATATTAATAAAAAAGTGTACAAAAGAGAGAGCGATTCACTTGCAAAATGCTCACTGCAGAGCTTGACCTGACCACAGCCACACCACCTCGACTGCTCCATCCAGCTCCTAACCAGTGCCACTCAACTACTCCCTCTGGCTCGGAGCCAGCGTTACCCCACTGCTCCTCTGCCATGCTACCTCGACAGAAAAGAACCCCTTCTCCTCAGAAGAGAGTCCCTTTCCCCTGCCTTTGGAAATGATGTGAAGTGGTCTAGAATAATCCCAAAGTCCTGGATGTGCCCCCTCCAGGCTACTGCAAAAATTAACCCTGTCCTGGCTGGAACTAGGACAGTAATTGAACTGAAGAGCATGAACACTTTGTCACTTATTCAGTAGTTTTATTGCTGAGTTTCATCTAAACTTAACTGTCCAATAAGGCATTTGAAAGAAAACTGATTTTCTGTTCTTAACAAATGAAGGGTCTTTAAGCATTTTTGCCTTGAGTGTTGCCTCTGGAACATAAAATTCAGACAGACATTCAGACTGCCATGATCACATGGCACATGTGATCATGGCAGTCCCACACTCTTTGAAACCCATCTGGAAAGAGAGCTCGAATTCCACAAGTCTTTGCCACTTTCTGTAACACAAAATGGAATTTAAAACATGCAGTGGTAATTTCAGTTGCCCGGCTAACTGGTAGGCTGGTTTAGGTGCTGTCTAAAAATGGCTTGCTCTTGCACAAGCCTTGGTCTGGTGGATTACAGCAGAGGGACCACACGGTGACAGAAGATGCTATCTGATTTCTCACCTGGGTGACGATAGGGTCTGTCATAAAATAAAATTAAAAAAAAAATTGGGATAACTGATCAATATCTGGGCTGCAAGAAAAAAAGGTAAGTGCTGCAGGCATAGAGTTTGTGAGCCTGTACACAGGGTGGAGGTGTACAGTATTAACCTGTCATTTAAATCAGTTGTGTGAGAGAAAAACTTATGGAAGATGTTTGGGAAATCATAAACCTAGAAAACTTCTGTGCAATGATTAGTAAGGAGGCTGTCTAAATATATATTTAAATGCCCTATATACTCTCCATCTTAGAGAAAACACTTAGCAGAAATCTTTGAGCAAACTTCATTCATGGAAATTGGTGACAGCATAGTGAAAGGGCAAATGGCAAAGGGCATCATCTCTATAGAAACACCATCACCAGAGGCTTATGAACCATGTTTCCAAGAGCAAAGCTGGACAAGATAAGTGGAACTATCACAACTCTCCTTTTCCCGGCTTTAGACCTGTCATGAATAGCTATGCTGCTTCTTTCTTCCCTGACAGCTTAAAAGAAATGTAGCCTATAACTACACTGTTGGCAGCCCAACCTGACTTCTCTTTTTTATCAAAACGTTTGCCACAATGTGTAACACAGGAGAGCCCAGAGAAAACCCCCTGCTTTAGTTTTAATTTGCTATTGTAACCTTAGGGGAAAATGCTATCCATGAAGTTTTCCATGAAACATAATACGAGAATGGGTTGGGAAAAAAAAAAAAAAAAAAAAAAAAAAAAAAAAAAAAAAAAAAAAAAGACAAATAAAGATTTTCCTGCTACGCTGCTCTCCTTGGTGGTGTGATGGCCTTAAAAGCTGGTTTAAAACCAGAGCTCTGCAGGTGGCTGCAGAAGACAAGCACAGTCTGTACCACCTGGCTCTGAAGAAATTTCCACTTTGATTGCTTATAAGCAAGTTGCCTTGAAACGTGCTATACCATCAGCAACTGCTGCCAAAAGTGCTCCTTCTCTGGAAGTTTCAGGTTTTTAGCACTAGGACCCCATCCAACTGAAGGCTCAGCAGTGATGATGAAGCAAAGCTAACAATCAGCTCAGCTAGGCAGAGTAGTCTCTTTAATGCAGGTAAGGAAAATTGCTTTTCTCAAACAGCAGCATTCAAGATTTCCTTTGCATTTTTTGTTTTTCTTGCATTTTACCTGGATCGGAGAAATGGGGGGGAGGGGCGGAGGCTTGAGACTTCTAATGCATACCTTGTTATGAAAATAGGTTAGTATTGCATTCCAGCATCAGTCTTGTACAAAACAGAACACTATCTATTACAAAATTCCATTCCTTCACCTCCTAAAAACTCATCAATATTTTCACTTTTTCTGCTCTTGTGCTTTGAGTCCTCAGACTCCATTAGTCCTATCTCTTATCTGCAGGCAATGCTGGAGGATGGCTGAACTCCCTCACACAGAGCAGGGAATTGTGCCAGAACAGATTGCAAGGAGAGTGATGCAGCACAACTCGGCTTCCTCCTTCTCTCAAGATAGAAACTGGGCTTTGAAAACAATAAGCTTCTCCACCAAGCATGCTCAGAAGCTCCCCACAGACTGCTGATTACTGTTGGCATCCACTTACTGCCTGGAAGGTGTAACAAGCCAAGCCCCAGCTTTTTTCTGATGTACCACAGGGTGAATCACTGGTTTTGTAGTTTTGAAAAATATAAATATTTGATGACCTACAGACTATCATTGTCTTCCAAGTCCTTTTCCTGCACTGTATTTTTCACACAGGAACCAACTTAAAATCTATCCATACAAAGATCACACATCCACTGCTGTGAGATGAACTGTTAAGGGGAATGCATCTAGGTGTACCCTAGACGATAATTTAAATCCTATTATCCTATACTTTAGATGACAGAAGGACTTTGCCATGAGTTACAGATTTTCTCCTGCAAGAGCCAATTTCTTTAACAATTTTCCTGGGATTTTTCAAATGTCATAACTTTTCAGTGCTATTAGTTGAATTCAACATTGGTAAAAAAAACTCCTAGAAATGCTACAACAGTGGTAAATTTTATTGCCTTCACCAGAGTATTGGTCTGAGATTGGACATTAGCCCCCAGTTACTTCTGAAGATAGCAATGTCAAGCTGGCAAAATAGAAGTCAGACTAAGGGTAAGGTCACCAATAAGATGAGAACATAAATACTCTATTCAGAGTGATGTGCAAATAATAAAAGCCAAATAATTAGCATAAATTTTCAGGGAAGAGTAAAGATTACCAAATTAATATAAACTTTTTTTTTTTTAATTCAGTGTCATCTTTCTATGACAGAACTTGGACAAAGGGATTTTTGAGAAGCCTGATACAAGGAGCTAGGAGCTTCCCTGTAGTTATTAGCAGAAAGGAATGTTACCTGTTTCAACACCTGAGAAAAATCAAAGTAATCCTGACAGCAAAGTGACCATAAAAAGAGGCTTGCTTGGTAATTCAAACCATGAGTTTTGACAAAGAACGTTCACAGAGACAAAAAACATTCACAGAACCTGATAGTAAAGTTTGTTCCTTGTTTTCTCTATAGCTAGAACAGTTCTTGTCATTTACTGCACACTGACAATAGTTTACTCTCTAATTTTCAACAGTCCCCAGTTACATTAGAAATTCTGGCCCAACACTCTTATATTATTCCCTGAAACCCAATATCCTGTATCTTCACAGCTCACACACACTTTTAGACTGAATGCTTTTATTTGGATTATTGCAGCTAGAACAGAAAGAATCATTACAACATCTTCTTGATGAAACACAGAGCCTGTATGATGCACACAATATAATTCCACTTGGAAAGGATCAACCCCAGAAAAGGATGTGACCCTCACTCCATACCTAAGGAGGCACAGCACAGCTTTGACATGGCATGATTGCATTGCTACTCAGCAACAATAAAGATATGTGTTCAAGAAGTGTTCAAGGCCAGGCTGGATGGGGCTTTGGGCAACCTGGTTTAGCAAAAGATGGCTCTGCCCACAGTAGAAGGGTTGGAACCAAATTTGATCTTCAAGATCCTTTCCAAACCCAATCATTCAGTAATGGTTAATATTCCAGACAAAGCCTTGGGTTACATGCAATTCCCCCTACATGCTAAAAAAATGTCAAATCTGTACACTCTCATCCAAAAAATAAGTGTATGAAGCCCCAGACCTTCACTTGGGAACACTCTGTTTGGGGCCATATATCTCTTTTGGTGATGTTATTGTAGCATCTTGAACTTAAAAGATTGATTACATGCCAAATTCCACCAAAATGATCAGGAAAAAGAGGCAAGACATTAAGAAACCAAGAGCCATACAGCTTCTTTGTTTTGTATTGTCATGGACTCTTTCAGTCCCAAAAGAGAAGGAATAATATCTCTAACTCTGATCTCTTATCCTGCATTATTTCAGTTACTGGGTATTTTTTCCTAATCAAAGCACAGCAATTTTTGTCATTAATTAACTTTTGACAAAGAATCAGCTTTGGTGAAGTAACAGATTTGAGTTTCTGAAACAGTTGCTTCAGGCTTGGGTAAGCACATCTGTAGATGAGGACCAGAGCTATTTCCAGGTCCATTAGAGAATAAGAGTGATGACATGGTGATCAATAACATTATTTTGCTTCAGATGGAAATGGTTTGGCAGGGACATTGCAAAGGGACATTAACTGATTTTTTTTTTAATTAGATAAATGATGAAGATGGTTTCTATATTGTTTTAAATGGATGTTTGCTCACTTGTATTTTTCAGTGTAATCTGTAATCCAGTAAATTTACAATCTTTTTAATAAGCATATCTCCAAGAATAGTATTTGGTTATGAGGACACATGATGTAAAGAATAGCAATTTAGTTGTCTACATCTAATTGCTGAAAAATACACCTGAAAGTGGAAAATATATAGAATGATCATAGATGGTTAGGGTTGAAAAAGACCTTTAAGATTATTAAATCCAATGCTGCAAAGTCCTCAGGTAAACCAAATCCCTCTCTAACCTCCACATCTACATATCTTAAATACCTCCAGAGATACTGACTCATCCACGACCCTGAGGAGCCTGTTCCAATGTTTGACAGTACTTTCAGTGCTGTCAGGAATTTTTCGTAGTATACAATCTAAACCTCCCCTGGTGAAACTTGACCCCATTTCCTCTTGTCCTATCACTTGTTACCTAGGAAAAGAGACTCACCCCCATGTCTCTGTAACCTCCTTTTAGGTAATTGTAGAGTGTGGTAAGTCACATTTCACACCCCACCCCAGCCCTGAGCGTCCTCTTCCCCAGGCTAAATACCCTCAGCTCCCTCAGCTGCTCTTCACAGGACTTGTGCTCCAGACCTTTCCGCAGCTTCATTGTCCTTCTCTGGACATGCTCCAGCACCTCTTTTCTTCTAGCGAGTTGCTCAAAACTGAATACAGGATTCGAGCTGTAACTCCCCCCAGATCCAAAAAAGAATGGAGATTCTCCTTAGCTCTCTTTCTGTTGTTAATGCTTTTATATAACAGGATATAGAATTTATGTTACAGTAACAATATAAATATAGAAGAAATATTCAATTCCTTCTTCTGTTACAAACAAGGGGCATATGCCACGAACAGCATTTTGCTTTCACTTAAATCCTTCATAATTATTATTCCTTCTTTTCAACTGAACCAACCCTACCGCCCCCCTACAAAAAAAGCAAAAAGATATGCTAGTGATGGATGAGCTAGCTAAAATGTGGTTTAAAGCTGTCTGCATGCTTGCTGTCTGCATATATGTGTACAACAGCACTCAACATTTGAAAAAATAAAGTGAGATGCAATGAGATAAGATTCCATGAGATATTTGACAGCTCCCCTTTAATTTGCATGCTGGGTAATGCTGGAGTTGTTGGATGGATACCATGAATACAACTCTGAAAAAACTATCCAGACCATTTTGATTTTGTCCTCCATCAGTGTAATGATATCCCAGGAGGCTGATGATGGAATTTCTTGTTTGTGGCATGACACTCCTTGCAATTTTGATTTTTATACCCAGCAATCATGCTCTTATGAACTGAGGTCCTGGAAAGGAACATTTTCATACCCCTACCTTTATGGGTACCTTTTTTCCTTTCCTTTTAAGAAAGAAGGCAGGCTATTTGTTCATTTTTCTTGATAAATTTGAACCATTATGAGACAATTGTATTTGTCCTTTTTCCTTATTTCTTCAATTGCTATCTTATGGATTTGTTTTCTTTCACTGAAAAGGAGCCCATTAATAGACTCTTCAGTGGTATGATTTGTTATTCAGTACCAATGTAGTAAAGTCTTTCATGTAGTTTGCCAAAACCCAGAGGCCTTAATTTTCCTGGTTTCACATTCCTGCTTCAGCTGGCAATGTTGGAAATGCAATAATTAAAAAAAAAAAAAGAAGTTGAATGCATACAATGATCCTCCTATAAATAAGAGATATCACTTGGCTGTCAAAAAGGATGATCATATTGTGTTCTACTGATAAATGGTATTTACCTTTTAAATTTAATGCATCATTTTTTAAAATGCTTTAACTCGCAAAATGAAAACATCTACAAATTAGTGGTGCTTTCTTTCAAGGCACTGGCACATATGCTTCATATCTCAGTAGCAGCACACTGATTCACAGCAACTACAGCTTCTGTGACATGTGTTTAGAGTAAAGTAATAGAAAATAAATGAAATGTTTGGATTCCAAAATACTGGCCAGATCTTTTATTTATTGAGTTATGTAAAAGAACTTGCTTTTGAGTGGATGCAAGAGGAAGCAGGGAGCAGTTGGATGCACTAGAATGAAACCAATTTACAGAGCAGTCTTTATTCTGACAGAAAAAAACACAGTCACTGTCTTATTGTTCACAGCCAATCACATCAGTGTGAGATGGGGCACTGCTTTCAAATTACATTGGACTGACATATACTTATTTACTAATCCCATCCCTTGAGCAGGCATTATTTAATTGCATACTCAAAGTTTAGTAGCAGTCGGGTCAGAAGATTCATGAAAGAATCACGATGAGACTGGATTTGATCTTAATATCTACATCATTTGTCAAATCTATATTCGTGAAATAAGAAACAGTGCTGAGTTTCAACTTTGTGATGCTATTCTGATTCTACACTGAGCTGCCAGAAGAGGTTCAGAAAAATCTAGGATACAGGGCAGAGAAAATCCATCTGTCAGAATTTTTAAAAAGGGACTCTTGCAGGGTCTGAACTGACTCTGAGATTTCTGGAGAGCTGGCTGATCTCTGCTTTTCAGAATTTAAGGGCTTCAAACAATAATGGCCTTATGAACCAAGATAATATGCATTTAGTGTCTGCTATGTTAAAATCTCTTCTTCTTTGGTAGGGAGCCTCTTCTACTCAGTGCCATCCTATTTCCATGAATACCCTCCCCCCCAAAAAACCCCACCCAACACTTTGGAGGTTGCACTTCAGCAGGTGCTTAGTTTTTGCTTTGAAAATGATTGTTTCTCCCAGAGCAGGCTGCTCAAGCTGAGCTGGTACCCAGAAGCAGCTCTTGCTGATAAGCTGGCAGAGTAGCTCTGTGTAGGTACAGAGGTCCCACCAGAGATGTAAAGCATGTGTACAGCATTGCACATATGCAAAGCCTGGGCCCAAGGACACAGAACTAACTAGGATGGCCCTGCTGCTCTTAAGGCTAAACAATATTTTAGAAGTGGCCAACAATTTGTGGGTGACAGCTGGTAAATAAATGAGTGCACTGTGCTGTCAGAAAGCCATTGCCATGTATTGACTGGTGGAGTTATTCTGGATGTGTACAGGTAGAGAAGAGATCAGCATCCTGCCTGCTATATGGGTTGTAAATATAGAATAGCATAGCATATTAAAATGAAATGTGTGCCAGCCTTTTATATACAGCTTTATTAACTTCAAAGGGGCTTCTATAGCACAGAAGCCATCTCATTTACAAAAATGCAAACCGAAAACAAACAAAAAAACTCTTCAGAACTGAGATAATTTGCCTCCATTTTTATGCAGTATACCTACTTATAATAAGCAGTATACCTACTTATAATAGTTCCATTGTGACTCTAATGGTAAGAAAAATAGCAGTCCAATATTAACTTTTTTCCCACTGCACATCCATCTTCTGTATTAGACACATCTTACTCTACAGCCTTTCAAGATTATCCCTTTTTTGCCCCCCTCTGAGTTGATGTGTGTGTGAAGTCAGGCTTGTCCTTTGCTGTACAGACTGAGGAGGGGAAGATACGGAAACATGATCTGTGTTACCACACATCCATACACACAAGCCCCATGTGTGTCTGGGAGAACAGGAGACCCCAGTGGCTGTGCAGCCCCCTGTCCATCCCCCTTGTACTCATCCTGCAGCTGTAACCAGGCTGGACAACAGCCTTTTTTCCCCCCACCCATGCTGAAACTCCAACTGTGTGAAAAACAGTGTGCCAGGTATGACATGAGGTGATCCCTGATACATCTTATATTGCAGTCTCCCTGGACTGTGCACCCAGCGGTCAGTGGGAATTTGGAAGTCTAGCATGTCCAAGCAGTGTTTTCCTGGGTTTTTTTAAGGGCATGAAACCAGTTCCTAGTTTAATGTGTATATTTGTGGGGATGCTGCCCACCCCATGATCTGGGAAAGTTCAGAGAATACATCTATTGCAAAAGAACTGGGAATGAAAAATTCTTGTGAAATTCAGCCTATCATAGCCGCACAAAAAGCATAAACCTCTTAATTTCCCAGTCTTCAAGATAAAGAAAAATGGATAAAGAAAATATGGTTTATGGTTTATGGTTTAATGTAAGGAATAAGCCCATTGTGCGATATTGAGCAGGGAAACTCTCACGCAGAGGTCCACAAGCCTTTGTTTATATTCCACCTGGCTAGAAGCATGTACCTTCCTTGGGAAAAAAATATGTTATTGTTGAATTATTCAGTTTTACTTCATTTGCATGCAGGTACGCTTAATTATTACTATCATTATTCATTTGTGTTGTTTTATTACCCACTAGCTCACTTCCAGGGTGAATGATTTTGTGGTGGATGTGGCAGAAATCTGAAAGAAAACAACAGTGACTACTTCACACAGATGAAAATATCATTCTCTGGCTCCGTCCTGGCTCTTCCTACAAAACCATGAGCTATGGAGTATTCTAGACCTCCGTCCTGGCTCTTCCTACAAAACCATGAGCTATGGAGTATTCTAGACCAACAAATTTCTACCAATAATAGAATTAAACAATTGCCCCAAACGAATAGATGCATGAAAAGATGAAAGCAAGGGTAACCTGAGAGGGTGTGCATGTAGATTAGCTGTGTTTAATCTCAATTTAACTCACCATCTGCCTCCTCCTAACCTGCATGTTCAACACAGCACTGTGTTTCAAAAAGGAGTGAGAATTTGCCTGATGCACATGGATGAAATTGCTGCTTCCTGTACAGTAGTTTGTTCATGGTTCTCTTTCTGTCCTATCAGGGTGCCTTTGTTTTAGCCAAGCTAAAATTAAACATTGTACACTTACACTGTGGTTCTTTATGTATTTTTATATGTGTGCTATGTAGAGAAACTAATATGTGTATCTGCATGCATGTGCTATCTCTATGTGTATGAACAACTATACACACACCCCCCACGTTTTTCTAAATGTATTCATCTACACGTAAAAGTTTCATAGGAATAACAGTATTTGAGAGGTATTTTAGAAGTGTATATCTGGACATTCATGAAAGAAAGGGAGTAAAAAAAATCCAACCTCTGGTTTCAGCATATTGTTATTAATTATTATAATAAACAGCTTATCTATAGGGAAAATAGCATTGTCACAGGATTAATGGAAAATTTTAAAGTCATAATATATTTAATGCATGAGTTACTTATTTGGATTTGTATTAGAAGAAAACAAATACTTTGAGTAACCCCTCAAATTATATTTTCTAGTAGCTGCTTAAAATAAAATGATGACTAAAAATGTAACAGATTATGCCATTTTTCCTCTTATACAGCTCCTGTTTTCAGACTTCAGAACTGGACTCACACTGCTCTCCCAGGAGGAGCTAGGCTTGTGGCTTCTTGGGTAGCTGGCTTCCAGAGGAAAGGGCTTGTCCTGCCCTGGTCAGTTTGCCCTCTGCCAACCCACACATCGCTATCACCCCACCAAGCTTTTATAAAGGCTATTCTCTTCCAAGCACAGAGAAGCATCCTCTAAAACATTAATGAGCTGGAAGGATCACAAACATGTTAGCATCCCTTGGTCCTGCAGATAACCAAACTTGGTAGCCCAGATTTGTTTCCAATTGCATAGGAGCAATGAAAGTGAATGGTCTTTAAGAGCATGTGGTAACCCAGCTCCCCATTTGCATTTTCATAGCTTTAGGGCTTTTGTAAGCAAACATGATGCTTTCCAATTAACTTCAAAAGCAAAATACAGAGCTGAATAATTCAGGCCCCCTATTTTTATTACATTTCAGAAATGGCCCCACCTATATGTTTCACTGCTAATTTATACTCCACAAGAAACCTTTTGGCTACACAAAGGTCCCACAAAATGTAAGGGCACAAAGATGCTGCTTCCAGTTTTTCTGTTATTAGCAATCAAAGGTATCCTGCCTCTGACACTGTTCACTCCCTAAGGTATTCCTCCATGTCCAAAACAACAAAAATCTCATTTTAAATCCTGGGTGGGAAAAATATTAAGATCTGAAAGACTACAGGAGACACAATATTTGCACAGGCCTGTGTGGATTTCAGGTGAGAGCTGGTCCCTTTGTTCATTACTTAACAACAGAGAGGAGCAGAATTCATCACTTGCATATAAATAAGTAAGTGAGCTCTGTGATGTATCACAGGGACCAGACCACCCCCTCTGCTCCAGCAGCATCCTAGCTGGTCTCTGGTCTCTGCCTGCAGGAAAGCCTCAAGTTTTATAAGTGCCACCTTTCTCATCTCTGCTGTTTCCTTCTGGCTGGCTGTGTTTGATATTTAAATTTTGTTCAATCCATCTTTCATATCCTCTCAGCACCACTTTCCTCTCCCCTCTGCTCTGTTTCGTAACTAGACGCTTTTAAGTGTCTTCACCATAATTTCCAACCACTCTCTATTTCTTTGCATGTTTACTCTAGAGAGAATGTGAGCACCAAAACATTAGTTTTCAGTCAATAAGGAACTTTCAAAATGTATCAAACCTCTTCTCATTTTGTAATGATTATTATAACATTCCCATTTTGCTAAATGAGCTTTTTAACATACTTTTTTCTGTTATGTTTTCTAATGGCTTTCTAATTACTAAAATTTATAGAGCAATTTGTATTTAATAAAGCTGATGTCTGTTTGCTTAACACAAGAGAATGTTTGCTAATAAGAGGGCACTTAAATAATCAGCTACACAGCCCTCAGAAGCAATGCAAGAAAATAGGAAACTGCAAGTCACAGTGGATCTATAATGAAACAATGCCCTCCACCCAAGCATGATGTGTGATAGGAGCACCCGAGCTCTACTGAATCAGCTAATCAAGGCAATGGAGGCCCCACTTGCATGAAACAAAACCAATAGATAATTAGTATCTCAGGACAAGCTTCAAAAACAATGAAACGGGAGGATCTTAAGCCTGATGCTACAACATTTTCCAAGATAAGGGATTTTGTACTGTAAAAGTTCAGAGCAGGAGCTGCCCGGGCAGTTTTCACTCAGTGCCTGGATGCAGCAAAACGTGTATGATTTCCTGCCCTACCCTCTAAAGTTTTCTCAGATGCTCCTCCTCTCATTTCAGAAGCACTTGATTTGCTCACTTTCTATTGTTGGAGAGTCTTACAACTGAAGTATTTCCAACAGTATGCCTCACAAAGGCGCATTAAAAGACAGCAGAACAATTTGAATCCCAACATGCCTAAAGTTCATTGTTAACAAAATTTTCTTATTTTTCCATTTATAGTGTCCATTTACAGGGACATTGCCACCCTCCTCAGAGCCCTTGGCCTTTTGCCATCACTTTGAAAGGGAAACTGCCACAAAAGTCAATGGGAGATTAGCATAACACTCGGTAACAGATTTGGCATGTTGATGCTTGAATTTGCTTGAAGGGTCATAAGACTTAATAAGCGTTCATATCAGCCCCCTTTGGCCATGTAATAATATACTCCATCACTGACACAGCATTAAAAACATGAAATTCATTACACACTGAACCACCCATGGTAATTTTTCTATCACTCACCCTGATGCAAGTCAGCTTTGGTACCATAGATATTGTTTCATGACAGCTCTACAGTTCTTTTTAGTTGGCTCCATCCTCTTGCTGCTACTGCCTACCTTAAGGTTCTATTTTCATTACTAGTTTTTAAACTCCTGCCTCTGAAACTGTATGTGAAACATACAGACATATTTTTTGCATGTAAGTGGATCTATTCATCTATTCATTCACATTCATACATTCATTGTCAGATACTTCCTAGTTTGCCTTTGCATATATACAGAAATGCTAATTCTTTATGAAAGCAGATATAAATGAAGGTTTATCATATGTACCTTTAAACTCAAACACCAGTTTGAATCTTGCTGGCATTTGACCTTTTCCACTCACCAGCTCAGACTCAGAGGCAGAAATGTGCAAAAATAAAAAGAGGGGGAGTCTCTGTTTTCATCCAATATATAAGCAATAAGCGACACTATTGAAATGGGGGAATTGTTTAATCACTGACAGAGAGAAGCTAATTCAGATTGGTTTGGGATGAAAACACAAAGTATTACTAATCCCAACTGAAACACAGCAAACACAATTACCATTCATTTGGAGAAGTAAAACTGATGATATGCTGACATTCTTTTACAGACCAAGGGCAACTAATAATTTTACACTAAACATTTTTAGCTGAGTCTTCATGCACACTTCATGGTGTCTAAACCTTAAAAAACAGCAAATAATTTCTAATAAGCAGCAAATAATCTTTCGATCAATTTTTAAATAAACTCTAGCCTTGGCAAGTGAGTACCCCCAATTAAAACTCGGACACTAATCAGGACCTTCACCAGGGCCTTTCAGCTGTCGTCTGTGGGCTGCTCCTGAGAAAGCTGAATAAGAAAAGCAAGGGCACACACACATACACATACATGTGATATTCCCTGGGGAAATGCCACTCCATCACAAAGCAGCAACAAATGCAGAGGGTCTGGCTCTGTAAAGAGTGGCCTGCAAGCTCATTTTCAGCTCACTATCTATTATCCCGTAGCATTTCACCCTTACTCTCACAAAGGCCCTTGCAACACCTTCCCTTCTGATTTGCCTCACTGTTCAAAGTGTCCATGACAAAAAATGGGTGTGTGGTGCTTTTCACTGTCTCTGGCAGTATGGAGACCCTTTGTAAACAAGAACCCCTGCTGCTGCAATTTCAAACCATTGGGGCAAAACAGAGGCTGACAAGCTTAAAACCCTTTTTCAGACTTCCAGCTCTTCTTTTAGGGTTTTGCTGGCTGAAATGCTGTTTTTCCATCTTTGTTACTTGACTTGCATCCAATGTTTACATTGCATTACCAATATCTCCTCTATATTGCTTCTGTCACAGTGTTTCAGATAGCATACATTTTCATTTTATAGCTCTCCTGATTCCCTTTAACTTATGACCTTTATTGAAAATGAACCATTTGTTTGGAGAATGTCAGGCAAAAGGGTTGAATCACAGAGGCTTGGCATCTGTGAAATGCTTTGCAATCCATTGCAGCTGTATCGGGGAGGTAGTGATGGAAAACTATAAAATTCCTGGGATTAGAAGTTTATTCTGCAGGACCCTTACTTACCTTTGGATTTCCAGGCACATTTCACTCACCAATCTACAAAAAAAAGGCCAGTTGTGAATGACTCTCTTGATGCTTCCCTAATACTTTTTTTTGATGTCTCTTCTATAAGCATTTCTGTCATTTTTGTCATATCTTTACTTCTCTCAGTATTTCACAGTTCTCCTCAGTGGGCCCTAGGTACTTGCATGAAGTGCTTCAGAAGCCAGATGGGGACTGGATGAGTTCCAGAACTCAGCAGTGTTTGGCAGCGAGGTCCACACTGCAATGCTGGGACATGGCATGTTACAAAAAAGAGGCAGAACCCCATTTTGCTTTTATTTCCACAATCCATTAAACACTAACCAATCAGCATCTTACATCTGCATTGTTTACCAGCAGTCTAAAGAATGCTATAGTCTAAAAAATGCATGCATCTTGTGTTCACAGAGGGGCAGGATGAGCTTTGCACCAGTGCCTCTGACAAAGGGAAGGATTTATCAGGAGGAGAATGGGATGAACATTAGACTACTTGTATGCTGTTGTTGCAGATATTGCTGCAGATATTCCTAAGAGGGTCTCTTCACACCCAGACTTGGAGCTAAGGAAGTTCTACCTGAGAGCACCACTTAGTTTTTCAGGATTTTAAGTGGAACATGAAACGGGATTTAGTAATTTGTAGAAGGCAATCACAGTTAAGCAAATCTTTTCCTATTACCCACCACCCCACTGGTAATGCTCTGCAAGAGTGTACTAACAAGGTCATGTGCAATTTCCCCCATTACAGACCATAGATGGATATCTTCATTCCTCTGGATGCAGCAGAATGGGAACCTCATGGCTTCCCCTAAATGGGCACAGCTTTCAAGACTGGCAAAGGGCTGAAACACAAAAAAATGGGCCAAAAGTCAGTGGCACAGGCTTTATTATGTATACCTGGCTACTGAACTGGTATTAGGTTGTCCTGCTAGCTATATGCCAATTACTGACAATTCACACAAGTTCTAATGACCTTGGCAGTGGTCAGATCCTTTATTGATCCTGAAGTTAGAGGGCTTTGAGGGCTTGACAGTATGTTTGGAACATATTTCTGGAGAAAAAAATCAAGAACCAGAGGGAAGGAAATGACAATGGCATTTATGTGTCATCCATACAACTCAGAGTTAATTTAGCACACTAGGAAAATATACAATCTATGCTTACCAGAGTTTACTAGAGGACCTGAGTAATCCAGCTGATCAAGGTTAAGCAGGGATGAGGAGAGAGAGGAAACCCTGCTGAAACAAAAGAATTGAACTCAAAAGTACAGAGCCCTTGGGATTTTTAGAATGGTTTGGGTTAGAATGGACCTCAAAGATAATCTAGTTTCAATACCCCTGCAACAGGCAGAGTCACTTTCCAGCAGTTTAGAGTGCTCAGAGCTCCATCCAGCCTGGCCTTGAACACTGCCAAGGATGCAGCATTCTCAATGTCTCTGGGCAACCTATTGCCATGCTTTACAATCTTCACAGTAAAGAATTTCCCCCTAACATCTAATCCAAATCTCCATTCTTTTAGTTTAAAAAAAATTCCTCTTTGTCTTATCTCTATCTGCCCATGTAAAAAAATCTCTCCATCTTTTTTATAAAACCATTTTAAGAACTGGAGGGCTGCATATACACAATTCTTCACAGAATCACAGAATATGCATAACTGGAAGGGACCCACATGGATCATCCAGTCCCGCCCCTGGTCCTACATAGGACCATCCCCAAGAATCACACCATGTGCCCAAGAGCATTGCCCACAGGCTTCTTGAACTGCCAAGTTTGGTGCTGTGGCCACTTCCCTAGGGAGGCTGTTCCAGTGCTCAGCCACCCTATGGGTGAAGAACCTTTTCCTGATATCCAACCTAAACCTCCCCTGACACAACTCCAGGCCATTCCCTTGGGTTTTGTCACTGGTCACCACAGAGAAGAGATCAGTGCCTGCCCCTCCTCTTCCCCTCACGTGGAAGTTGTAACTGCAGTAAAGTCTCCCCTCTGTGTCCTCTGGGCTGAACAAGCCAGGTGACCTCAGCTGCTCCTCATACAAGTTTACCTCAAGGCCCTTCACCATGCTCATGACACTCCTTTGGAGTGTCCAATGGCTTAATGTCTTATATTGTGGTAACTTACTCTGCACACAATTTGCAGGACATCTCAGGAGATGTTCTCATCTGTACCCCACTCCCTAAAGAAAGAAAACACCACAAAACATAATTGATAATTATGATATAACTTGCCTTGAAGGCACAGGTATCCTTTACCTCTCAGATCATGAGCTATAGCCTTGAGCATGATAGAGACTAGGCAAGTGACCTACACTGGCCCACTAGCAAAGATCGATTAAGGTATAAGTAGTGGACAGGATTTCTAAAATGTGTTTTATGTGGAAAATTTTATGTTTATGTGGAAATTTCTTTCTCAGAACTCAGCTGTGCTATTAGGACCAATGCTTGTCTTCCCTTAGGAATGATGTAGATTTTTTTTAAAGGGTGGTTTTCTGGGTTGTTCTCATTCAAATTCTTTTCTGCAGTTGCGCAAGATTACTTGTAGGCCATAGCATATTTTGTGATCTCTTCTTGATGTCTCAAACAGCTGGATCATTCCATAGCAAAATCAGACTTCATCTCCAATGCTTATTTATTATTCCTTGCTCTGCAGCTGAAATACCCAAGTTGTATTTTATCCATTTTTTGGTCACTGCATATATGATGTACTTCTGGGCAGGCTTGTATTGATCTAAAAAAGCATCATAAATTTTCCAGGTTCAGATTCAAGTTGCATTTACTGGAAAAGGCAGGTCACTGTAAAATGCAATATTCTCAAGAACCAGTAAATCTTGCTATCAGAATGGATGAGAGTTTTCTCTGCCTCCCCTCCACTTTCCAGCCACCTCTTCAGAGAGAAGCAGGAAATTTTGCTGTGCAGGAGGAATGGTCATAAACCAAATCCTCACAGTACCCTCCAGCGTTGCTCTTCCCATGGCAGCAGCATCCACTCTCTGGCTACTGGACTAGGCACTAATTTTAAAATGTTATTTATCCCTCTTCAAAATTTCTATTTAATTTATAATTGCTCACTAAACCCAGAAGATAGATATGATTATCAAATCTGTTTATTTTGTGAAGGGGGTGAAAAGGAAAGAAGGGGAACGGGAGTAGTTAATACCAGTTTTAGCACTAGGCAAAAAGGAATCACAAAATACTATGGACTGGCTGGCACCTCTGGAGGTCCTCTAGGCCTGATCCCAGCAGGGTCAGGGGCAGCATGTTGCCTTGAATCATGTCTAGGTGAACTTTTAATATCTCCAACAACACCTGACAATATTGCATCATTGGTCAGAAAATTTAAGTATCAACAGAGAGCAACAGTTAGCTATAAAATATTCTTGCTAATTCAGCGTGTTAACAATTTTTGGCAGTATTACCATCTGAGACAAATAATGTTTCATTATGAATTTGGGAACTTCCTTTTATGTTACCAGGATATTTTCAGTTGCATCTTTCCACCTAATCTAAAAAAATTACTATTGCTTTCATATTTTCTGATGCTAAGAATTAATTTGAATGGGGCATTTTAACCACTTGCATGAGGAAAATGTCATTGCAACCAGAGTATTTTATAATCCTGGGTGTCTCTTTAATAACAGGTGTATCAGATTTTCTTGTGATACTTCAGGAAAGAGAGCTTTGGGACATGATACCTTTGGGTACTTGTACCTGCAGACCAGTCCCATATCCTACAACCTACACATTCATAGCAGTGACTGTGCCTCCTATCTCTTATCAGTTTATCTTTTGATGACTCTTAGCCCTCAAGCTTCTTCTAGTGATATACAGCATGGTACAGCAATTACCTCAGAGGGGCCCCAACAGCCCACCTGCATCTCAGGAAAGCACTCTTATAATAATCCTCCTCCCCGCTGCCAGATATAAATCAGTCAAGGGAGTGTATACAACCTTCATCTGCCCTTGCCTGAAGCAAGTGCTGCCTGTTTTGCATCCCATCTGACCTTCTGGTAAGGTCGCTGCAAACTTAATGCCCCTGGTGAAAGGCCATATTTGCATTGGGTGACATGTAGAGGTGTATTTAATAAGTTGAAAAATCTTGTTATAATTTTTTTTTTCTTCTCATTTCAGATGATGAAAAAATCTTGCAGGCAATTTAAAATTCAATTCTACAACAGGGAAGTAACTCAGTTTTCATTGAAAGTGAGTATGAAAGAAGTGAAAATATAGTGGGAGATCCATTACCCTGAGGTGGAATGAAGCAGACCCTTGACCTTGGGAGACACTCCTCCCTAACATGTTAGAAATAAGTAGATGCATTTCTGATCAGCACAACCAGGGTGAAATAGCAAGAGAAAAACGAACCCAATCCACCAATTGCCTGAGACTAGTAGATGACAGCACTACATTACGTGAGAGGGACTCAGGCTGTGGCTTGGGAGGAAATAAGCCTGGAAACCCAACTCCTTAAAAGCACAGAAAATGCTGGAGTGACAGCTCACTCCCAGGTTGTGGAAAGCAAGGGGTTACAGAGCTGTCACATGAGTCACAGCAGCAAGGTCTGTCACTGCTCTTGTCTCCTGAGAAGACTGGATATGTATCAGGAAGGGGATCTCTGAAATAAACATGCTGTTTCACACAAAACCCTGTCTGTGCTTAAAAAAAAAAAAAAAAAAGCAAGATTTCTCCAAGCTCCTCTCCAGCCTGCATGAAAATCCTCCAGTGCTCAGGTGAAATCAGCTGAGGTGATAAACGTTTCAATAGCTGACTTCCTCTTTAGAATATCCACTTACAATCTGTAAACAAATCCTGCCAGGTAGTAAACTAAAAAACTTTTCTATGAAATTATTTATTTCTATTTTCCCAAAATTCTTACATCAACAATATAGAAATCACAGAAATAATGTGAATGGCATTTTCTGTTGCTCTTGCAAACAAACCAGTTGATGCTAGCAGTAATGTTCAAATGACATTGTAAAGCTAGACTTTCAAAGCCAGCTTGCATTACCTTGATTCTGATCCCAAAGAAGGAAATGAGGTCAGCTTTGACAAATACTGAGAATCTCAGCCATGAACATTATTGTTCTTATCCATAAAGGATATTCCTCACTGAGAAGGCGATAAGCCAGTCAAATATAAATTACCTTCTGCCAGGTACAGACTAACTTTGGACCTTGCCCTATGGATGGCAGTGAGAGTGTTGCAGCTCAGACCATGTACCACAGATCACTTCATGTTGACCCAGGTTAAAGGGTCTGTTCAAGGTCTCAGAGACAGTCTATGGCAGAGTGAGATATTAAAATTTGCTTTCCTAATTTCTGGAGCACTGCTGCAGCCACTATTCTTATCAGCTTGTCACTGATTCTTCAGTATTTATTTGTGGACATCATGTTAATTTATGGTGTTTCTTTATGAAGTGTGTCTAGAACAGCTGGATTTGTCACAGGTGCAGAAGCAAAATATTACATCAGACTGAAGATGAATTACTGAGACCATAATCTCATTCACAACTCAATCTCCTCAATTTAAAGGCTGTTAAGGTATCCTTTGCGAGCACATGTTTTTTTTTCTTTTAATGAAAGCATTATCTAAGTTCAGTGTATGTTAAGAACAACAATTTTGAGTATATTTCTCTTGTCAAAAACTCATCCTGTAGTAACTATTTTTCCTTTTCAAAGCTTTTGTCTTGTTCAATATTGGAATATTAATACATCAAAACCATGATTGTCCTTCCAAAGTCACAGCATAACTATACACAGCATAACTACACTTTAGTTCCAGAACATTATTCAGCAAAAATAAAAATAATTATCACAAATACAGTTCACAGTCAGCGTGCCAACTTATTTTTAGGTACCACTAACAAAGGTATGCATATGTTTTTCTCTGACTGTTCCTTGGAGTACACTTTTTACCTGTATGCTAATTTTCTGGGACATTTAACTTGTTTTTATGGTATTTGAAGAGAACAAGTGTCAAATTCACAGGTTTGATACCCAAAGCACCCTTCTCCAAACCAAATCATCTCCCAAACTTTTAATCACTAGCTATATTCATCCAGAAAAGCCATGAAGCCTTAAACACAAGAGAACAGGGCCACATAATTGATGGTCTAGTCAACATGTCTCAGTTTTAAGCACTGAATTCTCAATGTGTTTGCCATAAATCCAGAATTCAGGGAAGAAGGGGAAATTTTTACTAAGCTCAAGGATAGGAAATAAGGATTGTCTCACTACCATTCTGGAAGAAGAAGGAGCACTGAAAAAATAAAATAAATCATGCACTGCTGAATTATTTACTCTACTACCCAGGACATATTTGGTACAGTATTGCTTTAGAAGGGAGGTTAAACTCAGTGCTACTGCAGTCTGTGCTGTCAGGTGAGTCATATTTCTTTGGAGACCAAGTATATTGGGTTTTTTTCCCAATGACTAAAGCGCTTATATTCACTTCTTGTCAATCAGCCACGGGGAATTGTCTGGTGGGTCTTAAAGTGTGAAGTGGCAACATCAAGGGGAACACTACTAATAAAGGAGCAGCCACTGGGAGGAAAAAGAATTGAACTTCTGCTGAGCCTGCCTCTGATTCTCTGTTCTCTAGGAATTAGTGTTCAACCAGGTATTCATAAAAGTCAGCTGAAAACTTACAGAAGGAGTCAAGAATGTGATTTCACTCAGTGCTCCACCGTAGAAGTGCTCATATCGCAAAGCAGAAAAGTGTTGCTGTTAAACACCTATCAAATTAAACTAGAGCAAGCATGCTGGAAGAGAACAAAGGGCTTAGGGAAAAAAAACAGGAAAAACCACCATCTTTTATTTTCCCCTGAAACTACCCGATTGTATCTCTCTCTCAAGATCAGTAACTGCACTCTGTGTCAGTCCACGGCACAGCCCAGAGGTTTTTCAGAAAGCCCAAGTGTGACACTGTGCTTCTGTTAGTGTTGTTTACATTACTCAGCTTGGTAATTCGCCTCCGACGGCAGCGCGGCTGAGATGGCTGTGGTGCCTCGTGGGAAGGGATGGCATGGCAGCGCTCCCACCGAGGGTCCCGCTGGAGCCAGCCAGATGCCAGACTACGAGCCAGAAGCCAGTTCAGCAGCAACATGACTAATTTTCTGCTCTCCACAGCAACGCTGAGCTGTTTCTGACACCTCCCCCTCCTTTCTCTCATGCAACAAAGGCTATTTTGTAGGGAGGGGCATTTCCAATTCAAGGGTAGAAAAGCTGTGTATTCAGTATATTTGGGGGATGATGGGGGAAATAAATACACAGCAGCACAGCCGGTTGCTCTGGTTTTGTCTGATTGCTTAGCAAACTTTCAAAGGAAAGCAAGTAGTCACTATAGAAACTACCACATCATATGGCTGTTCATGGTACCTCTGAGATACAGAATATGTTTTAATAAGACATTTGTATTTTTTCCTGCATTTAGAATACACTGCACAATAAATAGCTAGGCTTTGTTGTGTGTAGGTGTGTGATTTTGTTGTTGTGGGGGTTTTTGGTTTATTTGGTTTGTTGGGGATTTTTTGTTTTTGTTGTTGTTGGGTTTTGTTGCTGTTGTTTTTGTTGTTGTTGTTTTAATTATTATTATTTCTTCAGGTTTGCTTTTCCACCATTGAATGGAGTACAAGGGTAGGGTTTATTTGGAAATTGATTTCCACAAGTGAGAAATGACTCACTCATTTCAGTCTGTTTGAGCTTCATTTTTAGTAGCAACATCTTATCACTGTGGAAGAACTCACAGTGAAGGATAGGTATAGTAAAACTAAGTACAAAAATAACTGTCAATCTACAGCCCATTGGGAAGGAGAGGTGAAGAGATCACATGCATAAAAGTCTAGCAGGTCGCAGTTTGATGGCCAGTAATTCAAAACTCAGTGTCTACAGAGAAAAAAGCACTAGCTGTTTGCATTGACTTTGTAGGTAATAGAGCTGTCACATAAAAGGTAAAACATCACAAAAAGCCACGATATGTGCAAAATCTCTTGAGTCAGTGAAGTGCTCAGTAAATACATTAAGAAAAACACAGTGCATGTAACCTTCCAGTGATCATTTCCCTGTAATCCATGGTGACCTATTTCTGTTTTATTATCTTCACCATGACAGAGCTGAGAAAATATAAATCATTCAATGGCACAAACCCACTGAACTTTGTTCAAATTTTCACCTCTCAGCTCCCAAATCTGGTTTTTCTTTTATTTCTCTTCACTGAAAGGAATAGAGGACTTTTGTCAGAAGTTTCTGATATGCTGTCTGGGCTCCCTCTTTTCTCAGAGTGAAAGACTCCCTCTTTCACCCCCTCCCCCCTTTTTTTTTTTGTCAAGTGTTTCTTGGGATATTTGCATGAATAAATAATTATGTATTCAGAAGTACAGGCTAATTTAATTAGATTCTCTGGATGTTTTCCACTCCTTCAACACAGCTTTCAGCTCAAAACAACCTGTTCCACCAATCCAGCCTGCTCCCTCAGCCTCATGTCCTGCTGCTCCGCCACACAGGCTCAAGCATCCTTGCTGATCCTCAAACGATACTGTCACCATGTGTATGGCTGCTTGTTTATCTTTTCCAGCCCCTCTTCATCCTCAAACTCTCTAGTACATCAGCTGTCCTTCTTGTGTCAAAGCAAGTTTCTACCGCTTCATTCTGCAAGAGCTACCAAGCCTTTACTTTCACCCAAAGTTGTAGGTTGCCCTCTGCTCCCTCTGTGCACAGTGCAGAAAGCGGCAGGCAGAAGGAGAAACATTCCTGGGGCCAGGTTGGGTCCTTCATGCCCATACAGTTGAGCTGGAGGGCAGAGGGGACAGAACTAACCACCAATGGTGTTCTCAGATATCTGAGTGCAAACAGTTCCAAGAGCTAGGCAAGGAGCTCAGATCAGTTGGGCATCTGACCAACTGCCCTAAACTGTGTCTCTGTCTTGCACAGAAAGGCAAGCCTAGGAAGCTAGCATTTCCGTATTCATACCTTCCTCAGAGACACCACAGGTCTTATAATGTTTCCATGCATACTTCATTGTTTAACTACTAGAAAAATTACTGTTAATCAACCATAGCCAACTGGCCATGGCCTGAAGACTGGAATGAATCAAGAAATATGCAGATCCTGGATCTCTACCAAGCATTACTTTAGCAGAGTTTTCAGACCAGTTTTGAATGAGGTACTGGATAATCCCTACCCACGAATATAAACTTGGTCCACAGATACCTTTGTGTATCAGCTTGGCAGATCCATATTCAGAGGTCTGCCTGCTGTTCGACCTTGAAGTTACAAAGACAGGTGGTAAATGGAGGCATTTCCGATGGGCCAAATGAGTCTGTTTACAGTCCAATGCTATTTGATGTATTTTCATTTAGATGATGACAAACATACAGCTGGAAAAGTTGTAAGTTGAAGCAGAATGAGCAGTCTGGTGAATAGATGATGTTTTAACTACTGTCAGATCTGTATTCCAGTGGTAAGACAATTTCATATTAACTTATTGCATTATATCTATAGATAATGTCTCAGATTGAAGGCTATAGGATGCACAAATACAGGAATAGTTTTGAAGCACGAGATTCAAAAAGATTCAGAGTCAAGCAGGTTAACCCACTGACCCTTCCCTTCCAGCAAACCTAACAAAACAAGCAATAAGCACAGATCTATCAGCAGAAGTAGGGATGTGGTACTTCAAAACTATATGTGGCATTTGCACAAAAACTATGGAATCCCACACCTCTGTTGGGAACCACCGTGATGGACACTTTGCAACACTGAAAAGAGTTCAGAGGAAAACAAGAGGAATGACAGGAAGTCCAGGAGAAGCTATTTACTGAAGAAGCACAGTCTAGTCAATTTAACCAAAAAAGGTTGAGAGGTGACTTGCTCCCTGTCCAGGAATTGCTGCATGAGCAGGTAATTACTATGAGCAAAGAGCTTTCAGCAGGCAGGGGCTTAACAAGATCCAATGGCTAGAAGCAGAAGCCAGCTGAATTCACAGTAAAAAAAACCTTCCTGTTTAAAAACCAGTAACCAACAGAGCAATTTTCTAGGCCAATGTTCTCACTTCAATGTTTTATCAAAACTCCTTTTTTTTTCCTTTGAAGATATGTCAGGAGTTAAGATCTTAAGGTAGGAATAACTAAGTTAATTTCTATGGCCTACTTAAAAATCATGACAGCAGCAGCTGCAGATCTGACTTCCAGATCCATCCACATCTAAGAGGTAACACACCTCTTAGAGAGACCAGAGTGGGTGGCTGGGGAAGGCTGAGAGAGAGGCTGGGCACAGCACAGTGCTCCCACAGGACAGCCTCTGCAGTCTTCTCTGTTGACAGTGCCAGGAATCAGCCTGAAGAGGGCTGGATACCTGGAGCAGGCTGCTAGCCTCTATGCACCACAAGAAGAGGCAAAAGGCTCAACCTGTCAGAAACAAGTACAGACGGTAAACAGAAATACCACCAGGAGAAAGATAAACCAGCAAGCCTAAGGAAAGCTCAGAAGACAGTGAGAAGCCTGGGAAAGAGAACCCTCCCTGCTGGGACCTTGGGCCAAGGGCATTGCAGAGCTCAGCCACTTTCCTCCTCCCCTGAGACCATTTGCCCTCAAGACCAGCAATGGCTGCTGTGCTCTCTTGGGGCCTCTTTGTTTACGGGCAACAAACAGCAGCATGGCTCCAGATACTCAGCTGCTGCAAAAATCAGACCACCTCCAGATGCTCCCTCATTTCCTTCCTCTTCCCTCATCCATACTCTAATGATATCAGTCATTATCACCTGTCAGCTCTCCTTCATCAGGCCTCCTCCTGCTCATTATCACTATCTTCCCAGTTTTCCACCTTCCCCCACACCTCTTAGCAATAAGCAAAGTGCAGTGTGATAGAGTCCAGTATACAAATCCTTAAGTACAGTTTGTCCCTGTTCTGTGGCCACCAGAAACAGGTAGATACCTGTTGGAAAAAGCCACATTCCTTCAAGGAGCTGGAGTCTCCAAACAGATTCTTCCCAACAGGGGCCTCTGGCAAAGGTGAAAATGTAGCACAGAGCTTCCAAAAACCTAATGTAAAAATGTCTTGGAAATATATAAAAAGTTAAGTGTAGTCATTGCCAGGGATAAGAAACTAGAAATCATCCAGTGCTGTGAAAATGAAAAGTTTAGTGGAGAAAAACAATTTCAAAGCAAGTGCTATGTTAGGAAAAAAAAAAAAAAAAAAAAAAAAAAAAAAAAAAAAAAGTTCAACAAGGCACCAAAAAAGGGAAACAGGGATTTACAATAAAAGAAAAATAGGTATTGTAGGTAGCCAGAAGACTGTAGCAGTTACCAGGACTACAGACCTGGTCACGCAACATATCTGGGAAACATTATAGCTGAGTGTCCTTCTTCAGCAGGAAATCTAAATGTTTGCACTCTTCACATATAAACCCGTCAGCTCTTTGGAGCAAAGACTACATGCATGTAAACATAAAACACCATCAGTACTCAGACATTAAGCAGAGTAACACAATGTTCTGCATGGCTCCCAAAAGAGCAAATAACTGCCCCAGAAACTCGTCTAGAAAAACATAATTAATTCTTGCAAAAATGTTACCGGAAGAAAATTCTGCTTCTATTAGGAAGGATGGCCTTTCACTTCCCTTTGCAATTGGCAGCCATCCATTTTTGGTTCAGAAATACATAACGTTAAGACCATAAATCTCATTCACAAGGCTATAGCCTCGTGCTTCTGTGGACAGCTGGCCACCTGCCCTTACAGTAGCAGTGAATTTTGTCATGCACCAACAAGATTTTCATCATTGATCTGTGAATTCAAACCTGATGGTGTTTGCAGAAGACTTATCCACAGACCCCCTCACTGCAGCAAATCCCATAAGATTTGGACTCCTAGGTCAGCTCCATGCCTGCTCAAGCGACCTTTGCTGCTGTCAGCACAGGATGCACTCCCACCACAGCCTATCTCAAATGAGTAAAGAAACAAGAGCCTCAATAGTTTGCATGCCCGCAGTTAAAAGCCTTGCAGTATCCTTCAGCCATTAAAAGATGTGTGGCTCTGTTTCTTAAAATCTGTGTAAGCAGGGTACTCTGTATAGTCACATCACAGGAGGGAGGCTATATAGCCATTTCAGTTCCTCTTCAACAGCCACAGAAGCTTTTAATTGCAGGCTGTAGTCCACAGGGAGTACAGTACTCCTTGTCTGTCCCTATACTGAAGCAGATGCTGTTTACCATTCTCACCCTCTCTTAGGAATTTTCCAAAAAGAAAATAGCAGCCTCCTTGAACCAAGCCTTTAGAAAACAAGTTGTTGATGATAGGAGTATCTGATCCCATCTCTTATCTCTTCTCTTATCAATTTGAGAGTAGTTTTAGCCAAATCTAGGAAGTTACAGTTTTTGAGTATCTACAGCTGTTTTCAACAACTTCCCTGACTGCACTTCATGTCAGATCCTGAGCTGCGCCCATTGCTACAAAGGTAGCCTGGTATGATTCTATGACACTTCATCTTTGATAGCTGCATTAATATTCTTTATAGCAAACTGCCTTCACTCCAGTGTGACAGGAGTTAGAACCTTATCTTCTTTGTGTATGCTGAATTCAAAAAGCCACTTTGATTCCATGGGGAATACAGGATTTTCTATCTTGACAGATTTCTTTTCCCTTTTACAATCAATGTAAAATTTTTGACTGGCTATCCTTTAAGTTCATTTTTTTTTGAGAAAAACATAGATCTTGTATTCTGTGTTTTACACAGGTGTTGGTATAATGTTGGCTGTGTTTTATATTTGCATGTCTGAGGGGCAGTTCAGCTGGTACCAGTCTAGTTAGTACTGTGCATGTAGAAAAAAGGTTGAAAATGCTCTTTAAAGGGAGAATGGTTGGTTTCCATTTCTCATTGAAAAAACTGTGGTCCTTTGTGGAGAAACCTTTCTTACTAAGAAGTGTTAGAACAGTATTTAATAGGCTTTTACAACATAAGTGCTTGGGAATTCAGAAACCTCCCACTTGCCTGACTAAGCAGGCAATGAGGGCTCTCCAGTTACTGCCCCAATCAACTTACAATGCATCTCCCTGATGCTGGGGAAAAAATATACTAAAAGTAAATTCTAAACATTTCGTTGAGGTTTCAGCTATTATTTAATTTTGTCCTTTGAAACAGCCTTGTTTGTGAAACAAAATCTTTCTCTCTGGAAAACACATTTTCTCCTGAGAAACACCAAACCAAAGCAGGTATAGAATTTCAATAAATTATTTCATAGCAAGTGCTGTACCAGGCTAGACCAAATCTTCATCTCATCTTGTGTCCCATCATTGGCAGATACCAAAATCCAGTGCTCAGGGCAGGGCATAGTGAGTGTGTTGAGAAGCTGCACCTGAAAGCTGTCCTGGGAGGAACTGGCAGCACAGGGTGTTGTCAGCCAGGGTGGCTGGGTTTGTCATTAGCAGCTTCCAGTGGCTTTTATTTAGAGAAGCTCAGTGCCTTTTACATTACTGTGGGAATTTAGCACCTACCTGCTGCTACTCCTTGTGCCCAGGAGCTTCCACACTCAGCTGCAGGTCACATGAAGAGCCGCATTCCTGCGGCACAGCATGTGATTAAAAAGGCATTGAGCTCTTTTTCCTCTGCCCACATACCGGTGTCTTTCAGTGTCTACAGAGCCCTCTCAACAACACCCTGTCAGCTCGTCTCCAAGGTGAAAACCTCTCATTCCTTGGGCAGTGGCTGCCCTTCCTCTGGTCATCCCCTGCCTCTGATTGGGCTACTCTAATTTCTGCCATATCCCTGTTGAGACATAGAAACAGAATTTGGCAGAATAACCAGCATGTGGGGACATCAGGAATTACACAGGCATCACAAGCAGATATGTCCTATCCTCATTCCTAGTAACTCTATTTTTAATTCTAAACAAATTTACATTTTTTGGACTGCTTCTGGCTTTTTATGCTTTCAAAGACCTAATCCAAAACAACCATCTCATTTCCAAGTGGATGTAGCAATAGTGTCTTCAGTCCAGAAACTAAGGGAAACTATAAAAAGTCCAGATTTTTATAAATCCAGAATATGTCCATAAAGAAAGGGAGGTTTTTCTGAAAGAAAATCCCAAAAGCTGGCTCAGGAAGGAAACTTTCATAGACACTAGGCTAAACTATGAGGTTCATTGCACCTGATCTTTTACAACACTGACTTCTACCCCAAGCAAAGCTGTGCTTCTCCCAGTATCACTGAATAAACTGGGTTGCCTGCACAGGACAGAGCTCCTGCCTCTTCCATCATTCCCCCAAATAGCACTGTGCCTGTCATGTTGCTAATTAGCCCACAGTATGATTAGTCAGGTCAGACATATTGTAAATTGAGTTCTAGAGGCTGTTAAACCCTGATATTTGAGTTAACCTTTAATTAAAATATTTATAAGCACAAAACATCCTATCTGAGCACACTGCACCAGACAAGACACTGAAAATTAATTGGCCTAGTAAACATTAAGGACTAAGAAACAGTGATAATCAGAAGAAAGGACAGCAGACACTTTTAATGATAAGCTGCCCTAAGTTTACAGACAGGAGACATCAAGAGGAAAGCTGCAGTATCTCCACAAGTCAGTATTTTTTTCTGTAAAAGGTGAAAAGAGTAACTACAGTTCAGCCAATAGGTCAAGAGAAAACAAATATGTTTGAAAGGGTAAGTGAAAAGAGTAACATGGAACATTTCTAAAAATACTACCGATGTTAATAGAAACACATGAGCTAGCACTTTAGCAACAGAGAGAAGACTCAGCAGCTCCTGTTTTTTTCTAACCTGACCTTCCTTTGTGGGCCTCAGCAAGTCAAGCTCAGTATCGATCTGAAGCATTTGTAAAGCTTTACCATTTCATTTCTTTCCACATAAATCAACAAGTTTTAGCAAAATCCCTCATGCACTTTTAGGAGTTCCTGGCATATCTGCATTTTTGTGTAAAAATAGCAAGCATGTGTATTTTTAAAATTTTAGCTATTTCAGTTCCTGTAATGAGCAGCATTTTTAGTTTCTAAGCAGTTTTGTTGTTGTTTGAGAAATAAAAAGGAAATTCTCAAATACTAATCTGCCATTTGGAGTCTGTGTCTTGCTCAGGAGAAAACACTGCTTGTTACCTTGGAGAGATAAGCTTAGGAAAATTTGTGCATATTTCTAAACCCCAGCAAGGGTTGAAAATACAGTTCAGGTTGTGACTGGTTGATTTATTTGACCTTTTCTGTAAAGGAGATGCCGTGGACCAGAGGACAAGCACTGGCCTTGTGCTTATTCCAGACTTTCATGTAGGTTTTGAAAGTCTGGGTATACTATGGGCCTGAACCTTCTTGGCCTGGTGGAGTTGCCCCTCACCATTTCACTGACGGGGTTGACATGCTGTCTTTGACTGAAGCTTGTAGCTCTATTTTGCTCAAAAAACTCAGGCCACATACACAGAAAATGCAGCTCATCAGTGGTTATCCATCACCCAGCTGCACATTCTTACTGCTTGCTCTAAGTGCAAGGTAGCTTACAACTACCACAGGCAAGCCATTACATGTGCCTGTGACTGTTAGAATCTCTCTGAGGTTTGTATTCATTTCTCAAAGCATCTATTTATAGGTGAAAAATAATCTCTGTATTTTTAGAGACACATTTGCTGGACCCTTTTAGTGACAGCAGCCAGAACTAAAATAGCCATCCACTTATAAAGCAAGGGAGTTTAGTCCACTCCCTTCAACTGAGATGGTGGTTTTTTGCACATATTGAAATTCTATCTTAAGAGCACACACTATGCAGAAAATGCAGGTGTCTCATTGCAATGACACCCCTGTAATGGCTGTGCAGGCTCCTGCCATGAAGGCAGGGGTACATAAGAAGTGTAACCAAAAGCCAAAGAGAAAATTATGTAGTGGGTAGAGAATAACTTTGGGTAAAAACAAGGTTAAAGCTAAGGTGTCCTTGTGTCACTTGGTTACTTTTACTTAGGAACAAATTGCAGTAAATTTTGTAGAACAAGCCTGATGCTGTGAACACACATGTATCAATCTGTGAAAGGTTATAGGATGACTTTTCTGAGAAAGGTGTGAAGTCTAAGCATCAGTCTAGAATGTTCTTTCCTTCAGAGCTAATAATAAGGAGGAAAAAGACAAGAGATAACTTCTACAGAGATAAAGCATGGGAAAAAGGAATTTTTTCTTTTCTTCTGGAATTTCCTTTGAAACTGGCTGACATTTGTGATGACATGCTACATGTTTAAATGCAGATGGAGTTGAAAAACTCACGTGTTATATATGAAAAATGCATAGATATTAGTCATGATGATTGTTACCTTCCATTGCAAGGTGCCTGCTGGTTTTAGGTGAAGTCCTAGAGAAAATGTATTGGATTTGAATTTACTCCTACTGGAAAGGATAAAAGGCAGTAGATAACCCGGATGTAGTTTGGAAACTTTTTGTTTATTTAAAATTAATTTTAAAAAAGAAAGTATGATAAAGAAGATAAAAACTGGAAACACTAGAAAACAAGGAGGGCAACAAACAACCACATCAGTTTGGGAGGTAACTGAAAAGCATAATCAAAAATAGAATCTAAAGAAGATTAGGGGTTTTTAACTGATAATAAATGACTTTAGGAGGCTGCACAGTAACAATCTTAAAGGAAAGTTAGACCCAAACACTTCTCTGAAGGGGTGCTTTTTACTTCCTATATCTTTGCCACTAGATTCTTCTCCTCTCTTTTATCACTGCTTTGCTAATGAGAGACCATCTCCCATCATTTTGTTCTTGTCACTTACCCTGACTGCTATTCTTGTATGCCATATATTTAATGTAATTTAATTAATCCTCTTTAATTATAGAAACTGAAATACTGCCCACTGGTGATTATTCTCATTTTCCCTCTCTCTACACTGTAAACTTAGCTAACAAGTCTTCACAGAGGACTCTCCTGTGGAAAGAAAGCCCATAAAAATTATAAAAGTAAATTAACAAGCAGGCAGATTTAGAGGTTCACATGTGGATAACCACCATGGTTTGTTTATATTAAAGGGGTTCATGCTGGTGGAAGCTGCAAAAGCTGATTGACAGAAGAGTGATTTTTAGCAGTCAAGGTGCAGGCATTAGATGGTCTGTAATTTTGAGGTTGCTACAAAAGTATCATGGTGAGATGACTGATAGATAGACAGATATAAATAGACATATAGATCCTCTCTCTGTGCTCATATTTATGGTATTTCCACCTGTGGCTTGGTGTGATCCTGCTTCATCACTTTCCCTGTAGATTAATTTCTGCATCTCAGAAATCTTGAGCAAACTGATTTGTGAGAAGTTAGAGACACACTTCTCCATTATTTCATAATGTCCTCTTTCCTTATTGTCTTCTTCCCTAGTGCATAGCACAAGATTTATTCCTGCTTGAGAAACTTGTGTCACAGCCTGATGAACTCTCAGACTGAATTCTGCCACTGAAGCATCTATCTGCAGGTATGTCACTGCTCTGAAGAAAAATTACACCTACGCTGTACCATGATTTGTCTTCAGGTGCATTCAGAGTGTTAAAATCCAGCTCCACAACTATGGCACCTTTGCTGTATACTTCCTGCACTGACGATGGTAGAAAACATCTGTGAATTTAAGCAGAAAATGTGTGAATTTAATTTTTAAATAAGAAAGTGAAATACCTTGTACGTTTAAGGTCGGAAGTGGCATAGTGGCAAGGTTCATATGTTCATACAAGAATCACAGAAGTGTTAGATGGGATGGCACCCTGGAGATCTTTCCTCTGATACACAGTCTGAGGCAGGACTTTCTCCATATCTTTGACAGGTTGGTGGGGCTTTGCCTAGCCAAGCCTTTAAAGACTGTAAGGTTGCAGACCCCTCTGTGAAGTGCTACATCCTCTCCTAGGGAGTAGGATGCCCATCCTGAGTTTGCAAGCTGCAACACTGAGGCCTCACCTCACTGGTTGCTGTATGGCCTTGGCAGTCACCCTTTGCACCACTGCAGGCAATTCTTAGACTGTACTGCTGACTCCTCTTTGCAGACTCATCTCCGTCCATCTTTCCATGTGCCTTAGGACTTTAAGTCTCATCTAGACCCTCAGAGTTCCTCTTGTTCTCCTTGCACAGCACCCTGAGTGCACCCTCACCCAGGGCCATATAAACAGGGTTCATAACTCCCCATAGTATTATGCCTATGATATCCAGTATGTGATGTGCCTTCATCGTATAATGCCCACTGGAGAGGACAGTAGGAAAAATCTGAGAGACTGGAATTTATTTAGCACAATTATGAGTTATTTTCATACAAGCAGTACTTGCTGACAAGCATGTTTTCTGCTTTTGTTACTTACTTTCTTCCTAAAGTTCATCAGACACAGGACAAACACAAAAAAATGCTTTTGCAGAAGTGATTGGGTGTGGGGGAATGTACACAGTCCTCTAAAACTTGTTAGGAACACAGATGAAACCATTCACAGCCATCTTTCTCTTGTATTTTTAAATCAGCATGGGACATGTCTTGACATGACTTCTAAAAACCAAAATTCTTTAGCCAGGCAGTACTCAGGGGAGTCCATATTTCACAGGCATGGGAATTTCAAGAGCCACAGCTGAAGCAAAATTATTACCTTCTATTGGTTTTGAAAATTTGGGATGAAAAGGTATTGATAAAATTTTATTAGTGACTGATCCCTAGCAGATTAATTACTTCAGTTTCAAAAGCTGGGAGCTTTGGAGAAGAATAGAGGGATCTTGGAAAGTGTTGTTTGAAATGCATAGTCAGAGGGCTGATGAAGGTGTAGGAGGCTGTTCTCAAATGCAGAACTAGGCTATTGCATGCATTGGACACGCTTACAGCTTTGTGAAATCTCAGCATCTTTCCAACTAAAATGGCACATATAATGAGAAAAGATCATGATGTTACTTTATCTTCAACAAAAGCTCATGAAGTTTTCTGTAACAATTGTGCAATTCCTGTACACTCCTCATTGACCTTTGTGTTTGCTTGGCAGAAGTAGCAGCCCTGACTGAAGTAAAGGTGCTGTTCAAATTAAAGGTAATCGCAATACTTGTGTTTATGGAAAACTTGAGCATCAGCAGAAAGATACAACACCCTTGATAGTAGTTTTCAGGCATGAACTCATGCTAGATGTTATAGACTGCACACATGGTCCCAGTGGAGAAAAGCCTTCCATAAAAAATCAATTCCTTAAGACAGGAAAAAAAAAAAAATCCCTTCATTCCCCAGTCCAGCAGAATGTGAATATCATGTCAGCTTCCTGGACCTGCATGCCAGATATGAACATGTCATAACTGCTCTGTATCCTGCTTGATGTTGCCTGTTAGAAATGAAAGCCTGTCAGGTCCTTATTTGAGCAGGTATGTGTGAGTGTGTGCAGTGTGTGCATGCACACATATGCAAACTTTTGCTGGACACATGCATACATTGAGTTTTTAAGTCCACCAGAAATGTTTCCAGGGCAGAAAGAAAGCAAGCCATTTTCACTAAACACTTGTCTTCATGTGTTTTCATCTTTCTGAATTAGATGAAATTTTGTGAATGTTTCATGGTCAGAATCTCATATCAGTGGTCTTCTTTCCCCCCAGATATGTTAGTAAGATTCCACACAGTTCAGAAAATGATTTTGCAACACTTAAACAGTCTCTTCAGATTATTTTTCCTGTTGACTTCAGTTAAATTTAGATTTTAATTTCCTTTCTAAAAGATGAATTTACCTTTGTCATTGAGGATGAATTTGGGCTTATCAATGCTTCCATACATCAGGGCTCCAGCCCCTTTGAGGAGGCTACAACAAATTCCCTAAATTCAGTGCTTATTAAATAAATGCAATTGCTCCTAACAAAAGGACACTGAAAAACATGAAAGAAAAGAAAATAGGGGCAGCAATGAGGAAAGGACATCCACAAGTCATGGCCAGGTCTCAGGAACTTCCACTGTTACCTGTTGTGGGAAATTAGAAACATGGGATGGCAGCATGTGCTTGCCCCTCTGTAGACACACTTATAAATGTGTGAAAGTGATTTGTTTGAAAGAAGTGCCTGATTAAAGTAGAATATCCCAGGGCTTTTAAAAATAATTTTAGGCTGGGGTTTTCATGGCTCAAGAAAAATAGACAAGTGCACTCTAGATTTTGTGATTCTGGTGGGGTAAATAAAAAAAAAAAATGGAATTACAAAATTTTTGCTTTTTTGAAAAGAGCATTCCATGTACCCATGCATTAGTTGTGTGAAACCTTCATACTGAATTCACAATCTTTTGAACTTAGAAGATGCAACATGCTAGTGCAAAATACATTACTAATCAGTCTGTCCTTGGCATAATTTATGTATCAGTTGTGGATGCTATACCTCACAGGTAACCTCTCAGAAATCATGGCTTTACTAATCTATGTGGATAATTGCAGCCTTTATCTCCTCTGACAGGCATTATGTTGTCAGGCCAGGCAGCAGCTTGCTGATGAACTCAAAAAAGAGCAGTAGTCTCAGACAGCTATAAGACCCAGCCCCACCATGCATTGATAAGTATTATTTAATCGACTGTTAAACACATTTTAAATTCTAGCTACAATTGTGGTTTAAAATTTATTTTACAAATACATTTTTGTTGCTAGTCTTTCAAGTAAAAACTTCAATTTTTGTTTCATCAAGGAAAGAACCAGCACTTCCATCTGGGGTTCCTGGAGAAAGGTGTACCAAGGTGCAAGGAGCACACCCTGTGTACTCTGCCTCCATCAAGGCAGTGAGGCTACATGATCGCCAAAATACTATCAGGAAATGGAGGGGCTGGGGCCTAAGACCTGGTCGAGAGCAAAGGACTGGAGGCAGAATACCTGCAAGTGCTGACTTTTCAGAAGGATTTCCCCCAGGCAATCATCCACCTTACTGGAAGAAAATGGCCAAGAGAAACACTTAAAGTCCAGGCAAGAACTAAAATATCACACCTGGCTCTAATTTTTTCATAAAGAAAAAAATATGCTCTCTGGTCTAATCTAAACACACACATAAATATATCAGTATTGCAGATGATTAAAGTGGGTGTAATCTTAATACAAATGAGAGCTACCATTCTCTGTGCAAAGCCAAACATCCCTGACATGCTGCAATTATGTAAGGTTTACCTCACGGTTGGTGGGGGATGAGGGGGGAGAGCATGTGTAAGAGCTATCCACAAAAAAAATTAAACATTTTGTCTGTGTCAAATTAATCATAGCCCAATACTACAGAATGGAGTATGCCTAACTAGCTATCAGAATAGTACTTGAAAACAAACGTCAGAGAAACAGTACTATATTTCACAATGACAAAGATGGCATGAAGCTCATTTGCTTTAAATAATAAAATGTATTTCTCAATAACACCCTTTTAGCTGCCTGCTGTGCCTATGCAGACTCAGATCAGTGATCATGAACCTATTTTCCCAGGAGGTTACTTTTCAGTAAGTCACTTCTGTGTGAAATGTCACTTGTAAATGAGGAATGGAATCTATTTAGCCATATATTTGATGGGAGATAAATTTCTGGGGGTGTTATTTTGGTGGTTGCTCTCTCTACATAGCTCAGGTAGGAGACAAAGCATGACATATCTCTTATAGACTCAGTGCAATAAAGTGTAAATAATTAAAAGCTTTTTGATATTATCCTGCCTTCTTTTAGAACATGTCTTCAATAATTCAATTTTTTTTCTCTGAAGTGTTTTGTTACATATCTTCAGTAACTTCCATAGCTACTGATTAAACTTGGGATAGCATAATTTACTCTATACATGCATGTTCATTGCTGTGTTACTGTTTGTATGCTGGGGGCATTTTCCTCTCCTGTACTCAAAATTTTCCACATCACATGTGAATCATCACATCTTCTGCCTCTATATGATACAACACCTTCTCAGGTGTTGTATCATATAGGTAACATCTTTCATGGGACCAGACTACCCCAATTATTAACCTCAATGACCTATTAAAAACAAAACTAAACCAAACAAAATCAAAAAACTAAACCACACCAACCACCACCCCATCCCTTGCCCCCCTCCACCCCCCAAATTTTGAAAAGGTTTATTGTTCTTCTTGTAAAATGTTAGTACATTTTAAACTTAGAGATTTTGAGGGAGAGCTTTTCTAGGCTAGAAAACTAATTTCTGGCTAAAAATGTCTCATGTATGGTCTGTAGAAATACATATTTCCTTCATTCATCTCTATGGCTTGATTTCTATGCCTGTTTCTGCTCTTATTTTGGTCACCAAATCTACTGCTTAAACAAATAATAGTGGGCTCAATCCCTGAAAGTTTCATTTGAAACACTTTTATTTTTAGGCTATTTTTACTATATTTTTTATGCCCATTAATTGATTCAGTTTTGTGTTTCTTTGGATAGAAATGTTTTGTTGCTTTAGTGCTTCAGAATGAGTATCTTTTGCTGAAGCTTTCTTAATCTTAAAAGACAGTTTCCAAAAAAAACATGAAGGAACAATACTGAAGAGGGTAATTGTGGAGATAGTAGTTAGGAGGCTCAGAATAAAAATGGTTTCAAAATAAAATCTTGAAACCATTGAAGGAAACTGATTGCTCCTCTCACTTTGTAATTAACACTTCACTAACCTTTGGGAAAAACAGACCCAGAGCAACGCAGGATTCATATTCCAAAGACAGAAATAGAAAACATTAATGATTTTCCTATAATGTCTCATTTACATTTTTGCTGTATTTCATAATATGCACTGGATATTTCTGTTATGGTTTGCCATTGCAATCATTCTGCCATATTATATTTGGTAATAATTTCTAATAATATAAATAGTATATTATATTTATCTACCTAGATCTGTCTGTGTGTTTATATTGATGTGCATGAGTGTGATCCTGCTTGCACAGGTACTTTTACATGTCTAAACACAATTCTGAAGTCTGGCACATGAGATACAAAATAGATGGTTTATTAAGTAAGTACATATTAAGCTAACTGACTAAAAAAATTCTACCAATTCTTACAAACATATGTAGTACATATGTTTCTGACACCTATATTTTCTCCGATTTGTCACAATTGTGCAAACTAATCGACTAAGACAGACAGAAATATCTTTCTTTCACTATCTTTATGGAGCCAAAAGGATTGATATTTCAGTGTTTATCCTGTAAACTGGTATGTTTAATATGTACTTCACTGAATACATACCTATTTATGAGCAGAGCAGGAGGTCCACTCACCTTTGCTAAATTTCTTCCAGACTGACACTTTATGTACTAAACTCAGACTGAAATGCATAATTAGTTTTCAGTAAGATCTCCCTGACTGTGAATTTTAAACCCTTTGGAATGTACACTCTGGTAGTGTTAGCTGATGTGCCTGTTCCAATGGGTATATGTTATTCAGCACACACAGGTATTTCTGTGCAGCTGAACATATTAATGAAATATGCCAGCCTAAACACTACATATATGATTTGCTCAGTGAGGGCATCATTCACGTAGACTTGACTTTCTTTTCTTAACCTGGCATATTTTCTAGGTCTGAGGTGGCTCCTGCTAGATGTCTGAAATGCCTGCTGTTTCTATAAACTAATAATAGTAACATCACTAAGTAAAATGCTTCCTGGCATATATTAGTACAAAAGATTGAGCAAGATAAAGCAGTAATGGTGAAAAGCAGCAATTTTGAAATGGCCTATTTTTTTGCATTTACTGTCTAAAAAATCTGTATTGGTCTTACATAGTGAACCTCAATAAAAAACGTAAGCAACACCCACACCAGATGGAATCAGGTCATTTACCATATTTCTTTAAGCAGCACATGGTAAAGGGAGAGCAGTGATTGATTCTGCTTTATGGGGCCAATTACATTGACTAATAATGTATCACGAGCAAGAAGGATTGCACTCAGTCTTACCTGTTGAACATCCAGAAGAAAACAGGTAATTTTGAAGGAAATGTCAGCAAGAAGAGAGAGAAGGAAAGAAAGCAATTGTGCTAGCAATCCACCTCACTACCCAGAGGACCAAGGTCCTTTGGGGCTACATGGCAGTGTTGGCTTTGAATTGATGCCATTTTGGAAAAGATCACCAGGCTGTGCCATCACTGGTCCAAGTTTCTCTGCACTGTTGATAAATAGACTCATTTTTGGCATCAGGTCTTCAGACTTGGTGAGGAGGGAAAGGGGTATTAACTTCATGGATACAGTTAGCAGTCAGCATGCTTTAGGTATGCTTCAGAAGTAGTCTTCCACATTGAACAGAAATATTTCACAAAAAGTTTCCTCCCAGTGTGATGGGAAAGGGCCCCAGAGGAAGCCTCCCTGTTAAGGTAAGCACCTTGCATACAGCAGCTACCCAAACTCAACACCAGGTATTTCACATTACATGTTTATGCGAAGTTTGTATGAGAATAAAACCTACAGGGTTTATTAGAAATTATTAAATTTATAAATGGGGCTTCTACCATCATATCATAGTGCTAGGAAAGGCCAGGGAGAAATAAAAGGTATAAACACAGCAATAGATGCATTCACTAATTGAATATAAAGACATGAAGCAGAAATGCCTGTCCCAGCATCCAGACAGCACAACCAGTGAGAAGGAAAATAGGAATGTGAAATGCAATTTTGAGTGAAGGGAGCTTGTTTGGAAGCAACTCAGGATGAATGATGTTGGGTTACTCCTGCCTGCCCTCCCTCGAGATATGTCAGCCCCCTGGACTTCCTCCAGCAGGGAGTCACCTTTTATTACCTTGGGTAAATAAGGTGGTGGGAAAGATCCTTCTTGATAAGAATGGAACTGATGATTTTCTGGTTTCATACCTTTTTCTGTAATTGACAGCATAATGTTTGACCCATTTTGATAGAAAATAACATACTTAATATTTTCTTTCATTAGACTCCAGGAAACTGAATGCAGACTGTTCCTCACTCAGAAGGCATCAAACATGTCAAGAGGTGGATGGCTCGTGAAGTGCTGTGCACTCTCTTCAGATTAGGGTGATTTAACAACGCTAAGGGCAGTTGTCTACTAACCTGAAAGGCATCAAACACCAAGACTGTAAGAAAATCTTCAGGTTTGTCAATAACCACAAACTCATCGCTGTTGTCTAACAGAAATAAAACTTTTTTTTACATTGCTAAGGGCCTCTGGGCTTTAAAAGCAAAACCAAGAATTTTGCTTGCACATCATGTAGTTCAGAATGAAAATACAAAAATAGCAACCCCCAAACTAACCAAGAACACACAAACAGCCAAAGATATACTGTTCATTGTACTTATAAAGGATATGTTTGATAAACAGTTTCCACGTGTAGAATCACAAATTACAGTCAAGACTGCAGATGTGGCAAAACAGGCCACTTGCCTTCATTGGGTGCTCCCCAGAGGATCTGGATGTGTACTGTGGTAAGCTGCACTTGTCCTCACCTTCCAGCTGACTTCCAATGTGACCTTGGGCAAGTAACTCGTCTGTGCCTCAGATATCTGGCCATAAAACTGTGCTCTCATTCTACATCTTTGACTGACCTACAGTATACTAGTCAGAATAGATGCTGTTACTTACTCTGTGTTTGTACAACAAGTAGCAAACAGAGACCCTGACCTTGGCTGGAGGTCTCAGGTGACCCACCATGTTGTGAGAAATATCAGGCTATCAGAAACAAAAATAGTGCTAATCTTTCTCTTGTCTCAGCCTCTTCATTAAAGAATTTGAAACAGTATACAAAACAGTTCAACAAGACTTTAGATATGCATGGATGGCATGTTTTTCTCTATGACTTTCTGAATTTATGTCTAACATGGAGAATGGAAGATAGTGGACTTGGCTTCTCCAGCATATGGGGGTATTTGTTACACTCAATTCTTCTGCTTCAACAGCAGATTCATTTTGGCGTGACTCCTCAATTACATGACTTGTCTCAGTTCAAAGAAACGTAAAGCACTAGTACTCTAGGTGCCTGTGCTAAATTTAGAGAGGATATTCAATAATTCAATTCAATAATGTAGTGTCATTTTCTCGTCAAAGGCAGAAAAAAAATCTCCCAATAAAACAGAATGCTGCCAAGCTTGTGTTTGTTAATTCACCTAAAGATGGAGGCAGTGAGTGGCTTCTGGCAGAGACATCAGTGGGACAGCTGGTGGCAATGCAGTTTGCAGCTCCAGAGAAACATGTCCCACCACTACATAAGGAATGCTTACATATCGACGCATATAAATTGCTTAATTTTGGAACTTTTACTAAAGTGGTCACAGCACTGTGTTTCTTAGCATAGGTAGCAAAATACTTTCTCAATTGCAGAGGCTGCAGAGTCCTGCAGACAGCATGTTCCGAGCTAAGTGCTGTTCCCCTTTTCTGTAAGAGATGCCTAATCTCACGAGGCCAGAGTATGCTTTGCTCTCTAGACCTACATTTTCCCCGCACCTCTGAGAGCATGAAACAAACCTTGAGATGCATCCACTCTTGTTTCTTCTACAAATTCTAGCACTTATTTTCCCTAAGGGTAATTTTTTCATTACCTGTAAATTTACTCTTTATTAAGGGTAAATTTTTATTACCAGAAGGAGTTGTTCCTTCAGAGCATCCCTAGGTCAATCTCAAAGTTACAACAGGCCATGCCAGACTCATCAGGGAAGGCAAAGCTTTTAACTTTCCTCTGTATCAAAATAGTGGTACCCTGCCCTGTAGCAGGACCACACAGCAGAAGCAGGGAGAGACACAGGGGTGCTCAGGGACCAGCTTTGCATTAGGAGAAATAAGGATTAACTTTACCCTCATGCCACAGAAGCAGCAAGGAAATGCTGGAAAGGCTGGAAAGCAAAGAACAGCAGGAGGTGGGCCAGATCTCTTCAGTGTAAAAAATAGCTTTGAAAATGTATTGGAAACAGTATAACTGGGTTCACTGCAGTGGGTAGTTGAAATGTCCACGTTGTAGGTTTTGTGACATGCAACCTCAAACATGCAAAGCAGATTAGTTGGAGATGCTGAAGATTTTCACCAGGTATCAGCTGCCAATGGTGTTTACCATGCACTTTCTGCAAAGTCTGCTGATCCTTCTCTCTCTCTGATTTGCAGTAGAGAGTTGAGCTTTGTAGTTATGATGAAAATTCCTCTCCCTTTTGGGATAATGATCAAAACCCCACCCAAATTTAGCAGACACATCCACCCATCCCAAGCAGACCAGCTCTGTGTAGAAAACGTGTTTGCTCTGTTTGTGAATGAAACCAGGCAGAGGCAGGGGAAGACAGGATGAAACCCATTCCTCTCTTCTTGCATGGTGCCCCCCCTCCATTGCTCTGCTGTCCCTGAAGCTGACAGGAGAACTCCACTGGAGCTCCTGCTCCTACTGTGGGCATATCTTGCCTCAAGGAAACCACTTCTCTCTGAGCCAAGCACCCTGCTCTTTAGCACAGCCATCGTTTCATGGGACCCAGTCAGTGTGCAGCCTGCTCTATGCCCATGACCATACCTCTCCACCCAGATGCTCAGCCTCACTTAGCTTTTGCTTCACTGGACTTTGAATATTGCAATGCCGGCTTCCCAGCAACATCTGGATGTGCAGTGTTTGCTACCAGCTGTACTTTATACAGTGTGATGCTGTGGCGAAGAGATTTTAAAACCGCTGAGGTCTGTCCTGGAGGGCAAACTTCACCTTTACAAGTGGCCACTTACAGAGCAAGGTGCCATGTCAAAGAAAAATCAAAGCAGGTTCTTTTTCAGAAAAATTCAGGGGGACAAAAATACAAGGGAAACATGGAAATACTAAAGCAGGTCACTGTGGGTTCAACTCCTGCAGACATAAGACAACAACAGTATCAGGAGGAAACCCCAGGAAAGGCAGTGCAGGCAGCAGGGCTGCAGACAGCCTTGCCAGGGGTCAGAGGCTGCCCCTACCCCTGTCATTTTTCCCCACAAGCATCTGACTCCTTTGGCAGCAAGAGGAGGAAGCAGCCCCAGGCCCAGGTAGGCATCCAGGGAGCCCTGTCTGTTTGCAGCCAGAGGCAAAGGCTCATGCAATTATTGTGTGAAGCTGAAAGGCAGTTATTCTGCTGTCTTTATTTTTTAAGACAAGGAAAGCATGGGTCTACAAGCTGAACACTGCTGTGCCATGTTGACAGCATTTCTTGTCGATGACCTCAGTATTTGCTCATTATGACATCACTGTCAGGAGCAATATAATTCAGGCTGGTGTCCTGTGGAATGCTCCCTGGGTAGATTTACAAGAGAATAAGGGCATGTGCCCTTCTGGACAGCAAGCCACTATGTACTTACCTTTCAAAACAGACTCTGAATAGTAATGAGGGAAGTCTGGAACATTCCCTCTCGTCCATTAAAAGGTCCACTGCTTATCACTTCCATTGCATTTAGAAATGAGGGCTTAAACCCTGAGGCCTTCACAGCATTTTCAGCAGACTTTTGAGGAAGAACATTCTAGTATAGAGGTATTCAAAGAATTTCAGAGCAATGTCCATCTTCTGCAGAATTAAAAGTTCTGTGTTCAACATAACATTTTGCTGTGCAAAAGATATATTGGTTGAAAAAGAAGGCAGAAATGGCTTCATAAAAGTCAATAATTGTTTGTTGGGTTTTTTTTTTTTCTGAAATGAAAGGTTTGGCCTGAACTCTGGATCTCCCTTTAAATCCCAGGAATAGCCTTGTCATCTTAGATAAATCCCATCTCCTCAGAGAAATTTCCATCCTTGTACGAGTGAACATATCATCTAAGAAATGAGAACACCAGAAGCCAGACTGAACTGATCTGTACAGTACAACAAACATATTGCCTGAACACGTGTGCTAGTTAGCAGATCAGCATACATGCTGTTCATAGGAACTGCCCCGCGCTCTTTGTTATCAAGCACTGAACCCAGTTCAGTACTGAACCTGTGTTTCAGACAACATGAGATCACTAATTGGATTTTGATGACATTCAACTGAAAAATCAGGCAGTCTAGGTTCCGAGGAGTGCATCTTGGCCAAGGATGCCATACCAATTTATGCTGGTGCTAAGTTACAGTAATGTCTCCTTCGCTGTGAGCAAAAGGCAGATGCCATAAACTACATGTAGAAGCCAATGAGGAGAGGAGCCTAAATTGTGTCAGGGCATCTCTGATGCAATTATTTGACATCACTCTGCAACAAGAAAGGGCTAGTAATGGAGGCAAAGACCTCTCCAGCCACTACTGCTTAGGGATACATGCCAAGTCGTGACTTGATTACTTCCTTTTCCTGTTTATTGATCCATCCTCAAGATGTCTTTTCTCCACAGTAACCTCCAGCAAAAATGTACAGGCAAGTAAAGCATATAGACAGAGTCCTAGCTGACTATCTCACAGGTGTAGCAAACACATGACTGCCATTCAACTAGATGCCATTCATCCAGATCACTGGATATGATATTAAGGATGAGAAAGGCATGGAATTCCAAAATTTCTGTGATCTTTCATCCTATTTTCAAGCTTCCAAAGACTTACAACACTTTGCCAAGTTACTTACAATCCCCTTCTAAAGTGGGCAAACTTTTTGTGGTTAGGCACAGCATGTGATCTGCAACATGATTTCTTCAAAGAGGACCCAAGACCTATACATTGACTTATTCTATACTGCTGTTGTTATTGCAAAATAAAAAAAAAGATAGCCATCATTCAGGCTATAGTGGCTTCAGAACTGTACAGTTATTATCTACTTATGTAGCTCAATGGAGGAATTTTATTAGGGAGCTCTATCCAGATACATGTTCTGCCTAAAGTGTTGTGTTCAAAAAGAAATTTTGCTTTTACATCTCTGCAGCATGTACTCAGAAGTAATTTGCTACTCAGTATAACTATAAGAAAGTCCATATAAAAATTCAAAGGTGAAATTTCTTGAAAATTATCAGCTAAAGCAGTTGATATATTTTCCTCATGCTGTATTTTTTTGCCATGCTTGTTATACCCCAGCAGTACTGCAGCACTGTTAAAAGACAAGAGCTATAGTCTTCTTGTATTTGTTTTTTATTGAAAGTGGTGGGAGTGGTCTTTGAAATGAAGTGGGGTCTTAGATAAATAAGAATAGTGAAGAATTTCACCATGGGGCTTAGGGGCATGTGACACATTTGCTTTGCATAGGTTCCCAGTGGGAGCTTAGGGAATAGGAGCAAATCTTCCTCCCTGCCTGTTCATTCACACCACAGTGAGGCACAGACAAGGACTCAGTTATCTGATGCTGACCTCAGGCACAAGATAAGTTGTGAGAGATATTTCTGGGCAGGAAAACAGACACGGGTTTAGTCTTGTTGAACAAACACTCTGTTGTTTTGCCAGTGTTGAGTTCAACAGAAAAAAATCCACTTCCCACATGAAGTTGATCTACTATACAAAGGAACAGCTCTGGTTCTCATCATTCCAGCATAGCACAAATCCTGCCACCTGTGATAAAATAAGAAAGAAATTTCACTTCAGTTAATTTCTCTTCTGTCCTGTAAAAGCTAGTTATGAGCCTCCTTCCTATGAAATATGGTTTCATAAGAGGCTTTCATACATTACTTTGATTCTATTTGTAGTTTTTTTGTAAAAGGATAAGGGCAGCAGCACCCTTCTTTCCTGCCTGTATGCTGGCATTATTATCAAACAGGTCATCAACAGGTCACCAACAAGGGGAGTGCTGGCAGGGCAGGCTGAGCTGCTTCTCACTCCTGTTCAGTGGAGGAGGAGGTTTGGAACATGACACACTAATTGGTTCCAGAGCCATCTTTGCTCTTGGGTGAATGGGATGCTAGAACAATGGGACAAGGAGTAATTCCTTCAGTTTCAAACATTTAACAATGCTATAGCTTTCTCCAAGGCAAAAATAAAATCTCATGACCTTTCCCAAACTGCAACTCCAGAAAAAATTTTTATCTAGGTCTTTTTCCAACATTGTATATTCAGTTCCATTTGTCTTTTACCTTTTTACTGCAATTAAATAAACACGACTGTCCTTCAAAACAAAAAAGAAAGGGTTTTTTTTCACTCGATAAATTGATAAGAAACACTATTTCTAGGGGAGAAAACAGCCCAGAGATCTCCTTTCTGTGATCTCTCCACCATGCACCAGTAAAGGTCATCAACACATTGCAGTTCTGTGGTAACGTCCAGCTGTCCTCCCCCAGTAAATCCCACTTCTCTGAAATTCTAGATGTTCACTTCTGGTACTGTGTACAAGATCAGTTGATGTGAAGCCATTCATTCCTCACTATGTGATTGATCATGGCTGGCACAGGACCTGGCTTCCTTTCTCTGCAGAACAGTAAACTTTAGAACAGGTTATTAACTAATCAGTAAGTCTGGAACTGGAAATAGGGAATGTTTGAGCATGAATTTTCAGATGGATGGCACTGATGCTTGGCCTTGTAACATTTCTCAGTTCTGCATACATGGCTATTTATACAGCACCCCAGCCTAATGTGCTTATGGTAATTGCATACAAAGCAGTCAAGCTGAATTGCTGTCCTTAACTTCCAGAACACTTTGAGGATACCATTTTACAGTATTTGAATTAGTAGTCCTGGCTCAGATTTGGCTGATTAAGGGTGGCTTTCATCTTCCTTACCTTACTTGTCATCTGTGGCTTCAGGGTTGAATTACATTTTATTGTTCTGAAGGGAACGAGTGAGCAACCAGGAGAAAAAAGAAAAAAAGCTGAGAGGTCTGTGTCTACAGCCAGCATCAGTGCCCTCCACAGAGACAGGAATCAGACATCCTAACTTGGTTCATTCCCACATCACCCCAGACAGAGTTGTTAAAACATGGCACCTGCTTCTGAGCTGCAGTGGAAAGTTTAAAACTTGCTGAAGTTCAGAAGTGGCAAAGACAAAAGTACATCTGCCCTCTCCATGTGCTGCCCAGCCCTGGCACCTCTGTGTGTCAGTGCAGATGTGGCTGCCACCAATAACTCCCATATATTTCATCCAAGTGGATTCAGTCCTGGCAATCCCCAGGAACAATCCTGACAGCTGACATTCTTCCCTAGCTTTTGCCATTTGTTCTGATGGTGAGACATAAGAGTGCATGAACATCTTCCTTGGGATGCCCAGCAACCTTCAGTGTTACCTGAACATAATGAAAAGTCTATTTTGCAACATGGTACAGTTACTGAGTGGCTGAAAATTATCATGCAAATTTCATTGCTATAGACTTTCAGGGCTATTGCTCTGCTTATTTTAAACTGTGAAAACAGTTTAAAAGATACTACTGTAGCTCTCTGCAAAAGCCCTGCTGCCACTGCTGTCTGTACTTTCATTCATTCCTCATCTACTGTGATTGCCTTATTCATCTGTTTCATGTCAGGCATTTCACACAATTCAGTATCTTTTAAAACAGCTAGAGTTTGCTCTGCAATTATGTGTAATGTTCATTTCTTAATCCAAAATAACTGTAGCCTTCATGGGATCAGATTTCTGCACATTGCTTTCTATTAATATGCAATCTAGCTGTTGCTGATGCAGTCACACTTCTAGGAGAAGCAGAATTTGCAGAATCCACTGATCATCTGTGTGCATGAGACAAGAATCAGGCTGATTAATACACTTTGGGCTGCTGCCCTCTGGGATACAAGGGAGCAAAGCTTTCATGACTGAGAAATTTTCACATGCACTATTCAATCCACAATAAAGGAAACTGCTTTGAAATAGCAGCTCTCACTCTATGGAACTTAGTGTAGCTGAAAGATTTCCTTGAAACCTGTAAGGATTGAGGAGTATAAGAAGAATCAGCCCTAAGAACAGTCAGAGATTAAGCATTGGTAACAGGACTATCTGTTGAATTCTTATAAACTGTTTCCACATAGAAACAAAAGAAAAAATATCAAGATCTGCTCAGACCTGAAAACCTTTTCACACTTCAGACATACACAGCAAATTCTTCAATGTTTTTTGCTTCCCTGCTTACCTCTCTTTGAAGGGAGCAGAGCTCATCGCAGCAGTATGTTTTAAATGTTTTAAGGAGTTTTTTTCCTACAGTGTACAGACATCTCTTGCTGTAGCTATAGCTGCTTGTGACAAGCACACCAATGCTTTTACCGTAGAATGGGGGTACTTCACAGAATCAATGTTCTTGAGCAAAGCAACCCTCCAAAAGCACACTTATGACCTTCATTTTCAAACAGACATTTTGTTCAGGTGTGAGTCCAGCTGGAACTGACTCTATGGTGACTCCAAGTCACCAGGATACTAGTAAAAGGCCAGGCTTGAAAATAAGCTGTTCTTCTATGAACCGGCACATTAAATATAACCTCCTTCCAAACAGAAAAGATCACATTTGCAAATGAGTACCTTTGATTCTGGAACAAGGATAGCAAGGCTTTCTCTTCAGATTTCTAGTAAGTTCAGTACTGCAAAAAAATACACTAATTTATTGCACTTTAAATGCAGTTTTCCAATGCCAGTACCAAGGTGATTGCATGGCAAGGGCACTGGGCAATCTGAAGCAGCCCTATAAATACAGGTTGCACATAAAGTTCATGATGGTCTCATTTGGTGGTGTCACCACAAGCCATAGAAATCCCTGTAGCAGCAAAGACAAGTCTGAAAGCCATGGCTACAGCTATGAGTTCTTTACAAAGCAGAATGAAAGCAGCTGTTTCAAATAAGAGTAAGTACATGTTTAAACTGTGCCAAATGTAAAACAATATGAAAACACAAAGAAACCCCTCCTGGATTGCAGTAATCAAACCCCCGGTGTCACCAGGACTGTAGAGTCAGCAAAATTTCATGACAGTTGGACTAATGCCAACACTCTGTACAAGTCTCACTTCTGAGTTCAGGTGGTTTTCCTCAAATGACTTAACTGAGGTGAGAAGAACAAATATCTGCCAAGCTTGCAGAATTCATGCAGTGTTGTTTGACAAATTTGCTTTCATGCTTCCTTTCATTTGCTCAGATTAGAAGAGGGAAGAAGAGGGGTGACCTGGTGATTCTTGGCCTACCTCCTAGCTGAGCTCTGGGAGCACAGATGCTGTCCTTTTCAAATTGAAGATCTGCTCCTCCTACAGCATGCTGGGTTTGGTGGACTTCCAGTTTCCTGTGGTAGTGATGCACGAAGTAGTTTCCCTATTCCAAATCTCCAGAGGTAGCGAGGAAGAACCAGATCATCTGACAAGCAGAATTACATGATGGGGGAGACCAGTGACTATAAAAAACATTATTTGATTAGAAGGAGAGTCGTGTTTTCAGGAATGAACAAGATGTATCAGGCAGAGCAGAAAAAAATTCCTCAGGAAAGCATTTGAGACACCTTAGACATATTTGACCTATGCCCAAGGAATATTCTGGAACTTTCAGAAAACTGTGTTTCTTGTACTGGCCAAGACACTCAATAAGCAGGTTAGAAAGTCTTGACAAGCTCTTCCATTATATGCTTCAGAAAGACTAAGTTTCTGAAAAAAGAAAAATAAAAAGAAAAAAGAAAGAAGAAAATTAAAACAAAGGAGAAAAGAGAACAATTTAAAGGTATTTCCTCTGTTCTAGGTGAAATAAAAGGACCCCTCAAAATGACAGCCTGAAAATGAAAGTGTTGACTAGAATTTCCTGGCTGGGTCTTGATCATGAAGTGTTCACCAACCTTCTCAGTTCTTCCATGTGAGATATGAGACAACCAAACCACCTTGCCCATGGGAAACCTTACACTGTGCTTTCTACTCACTCAGGTATCTTCAGGAGAGTTCTGTATGCCTTGGCAAAAATACTATCTGAGAGGCACCAAGAAGAGCCATCAGACAGCTACTGGATCTCCTAGATGGTGCCTGGGCTCACCTGCAGAAGAGTCAGAGGGGATTTACTGGCAGCAAGACCTCAACCACACTCAGGTTGCCAGAGGTGCCTTTGGCTGGGAGGGACTTTATTGTGGTACCTGGTTTTCTGGTGAACAGGTCCTACCTTTCCCTGCAAATGTCTGGGAGTCAGACAGTTAAGGAACATGCAGTAAAATCAGCAGGAGATAAGCCTAAACCACATGAAATACAGTCCTTCCTTACCAGTACACCCAACAATTAGTAATTTCTGTAATATGCTGCCACAGGGGTTGGGTATAGATGGCATCAGCATGGTGGGAAATGTTTTAGATGGACAGATAGACTGAAGTTCTACAACAGGATATAGACAGGATGGCTTAAAGATATCTTCACCAACATATCTCCTACCAGAGTCACAGAAGGAGAAGAGGGGGAGGGCTAAGGCTTATACATGTGCCCCATAAACTTCTCCTATCACTGTGGCAGGACACAGATTTCATGGCAGGATCTGCCAACCTGATCCCATCAGGAAATCCTTCCACCCTTCTACGCATCCTCATGTCTCTGTGCAGTAAGGCTTAGCACACCTAGGTCTCAGATGGGCTGCTTGAAGTTTTTTTAATTTTGTTTTAAGAGAATAGCTTCCATGTACCTCACATGCACCCTCTTAATCCTCTTAAGGCACAGTAACATATTAGGCATTGATTTGCAAGCAGAGAATTGAGAAAATGAGAGTGAATCTCTCACCTGAGGACATGCAAGCACTCTGCAGTTTCGCTTAGAATTGAACACTGGTATCATTATTTAAGTGCCCCGTTTTTCAGACAATTTCAACTAAAAGGATATTCTCCAGCTAGGCTGGATGCAGTGTGTAAGGTACACTAGAAAGAGGGGGGATGTGCTGTAAGCTCCAATACCACATGATTGTACTACACACACTGAAAGTGATGTACTCTGACATTCAGGACAATCAGTTGTTCATCCCCAGCCAACAACGTGTTGTTCTAGAGGGAATCCCCGTCAACTTCAGATGCCACATCATAGCACATTTTCTCTAACAAAGAAGTTTTCTGGTGCCTGAGCAGAAAGAGCCCAGAGTTGCTGTAGATATTAATCTTCGAAATGATGTTATCAAGATATTTACAGTGCTGTGTCATGGCAATGATGCATCATTTGTTTCCTCAGAAAATGCAGCCTCTCTCTTGTGCTCACCACAGGGCTCACTGGCTGGGCACACTCAGATGTGACTCAGGACTGTCTGACTCAGCAACTCTCCAGACGGCAGGTCATATGCCAAAGGTCTGTCACTCTGCACTCCTACATGGTAACACAGAAGGAATGCAAGTAATCAACATATGAGCTGTAACACTCAGCTATTAATCGCATGGGTGCATAGAGCTCCCAGGATAAGATATACATTGTGGTTCAACAGAAAATATCTGTTCCACTTTTTGGCTTTTGAATTTGTGATCTTTTGAAATCTGACTTCCCTCACTCACCTTACCCTGCAGTAATTTTTTGGCCTTGTGCTTTAGAAGGATGATGCTGCCTGGCAGGGTGTCAGGAGTCCACTTGCCTAGCTGTGTGAACCTTTATGGCACTGACATTGGACGGATCTTGTCTCGTGGGACCATCAAGTACACATCTGATCCCTCTGAGTGAATATAGCATGCTTACCTTGGTCTTCTAGGAGCAGGCATCATTTTGGGTGTCTCCCTCAAAAATGAGTCACCACTGTCCTATGCAAGATCAGATCTCTGCAATATGAGATGGACAGCTTGAGGCACCCAAACTCACAATCCCTTTGTCAGAGTTTATGGTAGTGCTGGCTCATTTGCCTGCACAGTATCTGCATCAAGAACCAAGAGATGTGGGGAAAAGCTCAACCAGTCCCAGAGATGTTTCCTGTTGAAGGCAGTTTTCAGAAACCTTTGTAATTGCACTGGGCTGGTTTCTTTTGCACAGGTATCACTGATATCTTAAAGTCTTCACCTTCTAACAATTTTCCTTGCTATCTCTTCATTTATTTGTTCAGCATTAACCATTAATTTGTTCAAATACTCATCAGTGTAATTGCACAGCTGAATCTCTGTAGTCTTTTGTTTACCCTGCCTAGATTTATTTCACACAGAAGATTGGCATAAATCCCAAAAGACACAAAACTAATGGTGATGATTCCTTGCCTGTCCAAGTTATAAAGGAAGAAAACCTGGCAAGTAGATGACACTGGGTGAGACTGTTTACAGTAAGTGTGTGCTTCAGTCTCGAGAGTTAATGTAAACCTGTGATAAACACAAACTGAATTTTTTTCTTTTTTGTAACAGTGAGGCTTCAATTGCAATATTCTTTTCAAGGATGGCTATTCTACCCAGCAGTGCAACAACTACACCACTCCTATGGTCCTAAGAGATGAGTGGAATATTTTACCTCCCTTAGCTCAATTCCTTCTGAGAACTATGCTACAAATATTATGTCCTTCCTCACTTGCAATTATTTCCAAAGATAACCTTATCATCACATGTAAGTAGCTATAAGTAAGTCAGTAATCAAAGAGAAAGCATCACAAGGATGCTGTAGATAAAGCTACCTACACATAAGAGACTTACAGACCAAATGGCAAGAAAGATGCAGTGTTGATTATTGATACTATGTAAGAAAAATTGTAACAACCAGATTAAAACTCATCAGAGTGATATGTCATCAAATGCAGAACTATTCTCCACTGAAGCACAAACATTACTACTACAATGATGACAACATATTTCTAGTGATTTTTGAATACCTAATGTCATTCATTCATTATAAGTTAGCAAATAAATGGCTGATAGCCAGCACAAATATCAAAATAACACACCCCAAGGCAAACCCAAAGCTCTGCTGGGCTTTACTGTTGCTAGCAAAGGTGATGACTTTTCATAGTGCAATGGACAAAAGCACAGTGTCTCTCTGTGTTTTCCCGGTCCCCGGGCAGCTCCAGCACCTAGAGCAGTGCCACCTCCCTCCGGGACCCAGGATCACCGCGTGTTTCCGGGCTCGGCTCCGTGCCGCAGTCCAGGCGGGGGTGCCAGCGGATTCTCACCACTGTGAGCGAGAGACACCAGTAAAGAGTGAAGGAACATCCGCCTTTCCCACGCTTGCAGGGCTGAAAGTCCTTTATTGCCGCGGGGAGCTGTGCAGAGGCACCTCGACCCGCTCCCAGCTGGCGCGTGAGGAAACACGGCGTCGGGCACTCCGAGGTGTGGGATTATATCGGGGAGAGAGCGAGGAGAGCAGGGACCCTCCCGCCCAATGGCGGCAGGCACCGTGGCGATGACGTGGGCCATGGCACCCAACAGGGACACGGCCGGGGCAGACCCCGGGCTCTGGGGCGGACAGGGGATGGGAATTCGGAGTGACTCTAACAGCCAGGGACTCGGGGTGAACAGCCGGGGGGGGAACAGACACCACAGGGGCTGCGCAGGGGTGCACAGAACACGCCTAGCTAACAGATCAGAACCCTTAACCTAAACCCCAAACCGTGATGCAACACAAAAGAGAAAATATGTGGGCACTTCCTGCATGTTCCCATCCTTGGCTCTGTTCCTGGTTAACCAGTGGATCCCACCTTAGAAAGGGTAATTGCAAAGCTCATCATCTACTTTTTGAAGATCAGAAGTCTTTCCACTGCCAGCTCCTCCTATTTTCTGCATCCTGTCAGAGCTGTCAAGCCATTGCTGAAGGTGCCCAGATGCTCAGCAGGAATGACAGATGGGGAGCAGACCCAACCCCACCAAGCCCAGGGATGTTGGCTGCTTGGGAGGAGCAGGGGTTGCAGGGGGCAAAGAGGGTTGCTGCAAGAAGCAGCAGCTGGTCCTGGCAGAGTGCTCCTGCCATCAAAACATCTAGGGCACAATGTGAGATCTTAGTAATGACACAGTTATTATCTGTCAGCTCCATGTTACTGTCTTATTTTTTAACATGGAAAAGCAGGCAATGCATTTTTCTGGTTTAAAAGAGAGAATATACTCATCTATTAAAAAACAATTCACCATATTTTTCCCCTTTTATTGACTGCCAACTGTAAGAGACTACATGAAGTCAGCATCCATACCAAGAAAGAGGATAGCAGTCCTACACTGAACTGTGGTTTTTTTTTCCATATGAAAGCAAATACCAACAAGTGATGGCATAAAAACTCACCACTCCCATCAACACAGAGTAGTCACTTCAAATAGTGCTGTGAAAAAATGCAGCACTACCAGAAACAGAAATTAATTTCAGTTGGATAGTTCTTGATGTAAACTATGCAGATCTCGATCTTCAAAGATAAAGTAGAGGGTACATATTTCAGCCACAGATAGGATGTCTTAGCTCTTGCCTGGCTCTTTGGTCACCATTCCACAATTCCCAAGGGGCCACAGTCCACCATCCACTGGCTCTGGTGTGGAGTCATCCTTGGGCTGAAGCTGGATCTCTGGTCCCCCTTGGACCTCCATGGGCTGCAGGGGCACAGCTGCCTCACCATGGTCTGCACCAGGAGCTGCAGGGGAATCTCTGCTCCAGTGCCTGGAACATCTCCTGTGCCCTCCTACTTTACTAACCTCAGTGTCTGCAGAGCTGTTTCTCTCCTCTCACTCCTCTCTCTGCCTGTCACACAAGGTTTTACCCTCCTCAAATACATTATTTTGGAGGATCTACCTCCATCGCTGATGTGCTCTTCTTTGGCCAGCAGCAGGTCCATTTGAGAGTCAGCTTGCACTGGCTCTGTTGGACATGGGAAACACTCCTGGCACCCTCTCACAGAAGCCACCCCTCTTTGCCCTCTCCTACTACCAAATCCTTGCCACACAAACCAAATACACATAAAGAGCAATCGTTTCTCAAAGATGCATGTGACTGTATGAAATACTCTGTAGGAGGTGATCCAGGCAGGACTGCACTACAGTTCTATTTCCTCCTTCAACTGGAACTATTAAAACATTATTTGAAAAATCAAAGGAGTGGTAATTTAAGTATGTCAGGGAGTCAAGATAAGTCAATGAACCATATAATTTTCTGCAAACATGAGCTGAAGGGGATAAAGCTAAAAACAACTGAATTTGTGAAAGCAGACAAAGCAAAACCAACTGAGCGAGGAAGAACTGCCGGAAACATTGAAAATAGGACAGAAGTCTTAGCATCTGATAGCATTCAATTTCAATTAATGTACAGTATTTAATTTCAATTACTATACTAATACAAGTTGTAGGATTTTGGGCATAAAAAGTTAAAGAAAACAAGATATTTTTGCTGAACAGAGATTTTGTAATAAATGTATTTGCATATCTGTAACTCGTGCCTCTGCAGTTCTTCCAGTGTTATTAATAGGTAAGTCACTCCTCCCACTTTGAACACATCTGGCTGTATCTAATCCCACACATTTCCTCAATTGCTAGGAGCTTGGAAGAGTACTTCAAGACCAACCTGAAGACATCTGTCAGCATCTGCAAATAATGAAGAAATATTTCAAACTACAGTTTTGTGAGCAATAGCAGTTATTTTAATCAGGAAAATACTGCAAGATCATAGTCTTGTGGTCACTTAGTTTGGAGTAATTCATCAATACAGTTTCACCAAACTGTCAAAGTAGTGAATATTCAAAATATTATTTACCTTGTGCCTATGTGTGACATATGCAGACAGTGTTTCAGTGCAAACTGAACAGGTAATAGGAAAACAACCATTTCTAAGTCTCATGGCTGTAAATACAGAGATTTACTTGCAGTGTGGGACTATTAAAATAGATTAATAAAGTGCTAATTTTTGTGACTTAAAAAAAACATAGCTAACAAAATCATTATTTGATTTATTATGGATGTAATCCAGGGAATTAATAGAACAGCATGCTATGGACCCAGGCCTAGGTTCTGTCCTTTTAACACCCTTAGAAACCAGGCAAAGGAAAATAACAAATTTGCTTAATAAAGTGGAACTTTGACATGTTCCATTAAATTATTGTTTCAGGAACTTTGGATGGTTAGTTTGGGTACTTATGTAAACCTTCTGTCTACCATTGATCAAAAAATTGACTTTTACTTTTAATTAAATATCTAATTTTCTTTATTTCTGGAAATACAGAATTACGGGAGCTTTATTTCCCTAGTACATTCTAGCCTCCCTACATTGTATTAAGATGAGATGAGAACCAATTCTTGGAGACAGTTTTTGTAAATAAAGCCAGCAATTCTGTTTCAAACTTTTATGTGTCATTCAAATGATAAAAGTAAAGAAGTATTTTTTATCCCGCACTGAAAATATTTTATTAATGAGAAAAAAGTCATTTAAAATATGCATTTAGATTTACTTCTTTGGTTCTGAATGATACCCTGTCACAAGACTAACATGAAATATGATAGTAGTCCTCTAAATTAAATGATTCACTTTTCTAAATTAGATATGCACATAAATAATGATTCTACATTATGGGAACCAAAGAAATTAAAACAATCACTGACAATCAATCCAGTCTCCATACAAGCTACAGGCAGAGACTGCATCTTTTTTCCACTTCTGTTGCAATTCTAAAAGTTATTTTTCATTTATGAATAAATTCTAATAGCAATACATTAAACAGATGCAAAAATGGTGAAGGATGACAAATTATCAAGTGCCATTTCCATTTTCTTTTATTGTCCTAAATTGGTATCTTCCTTAAACATTAAAAAAACCACCCACCATTCAAAGGGAAAACATTTAACTACAACCCTATTAAGCAGAAATAAAAATCCAAAGGTGAAAATTTCCAACTATCTCTGGTCATCCTTTGCCATGGTAGATGATCTGTATTATATGGAACATGTTCCTCATGAGCTCAAGCTTCCTGTTAGATTTTCCTTAATCAAGGTTTCACAGTCATTTCAAATTTGTCACGGTTTGATACTGGCGCGATGCCAGTGCCCCCATGAAAATGTACTTTTCTAAATAATTGCTGTGAGATGTGATCAGGAACAGAGCAGAGCAGGCCCAAGCTTAATAATAAAGGAAAAAAACTTTATTAAACTACTACTACTATAAAAACTACAAACACTAAATCCTGGATGAAGACCTTCCAAAACACCCCTCCTCTTCCCACCTAATTTCCAAAAAAACTCAACAGTGAGACACCAACCGGGATCCTGATCAAGTTGCCACCATTCAGATAATCAATACTCAGTCCATCAAGGGAGACAGGAGTCTCTCCTGTGCCACAGACCCCCCAGGAAACACAATTGCCACCCTTGTGTCTCCATGTCACACATGGCAACCACCTGGAGAAAATCTGCCATGGTGGCACTCTCCTTTCCATGTCACAGTGCTCTCACCACCGTGCATGGACAGACTGCTCATAGGGCTCCTTTAAGGATGCTTTGCCATGGACCAAAAGAGACAACAGTTCAGTTTCTCATTTTGGGACTGCAGTCCCCTCCATTTTCCCCTGGGGCTGAGGGTCCAAGAACAGAGGTCTTCTTCTCCTCTTCTTCTTCCTCGAAGACTGAGGGCTTCTCCCCACCTTCTTCAACTCTCCTCTGTTCTCTCTACTCCTCTGCTGGTAATCACTGAAACAGGTCTCTTGGCTCACCAACGCACCCCCTCTAAGTGCAGCTTCTGTCAGGAGAATTTGTTTCAGTCTATGGCTAACAAGAGAAGTCCAGCCACAAGCCACTCCATCATCTCCTTCCAACTCAACAATTTCCTCTTCCATCATCTCGGATCCCAGATTGTCTCTCTTCTACTTCAAATCAAGGAGGAGTAATATTTTACAAAGCCTTCATTTCCCAGGAAAGGGTTAAAAGCTCAGACTCCCTGGACGGCTGATATCTCTGCCCAGCAGCCGATTCCCAAGGCCAAGGCTGGGCGCCTTCCCCCCCACCCCCGCTCCTTCTCCTCCGCGCCAGCAAAGTTACAGGTGCCGTCCGGACTCTCTGTCTCTTCCCTCGGGGGGAACAAAGACATCTCTGCTTCTCTCCACCCTTCTGTCCACAGGAGCTGGATCGGTTCCTGTCCTTCTACCCCTCGGCTCACCTCAACCAGGCCTCATGGCTTCCCCTCCCCCCACCCAGCCCCATGGCTGGGCAGGGGAGGTCTGCACAGCACCCTGACCGGAACCAAAGAGAGCGAGCTCTTGGGAGTTCCTGCTTTTAACCCCCTGTGTTCTCAGAGGTGTATCCACACCTTCAGTGGTCACTCCAGGTGCCAATATCCAAACTTGACCACTGATTGGTTTGACCCAACTTCCTGAAAGAATTCACTTCCACGTCAAACCACGACAAAATTTCTTTGCTTCTGAAAGGGGATTAGTTTTACAAGACTCTGCATTAGAAATCTTGCATCACTTTCATTCTATGCATTTCAAAAAGTCTTCAGGAGGAGAAATGTATTTTTCTCCTATTTGTTCCATATTTTGTCTTTTGCATAAAAAACAGAGCCATGTGTAAAAACTGACTGTGACTCCAAAATTCTGCATTTGACTAACAGAAAAAGGATTCAAAGGTCAGCCAGCTACAATATATATTGAAATGGATTCAAAACAATGACACTGTCAGAAAAAGTAATAGAATATTGATGTCCCTTCTATTAGTGTATCAAGAAGATAAAGAAGGTGATAAATTATCATCATGTGTCCTTGGAAGAATAAAGTAAGCAAATGCAGAGTCCTCCTTCTAGATCTCTTCTGTTGCTTCTTAGTGCTGATAAAACATTAGTTCTTGGACCAAGCCCCAGGACTAGAGGCAAAACATCAGCACACTGAGAGCAGACAGAGCGGTTTCAGTCCTAAGGCTATTTTAAGGGTACCTCATATAGAAACCATCTGTGGTCTCCACGCATATGCTGGTGGATTGACAGTCTTATGCCTCACTATAAAATGGTGGGGGAGAGCTAAGACCCATTTCTGATTTACCTTTATGACTATCTTCATCATCACAGGTCTGCCAATTTTTTTTACTGACTGTAAGTAAGTGTTTCCCTTTAGTCTTCTAAACTGATTTTATGAGCCTGTAATGCTCTGCCTTGCCACCATCAGTCTTTGCAGGCCAGCTCTCTACTGGGCTGATTCTCATGGCATGATCCTATGACTCAGCAAATGGACACAGATACTGCCCCTAGCCCATATTGCTGGTGGTCAGTGCTGGTCATGAATGTACCCTGCTGATGGCAATGACCCCTAACTTGCTTTCTCCCTAGGGTTGCAGGGCAGATGGGCAGCAGTTAGTGAGAAGGAGAGAGTAATCGAGTGGGAAATCAGGCAAAAGCCTGTAAAAATCTGGGAGAAAAGCTTAGCTGGAAGGCCAACGTTTATTATGACTGCTGTTCTTGCCAGTGAATATAATGCATAGATTTAGGCTAGAATAAATGAACAGAATGCATAAAAAAAAAAACTAAAACAGTCAGGGAAAGCCACAGACAGGAATATATGCTTCATGAGCACTGATTCATCTCATTTATTGATTAAAATATTTCTTCTCCAGAAGGTACACACCTATGCACTGCTTGCTGTTATCAGTTAATGTATCCCAAGACTCTGCTCCTTCAGATAAGCTGGCAGTGCTTTTAAGGAAGAGCTAAGCATCCCACAGCATACTCCAACTGTCACACACAATGAAGGCTGCCCACAGGTATACAAAGATGATAAAACAAGATAGCCCAGTCCCCAGCAGAACCACAGCAAGAAAAAAAAGCAAGATATACACAAAAAGAGGCCAAATACACCAAGCTGCACCAAAATAGCAAGGAAAAAAAAAGGTGATTGTAGACTTAAGCCAAGGTGAAAATAAGATAGTGCTGCCAAATGGCTCAGGGGAAGAAACAAGTTTGGTCAGGTGGGAGAGAGAAGGAGCAGGAAAGCACAGTAAGGAGAGAGCAAAGTAGGAGAGGGATTTTGTGGCACCATAATATATTGCCACTGTTCCAATTCTTGCACAGCAAAAATTTTCCTTATTTTTCTGTTTTCAGCCTTTGAGACAAGTGGGAATCTTAAAAACTCGAGCTTTTGTAAAGATTAAATGTTAAGTCAGTAAATGCACAGCACTAAACCTACTGGAATGGTGGTAGGGTGGTCTCCAAGGCCTTTTCTGTACCTTCCCAAGGGTGAGACAGTATATGGTGCTGAAGAGTATCCCAGTGCTCTTCAGTGCCAGCTTGTTCATTACTGCAGTCACTGTGATGCATCTTTCCTCTGGTCTACAACCAGTACTTATTAGCAATTAATCCTGTAAAAATTGGAAAGGTAGGCAACATGTAATGGACTTAATATTGGTCCCACCATTCCTTGAGATTGCAGACCACTCACTAGTTTATGAAAAGACACAGGTAGAGCACAAAGTAAGAACAAATAAGTGTAAAGAGCTTTAGAAGCAAATGTTAAATCACAAAAGCTATTTGATCTCCAAAACCACAAAGAATTGAAATGTGATCTAAGTGTTACTTTTCTTTAATATATGTTTGCAAATGGAAGATTATGATGCTGTTAATGCAAGTCCATGAAATGTATTGTATTCTTTCTTCTACTATACCAAACATCCAGAAATAATATAATAATTTCCACTTTAAACATAATGAGCCAAATTTTCAAGTCATATCAAAAGGTCATTTTCAAAAATATACGGAACAATTACATGGCTGATTTTTGTTCAGTTATCTTGACAGTGCCTACATAACAGGTAATTTGTCTTCCAGATGGTAATTATGTATCACACAGATACAGAAATGTAACTGATCTTACACAGACTGTTGCTCTTGGGGATTTGGTGCCTTTCTGATAAGTAAAAACAATGGGCACAATGAAAGCCTGCTTCCCTACTCCTTCATTACTATTAAATCCATACACAACTTAAACATTTTAAATATTTTCTGAAATCATGTTTGGCTCTAGCAGTTCCTGCAAGACTATAATAAGAATGCAATCCAGTAGCATTGAGTTCCTCAGGAACTACTAAATTTACTGTCAGGCCAGTCATTCTCATTTATATGTTTCATTCTCATTATTATGTCTGGGGTTTTTTTTCTCTCCTTCAAAGAACTTCTGCAGTTTCTCTTGATACCCATTGATCAGAGTGGTAAAAAGTGCTGCGTATCATTGAGCAACATCTTCTGGTACAGTAACTCCATTAGCCTGCAGCTGCTGCTGCAGATGCGGTATATGCACTTCCACAGCAAACAAGCTTTTTTTAAAAAGCTGTGAGGGTGTGTGGTGACAGCAAGATTCCTGCTCCCTGCCTGGGGTAGGCAATGAGATCTAGATAGCTTCTTTGGCCTCTTTGACTTCTCACCAGGCTTCAAGTGCTACCATCTTCATCCTCTTTCTACACTAGGATGCTACAGGGAGTTTTATGAATCACCTCCTTCTAAGAAACAGAACCTTTCAAGTCATATTAGCAGCCACCAGAAGAGTTTTGGTTTTGACTTGATTACTCCCTTTTTGCCCCAGGGCTCCTGGAGAAGGCTGTTCAGCCAGACCTCCGGCCTGTGAATCTGCACCACCTCCAGCCTGTCATTTCCCAGGATGAGGAAGACTCTCCAGTCTGTGACTGTTTTCTTAGTGCTGATGGCACAGCCCAGATAAAGGGTCCTCACCTCAAACATGCTTGTCTTCAAACAAGCAGAATTGGCCCATTTTCTCAGGGCAATCATGACTCCATGCATCACCCACAAGGCACTGAATTGGTCAGTAAGTCAGTTGCCCTTTTTTCCTCCCAGGCAGCTCATTTACAATTAGTCATTTACAATGCAAAGGGGCAAGATGGGGCAAAGGCTCTCACAACTTCTCTACTGTCTAGGAAGCCCATGCATGCCTGTCCTTCAAGGGGAGGAGGACAAAGACAGTGCCACCATTCCTGGGTAAAGGCAGGTTCCAGAGGACTGGGGACAGACACTGGCACAGCCTTGGTCTGGTCTCACAGCATCTGGCATGGAGCATGCTGCTCAAGCTGAGATAAAGATGAGCCCAGGAATGGGTTCGATTTTGCCCTTTTGGTCAATGAGCATTCAACTCCAGTTATATGAAAGCCTCCTGCAGAATTGACTTGCAGAATTTTAATTTTTACAGAAATTAAATGCATGGATTCAGCAGTGGATTATTAAAGCAAGTGGGAGACACCAACACAAATTTGACAAAACCCACTTCTACACTGGTATTGCAGGAGCTTGGCTGAAATGGATCCTTGCTTCACAGAATTGTCACTGTCTTCTGATACTGAAAGGGAGAAAATAACATATATTTTTGAAATGCATTTTTACTTTGCTACCTAAGGGATATCAAGAGACAGAATGAAATCTGCTGCCCAGCCCCTACAGTACCAGCAATTTGGAGAGCTGACAATTTTCAGGGGCAGAGTAATGCAGAGAAAACAAAGCTTACAAGTTAGTAATCAGTATAGATATGATTGGCAAAATTTGCCAAAAGTCTAAGTGGCCATATTACAAAACAGATCAATTCTGCATTTATGCTGACTGTAGAATGATTCCCCATGGTTTTTGACCACTGAGCCTTGGCTCTTGCTGCTGCAGGCCCAAGTCTTCTAGAGCACCCAGCTATATGGTACCCAAGAGAGAAAGCAGAGGCCTGAAAGGTGGGAGTGGATTTCTTCTCCCAGGTTTAAAAAAAAAAGAGATTTCTTTACTTGGGTGAAAGTCAGATGTGTGAACCAAAGCCTGACAGTGTTGTTCTAAAAACAGGCAGAAGGCTTAAAGAGTCACTTTAATGTGTTTTATGGCCTTTGATTTTTCCTGCATTATCAAATTTTTATAGCACCAGGATTTTGTCAACTGTATGTGATACCAAGACAGGAAGTTCTGCCAAAGATTTTGCTTGAAGGTAGGGGAAGAAAGAAGAGAGTGTTCTTCAATTTAATATCTGTGATGAGCAGTTTATAAAGTCTGAATATTTAAAGCACTTCGCATTGTTCCTGCATAATTCCAGCCTTGCTTTAGAAGCAAAGACATGACTGATCATCTCAGTTGCATTCAAAAATTTCCATTTCTTGACATCAGCTGACATTTTGTGAATTATTTACAGTGGGACACTAAAGCATACATTCCATGTCTCCTAAAAGCTTAACTCTTCAAGGCAAATGTCTAGAATTCCTGTCATTGGAAAATCTCATCCAAAGACAGCATGCAGAAGCCAAACTCACCCTTATAGCCCCTCAAACCTATTGCTGCCATTTTATCATTCTGCAGATTCAGACAATGTAATTAAAGCACACTGAGCCTTTGAAAATTAGTGAAAACCAAAGACTACTTTTTTTTTCTTAAGGCATGAAACTGCCAGGCTCTCAGTGGGAACTTTTGAAAGACGGATACAGGCTCTGCTGTGAACATCCTCACCAGCTGCAAGTCCTCAAAACTGCTGTACTGAGGAAGACAGTCCAGTCCAGCAGATCCCCACAGTCATGCTGCTAAATGATTTTCAGGAAATGATGTTGAGCTCCTCTGGGAGATGTGGGCAGCATTACCATCTGAGGCACTGAAATACATGTGCACAACAACAACAGAAACCCAAATGCAGGCTTAGACATGGCACTGAGTAAGGATATCTATTCAATGGGGTAGGCAGGGGTTAAGGACTAGGACTTTCATTCACAGAATTACAGAAACACAAAATGGTTAAGATTGGAAAGGACCACTGGAGGTCATATAGTACAGCTTCCCTACTCAAGCAGGGTCCTTAGGATTCTGGACTGTATTCAGGTGGAATTGGAGCATCTCCAGGAAAGGAGAATCTGCAGCCTCTCTGCACAATCTGTTCTGGGGCTCAGTCACATGCATAGTAAAGAAGTTCTTCCTCATGTTGAGGTGAGACTTCCTGTGCATCAGTTTCTGCCCTTTGCCTCTCATTCTATTGCTCAGCAATATCAAAGAGGGACTGGCTCCATCCTCTGACACCCTTCCTTCAGGCACTTACATACATTAATAATAAATCCTCACAGTCTTTTCCAGGCTAATCAGGCCCAGCTCCCCAAGACTTTCTTGGTAAGAAAGATGTTCCAGTCTCTTTATACTGAGGAGCCCAGAACTGGACACAGCACTCCAGGTGTGGCCTCAGCAGGGTGAGTACAAGGCTGAGTACAAGGGCAGGATCACCTTCCATGACCTGCTGGCAGTGCTCTTCCTAATGCCCCCCAGGATACCATTGGCCTTCTCGGCCACAGGGACACGCTGCTGGCTCAGGGACGGCTTATTGGCCACCAGACCCCCAGGTCCTTCTCTGCAGAGCTGCTCCCCAGCAGGTCAGCCCCAGGTGCCTGAGGTTGTTCCTCCCCAGGTGCAGGACCCTGCATTTGCCTTTGTTGACTTTCAGATGGTTCTTCTTTGCCCATCTCCCCAACCTGGCGAGGTCCTTCTGAAGGGCTGCACAGCCCTCCAGAGTATTGGCCATTCCTCCCAGCTTTGTGTTCTCAGTGAATTTGCTGAGCAGGCACATTCCACCTTTTACAAGTCAAGGATGAACAAGTTAAACAGTTCTGGGCCCAATATTGAACCTTGGAGGAAGGAAGGACCCCACCAGTGACAGGGCTCCAACTGTGCCACTGATTTTGACCCCCTGGGATCTGTTGTTCAGTCAGTTCTTGATCCACCTCTCTGTCCACTCATCCAGCCCTCATCTCTGAGTTTGTCCATGAGGATATTATGGGAAACATCATTAAAAGACTTTCCAAAGTCCAGGACATCCATCTGCTACTCTACCCTCATCCATTCATGTAGTTGGTTCATCATAGAAGGCAATCAAGTTGGTTAAGCATGACTTCCTTTTGATGAATCCATGCTGACGGCTCCTGGCCGCCTTCTTGTCTTCATGTTCAGAGATGGTCACCAGGATGAGCCATTCCTTCACCTTTCTAGGGATTAAGGTGAGGTTGCCTGGCCAGTAGCTCCTTATGTCCCTCTTCTTCCCATTTTTGAAGACTGGGGTTCCATTTGCTTTCTCAGAGTCCTCAGGCACCACTTATCTTTATGACCTTTCAAAGATAATAGTGAGTGAAATAGCAATGAAGCTTCAGTTCCCTCAGCATTTGTGGATGCACCCCATCAGAGCCACAAGTCCAAACTTGTGGATGTCAAATTTGATGTAGTGGTCTCTAACCCAATTCTTTTCAGCCAAATGTGAGTATTCCTTCTTCCAAGTCTTCTCCATGGTCTCCTGAGTCAGGGTTTCCCTAGGGGATGGGCTTGGCAGTAAAGAATGAAGCAAAGAGGCATTTGGTATCTCAGCCTTCTCTACAACCATGATTGTGAGTGTCCCTGTTCCATTCAGTAGCAGACCCACAATTTCCCTAGCATTTATTTCATTACTGATATATTTGAAGAAGCTCTTCCTCCTGTCCTTAATCAGATTTAATTGCAGCTATGCCTTGGCCTTCCTCACTGCAATTCTGCATATGCTGACTATATCCATGTATTCATCCTTGGTATCCTGTCCCTGCTTCCACCCCATGTCTGTGTTTTCCCTGTTCCTTGTTCAACCATGCAGGTCTTCTGCCCCTTTTTCTCAGTTGCTAGCCCATGGGGATGGATGTACCTTCCTTGAACCTGGAGGAAGGAATCTTCCAATACTGACCAGCTTGTCGGACTGACTTTCCTGCAGGACCACTCCCATGGCATTCTTCCATGAAGTTCCCTGAAGAGGCTGAAATTAGTTCTCCTGAAGTCTAGGGTTGCAATGTGATGTTCTTCATCCTTGCCGGATACTGAACTCCACAATCCACGGTCCCTGCAGCCAAGGCTGCCTCCAGCCTTTCTTTTTAATTAGTATAAGATCCAATAGTACACCTTTCCTTGTTGGATCCCTCACAGCCTCTACAAGAAAGTTAACATCAGGGGTGACCTGAAAGGAACCTCAGGGATTGTTATAACAGCCTTGCTGTGTTTTTCCTTCAACTGACATCAGGGTGGTTGAAGTTGCCCACAAGAATCAGTACTCATGACTGTGAAGCTACTTCCAGATGTCTGCAAAAGAGCTCAGCCACATCCTCCTCCTCATCAGAGGGCCTGTAGCAAACACTCACTGTAGTGTCACCTTTTTTAGTCTGCCCTTTAAACCTAATACATAAAATGTCACCTTGCTCATCATCATCCCCAAGGCAGAGCTCCAGCTGCTTCCCTGCAGTTCTGTTCATCAGGCTACAGGCTAAGCCTGGGGGGAGCTGAGTTCCCCATCCCTTTTCATGGTAACTCCACTGTAGCATTCAATGTGAATATTAGGATGGTGTAGGTGTTCGCACAGCTCCTTGTGTGTCTCACCAGTAAGGATCATAAACACAGACCCAATTGTCTTTGTGCTGCTTTTCTGTAAGAATAAGTGAATATTTTCACAGGAGGAGATTTGTTGTTAATATTTGTGCCTGGAAAAGAGAAAATCGAAGAGGACAATGCCCAAACATGCCTAAGCACAGATTTCCCTATTCAATGCAAGACTCAGGCACATAGAAGATTTAACACAGCACATTTAACTTCTTTATGTCATCCAGAAAATCCATGTGCCACCTGGGAACTGGGCAGTGACCTTTTAGATCTTTGTGGATGTACACAACTCTCCCACTTTCAATACAAGTGAAATCCTAGACTGGATGCCCTTGTTTAAGCACATGCCTTAGAAAAAGCATATTGTGGGAATCATTCTGCATTAAATGTAGATAATTCAAAAATTTCTATGCCCTACAGAAGACATGCTGTCCAGGGCAACAGCAGCAAAGGACAATAGTTACATTGATTTTTTTGGTGATTCAGGAAGGGCTGAGGTTCAGCCTGAGCTGAAACAGTTGCTTTCCCTTGTATTGATGGGCTACTATACCAAAAGAACAGACCCAGTTAGGCAGATTGCAAGTCTTATCCCACTGACGTGAAAGTGAAGGCCATTTAAGAGTATTGTTTATTTGGATAACACTAGTGCTTTGATGAATGCTTGCAGGGATGTAGGAAATCAGTCATGAAGCAGCTATTTGAATCTGTAGGTGACTAAAGTTGCAGGACAGCCCTTTATCCAGATATCCCCTTCCTTTCTTTTCAAAATGCCTGTTTTCCAGTTGATAGCATTTGCTTAAGTCTCAGCTTCTGACTAAGGGGTTTAATGGCTGAAAAAGTGCCTAAGGGTCAGAATATTCCAGCTCAGTTCATCCTTGGATCACTGCATTGAACCAAGACTATAGACAGGAGCCTGACCTCTCCAAAGTATTTTACGCCTTATAGAGAAATGCAAGTATTGTACTTGATGTATTGTTTAAAAAATTAATTGATTTTAAAGAACTCAGAGTCTCTTGGATGAAGCCACTAATGGCACTGAATGTTGTTATTGCCATTCTAAAATTTGCTGAAATAAAATTAATGCTATAAAGAGCAAAACCCTACCTAGCAGTCTAACTAGGGGATTTTTTTTGTGGTTTTTTCTTGTTTGTTTGTTTGTTTTTTTGGTTTTTTTTTTGTACATCCTGTTCAGAAAGCCTACATGAAAAAGTATGAAACTTATACCCTGCTCTGATGAATCAGGCAATGTGTTGAGGATATTCTGTCAACTAAAGGCCACATTGTCCTATATTCATATCCACACAAAAAAGTGTGTGTGTCTATGTGGTTGTTACCTCTCACCTAAACATGCATTAAAGAGCACATGGGTGAAATGAGGTAAATGCTTGTATAGGTTCAGCACAAGTTGAAGACCAAGCTTTCCATGTGCACGTATACAAAAGAAATCTTGTCTTCATCAGTTTCAGAAGCTTTGCTCCATTTATTCTTCTGCAGGAACAGCAGAAAAACACCTTGTGTATAAATATACTATAATACGCAGACATATAAGAAAAAGGGAAATGGCAGTAAAAAATCCCAAGCAATTTGGTCAATAAAGCATTCTGTGGTATCTCTGGCAGTCTTTCAGAGCACTACAGAGCTGGTTTAACTGGTCAGCCACCTGTACAAAACTTCAAAAACATTTTCTGCTATAAACCATATAATCCGTAGGCCAGTTCCTTTCTGATAGAGCACAAGCTGTGACAGTCCCATATTTTATGCTCAGCAAATCTCCTGTGTTCCTGTAGATCAATCCATCTGGTATAAATTAGAGTCTCTGTGAAGAGAAGTATTGGCTTTTGGTGTTTTTTAATCATCAAAAAGGAAAATGTAAATATACTCTTTGTATTTTTTATTCATCACAGAAGAAAGTGTAAATATACTTTCTCTTTGAAAACTGAACATGGAAAAAATATGGCAATGCACCAAAGGAAAAGCACAGCATTAAAAACAAACATGAATGTATTTTTTTTCCTGATGTCAGACACACCATACAACCAGAGGGCGTGTCATATCTTTATTTTCTCTCAACAGCACAACTATATTCTGCATATAAAGTCCTGAAGAGAAATTACTAATAGAGAAACTCCACGAAGTCCCATACTAGCCTACTACAAGGTGTTTTGATCTGCAAAAGGGGCTTTTCCCAACATCACACAGCACAAATTATCAGATGCAGATTTAATGGCCCAAGCCCTAGCTGCTGCTACTCATGAGAGCAGGATTTGAGCTGTGCACACGTTACTGTACATGCTGAAGCACCAGGCAAAACATCACTCCCCTACAGCTGAACTATATAAAGAAGAGGCATATATATAAGGCATATCTTGTGCCTTAGAAAAAAAATAAGCTTTTGCTGACAAATGCAGCCATGATTATTTTTTGTTGCAGGACAGAGATTAGCTCAGTTGTTTAAAGCATGGTGATTGCATCAAGATTGCAGGTTCAATATGGGCTATTCCCTTAAGAGTTGTGGGTCCCTTCCAAATCAGAATATTCTGTGATCCATGATCTATATCAGAGAATTGCTAAATAATGATTTGAAAACAATGTTAAATGACAGTTTTAAACAAACTCTTTATCCTACAGGTTTTCTAGGCCTAGAAATAGAAAATATTACCTGCAGTTTTATTTTACTCATAGCATATTTTCTCAGTCCAGCAGCTCATGAGAAGCACAACATTGATACTGCTGGGGTAAGCTGTAGCACTTGAGACATTCCCAGATATTTCACTGATAAATGCAAACAAGAATCCCCCAATATTATTGATTTTTAAGGCTGGATACAACATCCCTATTACTAATATTTGTGCCATCATCATAAAAATGATTATCATCTCAGACATAATTAATGCTAACAACAAATTGGTAGCATTGCCACAGATTGCTAAAAGGTATAACTGAGGATCCTGTAACTGACACAAGGGGCGGAGGCATTGCTCCCCTAGAATGGCTGCACTAAGAGCTGCCAACACTGCCACAACATTTCACTGAGGGATTAATGCCTTTTTCCCATTCAGGAAATGTAATTGCCTGCTCTCAGAGTCTGTCACCCAAACAAAGAGGCTGTCCGTGCAGAACAGCTCTCAGAATGGCTAGCCTGGGACCTGCGTGTTCCCCAGGGAGCAAGGCTGGCTGAGAACACAGTGAAGCTGGAGTAAACCAAGGGAGTGGGCTCAAGCATTTACCATGCATCCCTTCATGAAACACATGTGGGGGGAAAAAAACCCTCACATGAACATGCAGGTTTCTCAAAATTGTAAAAGGTTGTCCATGCTAGAAAGCCAAATTTATCCTCAGCTGCATCCAAAGCAGTGTGGCCAGCAGGGCCAGGGAGGGGATTCTGCCCCTCTGCTCTGGTAAGACCCCAGCTGCAGTGCTGCATCCAGCCCTGGGGTCCTCAGCATAACAGGTTATGGACCTGTTGGGGAGAGTCTAGAGAAGGGCCATGTGTGGATGTGACAGCCTGGTCAGAGAGCGAGAAAATTAGGTAAGTTTCCCAGAATCGGCTTGTGAGACTTTAGGGAGTTGAAGATAAACAATGATAGCTTATTACTATAAACAACCTGCAGGTGGTGCTTTCCTACTCTCTGTTTTCTTGTTTTTCTCAAAGATTGTTTATAAGAAAGCTGTTCTGTTAATTACCGATCAGGTGAAATGTATTGATTAATTGACCAATCAGGTCTATCTGTATTGGAACAATGTATAAAAGAGGCTCCAAATTAGAGACATTGGGTGCTGTGCAAACTAGCCTCCTGGTGAGTCTGTGTTGTTTCTTACTCAACAGTGACAGCCATGAAGATGATCAGAGGGATGGAGCACCTCTCCTAGGAGGACAGACTGAGAGACTTGGGATTTTTCAGCCTTGAGGAATACAGGTTCTGAGGAGACCTTCTAACAGCCTTCTAGTACCTAAAGAGGGCTACAAGAGAGCTGGAGAGGGACTTTTTACAAGGGTAGGTAGTGACAGAACAAGGTGGATGGCTCAAACTGAAAGAAGAGGAGATTTTGATTGGATATCACTGAAAAAAAAAATTTACTGTGAGAGTGCTGAGACATTGGAACAGGTTGCCCGGAGAAGATGTGGATGGTCCATCCCTTGAAGTGTTCAAGGCCAAGTTGAATGGAGGCTTGAGCAACCTAGTGGAAGATGTCCCTGCCCATGGTGGGGGATTGGAACAAGGTGATCTCTAAGGTCCCTGCCAATCCAACCCTTCCTGTGATTCTCTGCATTTGTTTTTCTGAAGGTTATAAAACCAGATAGGGTCAGCAAGAAATAAAACCAAAGTAAAAATGTACTAAAAATTGTAGAAAGTAATTTTATGTATTAAAAGATATATTTCTGTCTGTATGTCTCATATTTAAGATTTCCTCCCCACTGCTTGTGGTAATTACACACACATATAGCAAGTTGCAGAGCTCAGGGAAAGCTGCATTTCTTCACACTACTCTCTGCTAACTAGGGTTTTGCAGGTTTTTTGTGTCAGTGTCTAACAAACAGTGTTACAATTGCCCAGGATTCTGGTGAGAGCAGCAGAATACTTCTGCAATGTCACTCAGTGTGGCCAGGAATGGTTTTAATTTTACGGATGAACATTTAACTTATGCAGTGCCCTTTAAATCAATGTACTAGGTACATGCATTAATAATTAATATTGAAACGCAATATAAAATGTGACAATGCTGTACATTTAATCCAATATAGTTATTCCAAAGCTGAGTTTGGCCCATTGTATTGACTTTTGCAGATAAAAACAGAAGCACAAATAACCCAGAAGCTGAGAAGAAAAAAAAGAACCAAATATGTTGCTGTGGGGAAAATATATAAAAAAACTGAAAAAATATAAGTGTATGAAAGATTTGATTAAAACCTGAAATACAAAACATTTATTTCAGTGTAAATACAGCATTTGGAAAGTGCTTGTACAATGCAATAGCAGAATTTGCCTTAAACGTATGTGTGTTGAAGAAGAAAGGCAAAAAACAGCTTGTGGTAAGGTGGGGTGAATGTCAGCAATAACCAGGTTCACTGCAGAGAAATACGCCTAGCAGTTTAGAGTCTTTTGTTTTAATAAGCCCTCTGAAGCTGGAATTTTCACAAGTGCTTTCAAATTAGCTCTGCGCGTTCTTTGTTGTATAAGGATAGCCTGTGTGTGCATCTATTACCCACATGATGAATGTCAAAAAAGGCAAAATGCAAATTCAAACTGCAGCCAATTAAAACTGGACTGGAAGACGTGTCAGGGGACTGTGGAGCAGCCGCAGCTCCCTGCTCGTTACTGGGGAACTCGTGGTCTGTGCTTTCAGCTGCAGACTTGCACGCATCCCCCACCCCCAACAAGTCGCAAAGCAAACACAGCATGCACTGAGAGCTTGCCTCGCCAGGCATCACCAGGGACCTGGTTTGCCAAGTGCTGCACTGGGAGAAAGTGCAGACCCCAGCACAGCTGAAATGTGAGATCTTTTCTGGACAAGACAGTCCCAAACAATGAGTGCTCCCCACCTGCTTGAATGCACAGCTCTGCGAGAAAAATAGTGAAAAAGCCTGCTTGTACTGAGACAAAACAAAATCAAGTAGCTTAAACCACCTTAGAGTCAATGTGGTTGTTTTTGTCTTGAACCCTGTAATCCTGTCATTGACCCCCTGCATCACCACTCACCTTCATTTTCAAGCTTAACACTTGCAAGCAGGATCTGTTTTGATACAGTGAATTACTGGGAGACAGAAAGCGTTGCCCTAGTCAAGAAACCAAATAGTCATATCCCTCAGCTATAATACAATTTACTTCCCACAGAGTTAATAATCCTTCCATGTAAAATTATATATACAAACTTCCCATATTGTGTTTCCTTACCTTATCCCCAGGCATCACATAATATTTGCAACCCCAAAGAGATAAAACATTGCAGCTCCTCCAAAATGTTCAGAAGTTAACTCACAAGAGTCACTGTGGTCTTTACACTTTGTTCTGGAGCTCTTCGTGACACTAAATTGTTCACAGACAAACAAGAGTATGATAGCAAGATTGCAGAACAGAGGAATAGCAAACATGAACTAATCACTCTAAGACAACACAGCAAGCAGCAATTTATTTCAAGAATGGTTTAAACGAAAAATCTTCTCTGCTCCAGACATAATACTTGATCTAGACAGTATTTTGAATTTGGATCACAATAGGTGGAAGAAGAAACCTTTAGGGAATAAACAACCCTTTCCCTATGGATATTTCATATCAACATCTTTTCCTCTACACCTATATTTTGCAATGGTCCAAGCTGTGTTGTACAAGTGGCTTTTCTGAGAAAGGAAATTGCATTGGACAAATAGTCAGAAGCATCCAGGGGAAATCCAGGCAGATTTCATGCCCCTGCTTTACGATTCAATGTTCCCAGGAAGCAGGCTACTGGTGCCTTACCTTGTGGCACAGAGGCACTGATGTCTCATGTTCAGCTGTGAAAGTAAAATTTGCATCTCTTTCACTCACAGCAGCCAAGAAGAATTAGGTACAAATTGATAAAGGCATGCTTAACCTCTTACTGGAAGCAAACACATCATTGCTGTTTGCTCATAGCAGCCCCTACCTTCAGAAAAGATCATCACACATTCACATCAATATATCCAGCTACAGCAAAAGTTTCTGTGCCTTTGTAATGCTGGACATTGCTGTTCTACAGGTGGTAGTAGAAAGTAAATAGAGGAGTACTGGGCCAAATAAAGAGGCCAGAAGTAGAAGCTGGAGGTTGCTGAGAAGGGACAGTGAGAAGACAACGAGATCTGCCTTCCTGGAGGCTACCAGTGGGAGCAAGAGGGGTTACTCGTTGCCGCAGAGACATTTCAACAAAAGTGTCGAAAAGTATCGCTTTCTCTATCCTTCATGAAACTTTGACATTTCCCTTGCTCAGGAATAAGCACTGTTTTTTGAGTGTACCATGGTGGTGCCGTGGGTGGTGCTCCAGCACAGGTTTATCCCATCTTTGGCCTGTCCTAACTGAAATGGAAGATCAGAGTGTTCACAATGAGATAAGAGCCAAACTAGAAGAGAACACCCATGTACACCTGCAAAGCCAAGGCTTCAATATACTTAGTACTCGGGGTGGATGCTCCTGGGGTGGAAAAAAGCTATTTTTTATTGTTTGCAATAATAATGTTTCCACTCCAATCTCCACACCTTTCAGGACTGATTTGGCTATAAAACAAAAGACGCTATCTGACCCTGCTCTCTTCCCACAACTTCTCTGCAATTTAAGGACTCTGCTGTGTGGCCTCCAGTCCCTTGCTGGAACCAGCAGCAGCAGGCCTGGGGTAGGGACAGTCTGCCAGGTCTCACCAGGTCCACCATCGTGGCGTGATGCTGGGGCTCTAGAGGAAGGATGAAATTAATGACACGAGGGCCTCTTGACAAGCAGCAGCTATGAAACAAAGTTAGTACATTGCTGTAGAACCATGGAAAGCATTTCATACACTGTCTGTATGAAACCCATATTGCCATTTTCCCAAAGCAAAAGCTCTTTTTATGAATTTTGCAGCTCCATAATGTCACACAAATAATGCATTAATCCTAGGTATGCTGGTTTTGTCTATGGTAGAGTTAATTCTCTTCACAGGGGCTGGTATGAGGCTGTGTTTTGGTCTTTTGTTGAAAACAGCCTGATAATATAAAAATGTTTTTGTTGATGCTGAGCAGTGCTCAGCCTGCTCAGCAGGCTTTTCTGCTTTTTGTACTGACACTCTGGCAGGGAAGCTGGGGGTGCTTGGGAGGTTGGGAAGAGACAGAAACCAGGACAGGTGACCCAAATGGACCAAAGGGATATTCCAGACCATGTGACATCATGCTTAGGGTATAAAGTGGGAAGAAGAAGAAGAAAGGAGAGGACATTTGGAGTGACAGAATTTTATCTTCACAAGTAACCATTATGTTAGATGGGGCCCTGTTCTCCCGGAGATGGCTGAACACCTGCCTGCTCATGGGAAGCACTGAATAAATTCCTTGTTTTTTTCTGCTTGCATGTACAGCTTTTGCTTTATCTATAAAACTGTTTTTATGTCAACCCATGAGTTTTCCAGCTTTCATCCTTCTGATCCTCTCCCCAGGAGGAGAGGATTGGCTGCTGGTGGAGGAATGAGTGGCTGTGTGGGCTTGACTACTGGCTGGGGCTAAACCATGATATTGGGTCAACTACTGGCCAGATACCCTCTTCCATAGGCCTTCGCTGGTGCCCTACCCCAGACCATCAGCCCCTTATCCATTACACTGCATTTTGGACAAGCTTCCAAAAGCAGTGACACAGGCAACATTCCCGCTGCACACAGAGACAGAGGTTTTAACTAACAAGTTTGTTGTGTACAGTTATTGTTTCTATTGATGCTTTCATATATCCTAAGTTAATATATTTTTCTCCTGTCTAGTACAATGACCTGTATTAAGTTTTTTCATGCAAATCAAGCATCTACTTATTTCCCTCTGCATGTGCTGCCTTCAGCAACAGATTGATAATGAGAAAACATAGACAGAGAGAAATCATATGATTAGGCCTTCATCCCAGAGGACATTGTAGTATCTGTCCTGATTTTCTTCCCTTTATTTCTGTCCTTAAGCAAGGATATCTCCTTTCTCAAGGATAAAGAAAAGAGAAAGGAGAAGCAGGGGAAAAGGCTGGCTTCCTGAAATTTGGCCCATTTGAGAGTTTTTATACTTAAGCTATTATTAAAATAATTTTGTCTACTCACATACAAGGCTACAGTCACACATAGCTGCTTGTCTTGGCTACTACATCTAATCAATCTCCCAAACTGTCCTAACATGAGGTCATGGTGTGTGGTATCTCTTGGCTGGACATGCCTGAGCACTCACACTTAGTGAGCATCATGTTTTAAATATGCCCTTGTGTCCATAAAAGGGAAAAAATAGTTTCCTAACATGACAGTGAAGCCTCAGAAGGATATTCTTTATAGGAAGAATTTGAAGGCAGAGGAAAGGTTAATGAAATGTGTGAGGCAACAGAAAGAATTTTCTATTTGTCTCCAGTGCTAGTTGGGTATTTACACTGAAGTGAATAAAGAAAATTAAAAATTAATAAAGCATTAGATACCAGACATTGAATCAGAATTGTGGCACTGGAGCAATGTTGTCTGGATAATGAAACATTACACAAGCTAAAGATCTGATTGCTGTTGGAGTAGAACATGGATTTCATAGGAGACTTCTCTCTGCAGCACTGCTCCTTTTGTTCACAGTTTGCCTAATTCGGCACTTTTGTTAGTGGGAAAACAGTCTCATACCCTCATTGTTGCTATTTTAATGCACGAGCTTGCACTCCTCAGAGGGCTGGGGGATAGACAACACACACCTGTCGCTGCGTAATTAGGCATGGTGACTTCAGCAGGAGTGATGTAACCCTTGCTACTCATGGCTCATGTCTCCAGTAGCATCCAAGGGCAGGTACCAGCCAGGGAATCACACCTGCCCTAAATAATAAGGGATGGGCCAGTCTGTGCCTGGGTACAGGAGCTGCTGCCTCCCCAGTGTGAGTAATACAAGACACCTCTTTTCTGCTGCACATTGCTGGAGTTGTGCCGTGGATCTGTGCAAGTACAGCAGCACCTGCAGATTAGAAACTTATTCAAAAATGTAAAATGAGAGTTTATATTTCCTGGTACTTCTGTGTTCCCAGAGGGCAGGGAAGATACCTAAAAACTAAATACATGGCTCAGTAAGACAGAAGAATTGAGAAATACAAAGCCATGTTTGATGGGAATGTATGTTTGGCACCTCCTACTAAGGTTTTTCACACCAGGAGAAAAAGGAGGAAAAAGAACATGGCCGGGAACACCTTCAGTCTGGAAACACATAAATCATAGAGCTAAGTGGCTCACAAAACCACCTTTCTTTAATGCTGTTGACAAGAAATCAAGGACTTATCTAAAATAATAACTTACAAACAGTTTGTAACAATGGCTGTTCAAAATTGTTTTGCTGTGTTTCATCCAGCTAATGAGCCTAAATCACTGCTTTGGTCATGGCAAGGGTTAGACTCAGATTGCTGTTACAAATTCATCCATTTAATAATTTCAGAAACAGTTTCCCAACACTGTTGCAAATTACTGACATAATTCCTGCATTTCTGCAGTGTGGAGCATAACCTCCATTTTCAGAGCCAAGCAGTGCTGCTCAGAACCAGTAGTCAGAAGCCACAGCAGTTCATCTCAAACCCCACAGCCTGGCTATCACTACCCTCTACCTTGGGGACCGCCACTGGATGAACCAGTGGGACAGCTGGAGAGCAGAAAGATGGTGTTTCCAGTGTCACGTTGTTTGTTGACTGATTTCCTATGCAGGCACCACAAAGATTACCAGATGGTCACGGAGAGGAGAGATAACACACACACACCTGCTCCTCATTGCCAAACAACCCAAAAACCCAGAAGTGCAGATGTTTAGCTCAGGGGACACTTGCCAGACTCACAGATTGGACCTGTAGGGGGTCTTGGGGTCCCAAGACTGAGAAACAGTGAAACACTGCTAATATTCACATGAGCTCAGATTAACAGAGGGCCAAATATAGAGTGGGATCATTCACAACAGAGACCCAAACCTGCTGATAATTCATGGACTCCAATATTTCTGGCAGTAATTTCATTCTCTGTGTTTTATATAAGATGAAATCTTGTGAAAATGGAAACCTTATGATTTTCTGCTTCTTCCCTCCTATGTGTATATAAAGAATGGCATACTTTAAATTGTGAAACCATTTCTTAAGCAGTTTATCTCATAAAACTCATTATGCAGCTTAAGTTTAAAAAAGAGAATATTTTCATTATAGTGACCTTCTTTAGAACTGCTTTGAAAATTACTGAAAAAAGGCATTATCCAGGAGCTATATGTTCCTCCCCAAAGGGAAAGAGCTTCGCAGGATCCAAAACAATAACTGAACTACATTGTGAAAGATAAAAACTATAATTATGGTAAAACATTTAATTTTAAAAAGCCATGAGTTTTGGCAATGTTAAAAGCTTTCATTATGCAGGGCACACACCAGCTTCCCATCAAATGGGATTATAAAAAGCCTTATTTTCTGGAAAGGTTAATTTATGATTGCCCATATCAGAACCTTTTCATGTGTGTCTCAAAGCTGCTTCATTCATTGCTGAATACTGGTTTAGATCAGAAACTCATCCACTATCACCATTTTCAAGCTCCCACTCCAAACAATTGTAATAAAAAGGAATGCAAAACCATTTTAGATTCTGCTTTAAGAGACTGATTTTTGGATATACTTAACATGCTTATATTAACTGAAGCTCATTTTAACTGAAGTAACTTCAGGATCTTCTCTACTAATCAAGTGGTAACCCCTGTTACTGGCAATGCAGTTGTTGCAAGATGCTTGCCTTGGCCATGAGGCAGACATGAGGGAATGTGTGAAAGTATTTGTTGCACATCCATCTTCAGCTTTGCAGGAACTGTGCATCAATAAAATCACATTTTCTTCAGTACTTGAGAATTAAACACTAGCAACCCTACTGGTAAAAATGGCTAATCATCAGATTAGTTAAAAAAAACCCAGAATGCCATTATTAATGTATCTGATCACACAGAAATACTCAAACTGAATATATGGTTCTCTCTATTAAACCTCTGTATAAATACTTCCTTCACAAACATTTCTCAGTGCTTCATTCAATATTTCTACCATACAAAGAACTAATTAATATTCTCACAGATGTAAAATATTTAGAATACTTTTTAACTTCTGCAGAATTTTATTTTTGTACAGGCATAATTATAATGAAATATTTTTGCTTACTTATTTTTCTACATGCTAAACATAGCTGGTTTTGAATTCCAAAAAATAAACCACTCCAAAAGTCCATTTGAAGACATTAGTGCTACAACCAAAATATAAAACTTGTTCATATTTTTCTTGTCCTGAAGTATTTAGAGCTGAGCTTCAATTGGCAAATGAGTAACCCCCTGTCTTGGGTCACTGTCTCCTATTTAGTTAATTTATTTCTTAGGATGGAAACTCTTCTCTGACAAGAAACTGAGTCTTAGAGCAGAGCTAAATAACACATCTGAAATGAAAACTCCTGTTTGAGATTTTGAGGCATTGGACCTCTGCTAATGCATCTGTAATGCTCATAATGGAAAGGTATGAAAAGGACAAGACTTACGGGGTGGGTCAATGTGACTTATGGGTGCTAGGGTCCTGTGGATATGGGCATGCAGTTGAAATGACTCAGAGAGAAGGCTGCCAGGCAGGAGCAGGCAGGACTGTGACCATTGCTGCAGCCAGCTGCCTCCAGCAGGCTCACAAGCTTCCAGAGAGCTTCCCAGAGGTCGGTGCAATTATTTCCCAGGTGCAGCAGTCAGAGAGCAAGGGAAAGCTGGCACCAGAGAGGCTCACTGCATTGCATCACTTTCCTGTTAAACTGCTGTCATACTGCTGGACTGTAAAGGCAAATTTGAAGCAGAGGAGATGGAGTAGTAGTTTGTGTGGAGGTCTTTGGTGAGGTTTAGTAGCTGAGGACATACTTTTGTCCTTTTGACGTTTTACTCTTTTGTATGGAAATAGCTTCAATCTCAAAAAAAAACCTCCAAAAAGAACCCAAAACCAAACTATCCAAACCAAAACCCAAATAGCAGCACCCCAATATCTGAAAAGTATTTTCCAAATAGTTCCTGCCTGCCTAAAACAAATCTCTGAGAAGTAACCTGTATAATTCCACCTTTTGGCATCTCAGGCTTTTTGTATCCCGTACATTTATTCTGATTTACTTACTGCTTGCATCAAGCCAGTATTAGTCTGGTATGCTTAATGTAGAGAACAGAGAGAGTGAGAATCACCTAATGTTAAACATAAGCTCTATTTATGTGTTTTCAAGTGATGAAGTTAATCTGCGTGTACATCTTGAGTGTGACAGTCACTAGTCTGCCACAGCAGTTCAAACCAACCCCTTTAAAGAAGATATTCTACACCTAGAAGGTGCAGAGAAGTGATTCTGCACAGATCTATGAAGATAACAATAATTGCCATAAGGCTTTACAGAAACTTCTCAACCATAAGGTACCATGAAAATGGAGCAGATGATAAAAGACATTCCAGCCTAGCTTCTAGCAAAGCTTGTGAATGGGTTTTTGCTAAGAAATGTGAAAATGCAGAAGATGATGGCAAAGTAACCCAGAAAGTCTGGATTATAATGCTATTCATATTCTTACCCTTGGTGATAAATTAAGTACGTTTTATTCAAGATTTTCACATAGCTGTACTATATATTTTGAACATAAAAAAATTCACATATTGCCTCCATATAGTACTCCTTCTTAGCAGAGGATATACTGGAGTCTCATCTCACGTGTACAGTTATTTAAATAGGCACAGTTTGTCTAAAATGCTGAAAATAACCAAATTTTGCCTATCTGGGTTTTATTATAGAATTAAAAATAAATGATCCCAGGATTTGATAGGATTTTTGATTGCTGCTTTGGAGGTTTTTTTTGAGACTAGAGTGCTACATTATGAATTTTTTTATCTGTAAATAGTGTGCTATAGCTAAAAAGCTTGAATCTTGACAACAGATTATGTTTTGCAGATGATTTTGGAACACAGCATGAGAAACACTATCTATTTAGAGATTAATAGAAAAGTAGAGTGAAATTTACCTCTAGATAATTGTTCAATTTAGTTGATAAACTATGCAGCAAAATACACCATAGATAGTCATAATTTAATCCTAAAGACTGTAACATATTCTGAATTACTTTTATTCATCTGCCAGATGTGTTTCAGAATGATAAAAAATTCATTTTGTCAAATGTGAACATGCCTGAGTACTAAAGCATCCTCTCACAAGACAGTTATGACTTCTTCCTGCTGCTGAAAGGCTAAGCATGTCTATCACCTATTATATTTTACTTCTGAATACCAGGTCAATTGGAAAAATCTGATTTTGCATGCATTAACGTACACAAACCATGCATTCCTTGGAGAAAAAGTTGGGGCCCAAAGGTTGCTTCAGTACATTGATTTGTTCCAGAGTTAACAAAGTATTTGTTTGGGAACATCTTGTCAAGTGGAGACTGGGAAAGTGATTTCACTCTATCATATATCCAATCTCAGGTCTGATTGCATTTTATGAACAGAATTAGCAATTGAAACAGGTTACTCTTGTTTTATTCTATCCCATTTTTTATTTTGTAGAAAAAGATGCTGACCTTCCAATGTCTCATGTTTGCCATGAGGTTTGGTAGCACTTTTTTATATCCATAATATTGTAGGCTGAGAAACACAGTAGTGTTTGTGTATGCATCTTTTAAGACCTTTGCACCATTTGTATCCATCAAAGTTCCATTTTAAATAGTAATATGAAAATCATGATGACTGAACTTTCATTTCTGAAGCGCAGAAATTATACTTCAGTAAAGATGTATTTTAAGACAGGCAGCAAGGAAGAATTAAGAATTCATATTAGAACCAGTGACATGTAAAATATATGCACTTAAAATGACAGACTGTCCTCTTCCCTGTTCCTGTACCATCTTCTGTACTCAACAACCAGGACAGATGTAGTCTGAATTCAATCAGTCCACAGTAGGAAAGTGAAAATTCCTCTCCATTGTGTAGGGATCAGGCTGTGATCACCTTCCTTCCCCAAGAGGCATCAGGCTTTACCCCGTTTCCTTGGCTGGGGCACAAGGCCTTTCCTCCACACAGCAGACTGCAACTGCACAGGCTCCACCAACAGCATGTTCCCTGAGCTGTGGATTCCTCCCATTTCTCCTCTCCTAGTACACCATGCTGCTAGGCTGGAATTGCTGGGATGTTTGCAAACCTTTGTCTCGGAATATTTCATTGTCTGTACAGATCTTCTCTGCATCAGATGGCATGTTCCCATTTTCCCCCAAACCCTGTGGAATAACACCTTGCTTTGAAATAGAAAATGCTGCACCGGTTGTACAGACACTGTACTGGGCAACAACTGGTTTCCAATAACTGGAACTGGTAAAAAATATTGCCCAGTACAGTGTCTGGGCAAAAAATATTGTTTACCTGAAAGAGAGCCCAATAGACTTTTAACTACAATTGTGGATCTGGCTTATGGGCTTTGGAGTGCTCAACTGGCACCTATATTTTTCTCCCATGTGAAGAATCAGTAAAATTGTACCCTCTGCAAACTTTACTCCTTGAGTCTTACCACAATTTTTCCTTTAACTGTGATCTTTCTATAGGCAAAACTGCACATGTCAGAAGCTTGTGAGAGGCGAACACTGCTCTACACATCTTCTAGACTGAACATAAGAGAGGACACTGCTTGTTATTACCAGACAAAATTCATTAATTTGTGAATTTTACAGACAAATTTTCCTATGCAAATTTTATTATTACAGGCTCTTTCCTTCCATTATTTAGGAGATTGTTTCTAATGGGCCAGCAGCAATTCTCACTGCCACAGCAATCACAGCCACAGTCAGTAATGTATTTTCCCAGACTGAATTTTAAAAATGTGCTCCTGAAGGGAATGTCTTTGAATAGCTTAGTTGCCTTATTTACTTGCTCTAAAGTTAAAGCAGAAATCTAGGCCTTCCTTTCCTGCTTTAGATATAGTGTCATTTTGAAAAAGCTGTTCTTTTCCTGGCAGAAGCACACAGTGCATCAATAAATTCTTTTCCTTAGAGGTATGTGTTACACCTAATTGAAATATACTTCTGAAACATGAGGTGGAGGGCCCTCGATGCTGGGGACTTTTCTTCTCTGTTGTTTTTCCCTACAATCCAGGAACAAGTAGATCACTGTGGCTAAATCCAACCACTACAGCCAAGCACAAGCTGTTGTTTTTTGTTTGGTTGGGTTTTTCTTTTGGGTTTTTTGTGGGGTTGGTTTATTTCTTTGTTTGTTTGTTTTGTGGTGTCCCTTGTATTTTGAGCTACACTACTCCCCAGCACTGCAGTGTATGTTCCCACAAAACAGCTACCAGCTCCTGCGTCCCTTGGAAATTGAAAATCAAGCTGTGACTCAGCAAAATGCCAATCAAACTGGAAAATAATATAATATGCAACCCAGAGTAAACTGCAAGTAACTCAAAACCCACAGGACAATAAATGTGGAAGAAAATCACTACTTTTCTATGGAAGAATATTCTTCATTAGAATGGCGTCATTCGTCACTAGCTGTTACAGCAGTTAAAGTAAAAACAGCTACAAACACATCAATATCTCAAATGATACTGTATTATTCTTTCTTCCTATACGCACAACAAGCTTAAAATAGATAACTTTATTAGTGCTTGATTTTTACAATGCCTTGCTCCTGCCAGCCCACGATTTCACTCTCTAAAAGCTTTTTAAAAGGCAGGCTTCATTTGAGCTTGGCTTTGGTCAAACTGACAGTTACTTTGTGAAATTCCCAAGCTGGTGACTTTAGTCCTTTCCTGATTTCAGACAGCTTCTAGGTAAAGAGAGTTTTAACCTTCCCCTTACCTGGCCACCTTAGTGAAGCAGGATGGACCATCAACAAAGAGGACTCGTGCAGGGTGCATGGTTTACCTTTCCTCTTACAGGTTGGTTAAGAAAACTCTGAGCCTATAGTGAACCCTGGAGGGAGCACAGTGGAAATATTTTTGATCGCACTGATTAATTTCTGAGGACCCTAAGGAAGCCAAAAGAGTTTCCACACAAACTTGGAGGTGCGTGGTTAGACCAGCCTATTATTCCCAGCCACAAGCTTCTTCCACTGATTCTTTTCATGAAAAACAGCACAGACCTCACTCCACGCAGCAAAACATGAACTTACTCCTATACACTATCTAATTAGTCTCATTGGAGAGTGAATCTCAAAATGTCATCTCCTGCAAGTCATGATGACCTATATCAGCTAAGAATCTGCCTTCTAAAGGCTCTCAAGAGGACATTAAATGGATTCCAGTATGACATTCTCCATCACAGCTGTGTGTTCAAGGAGAGCTCTAGTGTAAAGGGTGAATGGGGAAGTTAGTGCAAGGCTCCAAACACTAAGTACTTCAATGTCCAAACATCTTCTAGGATACTTCTATTTCAGCAGTACCCAAGTCAGAACTGTGAGACACAGTAATTTCTCACCCATATGCAGAGCAATCTGCAACACTGTGCACACAACCCCTGCTTTTGTTCACTTTCTTTTTAGTTATTATTTTTTCCTTAAAGTTTTGGGTGATGAACTCAAAGATAAGAGAAACACCCTACTCTATCCAGAACTGGCAAAACAAAACCAAGAGCATGAGGAAAGCATTTACAAGATTGTTCCATTATTTTTTGACATAATGTTCCAGAATGGGTCTCATCTCAGACCATTTCCATACTACCCTGGGGTGACACATAGCTTCCACCAGCCTCCATTTTGTACTAGCAGTTGCCATAGCCAGATACCCAAGTCAACAACAATTGCTGAAAGCCACAGCTGGGCTCCTGTCCCTACTGCCCAGCTGAGTCTCTTTGGATAACTGCTCTTCAGAGTTTGCCAGACTGTCAAGTTTTGCTCCTGCCCACATGCAGAACAGCCATGTTCTTTTGGATCATTCTCAGAAACATTGAAAAAGGACTCTGCTGCTGTGGTTTCGTTATAAAGCATACACCTTGTCAGGAGATGGTGCAGGCAATGTTACATTTGCTGTAACATTTCCCATGATTCCATCATTTCAGAAAAACATCACCGGGAGGCTCTCTCTAACTTCTCTAAAGCACAGGCAGCAGGACTGAGCTGTGCCTGCAACTCTCATCCACCCTGAGTAATAGGATGGGGAAAAGGAAAGGAAGCCCTCCCCTTCCTTCCCACCTGGGTCCCCGTCTGCCTCAAGCCCAGTAACACACTCAGCTGCTTCTTGGTGTGCCCACAGCAAAACTGCTATTTTACATCCATGGGAGATGGAACTAAATCAAAGAGCCCAAACACAGCGCTGAATCCCCCAGGACCATGGTGTATACTGGTCTGAGGTCTTTCTTCCATGTGCCACCAAGGCTGAAGACACTCTGCTGCAATCTAATCCTAAAAAAAAAATGGTAATATGCTTCTAAAATCAGCTAATTTCTTCTCCTTGACTAGAGAAATGAAGGCAATTATACAATTTTTAGAAAGAGAGAGCAAAAAGGAACTTTGATACCCCAGGCAGCAATGCTAAAGCAGATGGTAAGATGTGCTGCAGGGAGAGATAACCACAAGGATTATAACAGCAAACCATGAGCCCTGACTATTATCAAATAACTATTGAAGTAGAAGGATCTGTCTGAAATCCAGTGACATACGGACTAAGGCTGAAATTTATGAAAGCAATGCTTTGTTGATGCTTCCACAAGGAACATAGACACACCAACCACCAGAAAAAAACAAGTCTTGGCTGCGTAGATTCAATAGGCTGCATTTAAAAGGATTTTTGGTGTCAGGTTCAAACAACCAGTTTGAAAAATTGGAGACCTATTACCTCAACAGCTTGTGGGAAATTAGCCTGGATAATGTCCACTTATGTTAATACTTGCACAATGCCCTTGTGAAATGCAGAATGTCCACCCAAAACCTTCTGGACACTTGTGTGGGGGATCAGCAGCAGCAGATGCTTTTCTCTTTTGAGCCAAAGGCTCAAAGCATTAGCAGCTAAGCTTTGCCTGGGCTTCATTTAAATAAAAGAGTGATTTTTACTGGAATCTGCATCTATTGATGCAGGTGAAACACTTTACTGAGATGGTGTTGCTGGCTGAGGTATTGCTGCCTCAGTAAGACATGTTCTGTTCTGGTTTGAAAAGCAAAACCAGTGAGAGACTTCAAGTCAGAAATACAATTTATTAGGAAAAGAAAAAAAACAACTAAATGCATGCAATAATACAAAAGGAAAGAAAACAACCGCTGACAGAGTCAGAATACAACCTGACACTTGGGTGGTGGTGGGAGTCCAGACTTGAATGGCCTCAGTCTTCCTAAAGTGGCAGATATGGTTCTGTCAGATCTTGTAGAAGGGTGTAATCTTCCTCTGATGGTGCAGTGGAGAAACCCCAGCTGTTCCCAGTGGGAAGCTGCCTTGGGTCTCAGGGACCCAGATTATATTCAGTCAGGAAATGCTTGTCTCCTCCCTCTGGGCGAAGCATCCCACAATGGGATGATGTAATTTCAACAGTCATGCGGTGACACTGAATGGGCCATTAACAACAGATATCTTCCCAGGGGGAAAGATAAGAAGATAAGAGATAAGGAGGAGGTAGAAAAGGTAAGAAGAAACTGCTCACAGATGGGAAATTAATAACATCTTGCATTTCAACCTGGGACATGTTCGTAGCTAGGAAAAGGTTGGTTTTGCTTGTTTATATAGATTTTTAATGATATTTTTCAAATAAGCCTACCGCAGACATCGCCTGAAAAGGTCTTCATAGAAATGCATTAACCTGAAGAAGTTTTTCTGGTCACTACTTATTAATTTTTCTCCTGGGATGAGCGTGAGAAGAGCAGGCCCACGTATCCACCTCCCTCTGGTGACTATACACCTGAGATAAGAATAACTGTCTTGAGCAAACAGGAGCAGAAAAGGCCATGCACTGCCATATGAGTGAGTTGTACCATTTGTAGGATTTCAGTGCCTGAGTTAAAAAACAGAGCAAGAATGAGAAGACTAATAACAAATTAAATTTATATCACAAATTAAGACTTCACAAAGTATCTGCATTTCCTCATTTGTTCCTTCAGATATTTGTCTTTTCCAAATCATACTTCTAACAAATATTGTCTACCCCAAAAAGTCAGAGGAGACAATGAAACTGTTCAAATGTACCCTGTCATATTCAGCATACAGAATATGCTAATATAGCAATACAGAATACACATGAATTTTCCTTTAACAATGTTCTTTAAGCAAGGCTTTGTAATTAAGTATTTTATCCTCCTGGTGTGTAAGATTGTATTACATTAGCTCAGGTTAGATGTACAATTAAATCATTGGGACAGCCTCTCCAAGCACACTTTTTGGCCTTCTGCTCTATAGGCTTTTCTAACAAGACCCAAGTGTTGTGCTCATTAGGGAGATTTCTAATGGCATTCACCCCAAACCCTTCTAAAGTCCCACTGCTCTATGCTGGTTTTGGATCCCTTTATTCTACATACCTCTATATCCTTTTTCATGTTTGTCATGCTTGCTGGAGCTGAAAGCTACCCTTCCCAGAAACCAGGCATAGATGCATTATTTGATATCCTATGATATGTATATTTTATATTTTCATTAAAAAAACAAAACAAAACAAAACAAAAACCACCCAAAAAACGCATTACAAGCAGCGATTTCAAACCTTGGTGCAATTTTTGGATGTGAGTTTCAAGCAGATTGGCTGCAGGGTATGTGCACAGACACACACACACTTGGATGGAAAAAATCTGGAGTACTGTAAAGACTTGCTATTTCCATCTGAGAAGTGAATATGTTATCAGAGATCAAGACATAAATCTTGGGAAACAGCTAGTGTGGTTCAGACTTACAAACTTAAAGCCAGGAAATCTGGCGTCTGCCCAACAACAATACTGGCTGATTCTCAACAGGAAGGGAAAAGACTCATAAAGATCAAGGAAACTTTGGAAATGTTAATTAAATGTTGAAGTTAAGATTTTAAGTCAATGCACTTGGCCTGACCCCCTGTTTGCATTGCTGCCTCTGCCTAGCAAGAGACAGCCATCTGTCATGCAGCTGCACCGGCTTTCCCAGGCCTCAACACTTCTCCACAGGGAGACAATATTCATCACCCAGTGCCCACCTGAAGTCCCTGATGGGATGGGGGACACAAACACCTTTGCCTCCTTCTTTTCTTACCCGCCTTGTCTTGGGGTGGCTGGGACAGCTGTCCCGCAGCCTGAGGACAAGTCCTGCTCACCCTGCTCAGGTAAGAAACATTAACATGGAGAGAGTTTCCAGGCTCTGGTTATATTCTTGAAGATTTACCATAAACCAAAGGGAAAAGGAATATCAATTCCCAACTATCAGAGACTCCAATATATACATATGGGGAGACCTTATGATATTTCAGTACTTAAAGGGGAGCTGTAAGAAAGATGAACTCAAACTTTTTAGCAGGGTCTGTTGTGACAGGACAAGGGATTGAGATTTTAAAATGAATGAGGTTCAATTTAGATGAAATTTAAGAATTTTTTTACAATGAGGGTGGTAAAACATTGGCACAGGTTGCCCAGTGAGGTGTCCCTAGTCATGGCAGGGGGTTGGACTAAATTATTTTTAAAGATTCACTCCAACCCTAACCCTTCTGTGATTCTATGATTACAAACAAAAATGTATCCTGTGATGACAGCTTTGCTAAGTGCAAATAATGAAATCCAAATGGAAAAGGATCCTAGAAGTCCACTATTGCAATGAGACATTGCAGTGCCACTGAAAGCCCCATTGCAAAAGGATTATCTTGCTCAAACATCACAGATGTTTTGGAGGTGGTACAGGAGCACATTAGCAAGAAGATTGCTCATAGAAGACAATAATAGATGCACAGTTTCTTACTTTCTTGCTCAGCTTGTCAAGGTTGTGTACTTTATCTAAAAACAGATATAATCAAATAGTATATTCACCTGCAATTGTTATTACAGAGCCCACTTACATTTGTTTAGAATAGATAATTGTAATATACCATGCTACATTGTCCTCCATTAAACATATCCACAGTCATTGTCATCACCTCGCAAATACACATACTACTTTATTTAAGAGTTTGACATAGGAGGAATGCATAAAGGAAGAGTGTGCTAGAGACAAAACAGGCTTCACTGTTAAGCCTGTACCTGAGAGGAGTCTGATCAAACATGCTTTCCCATGTTCTGTATTAACTGGCTGACCTTGAATAGTAAGATAGTCTCTGGGAGTTTAGAAATCTTATTGAATAATTAGTCATAATTTATCAATTTACCACATCAATATATCCATTCATTTCATAGATTGGTAGAAAAATCTGGAGGTTTCTAATCCAAATCCCTGCTTGAAACAGAGCTGATACCAAAATTTCATTAGATCTTTCAAGGCCCCACCCAAAAGGTTTTGTATATTTCCAAGGACAGAGACCCCAGAGCATCCCTCAACAGCCTATTTTAGTGTAAAGACAGTCAAAATGAGGAACCCTTTCCTAGTACATGATCAGAATTTCCCTTGGTGCAAATTGTGTCCTTTTATCCTTATATCTTGAAAAAGGCTCTGTAGTCACATCCTCTATAACTCTCATTAGGTACCTGGAAACAGCAGCTAGATCCCCATCTCTAGATCCCCTTTCAGGCTTCTTACTCCCTGGTGAATGCGGTTCACCTCCCAGGAAAGCCAAATTCAGATGCGTTATGCTGCTCCTGGCCCCTTGCAGAGTGCTTACTGAGGTGAGAGGAAACACATTTTCATTCATCTAAACCATCATTTTTAAGCCAACTCATAATTACAGCTGACAATCATGAAGATTGATTTTAAAAATCAACTTTTTTCCTCAATAACCATGATTCCTATTCTGGCCCCACATCAGGAGTGGCAAAATAACCAGAGCACAAAACCAGTTATTTTTGCTGCTTCTAGCACAGCCAAGCCCAGGAAACAGAGTTTCTCTAGGGACAGGACCACCCAGTGAGTCTGCCAGGCCAAGGAGTTGTGGTTACAGATGGAAATAACAGGAGTCTTCCATGGTATGGGGTTTTCAGAACAGCTTGTGCTTTTTCTACGCCAGTACTGATCTAGTCCTCCTTTTGATTGCCTCACAATAGGAAGATGCTGAGAAAAAAACCTGGGCACTTGATTCATAAGCATTTTGGAGAAAGGACTGCCTTCCTTAAACTTCCAGTACACCAAGCAAACTGCCAGATCTTAAACAAGGGATTCATAAATAAGTAACTGTGTTACTATGTGTATAAGAAAATACTACATATATAAATAATCCTCAAACTTGTCTTGCATTTGGAGCCATCAATGGCTCAGCACTCGTCTCAAAAGAAATCCTGTTAATTTTAACATTGAGTTATGAACACAGGCCTCTTCCCTGTTTAACTTAGGACAGATGAGGCATCTCTGCATCAGCTGTTCACACTGCTGCCTGTGTTATAAATGCCAGGGTGATCAGATTTCTCCTGCTTTTTTAGATATTTCCACTGTAATTTCCTAAAATGATAAAAACATTTTAAAATTATGCATTAGTATTACTAATGATAATCCTTCTTAAAAGAAGATAAAAAACTGACTAAACTGCTTTTGAGATAGCTCTGTTCCAAGCCCTTCTGTTTGCATTGTCTGTACTATTTGCTGACCATGCAAGTGGGTGAGAGCATTGAGAATAACTGCATGCAGGGAGCCCTGTCCTGCCCCTACTTGTATGGGGCTGGGCTGGCTTCCTGTACCGACGCACTCCTGGGAGGCATGAGGAATAGCCATATGCCCCTGTTGCACTTACATCAGGGGCTTCCCACTCTCACACCCTGAATAATTACTCATATTATTCTTTGCAAAGGAAATAATTTCTTGGAATGACAATAACATACATCTATGCCTTATTCGGCACATGACAGGAAAAATCAGGCTTCTCAAAATGGGAACTAATTAATCTCATATCCACTGTAGCTCTTTCTTTCACTTGAGCTTTTTTTAAGCACAGATGAGTGCTAAACCATTAGCCTACCATACAACAGTGCAGAACAGACAGCATTGTAGGTAACCACAGTGTGTACTTGTGGCCAAGAAGGCAGTGGTGTCCTGGGGGCCATTAGGAAGAGCATTGCGAGCTGGTCATAGAAAATGATCCTGTCCCCCTCTTCAGCCCTGCTGAGGCCACGCCTAGAGTGCTGTGTCCAGCTCTGGGCTCCTCAGGACAAGAGAGACATGGAGCTCCTGGAGCAAGTGCAGCGAAGGACTACAAAGATGATTAAAAAACACAAGCATTGGTTTTTAGAGAAAGAGCTGAGGGAACTGGGCATGTTCAGCCTCAAGAGATGTTTGAGAGGGGACATCATCCAGGCCTATATCTGAAGGGTGGGAGGCAAGAGGAGGGAGCCAGCCTCTTCTGGGTGGTGCTGAGCAATAGGACAAGAGGCAACAGGCAGAAACTGATGGACAGGAAGTTCCACCTGAACATGAGAAAGAACTTTATTGTGCAAGTGACCAAACGCTGGAACTGATTGCCCAGAGACATTGTGGAGTCTCCATTACTGAGGATACTCCAAAACTGTACGGACACAATCCTGTGTCATGCACCCTGGGAAGCCCTTCTTGAGCAGGGAGGTTGGACCAGATGACCACAGTGATCTGTTTCTACCTGACTTGTTCCTGGGATTCTATGATTCTGTAACCTTTCAAAAATATTTGTTTTCCAACATCACCATCCACTCATGTTTTGTAGTGTAAGCACCCACTTATGTAACAAACAAACATGCTCATGTGTTAGTATTTTTAATTAAGTCATCCAGAGATCTTGAAGAATTAGGCCAAATTCTAAATTCTGGTCTCAAAAACCCATGAAGATACAGGTCCAGTTAGGGTTTTACTTCAGTTTGCACTTGAGATTGGTCTGTATCCTAAGATCTGTTGCAGCTGAAATTTCTACTTTTTCTCTAACTGGCCCTTATTACAGCACTTTGGTCAACATAGGGGCAGGTTGCTTGATGAGGTTGTGAAATACTCACATCCATCTGTGGAAAGGTCTGGAGAAACCCATGGTTGGTATTGAGTGGGGATTTGACCACAGGCCCCTGGTGTTCTCCAACCTGAAGTCTGCTGTGGCTCTCAATATTGCCTTCCGATTTCCCCAGTTCCAGCTTGATTCCCAAGGGAACTTCTGTAGTCTCCTCTGATATGCACTGAAATGAGCATCACTTGCTCTTTTGTGTGGTGTCCCATTGGCATGTGCCCAAACTCTGTAGCAAAGGCAAATCAGCAACTTCTGGAGATGGCAGGGCTCAGTATCCTTGTTGCCAGCTTTTTGGTCAAAACAGACGGTGGTCAGGGTTAAGACAACAAGCAGAACTGTTTGCTTCTGGGTTTTTTTAAATGTGGGAGGAACATTTATTTTAAAAAATAATGCTGTCTTGATGACTGCATTAGACTAGATTTCAAGGAAGAAAAACATCATCTTCAAGCTGTAACAACCCAGGGCCTAAGCTTGCTTCTTGCTTTCATTGTGGTCAGAGCTCAGCCTGGAGCTGAGGGCAGAGACCTCCCCTATCTTCATGCTCTCTGGCTTTGCTTCTCTTTCTTTCCCCTTTATTCAGCTTCAGACACTCACACACATGTTACTGAAACTGTTATGGTTGCCATAATACCCCTTTCCTGCTCAACTACCTCTGCCTTTTACCCTTTCAAGCTCCCCATTAATAACCCTCTCCATCATGACCCTATTGTAGTCTCCATTATCAGAGATACTGCTAAAGGCTGTGCTTTACTCTGCAGAAATTGAGGAGCTCTTCTCACACTCACATGCCACTGTCTCTGGTTATTCATTTTGATCTTCATTTTCCACGGCCTCCACTCCCTTTACAAAGTTACCATGACAAGAAGTGCAGATAGCGTTTAATCTGAAGCTGTGCCACTCAGTCTGTTCCTATAATGGAACTAGGGTCTTGTCAACAGTGATATTCAGGGGAAAAAAACATCCCTTTATTTCCCCTGGACAACTAGAACCTGTAGAACAGATATTCCAGGGAGCTACACACAATGATGCTTAGTTCAGAAAACAGTAATTACGGTCTAGCTGTATGAAATATGCATAATAATTAACTATGACAGCTCTTTATGGACTGAAGAAACTGGGCCATATTACTGTTGCTGTTGAGCAGGACGGGAACAGAAATGACTCCAAGTCAAAAGCAAGAGAATGAATTCTTCTTCTGATTTATTTCAAATGCACCGCTCTATATATAGAGAACATCGTGCAGACTAATTTCATTGGTCTTAGAGTAAAAACATCTCACACCATTGGTGTGCAGTGAAAGATGCAAGGTGGCAGAACCTATCTATAAACAATGTGAACAACATTAGAGATTAGAGAATTGTTTACATTCCTTCCCAACTGTCTCCCAGGCTCTCGCCTGGTTACAAACCCCTCTCTTCTTCTCTCTTGTGGTGTTATATTTTAGTTGAATGGTATGCTCTGTCTCACCCTTCGAAAATGTATGGTTTATTCCAAGTCTGTGATCCTCCCCTGCAGTATCCTGTGTCTGTAATCCCAATCCTCATTGGCCCAATCTGTTCCGCGCCCACTTTGAATCTCCCTGTTCAGTGTGCCGGGGGAACGTGCTAGGTGCTCTCTCTCTCTTAGCCAGCTCACCTGGCTGGTGCTCTCTCAGCCCCTCTCTCCCCCTCCCCTTTCCCCCCTCACTCCCCTTTCCCCCCTCACTCCCCTTTTCCCCCTCTCCCTCAGAAGCCATGCTGCCTCCCAGGGTAGGACCCCCAATAAACCCTCATCTAATGAGCACCCTCAGAAGCCGTGTGCAGTCTCCTTGCCTGCCTGCTGCTACCGGCGAACTCACAGCCTAGGGGGACACCCCCGGGGACACCCCTGGGGGGTTCCCCCCCGAAATGCGCCACTACACTCTCTGACTGAACTGAGAATATCCACATATTACAGTGCTTTTTATTTGTTTTCCTAATCATCAGTCAAGTCCTGGATAAGGTGAAAAATCAGTTTTCTGTTAAACTATTCAGTTTGTTTTCTATTCAGGCTTTATTGAGCAGCCAGCATTAAAATTGCACTCCTTAACTATGCTTTAGATAAGGGCACCAAAAAAAAAAAAAAGATACTCAAATTATTACATTTTGCAAAAGAACTTTAATAACTACAAAAATGTGATGTTACTTAATTTGGTAGCAGCAGAAATACTTGCAACTCCATATTATTCAGTTTACAGTTACATTTCAAAAAATTCAGGGTGCCATTTACATACTAACAGGGTGCCATACTAACAAGGAGACATTCAAAAGTGGCTCAAAAGGGCCAATTATTATATATATTTCAAAATGAAGTATTAGTTTCCATGGGCCTACATGCTGCTGGTGGCCATCTCTTCAGCAACAACCACCTCTAACGTGCAAGCTAGCTACTTGTAAAGTGGCAGCGGTGCTTATCTGGGAGTCTTCCAGCAGTGATGGAAGTGATGCAGTTTCAGTGTGATTCCATACAAGCTAAGCTTAAGGTTCCTTTTGTCTTCTTCACAATTTGTCAGATGCAGAATTAATTCCACATTGTTTTATTACTTGAAGTCCAAGTAAGGCTTCAGAGATGCTGAGTGGGGCAGTGAAAAAACTCTAGAATCATAGAATCATTTACGTTGGAAAATACTTTTAGATCAGCAAATCCAATCATAAAGCCAGCACTGCCAGGTCCACCACTGATTCATTTCCCTAGGTGCCACATCTACATGTCTTTTAAATAATTCCAGCCATAGTGACCATTTCCCAGGCACCTTGTTCCAATGCTTGACAGCCCATTCTGTGTAGAAATTTTTCCAAATATCCAATCTAAACCTTCCCTGGCACAGATTAAGGCCATTTCTTCTAGTTCTTTCACTTGTTACCTGGGAGAGGACACCAGCCCCATGAAGCCTCCTTTCAGGCAGTTGTAGAGAGTGGTAAGGTTCCCCTGAGCCTGCTTTTCTCTAGGCTGAACATCCACAGCTCCCTCAGCCCACCTCCTAGGACTGGTGTTCCAGACCCTTACCCAGCTCCATGGCCTTTCTCTGGTCTTGTTCTAGAACCTCAATGTTTTACTTAGAGTGAGGGGCCCAAAACTGAACACAGGATTTGAGGTGTGGCCTCACCAGCTCTGAGTACAGGGGGACAATCCCTGCCCTGGTCCTGCTGGCCACACTATTGCTGGTACAGGCCAGGGTGCCACTGGCATCCTTTAGCTAGCAATATGTTTTACAGAGAACAATGGATACTAAAGAGGAATAAGTCTTTGGTGCAATGAAGTTGTGTTTGATTTTTGGTGTTTTGATAGCAATCTGAGCAGAGGTATCTCAGTGATAAGCTACCCCATCTCATGGTATCATTTAAGCTAAATGAGAAAGTTGAACATTTCAAAAGTGATAACAATGGGGTACTGCATAGAAATTCTTCAGCATAACCATACCAAGTTATATGGGGCTTTCTGACACCTGGTTTAGTGGAAGATGTCCCTACCTCTGGCAGGGTACTGGAAACAGACTATCTTTAAGGTAATTTTTAACCCAAGCCATTCTGTGGTTCTTTGATAACCAGAGGTCATTAACTATGGGCCCTCATTTTGATTCTCATAAATACAGGCTGGAAAGACATAGATATTTTTCTGCATTGAACACAAATGACCACAAAAGCACAAGTCATCAATTCTGTGTGCATACAGATCACAAAAAGGCCTGAGAAATGCCTTTTTGTTAAGCTATAAACCACAGACCTCTATGTCTATTGACATCCTTTTGAAACCTTAATCAAGGAATATTATCACTGCATTTGCTGCCTTTCTAAATATGGATTATTCTCCTCACTCTGGAAGAGAACTCTTTGGCAAGAAATGTACAAAGTGTGTACTAAGACCACACCACTCTTTTACAAAGACATCATATTTAATCCACAGATATGAAGAAGATTAATTCTGTTCACCATAGCACAGACTTGTAAAGCCACAAGTAATAACCCTTATTTAAGGGGAAAGATCTGATCTAACTGTGCCTTATCCAGGCTCACAGCATACATCTGTTGTTTCTATCATATTGAATATACAGGGTGAGTACTATCATTGTGGTAATAGGTTACTTCAATCTAACCAAAGAACTGTAAATACAACATATATTTATCAAGTACTGGAAAGGTGTCCAGATTAGCTCAGAGCAGTGCAACATTTAAATGGTGTTATTGTTCACACTTAATTTAACACCTGACATTTTAATTGTGCCAGAATTACATCCACAGCCTGCTACTGCCATTCAGTGGAAGTTACTGATATGACACTGGAACAGCACACAGAGCAGGGTGCCAACACTGCCAAATAGGGAGAGATCCAGAGAGAGAGGTCCGTGTCTATTTCAAGGTTTTGAAAAAGTTTTAAAACATACCCAAAAAAACCACCACAGTTTGTGATAAGGTCTATTGCAAACAAAGAGAGTGTCCTACCACCAAGAGGTTTTCTCTCTCCCAAGCTTTCCTTGCCAGAGGGCTGCTCATGACCCTCATTTCTTGAAAGCCAGGAGAGTGCATGTTTCTCTGTTGGTATGGTAGCAAGGCCCCACAATTAACCAAACTTTTTTTATTTAAACTTAATTGGTCTCAAGAAGGTCCTACAGCAATTTAAAAAACCTGTGGCTTTCTTTTTATCTTACCCTCAGTAATGCTGTAGATCAGACACTGCTTATTTCCAAAACACCTCAAATGTCACGGAGAAAAATATTTTTAAAAGTTGGGTTCTCCAGCTTGTAGTAGAAGCCTCACTACATACCACAGTTCTTTCAAAACCCACTTGAAATAAAAGGTTTGCAAATCAAAGCTGCTGCAAAGCACACAAATCTGTGCAAGAAGACTGGGGAAGAGGGTACTTCTGTGACTGGGAAAGGTACCCTTGCAGTTAATCCATATCACAACAAATTATTATTAAATGATTGCCACACTCTTCCTAGGTTTGGCTTCAGCTGGAGCTAATGTTAGTGCACAACTTTGTGTCAGGTTCAAAAATGATTTTGCAAGAGCTGTTGTTTATCAAGACAGTCAAGACAATCACAGAGGACAAAGGTGTTTCCTAATGAGCATGTGCTGTATATCACAGCGAACTGCAAGTAATGATACATTGCTGTGGTGATGAATGCCCCCACTCACTTACTCATTTGAGTAAGTGCCCAGCAAGGCACTGGCCTCATTAGTGGGGGTGTCAGGATGGTGAGAGATGGTCCTTGCCTTGCCTTGCCCTTCTCTCTTTTATAATGATTCTACTATGCTGCCTGTAAATTAATTTCTACTATATTCCGCAAGTACATGGCACTGGCCTTATCAAAAATATAAATCTTAGGCATTGAAATCATTCTAGTTTGAGGTCAATTTGTCCTAGCTTCATATATAAGTTTTTCTACAAGCAGCACCTTTCCTTCAACAGGACAGTAACTTCCTTAGAAGTTCTGTATGTCAGCCTAAAGATTTCCACACGTGTAAGTCCCAGCAAAATAAGCATTTAAAAGTTTACCCTGCACATATAGGTACATGATTAAAATCATGTTTCCACCTGTGCTAAATGTGAGCCTGTGTTCACCTAAGGAGGTCTAGGATAGAGTGTTAGCAGTGTTATTGCTATTTCAGCAGCTCTTTTAAATGGAGTAACAATGCAGAGTTTGAAACAGGTACTGTCCCCTCTTCCCATCCCACTGCTCTCCTCATCAGGCAAAACCATCAGCAAGTAAAAACCACCTTCTGGATGGGCAGTGATGCTTCATGCCTGTCCATTTCAACAACAAGGCATTCTGCTTTGCATTGATCTTGATCTTGTAAAACACATTGTTAGGTGTGCAGCTAACACATGGTTAGCTTTTGCAGAAGGCCAAATCCTTAAATCACTTTGCATGGATAATTGTCCTCCAGGAAAGAGAGAAAGATTGACAAACCATGACCTCACAAGTTAGCATGTATATCACTGCAGCAGTATCATGAACATTTTTACTGACTCCTCAGGCAAAAGAATGAGGGAAGATATACTCTTTTCCAGAAAGTTTGGGATCCGAAGCACCTGACTTTCAGAGCATAAAAGCCTGTGTGCAATTCTGTCTTATATCCACAGGTGTCAGTGAAAGACCAGCACTTCTGACATTTGTGAGGCAAAAAATCACTGAGTTGGCTTGAAATATAGAAGTTTAACATAGCTTAACTACATGACTGTAGGCTCATCACCTGTAAAACATGCAGTTTTAAAAAGACTTCAAGAGACATTTCCTGGAAAGGTCAGAAAAAGCATTCCTAGAATGAAGCAGGGCTGAACAATTCAGCAGAGCAGTTCCTTTCCACACTGATCTAATCCTTTCCTTTGTAGCATAAAACCCCATCTCTTTTCATTTAATTCCACAGGATAGACACCTCCCATTTCCCTATCCCTTAGCTCCTTCCCTATCCCAAATTCCTAGTGTGTTCTCTCTTCATTTCCCTGGACTCTGCAGGTCTAGGCTCACGTACTCTGTCAGCACTGGATAGCTCTGCCTCATTTGTACTGCCCATCCACCCACCTGGTGCCTCCTGCAGCCCTTCAAATTAAGGCTTCCCAAACTGTTGTTGCTACTCTGAGTGCTACTGGAGGAGTGAAGGAGACAGGAAGCCCCTTAGATATGGTTGTTTCACAGTCCCCACACCCAGCCCAGGCTCATGGCATACCTGGCTCTTGCAGTCGGGAAGGCAAAATGGGTCTTAAGGAGAACTGTTGTGGCAAAGAGAGGGAACTGGTCCTAGTAGCTGTCCCCAGGAACATGTGATCAGCTAAACAGCTGCATTTTGCTTGGGGTCTGCCTGTGCAAAGTGCTGTGCTATTTGCATCTTTGTGATCTCTATTCAGGCAGGGCTCCTTCAGGAGATGCAGGATAGGACATCCCCTTGCAAGAACTACCTGGTACCATTTGGGGATAAACACCTCTTACACATGTTACAGTTATAAAGCATCTCTTTGCAGTGAGGGAGAAAAAGGTGCATAATCCTTCCCTAGGAGATCACTGCTCTGTATGTGAGCATACCCCTAGCTCTGTGAGCAAGTATTTCTGACAGGAACACACTGTGGTGTAAAGTCATCCTCCCTTGTCAAAACAGACCTACAGATCAAGCTGGAAGACTGCTACATGGCTTCTCCAGTCATTTCGTGATGCATCTCAGAGTGACCTTGGCTTCAGATGAGAGCAGTGCTGCTACCAGCTGCTGAGGCTGGCACAGTCCCAGCCAAGCCAGGGCAGGAGGAAGCTCCTTGGGCCAGCACATTCAGCTGCAGGATGAGTCTGAGCTGCTTTGACTCTGACAGACCTGTCTGGAAGGGACGACAGTGCAGCTCTTCCAGACAGCCAGGAGCTAGGATTGCAGTGCTTGCCAGTTCGTGGCCCTTCAGAGGTTTTAGCACTGCAGTTCTAGAAAAACTAATAAAAGGCATGTAAGCATCATCACCCATCCTGTGGAAACTCTCACTTCTGTGAGATCTTACTTTCCTTGATTTAACTTTTTAAATTTAACTTTTATGAAAAATGCAGAGAATTTAAGAATTAGGAAAGAAATGAGATGGATGTTACCAGTGAAACTCATGAAAAATTGCAACTGCAATGCTGTTAGCATGTTAATTGAGAAGAATAATTATGTATATGGTAATTTCTGAAGTGTGAAACTTCTACCTTGCAGAAGGGGATAAGGTGCAATGCTTCAGTCATGCAGGTTGCTTAAAGAAATGAGAAAAAAGTCCTATAGAAAAACATGGGAAATTGTTCCCTGAATGAAGGAAATAGCATATTAAGAAAATTTCCTGTTGTGCAATGAATGTGAACATAAATTCTTGATTTAAAAAAATCAATATAATATATAAATGTGTTTATAAATGCAAATATAAATATTATGCCACTGTGAAAAAATAATGTTTAAATCTGAAGCATGGTAAAAGTTTCCCAACAAAAATGACTGTTAATGAGATTTTATGTCAAGTGTAAGCAGATGTAGAAATACATTCTGCTAACTACTGTATCTTTTGAAAACTCTACTTAACTTTCAACTGTTCAAAAATCCTTCTGATTTAATTGGAAGAGCAACCAAACCAATATTACAGTCTGCACAGATTTACATTAATCTGCACTATTTATTGTCAGTGGTTTCATGCCTAATGATTTACAAACAGTTCTGATTACTGAAAAGCTCTTCAGCTGTCATTCTTCATCATAATCTCTAGAGCATCTACACAGAATTCAAGGGAAAATTCATAATTAATGTATTGTATTGTCCCATTGAGCTAATTTGAGGTTTAGTGGGTTTTTTTTTATTTAGAAGAAAAATGTTCCATTAGAACTAGCTCCAACCCTGTTAGTCTTACAGACTACTCCAATCATGTGTTAAGAAAGAGAAACAATTTCCCTATAACTTCTCTCTGAGGTTGTGTCTGAGCCCTGCAGCTCTGGTCCTTCACAATGTCCAAACAGTGGCCACTTATGTGCAGGTGTTGAGCTGAGCCATAATGCAAAAGTCTGAATCACCAAGCTGTGCACAGCCCTTTCTCACCACCTGGCTGAGTTCTTCTAGGATTTCTAGGGTTCTTTGCACTCATTTTGAATATTTGAAGAATAAAACAACATTTTCATCTGAAGTCATACATCACCATGTGGTTATCTGGCAATTTATATGATTCATATGTCTATAGTCAGTCAAGTGTAAGGAAACATCTGGCTTTTTAAGCTGCTCATAAATATCAAAATACAGCTCACACACCACTGCTTGGGCTGGATAGTCAACTTGGTTTGATGTCAGCTGTGCCCCGGGCACGTTCAACACAGTGTTGCAGAGGAGCAATGCTGTGCACCAGAATGGAGGTACCTGTCAGGGCCACGGCTCGAGCAGCCTACATGGCAAGCACTGCCTGACCAATCCAATGGCTTTCCAAGATGGGGTGACAGCACCAGTGGACAAGGGAAAGGCTACAGATGTCATTTATCTGGGCTTCTATAAGGCCTTCAACACAGTCCCTCACAATATTCTTCTCTCTTAAACTGGAGAAAATGTATGATCATGTTGCTCTCACTTATATTCTGCATTTAGTGTGACATCTCTTCTGCTCAAAGGGGGTTTTCCTCAATTCATGTTTTTGCAGTGCCTTATAATATTCTTATGAGGCCAAATTATCAGGTGAGAAATGGCATGAGACAGAAAGGTGTCAGCAGTATGTGGAACTATGGGTTAAGAAAAGAGGATTTCAGGCTAGTGGGGAAGACAAAGAGATTGACATTTACCCATAAGTTTTACTTTTGTGAAGAATATTACAATCTTTTCACATTGTTATTTAAAAGGTGATGACAAGGAAAGTCATATGGAACCTAAAAATATACATTTACTTCCATAAAAATGATGGAACTACTTAATTATCCATTTATTTCACTCAGTACAGAAGATAAAATACTCCCATGATCAAGTTTTTCCAATGTCAGGGCTGAAGGCACAGTCTCTTTCTTTTGCCTTGACCCGGAGCATCAATTTTAATGTCCATCTTGTTAAGAACAAAATCTTAATTCAAATGAGAAGTCTGGGGGCTGGGGAGTGGGGGTGGTGTTACAAAGCTGTATTTTACACACAGATGAGTAATTAGACTGCAGTGGGTATGGTGGTTCTCCTTTACCACTGCAAGATGACTCCCTTTCATCAGGTAAGTTTGCAAACAGAGCACAACAGAGCCTTAACATTAAATTTGTTGCTAGGCGTTCAAGATGTTTTGAGTTATATCAAAGGAAATAGCTTCCACAGTGAGATCACAAGTTGCATGGTCCAAAGTTGTCTTTGTTATTGCACAGCTGGGGGAGAGATCATTGAAGTTACATTACAAGAAAGTAACAATACAAAATTTAACTATTTATCTTTAATCTTGTGTAGGTATGCTTAAGACAGTAAAGATGGATGCAGACCTGGGGAACAGAAGCACTGCCCAATGGCAAAATTTAAATTGTGTATGAACTGACATAATATTAAAAAGCCTAAATTTTAATACACTCATATGCCCTTCCCTCTTTCTTCCTGACTAAGATCTATATGGAAGTCTTCTAGTTTTTGTGCAGACATTCTATGTTTGAGGATACCAAGAAATTTCAAAGACATCTCTCTTTTCTCTTAAAAAAGAGAAAAGAGAAAATGTTTGTTTACATTTGCTGGGCATCATGAGTCTGACGAACAGCAGAGTTAAAATGCTGCTTATCAGAACTCTACACATATTGAGGTGTTTTGTACCTGAGAATTGAAAGGAAAGAGCAAAGTTTCCAACAGCCAAACCTCATAAAATGTACAGGTGTACTTTTTGTGAGAGCTTTTTCTTTGTCATGCTTCATGTAGAACATCTTTGCTGGCCAGTAGAAATGATCCAGGAGTAAATCAGACATTGAGATTAAATGAAGCTTAAAACAAAGCAAATTGCACATGAACAAAATACTGAATGGTATGTACAGACTTCATCAGCTTTGGCAGTTGCATTCTCAAGGCTTAGAGATAAAGGGAAGAAATATTTCCTTTTTCAGTAACCATGAACAGGACCTGTAGAGTTCAGGAGAGTGGATTGCAAGCAAATAGGATGGAGTCAGTTAGAAAAATGAAAAACAGTGAAAAATGTTGAAACTCAACTGGATATATTTTGTCTCTAAAATGTATTTGTCTTCATTAAGCAAATAACACACTGTAAAGGGGGGTTAGTCTGCAAGGTATCCAAAGTGAGTTGCCATATAATAAACTCTTTCTTTTCAGTAATCTCCCTCCAGGAGATGTAAAGCTGCTTTAGTTTCGCTGCTTCCTCCTGCTCTCACTGGGATGAACAGGAACTCTCTACCTAACTTTTTCTCATATTTCCTATGCTCCAGCTCCAGCTCTTACCACGAGTCAGGTAATCATCCTTACCACGAGTCATTAAACTATATTGATACCTGTTTTATAATCAGATCTTAAAATTGGACACTTACATTCTGCTCAACTTGAAATGCTGCATGTTTTAAAGAAGAATGCAGCATCTTTAAAGAAAGAAGTTGGCTTTGCAAAAAGGATTGGGTAAGGGGCAGGAAGAAACTGGGAGAAAATGGTGAGCATGAAAAGCGGGAAAAAAGAGAGAGAATGAGAAGCAGAGAGCAGAACTTCAATCTGAGAAATAAAAAATTCTAATCAGAATATAGGTAGGAACTGTTTCCCCTTTGGGGTATAATCAACAAGTACACAGTTGCCAAAAGGTGAAGTTGTGCCTTTTTTCCTGACCCAGCTGCCCAATTCTAGCTTTTCTTTCACTTGATGGAGGAGCTGAGCAGCTCTAAGTTGAACTGGATGAGTGGAAAAAAAAGGAGAAAAAAAAAAGTTATTTTCTCTGATTCACACTGTGGCCATTTGAATGTAAGTAAGGATCAAATGGGAAGGGAGCAAAAGAGGGGCTGGGAAGGACAAAAGGCAGTGACTGTGAGCTAGGAGATAGGTACATAATCCCTTGGATAGTGGTTTATGCTGACTGAAGGGCTGCAGCATCATTCCAGAAGTTAAAATACATGTGCACCATGTTCAACAGAAGCTGAGAAGTAAATGCACAGGACTGCAATTCTGCTCCATCTTTCAAGGTTAGATTATTGAAGGCTTTGAATGACACACAACCCCAAAAAATCCAGGAGTCGAGTCTGGATAAAGAATCTGTTCTGGCCATATTAGAAAATACAGACTCTTTAAGCAGCTACATTTTTGATGGAGAAATCTCTGAAGCTGTACTTCTAATATATTTTTAATAGCATTCTATGGGTTCAGTGTTTGAAATGTGATGGTAAAGACAACAGATATCTGGAGCATGGGACATCATACTTATGAGACCTAGCATGGTTCAGGTGGACAGAATCATTCGTCAGTGATGGTCATCTGGGAAGAGGAAGCTGGGAAGGTGACTCCAAGTGACTTATCTGGGAAAATGAAGCATTAGCCATCAAGCTAGCAGGAGGTTCCTGCATGTGTGTGGCTAAAGGTTCACATTTTTTCTTTCTCCAGAGAACAATCAATCAGGAGCAGAAGTGAGTTAAATTGCTGACATGATGAGTTGGAGACCAGGTTCACCTTAAACTTTGCATATAAAATACCTCCAAAAAGCCTTTTATGCCTTCTTGTTTTGGAGGCAACATACTGGGAAGGAGTTTGACATGATTTCTCTCAAAGACTACACTATTGTTTAAATTAGAGTATGTTGTATAAGTTCACAAAACAGTAATGTGGTTCAGATGAGTCTCCCCATTGATTCATTCACACCTCCATGATGCAGTCCAGGCTATATTTTAAATATGCACACATCAGCCTGTGCCATCTCTTTGGCCAGAAAGAGGGTCTGCTCTGTCACTCCACACCCATGGAAGGTCTTCAGTAGAGACTCTTATTTCCTGAAGAACCTTCGTGACCACTCTAATGGATGCCTGGTCTAAGGTGGGAAGTGCCCTTCAATCTTCTCTAAGAGGAAGTCCAGTGATCTACAAAGGAAACAGTGTTTGCACATGCATTGTGAGGGGCTGAAGAGGTTCCTGTATCATGTATAGTAGAGGATCTCCAAATAGTGAGAAGCAATGTCAGTACAGTGTTCTGTAGCAGCCTGCAAAGAGAATGAAAGTGCTTCCCAGAGCATGGAATAAGGCAGCTTTTGCAATGGGACTGCCAGCCTCTGCATGCACATGTGGCTCATGCATTTCACATCCTGCAGTGGCTGCAGACATTTCTCCTTGAATCATCAGGGAGATATCAGTCTCCTGCACTCCATTTTCCTGTAAAGCAGCAAACTAAATGTAGGTCTCCTTGCTCCATGCATTACTGAGCAGTGTTGTGTAGGTATTTCCTGCCAGTATAAGCAGTCTGGGTTATGAACTGAACGTTAAAGAGCCTGGGGGTCTGCTGATGTTTCTGGGTCCACTTGTCAGAATGTAGACCTTCATCTCAAATACCCACCTCCTAAGACAATTATTATTCTGGCTTTTTTTTGTTTGCTTTTTTTTTTGTATGTGTGTGTGTGTGTTTAGCTGACCAGTTAGTTCTCTGTCAGTCAGGCCTGTTCATTTGCACAGAATTGTGCAAACTTTGCACAGTGTAAGCTTCATACATGCCACAAGCTGTAGTTCTTGTCCATGTGCTTTTCCAAACAATTCATATTTCTGTTAACTGCTCCTTAGGCCAATGTGCTTAATTCTCTCTTTTTAAATTGTTTTGCATTTTCTTGTGATATCCACCTTCTTCATTTTTTGGCAAATCAGGTATGCTGCTTCTTTACAAACCTGCCTGCTTGAAAGGTAGACTGTTGACATTTACTGGAGTATTGATTAACTCATTTGGTTCAAATCAGAAATGAGTAGACCTCTGCAAGTAAAATTACATATCAAAGCATGCACTGCAGTTATGGAAATAAATACCAATAACTATAATTTCTAACACCAGATTCACTCTGAAAATAATTTTGAAAGTTATTTTAAGATCTCACTACATGAGACCATTTGTCAATTTTGCATAAAACTCAAAGAATTTCTCTAACCTAGAGCTAGACTTTTGTATCTATTCCAGTTAAAATTCTTAAAAGTTACACCTATGATAATTAAACTCTACTGATGTACAATATTTGAGTGTAGTGTTCAGCCAGCCTGCTGGAATGACATCGAATAAGAAGGTCAGTTAGTTTTCAGGAGGTTAAATCTAATGGTGTTAAAATATTTATCTGTATTTGAAAGCCAATAGAAATCCTTGTTTTAATATTAAACAGTCCAGCACAGCCAAACAGCTAGCTCTAAGCTTTTTGTGCTTTGTTAGATCAAGAGCTACCAGCAGCTCCTTCAAGGTTCACTTTTGATCTGCTTTTGATAAAACTGCTGAAACCTTCAAGCCAAGATAAAATACCTGACTTAGCCCCTGCTGTCAAAGGCAAATAGGCATCAGTGCCAACGGGACTGGTCTTCAGTGCTTCCCATACCATAAAACTAAAGACATTTCTTAAAACTTAAAAAAGTGCTCAAGGCAGTCCTTGCCTTTCCTAGAGAAGAACAGCACTGTTCATATGGGCGGTATCCTATGTTCTCATGCTTATCTGAGCCCTACATGGAAGTATCTATACAGGCTATATGTCTTACTTTGACTCCTTATACAAAAACATATTTTAGTCCTAGACCTCAATTTAAAAATCCTTAGGACAACCATCTTCTGGAGAAAAGAAGTATGTCGCAGGAGTAAAAATTAAAAAGAAGAGTGACAATTTTTGAATGGAAAATAATGCTTGTTCACTTTCTCCCTAAGTAAAAATTTTCCCCAGACATTTTACACTGCCATTAAACCATATAATCAGCTAATTACATATAATAGCACTATTATTTAACTGGTAATTTTTTACCAATTTATGATTGGAATTCTGCCAAAATCCTCACACATGAAATGGTAGAATACAAATCTTTCTGTAAAATGAACATTTCAGCTGGCACATCACTACAGTACTGACACATGAACAAAAGGGAGCTTGTCTCATGTACAAAGGATGCTCATTCTTTGGGGTCAAAGTTATCCATATTTGCTAAGCAGTGCTGTAAAATTGTTTCCTACTCAGAAGTCATGCAGATACAACTGTGCTGGAAGCACCACAAACAGTTGGAACAGAGCAGAATGTAGAGGATGGCCCTGCACAGCCTCTAATCTGCTCAGCCAGGCTGTCACTTTCTTTACCAACAGCTCTGATCTTTATGCTTAAGTAAACAGACACCAAAGCCTTCCATTTTGTGGGCTTTGTTATTCTTGTTTGGTTTGGGTTTTCTTTCATTTTAAAATTTCACTGTACACATGATAATTTGTTTAACTCTTAATTCCACAGAAAGAAGCATAATGTCTGATTCAATAGATGTTCATAAGCAATTCATAGCTTTCCCAAGCCTCTGGATATCAGTCAAGACAAGGTATTTTAAAAGATGTAAACATGAGAAAAATAAGCATGCCAGAGCCTGTATTTTCATTGCCAGAGCTTTTCACTATATCTGCTTGCCAAGAGAAAAAGAAGAGCAGTGTCTACTGTATTTTTTTTTCCTGACACATTCTGGTTTTGACATATATAAATTAAAAGGGAAGGCCTCAGATGTCTTGATAATCCATTGTGTTAATTTCAAAGTTTTACAAAAATGTACAATTCTGATAGATACATCAATAAATAACCTGATAGACCACAGATAATTCCATATTCATTAGGGAACTGTCCCATTTATGTGTAATTTTTTCTGACTAGCCAGTTCACATAATCACTTTAAACTATTTAAAATGATAAAGCTTTAAACTATTAAACTTCAAATTATTGTTAGTTATCACAATTGTTATCAAACTTACTGTATGTCATTATTTTAGTAAATAACTAAAACAATAAAATTTGGAAAGAATACCTGGGAAAAAAGAATATCTGAATCACCAAAAATAAAGTTTAAATATTTGTTACAATATCATCTGTTAAACCTCAAAATTTTTGCAGTGATTTTAAAACTTAGTATCTTAATTCTCCTTATTTTAAGTATTTATTGCTGTTTTCTGTCACTGTATCTGGAGTAAACTATTCTCAACCATTTGGGGAAATCTCTCAACAAAAATCCTGCAGTATATTATTTTCAACCCAATTAGTTAATCTCTACTCTTTTTAAGTATTTTTAGAATGAATTATACCCAGTTTCCTTTATGAAATTCAATCATTCATTCTCAAATAGGAGCCACACCTTCTAAAATCGCAATACCTTTGGATACAAAGAGTAGCCCTGTCTGTGTTCATGCATCTTGTTTTGCCTAGGCATCATCACATTCTCAGGTTAGAAACTGATCTGTGAAATACGATTTTGATGTTCATATTGCATTGACTCTCAGTCATTCTTAAACTTTTCTATGCTCTCAAAACTGTCACTAATTCAGGTATGATTTAGAATAGAGACTGCATCTGCAGAGCTTAAAATCATTTTCCATTACCTCAGATACATATTTTTAAGGAATACTGGAATTACTAAAGAAACCCATTGGCAAATCTGCTCTGAATTATTGACAACAACATAAAAAATCCTTTGAGTGAGTTTTTACAATAAATCATGTCAGCTAAGGGTGCTAGAAAGTCACAGAAGAAAAAATCAAAACTGGTGTAAATTCAGAGTTTTATTAAAAATAATTCATTTCAGACCAGAGTAAAACATATAATCTTCAAATTTCTGGTAAAATATCGCTTTTTAGTAGCAAATGTGACCTCTAATATGGCATTCTCTTATATCATACATGTACTGTGATATGATATGCAGCTGGCACTAACACACTCCAAGTATTTGCATTAAAAGGTCTATTTTTTAATTTTCTGATTATCAAATTTTCCATTTTATTAGTAGTTAAAAAATAAGTTTGTGTTTCACAACTCTCATAAAAATGTGTATAATATCACAAATTTCTTTTTGAGTAGCAGCATAATTCTAGAAATTGGTTTGTTGAAGCCTTACATGTTTCAACAGGATACAAGATAAGCAGTGACCTTTCTAAGTGAAACACAAATTGCCAAACTATCACAATCATAAAATCATCCAGTGGAACACCCCTTAAGTTCATCTTCAATCAGACTTCCTAAGAACTGCTTTTTCTCCATATGGACTGCTACCTTTTGACCTTGATCTGCAGCCAATTCTGCTCAGTAACCTTTACACCATGTTAGTTATTCCCTTTTCCCACCTGATCTCATTAGAAACAACTTTCTTCCTGTTTTGTAAGAGAAATAGGAAATCTGCTCATCCAGTCTGATGCAATCCAAGATACTCACTGCCAATAAAACAATCAAGCTGCAAAATGTTAGGGAAATTGGAAAAGGCCAAGAATAACATTACAGAAAATCTGAGGTGATGGAAAATAAGAAAAATACTGCAACCCTGATAATTAAACAGCATTATGGTGCTATTGTCACCTTTTTTTTTTACCCTTTCCTTTATATATCCGCTGGGTGAGATACAGATGCTGTTTTCAAGGATAATATACCCATAGTCTGTTGCCATAGATGAAAATGACCTCTTGGAGAAATCACTGAACTTCTGCAGCCTACAAAAAAACCCTGCAAATCTCCAAATGCAAAACAAGAGGTAGATATATATCTTCCCCATAAAAGGGGCTCCTATATATGTTGTCTTCTTTCACAGCGTTGCAAGGACTAACCCCTCGTTGTCTGTGACCCCCATCCTCAGCTGCTGGGCAGTGCTGAGCTAGCTGTTCTCTGGTCAGAGCACCTTGCAGCCCCTCCACTGGCCTGCTCCCGCCCCACAGGTGGATTCTGCCTTCACCATCCTCTGGAGCCAGCAGCTGCCACTGACAGGAGTTGCTTACTTCTCTTTCATTTCTTAGGGTTGTCAGAGAAAATTAGTTTTTCTCTGACAAAAAGATTATCCTGCTATCCAGTTCTTCCCTCTAAGTGAGGTGTAACTTAGTCACTGGCTTTTGATTCTTCTGAGAGTTACAATATTTATTTAATCTTTTTAATTTCCTCGTTAAGGATTTTTTCAGACTATCCCTTTTTATCTTTTTTCCTAGTATAGGAAGGGAGTATATTTGAATTCTTATATTTTTTTCACATAGAGAGAATACAATTTTCCATCCAGGATTCCCTGTAACATTTAACTAATCTTTTATCACCACAGATATGATGCTATAATGTTCCAGGTATAAATTTCAATGACCAAACAGTCAAGTGAGTACAGAAAAAAAGAAGTAAAAATTATTTTTATCAACATCATTCTTTCATAAATACTGTCTTGTAGCAGAAGGAATAGGATTATAGCAGATGTGAATTACATTAATTAACTAAACTTTAGGTAGCAGTCATGAATAACTCAGTACTTCTATTTAGGTGAGTTAAGATCTAAAACATCAAAAAACCCAGAAGTAATAAAAAGTATTTTGTAATATAAAGTATGTTTAACAGATATGCAGAAAATAGAAATTATAGAGAAAAAAAAGATTATTGTAAATTCAGCTGTATGTGTTAACCTAGGGGAAAACAAATGGAAGGAAAAGCATTCCTTAATATTTGAAACAACAGAGCATGAAGCAAAGGTGTCCTGGTAAACAGTCCTGCAGCAGAAGGAAGATGACACTGGTGGACTTCATATTAGGCAAGACAGATGTAAATTACTTGCCTTTTGAAACAGTTTATTTTCATGTGTTTTGGTCACAGTACACTTTTGCAGTTACATTTCTGGAAGAGCAGCTGTTGCTGTTGAGTGGGCATCCAGCAGCACTGACTCTACCATTTCACTGTGCTCCACCTGCCTTTCACATTCTCAGCTCCATTCACATCTTCCCTGCATGAATTCCTACCCCCAACACATGGCTTTACCCTCCTGGTTACTGATTTCTCTGTTACAACCGGGCCATCTCTTTCAAAGACCTGAGTTTGGTGAAGCCAGTGCCTAAAATAACAATTTTCCCTGACCAACACCCCACCTCGTCCCTGAGAAACATGCACTTGCCAACCACATGCTGAATGGCAACCCACATTAGTGGGAATCTGCTCCACTTTATGTCTTTTCCACTGAAGCAGGTCTTTTCAGGGAAGTAATCTGTTTGTTGTGTCACCAGTTGCTTTTGCAGTTGAATTTTTTGCTGTTTTTGCAACTTGAACCTTACAAGCCAGTATAGGGAGGTGTGAGCTGGCTGTTGTAATACCCATCCAATAATAACCACGAAAGTCAGGCAGCTGGAGAGAAAGCTGAGAGTGCTCATCAGACCCCAGCATATCTTTGGGGTAACTCCACGTCTAGGAAACCGCTCAGCAAGAAACATTGCCTTCTGCTGCTTCTTCTGGGAGGGAGCTCATAGACACCCCTCAAGGCTGCCCTGTGTCCCAGTCTGAGGTGCTGGACTCCTTTATGGACTGCATAGGTCATGCAAGTACTTCATGTCTGCTTCCTAGGCTCTTGGGACCAAGGTACTGGATGGCAACATGTAGTGCTTAGAGAAGTAAATCCTTTGTTGAGCCTAGATTGACACTTGTCAGACATTAATATTCTTTAGTGCTACCTTATCTTGGCAAGTTAGAGACAAAAGCTGAGATGACATCCTCCCTCAGAGAACAGCAGTTTTTACCTATACCTATTCCGCTCCCAAGTCAATGTCTGCATTTATATGAAGCATATTTTCCCTTCAAACTTTTAATGGGGATTTATGAACGTAATCTTTGCTGGTTGTTGGTTGCTTTTCTTTTAAAGTCAAGTCAAATTTAACGAATACAGGTCTCACTCATAAGCAATGAAGTGTATAAACCACTGCAAATCATGCAATGAAAGGAGCAGTCCAAGTTTACACTCCAGAGATTACAGCAGCAAAGGGATGGTTCAGGAAGTTTCTGCTTCCTTCCTAAAGTAGGTAGAAGGTTACAAATTAATCTCAAAAGAGTTTATAAGTCTTCAAAGAGTTAATGAGTAGGTTAAAACTGCCTGCTTCTCTTAATTGTCTACAGGGCAGTTGGTCCTGTAGCATATAAAGTACCCATACATGAATATGAGAAGTAGAGCAGAGAGAGCCAGCAAACAAACAGCAGACAGGAACAAAGTGCTGTGTCTTCTGTGAAAGATGCCAAAAGGTCTTTTTATTTTCATTCATCTTTTTATGCTCTTACTCAGTTTCTCTACTACTTGCCTGGGAGTACTTTGCATGTCCATAAATTCCTCCATGTGCAGATGTGGAAAAAACAAGCTAGTATTTTATTGCCTGTTAGCTTTGGGGCTCTGTCTCCTTGTTACTGGCATTTTCTGGAGCACTTTCCATGAAGTCCTGAAATATAGGGCCCTTGGCATCTTCATTCAAAATCCCAGCCACAGAGAACCACATGTCTTCACCATAGACAGGTATGTGTTGCAGATGAATTGGGAGGGAGGGATGCTACTTTTTAAACATACCATGGAAAGAAGCAATACAAGGTTTTTGCAAAATGCAAATCCTGTAGCCATTTTATTATTTTTCTGTGGAGAGAACTGTAGTCTCAAATTTTATTTGCTAGAGCAAGCAACAATGAGCAAACAGCCATTCATGCAAACAATACCTAAGGTAAGATATACTACATGAAACAGAGAAAGCTTCAGATTTTCCAAAGCTTCCAAAGCCATGCATGGAGACAGCAGGTGCAGTTATTTCAACTTCATGCAGGAGCATACTGAGCTCCATCTCAGCAGACAATTTAAGATGCTGCTGTGGGGTAGATGCTCGTATAGGTCATCAAAGTTGAGGTATGCAGGGGGCCTGCACTCATTCATCTTATGGCTCCTGCTTATATTTTATTGTCTAATTGTCCCCCTGATTTAAAAACCTCACAAAATTCAACCAGGCTAAGTGCAAGGTTCTTCATCTGGGTTGGTGCAAATCGAAGCACAAACACCAGAGAATGGTTTGAGAACAGTTCTGGAGAGAAGAACCTAGTGGGGGTTTGTTGATGAAGTAGGTCAATGTGACCACGCAATGTGCACTTGCACCCCAGAAAGCCAAATATGTCCTGGGCTGCATCCAAAGAAGTGTGACCAACAGTTTGAGGGAGGGGATTCTGCTCTTCGGCTGTGTCTTTATGAGTCCCCACCTGGAGAATTTGATCCAGATCTGGCGTCCTTGGCACAGAAAGGGCATGGACCTGCTACAGTGGGTCCAGAAGAGCACCATGAAGATGATCAGGGGAATGGAACACTTCTCCTGTGATGACAGGCTGAGAGACCTGGAGTTATTCAGCCCCCGAGAAGGTTCCAGTGAGTCTACAGCACCCTATGTTCACGAAGGGAACTTATAGGAAAGATGGACAGGGACTTCAAAAAACAACATGTAGTGACAGGATAAGGGGGAATGGTTTCAAATGGAGAAAGGTTATGTTTATATTAGATATTAGGGGAAAAATTTTTTGCTGTGAGGGTGGTGAGGCACTGGAGCAGGTTGCCCAGAGAAACTGTGGCTGCCCCATCCCTGGAATTGTTCAAGGCAAGGTTGGATGGACAAACTGGTCTAGTGGAAGGTAGTGCTGCCCATGGCAGGAACTGAATGATCATTAAGGTCCCTTCCCAAAACATTCTGTGACCCTATGATTTTGTTCTTAACCAAGTATGATGCTTTGAAAGAGAGAGTTTCTTACACTGCACTAGGCCTGGCAAAACTCTTTAAGATGGTCACTGGATACCAATTTCTTTTCCTGGACTGTTGTGGAAACCGTACTAGAAACACTGACAATGGGTGTTCTAAAGGCACTATAAAAGCAACATTCAGTAAATTTTGGTTAGATAAGCAGAAACATACCAAATTTATTTTAAAACTGTGGAAAACATCGGTTATTGCAATAATAAATAACTTTGAACACTGATCTCATTCTTCTTCCAAATTAAACTTTTCTGTCACTTGTTAAAATACAAGCACGAGCATTTGTATGCCATCATTGGGAATTTTCATGGGGAAGGCTTGTCTTTTTAGAATGCTGTGTTTTAATAAAACATTTTGTACAAAGACAAGGCAAATGATACCAGTTATGCCTATGTTTTATATTAATGTATTTCATTCTTTAAACACACTTAGTTGTCTGTTTACAGTTAAAGCCTCATCTAAATTTTGGAAATATAACAGATGAAGCATCTAACCAAGCTCTGTGAGATAAATCACAATTCACCATGATATGTTTCTTTTTGGTTTTCTTATTTTAGGCCTGACTTCTATCCTCCCTCTTATGAAAACAGCATAGATCCTGAAAAACTGGTCTGCCCACTGTCATTTGCCTCCAAACCAAAAAAGCAAGAATTCATCAATATTCCTCTGCCTCCATACAGTGAAAGCAGTGCAAGGTTTGTCAGTGAAACAAATGAGCAGGAACAGCCACCACCATACACATAATCTCTGGAGCAGCAGCAAACAGCTGGCCAAGAACCAAATCCCAGAAGCGGGTTAAATTCTCATATATTCATGCAAGAAATCAGTTGCCAACAGGACACAGATTTCCAGAGGATCTCAGGAAGAGCAACAGCTGTCAAAACATGAGAGACAGGCAGCAGTAAAATCCTGCATCTGCAAAGCAGGGAAAAGTGGAAGAAGATTTGTATCAGTGATTCCTAATAGTACCACTACTTAAGGTGAAATTGCACAGGAAAAACATTGATCATTTGTGACTTAGAGTAGAGTTGGAGAGGATATGTAAAAGTGCTAAGTATTTCAAATTAGAATAAATCTCCAGAGAGATAGAAATGCTCAGGCTGTGTCTAGTAGAAATAAGCATCTCTGGCAATAGAAGTTTCTTACACTGCAAGATAAATGAAGCATCATGGTGTTATCAATCTTGAGTCGTGCTTCATAAGGAGTTTCAGAAGTTTCACTGTTCAACCTGACCTTGAATTTTTCTAGGAATGGGGCATGTATCACCTCTCTGGGCAACCTGTTCCTGGTTTTGTTACAGACCAGTGAAACAGAACAGCTATCACACTTTCCAGATGTTCATGTACTGTAAGACTACAAGTTAAGCATTACAGCTGTACATGCAAGACACGGTGGTAGCCATGGCTAAGGCCAGGGAACTGACACATCAATTTTGTCTTTCAAAGAATTTCATTCTTTATGGGAAGAACATATAGTTCTTCAGTTGCTGTAAGCAGAAAGGTGTTGTACTGTGTTTGTTTATACTATGTTAGTACCAATGTTGAATAGATGGTTTATCCCTGTACCCCCTCTTTAACGCTATGGTCCTGCCCGTGTCAATCCTTCCTAAGCCTGCCCTCTGACTTAGCATAACTGCTGATTCATTCCTATATCCCCTCCCTGGTGTCTTGTCTGTCACCCGGTATCCCATCCCAACAGTCTGGAAGCTTCCATCAAGGGCGTCAAGTGATTGGATGAGGACCAGGGGACCCTCCCCTGATCTTCTCTAATATGTTGTTACTCCTATCTATTATCCCTAGAACCACTCCCCAAGTTTATCTCATTGGCTGTTAAGACTTCCCCTCCCCTTTCCACTCCCCCGTTTATAAACTGTTGATGAGTGCCTCTTGGGGCTCTTGCTGGTTGGTGTTTCTGGAAGTTGCTTGGGCTCGTAAGAGTCCCAAATAAACCTCTGGACTTTTACCCCCGACAAGAATCAGCCTCTTTTCTTCAGTGGATCTGTTGTCTGTCACTCCTCCGGAGGCACTCCTGGAAAACCCGAGGGATCCTAAGGGAGTGCCCTCAGCTGTTGTTGTGCCTGTCTGACCAGATCACTCAGGTGGACACTGAGTGGACACGACGACAGAAAGGAAAGAAGAATAAAAAGAGATGGACAAGCTACAGAGGAAGAAAACCCCTTCAGGACAAGTTGAGGATGAGAAATATAGTAAAGTACCCAGAGGGAGAAAAAAGAGTCCCTGAAAGAAACAAAAGATAAAAATATTTTTCAAAGTGTCTGAAAAGCAGCACACCTCAGAGAACAATAAAAATCAGAGGAACACAACACATTATTTCAAAAACAGTTAAAGAGAGGATCTGCTTGAGTGACCTCATTATGTCCTTACCTCCTAGCATTACTATATCCATCCCCCAAAATCTCTTGCTTCTTTACTCCAGAGTCACAGATTCTGAAGATAGCCAGCATTGTGCAAGTATTGGTGCAGGCAACAATCACAGCAGGTAAGACTGATTAATCAGGAGATATCCCATAGCAAAATCCTTGTCCTCTGCATGGTTTTTTTTGGTTTTGGTGTTGTTTTTTTTTTTTTGTTTTGTGTTTTTTTTCTGTTTTTTTTTTTTTTTTTTTTTTTTTTTCCTGTGGAAATCTAACTTTTCCACTAGGTGATATTAAAGCAAGACCAAGAGAGTGGAAAATGGCTAAATGGCTGGGACTACAGTTCTGGGTCATACTAAGAGCAAGTATTGCAGGAATACACCTGAAGTTTGCTCTTGGAGTGGTTTGCTATAGAAAATGCATTCAGAGCATTTTCATATATATTTATGAACAACCAGGAAGGTCTTTCCTTTTTCCCAATTCCACAAGAGTCCCACAGTGCCCCTTTTCAGCACCAGCCCTTTGCAGATGTTGTGAGGTCATAATGGATCCAGAAATGTCAAACTGAGGTTAAATGCATCTTCAACCTGCAGTATGCAATTAAGTATTTGACACAAAAAAGTTACTGAGCTAGAGATAATATTAATGCTAATACCTAATATTTTCATACAATTTGGTTTTCACTTTCTCTTTTCAGCTAATTATTATGAACTTAATGCAAAATGGCAGGGGCAATGAACTCAAAAATGTCAACAATCTTAAGGCAGCAAAAGGCCTTAAACACTTTGCTTTTAATCGTACTTAATAGCATGAATTTATCTTTACCAAAAGTAGCAGCTGGAAATTTTACATTAAAATAAATTTTCTTTTGGCTGAATGATATGAGCTGGTCAAACTAAAGCTTCAGAACAGAACAGATTCAGTGCATTGACAAACAGCTTCCTGACACTGGTGACTGAGAAGCTAGTCTTGGCACTCACCAAGAAATGTGGGCATGTGAAGGTTTTTGCTGCAGGGATCATGAGATGGTGAATTCAGAAATTTGAGAGGAAGGAGAATAGCAAGGAGTGGAACCAAAGTTTGCAGAGCAGACTTTACCATCTTTGGAGTTGCTTAAAAGAGTCACATGGGTCTGGCCCTGGAGAAAAGATGAGTGTAGGATAGCTGTTTAATTTTTAAAGATCACCTCTTTTAAGCTCAAGGAATTGTTCAACCTGATATGCAGAGTTCAAACAAAGGGAGCAAAAGGCCTACATGGATGGCCAGAGAGCTCCTGACTAAACTCAGATATAAACAGGAAATGTATGGTAAGTGGAAGCGGGGACAGCTGAATTAGGGGGAACGCAGAGCCCTGTACAATCATGCAGGGGTGAGATGAGGAAAGCCAAAGCCCACCTGGAGTTGAATGAGGTGATGTTATGGTTTAAGACCAGCTGGAAATTAAGCTCCTAACAGCCACTTCCCTTCCCCCCACCCCCTCCAGTGAGAAAGGGACAAAAAGGGAGAGATTATGGATTGAGACAACAATTTACTGGAAAAATAGTAATAAGATAAGGAAAACAAACAGTTAACAGCAACAATACTAATAATAACAATATATAAAAGAGGGTGATTACCTGCCAAAAATGCTTATGGAAATCCAACTATCCCGTTGGACTTCCATGATTGTTACCATGGCCAGCAACATGCAGCTTTTCCTGAGACAAAGGAGAAAAATGACGGCTGTTACTGCATCCCTGGCAGCCACATGGCTTTTCCAGAGACAAAGGAGGAAAGGCTGGACATTACCACAGCCAATGCGGGGATTTTTGTCCCGCATCTGAGACAATGGAAAACAATGATGGATAAATCTCCCAAGCCAGTCTGCATGGCTTTGCTCAGACCACACCGACTGCACCACTCTGTTTGGCACTTTGCTTTCACAGGTAAAGAAGAAACAAAAATATCTGTCCTTCTACTCTGCCTTTTCTTCTACCCAAAGCCATGCCCTCCAGTGATGACATGACTAGTATAGAATAAATCATCTGTACACATCCATACAGCTCCAGCCTCCTAGACCTTCCCATACCTCAATCGCAGCAAATGTAAAAATAACTCTGTATGGGCTGAAACTAGGACAGATGAGAAATGTGAAGGGTAATGGGGAAAGTTTCTACAGCTACATGAGTTGAAAGAGGACATAGAAAAGGCTGAGGTGCTCAATGCCTTCTTTGCCTCCATCTTTACTGGTAAAAGCAGCCTTCAGGAATTTTAGGCCTCTCAGACTAGAGGAAAAATATGGAGCAAGGAAGACTTATCTTGGATGAAGCAGAAAAAAGTCAGGAAGTACTTGTAAAAATAGGACATACACACATTCATGGAATGACTCAGGATGGCACGCACAGAGTTGAAAAACCTGAGTTGTGCTATTGCAAGCTACCCTCTATTGCCTTTGAAAGATTGTGGGTGATGGGAAGTGGTCCCTGAGGTAAAAGAGCAAATATCACTCCTGTCCCTGAAAGAAGGAGGATCCAGAGAGTTATAGGCTGGTCAGCCTCACTTTAGTTCCTGGGAGGTGATGGAATAACCAGTGCTAGAAACCCTTGCCAAAGACAAGGACAAGAAAGTAATTAAGATCAGGAAGGTTTTATGAAAGGTAAATTGTGCTTAACCAACTTGATGGCCTTCTACAATATTGAAGTTAAACAAAGGGATGTCCTGCCCTTGTGGATGAACAAACTCAGACACCAACACATGCTGGGGCCAGTGGGCTGGAAAACAGCTACACAGAGAAGGATCTGGGGGTCACGTGCTTAACAAAAAGTTGTCAACTCACCAGCAACTCACCTGCATAGCAAAGATAGCAGCTGACATCCTGAGCTGCACCAGGAAAAACAGCAGGAGCAGCTAGAGGAATGTGATCCTTTCCCTCTGCTCAGCACTGGTAGAGTTAAGATACATCTGGAGTGCTGGGTCCAGGTCTGAGCTTCCAAAGCACAAAACAGACATGGACATTCCAGAATACCTCCAGCAAATGACCATAAAGAAAAAGGGACTGGAAAATTTGTCATATGATGATACACTGAGAGAGCTGGGAGTGCTTAGTCTAGAGAAGAAAAGGTTCTTGAAGGATCTTACTGATTTCTAGAAATATTTGGTGGGAAAAAAAGAAGTGTATGGACCAAGGCTCTTCTCAGTGACATGACACGAGGCAATGGGTACAAACTGGATAGCGTGAAATTCCATCTGAACACTCCAGAAAGTTTTGTTTTGTTGTTTGGTTTTTGGTTTTGGCCTTTTTTTTTGGGGGGGGGGGGGTGTTGCTTTGTTTTGTTTTGTTTTTTTTTTCTCTATGGAAGCAGTTAATCACTTGTACAGTTTGCCCAGAGAAGTTCTGGCATCTCAGCCTTTGGAGATAATTAAAACAAATTACACATGGTCCTGGGCAGCCTCCTCTACCTGACTTTGCTGTGAGGTGGGACATAGGTGATTTTAGTCCTGATGAACTAGATGGCCCCTTCCAACCTTGAGGATTCTGTGATCCTGTGGTTCAGGTGAGTAGTATATTGCCTTCCAAACTGTCTCTGAACACAGAGAAAATATGAGGGTTTAGGAAACAGAATGATCCAAATAAATGCTAGTGCAATCACAGCTGAATAACACAGGAATCTTGCAACTTTCAGAGTTGAGGAAGCTGCTAATTAAACAATAGCACAAAAGGGTGTGGGTCTCTGTCACAGTGCCTAGACACTGTGATAAGATGAACAGTATTAATAATAGTTTTCTCTCTACTAAATGTATGGTCTGGTTTTAGGAGCTTTGCATCTTTTTGTAAGTTCATATAAATTGCTTTTTTCCACACATTCATCTCTCACATTAATAATGAAAGGACCTCAAGAAATGCAGCACACTCCCATGAGACTGTGGCTACAGTCCTCTCCCACACCCATCAGATAAAAAGAGCTGTACTTGAGCCTTGCAAAGTTTTATTCAACTTCTTGCAGAGAAAAACAGTTAACTGGTGGAAAATACCAGTAACATTTTATCAGTATCACCCATCACCATAAAAAAGGGATGGTGAGCGGATTTCAGGCTAGGCTAGTTCTGCAAGTCTGCTGTTTAACAGCTATTCAAAACCAGACTCAAACAACCCTTTCCTCAAACAGTCCTTTTCTCCATTTTCCCTTCACAGGTACAACTAATGTTTCTCCAGCCCAGGACAAAGTCAATACAGAGATTTTAAAATATGCCCTTTGTTTATGATGACTGCCTTCATGAAAGTTGACTGCCATCTACTGCAGCTCTAGTGACAGCTTTCTGATAAAAGCACAAATATTCTTCAGTCTTCATCTGTTCTTGAGTCGTCCCACTGCATCCTGAAAGACACCTGGCTTCAGTATATTTACTTTTCAAACTGCATTCTCATTTCAGAAAAGCTTGGCAAATGGGATACTCCATAGTATAAACAGCTAGTTCACTATGTGATCAAAAATAATTTCATTGTCAGAGAATGTGTAAGAAATTTTAGAAATTTTAGTGGACTGACTTTCAGAATGTTCTTTCATGCAACCTGGTACTTTGAACTGTCATAATCCAGAATGTGTCTATGCTTGACCCTGTGTGATCTACTAGTTAGGAGCTTATTATCCTGCACATAGAGAAGTTTAATCCCTAATATAAAATATTATATAAACAAGGTTTCTGTGAAGATAAGTGCTCTTACATTATAAAGTAGTTGTCCAAACTGTGTGAGAATGTCATGGTCATATAAAAGAAAAATCTTTATAAAAAGAACTAAAGTCTTAAAATCTCTTTTGGTTTATGACAACACTTAATGGTAAGGTAGGAGAACATACATCATTTGTTTAAAGTCAATTAAGTAATAATGTAATTGTAATAAAGGCAACTTTATTAGGATGCTTGAAAGTGCAGGGTGTCTTGTCCACAATTATGTATTAAGACAGATATACAGCATTACTCTTTATTGTATACTAAGTGCTATAGCCATTTTCTGACAGAAGTGTTGAAAGAAATTTAAACAATTTTCTTTGCTGCAATATTATATAAATTGTACTAAAATTAGACAACCACAATGAATTGAAATACACTGCAAAGAGGCAAGCTGCACAAAGCCACCTTGACGAATGATACAAGTGATCACACCGTTTCCAAGGAAGCAAAGCTTTCAAGCAAATCACATGCATAAAGTGTTTGTGTTCTTTTTCAGAGAACAGTATCATTTCACAGGCAGAAAAATGCTGATGTCCATATCCCCAACAGCCTTCTCAGATCTATGACGGGAAAATCTCTTGCACTCCCCAAATTTTTATTGCGTGATCCACTGTTACCAAGAATCTAATAGAAACCATGTCCAGAGGGTGAATCAGACTAGTAATTCTATTCAATTGATTACGGTTTAATTGCCTCTCACTCACTTGGTTTGTGGTAAGTGAAGCATGAGTATTCCAAAGACTTAAAAAAACTTCTGTAACTCCTTAAAGAATTGGTGAACTTGCAGAGATTATCTTTCAAACACAGTAAGCACCAGTATCATCTCCTGACATGAGGAATAATATGGAAGACAGTCAGATTCCATACCCGACATATTGCTGGAAGGACAAAATCAGCTTTATAGAACAAAGGTCTCCTTTTGGAGGAAAACAACTGAAGAGTCAAAAAATAAAGAAAATCTAAAGGCACAAGTCACATTGATATGTTTTAAAAGCAGGGGTAAAAAAGTATGGAATAACCCCATCTTTGGGCACAAGTGTAAGTGTGTATACAACACTGCTGTCAGCGTGCATCTGTGAGCAACAGGAGAGGCCTGAGAGGAGGCATGGAGCCAGGGGAGGAAATACACCCCGTGCAAAGCTTAGTACATGGCCCTGTGACTTAGACAGGCCCTGTACACCTCTTCAGAAACCTACAAGAAGATGACAAGAATCCCAAACAATACGCACCAAGTATGTCTTTGCTTTGCAACTCCTCCCTCTCTTCCCCTTACTGAAATTTCTACAACTTTTATCATAGCATTCAAAACCAAGCAGTTGTAATTTTTGGCTACATTACTGACAACATTTGAATGTTAAGGCCTCTTTCTTTGGTTATACTGTTATCAGAAATTATGATACTGCAGGTAAAACAAGTCAATACACTATTGAATTTGGAGATCAATGCAAATGATTACGCTTAATGTTATATTGAATTTTTCTTCCCACCTAACTTTTAATATCATACAAGGCACAAATGGCTAACAAGTTTTACCAAGGTTCAGTCTCTTCCTTGCTGTTCCTCTTTTGGCCCTGGTTTAACAATCTTCTGTGGCTTCAAGTGATGACAGTGGGTCCCTTTCGTCCTGTCCTCTCATGAATCTGAGATATTTTCAGTGCAATTGCTATAAGAGGACTCAGCACAGCCTAAAGATGAAGAAATACATTGAATTACTTAAAATAGAAATATTAAAAGACGTCTTACATTTATAAATCCTTCTTTTAACTGCACAATTATACAATAATAATAGTAAATAATATCAAAAACTGACACAGCTATGGTGTCTATTGCTGTTATACTTGACACAACGAAGTATCATGCTTAGCATATGCTTTGTGAAGTGTTACATTGAGTACACCTAAGCTATGCAGAAAAGAGAAACAGTAAATATATGCTGTACAGATCACTCTCTGTGTAACAGGAAATGTGGAGCTCTTTGAAATCTGCAGTACAAAACAACCCAGAAATAACAGAGTTAGACTTGTTCTATTCTGATTAGGGGAAGCCAAACAGATATTTTCTTCCTAAATACACTTAATATGTGAAGCTTAGGGTCAAAGGTACTGTAACAACTATCTACCTTAACAGAATTCACAGAAGTGTGTTTTGACTAATACTACATGCAACTGTATTAAGAGGATAAATTCCAAAAGAACAGCATGAACTTTCACGTTTTCAGGCTGCAAGCCTTATTAAACAGCCATTTATAGGCCTGAATGGGTGAATACAGATGACAGCTATGATAGTACCACATGAAAATCAAGTAAAATACAATTTTTAAAACGGCAATTGGATCTTCTTTCAGTTCGTTAAATGATGAGCAAAGATAAAATGGCAGAACTGAGATTTGTGCGAAAACTTTCTTTTCAGAGACTCATATATTTGGTTACCAAACCAAACCTAACTCTTTGACCCCTAGAGATTTTCTACAGCTGTCCCTTTCAAATAAACTAATTCCAACTTCACATACATTAGGTTTGAGAATCAAATGAAACAGAACAGTAATTCTGGAGAGCTGAAATTTACAGGTATCTTTTTTTATATGCCTGTATAATCAGTACTTTGAATCTGTTTCAGCCACCTGACAGTTTCTGACAGGATGAGGTGTTTGTTTTATTTATGCAGTCAGACAGTTAAATCACAAGAGTGGAGAGACTAAGTGTGCAAGCAGAATCATGGAATAACACCATGAATGCCATTGGTGTCAACTGAGTTTATGATTAAGCTCAGTTATGCACAAGTGTGAGCAGTCTGACATGTTATTGTTAAAAAAGCTCCATATTTGTAGATATCTATCTACTGAATAATCACTGAAGCAGAACACAAGTCTAGTAAAGTCAAACATACTTAGAGAAGATTAATATGTGTAGCACAAATTCACATCTGTGAGCAAATGCTGCAAAAGTAAATATTAAAATGTGTAAATGTATAAGGTCTGGATGAGACTAAAGCATTTGAAGTTCTCCAGCACTCCCCTAAGAAATCTCTTCCTTATTTAATCTAAAAAGTACAAGAAAAATTAAAAAGCAACTCTCCCGACCCGCTTTACTGGACCCTGCTTTTTTAGGCAAAAAATGCACTCTGAATTTAAAAAAATCCACAAGCAACACTTTACACAATACTGGAACAAAATATGGAATCAAATGAGTTTATGTGACACCCATTTACAAAAGCAATTAGCTTGCCAAATGATTCCAGTTACTACTAAGTATTCTGCTTGTTGCAGTCATGCTTCTCACCAGAGAAAGTCCTTTTTTAATTCTGTCTTTCCACACTTCAATTTATTTTTTACACTTTCTTCATCCAAAATATGTAAAAAAGGCAAAAGTGCATCATAAATGGAATAGCAAGAACAAGACAGAAAAACAAGATACTAGGACTACATATGCCTTTTAAAAATTCCTTTACCTCTGCCACGAATAGTTTACATTTCAGTTGCAAGAGATAAATCTCAGCCAACAATCATTTATCACTAATATTCCTCTAGAAAGACTTCTATATCTCAAGGAGATATTTTAAAAAAGTATTCTTTATTATTTCTGTCTACTTGAGAAAGTGTAAAACTTTACTATTGACATTTCAGCTCTAAGTGACAACTGAAATTACTCTGGATGTTAAATAGCCCATTTATTCTTGGCAACTGTTTAGGACATATGGCATGTTACCCTTTAGATAAAATATAAGAATTGAAAATTAACAGAACTGACTTAAACAGAATCTTGCTTTAGTAATTACAGATCGAAGTTATATCTCTAAAAAATAACTGGGAGGAATGATTACAAGAAAATTAATCAAGCAAGCAAGATATCTAACATCAGGCAAATAGAGATTAAAAGCCTTTTCCCTGGAAATAATCTGTACCAGAGATGTCAGACACATATAATTCCTCTTGGCTCATTAGCAATTTTTATCTCTATGATCTTGCAAGAAAATTCCATACAATTTCCTCTCTTCTAATCAAGGTTGCAGATAAGATTTGTTCCATGATGCATCTGGTTTATCAAAAAGTTAGAAAGGTCTGAAATGTACCTGCTTGCATGTTAAAAAGCTCAGCTTGTGCCTGTACATCCTGCAGAGTTTCTGCCATAAGGGCTCAACACAAAGCGCAGCACAGTGTGCCTTCTTTGGCCTTCCATTCCAAAAACACCCAGAAGTCTTTGGAAAGGTTTATGCTACAGCCACCTGCCCTAAACGATCTAAGGGATGTGGTTCATCATGAAACAAACTGAACTGACTCTGTAATATCCACAGCACTGGTGGTGTTCAGTTGATTCAGTTCAGAAAAACACCTTCCACACACAAAAAGGAAACTGACCTCTCTAGTCGTGTGCATGGTCTGCCTGTTAACTCACACGGAATTACAATGAAGGTCAAGAAGCCAGTTGTTCTGCCTCTGGCAATAGAGGGCAGGTATGAGAGGTGAAATAAACAGAAGGAAAATAGAAACCAAGTGGAGCATGAAGACATCTGTGTTCGCAAAAGATTACTTCTTTTCTAGTATATCCAAAGAACTTTGAGGGAAGATCCGTTTTAACTATCAGATTAACTAATTTCCTTGATTCAAGGAATATTTGATAATTAGTGTCTCATGATTTATTTTTCTTTCCAGTCCCAGTTGATTTAAAATTTCTTCACTCTATAATGTGACTTTGAGAAGAATCTGAAGCTAAATTACCTGAATAGCACAAACATGCTGCATTATCTAAGAGTGTGTTCAAACAGATGTAAGTCTCCACATTCCATGTGTCCTCTAAGAAAATCTTAGGAATTTTAACAGTAAAGGCAAAACTTTTATTATGGTTCAACTCCAGCCAGCAACTAAATATCCCGCAGCTGCTCGCTCACTTCCCTGATCCTGGCAGATTGGTAGAGAATTGGAAAAATGTAAAACCTGTGGACTGAGATAAGCACAGCTTAATAACTGAAATAAACTAAGATACAATAAGAAAATTAATAATAAAAGGAAAAAGGGTGAGGAATAAAATCCAACCAAATTCCCACAAATGATGCATAACACAGCACCCACCACCCACTGACTGATGATCAGCCTGACCTAAGCAGCCATCAGCCCCTCACAGCTAACTCCCACACAGTTAATACACTGAACAAGGTGTTCTGTGGTATGGAATATCCCTTTGGCCAGTTCAGGTCACTCATCACAGCTATGGTCCCTCCCAGAACCTTGTGGACCTCCGCACTGAGAGAGCATAAGACACTGAAAAGTCCTTGACATGGCTTAACTTCTACTTAGCAACAACTACAACATCAGTGTGTTACCAGCATTATTCTCATACCAAATCCCAAACAGTGCTCTACCACCTAGTAAGAAGAAAATTAATTCTAGCCAGATGAAACCAGAACAATTTTATATAATTTTTTATGGACTGTACTGTATGTTCTGATACCTAACCAGAGTCATGCTAAAAACCCCCCAAAAGTAAACAAAGAGGCAATAATTGTCTAGTGCTCACACTGCTCTTGTGCTTAGTGTTGTATGTGCCTTGAGAGAACCATATAGATTCCTTTCATTTTGTCCCAGTGAAGTGATATAGAACCCAGGACTTCTGGATTGTTCATTTCAGTTCCCTGCTCTTGGACCATCTCACACAATAAACAATCATTTTTTATAATCACTCACATATACAATCACATATAACAAAAATTTTCATACACCAAACAAGATCCATGGGCAAATCAGAGGGTTTTTCCGTCTGCTGCTCACTGTTCAATACTCATTTCAGAAATTCAGTGTTTGATGATCAAACAGTGAATTTGATTATTTTAACCTTTTTTTTCGTTTTTTTTTCCTTTGTAATTGGCTTGCCTTTTCCAATAAGAACACAAAGAAGCAACTCCTGCCCCCAAATCTTTCCTTGGCTGCTGCTAATCTTATGATTAGCTAACTAGCACATTGTTTACTAGTCTTCAGCAAAATTAATTGCAGCATTTGTGATTCACTGCATCCCATTTAAAGAGTACCCAATATAGACTGTACACAACTGAGGGAAGTGGCTGATGCAGTTGCAGAGTCATTTGCCTTGATATCTGAAAAGTCACTGCAGTCAGATCAAGTCCCAGGTGACTGAAGAAAGGGAAGAATATTGTACCCACCTTTAAGAAGGGTAGAAGGGAGGAATACTGAGAACTACTGACTCATCAGCCTCACCTCTGCCTGGGAAGATCATGGAACAGAAGCCCCTAGAGCTGTGTACATGTGGGACAGGGAGGTGATTCAGGACAGACAACACAACTGCACCAAGGGCAGATCCTGACTGATCAAGCCAGTGGCCTTCTACAATGGGGTGATGGCATCAGGGGACAAGGGAAGGGTTACAGATGTCATTTATCTGTCATTTTACTGTAAAGCTTTGGCACAGTCCCCCATAACATACTTCTGTCTGGACTGGAGAGAGATGGACTCAGTGGGTGGACTGTTCAGTGGATGAGGAATTGGTTTGACAGTCACATCCAGAGGCTGGTGGTCAATGGCTCAGAGTCTCAGTGGACTTGAGTGACAAGTGGTGTCCCTTGGGAGTCCATAATGGGACCAGTGTTCTTTAGCATCTTCATTAATGACATGGAGGAAGGGATCAAGTGCAGCCTTAGCAGATTTGCAGATGACAGCAACCTGAGTGGTGTACTTGACACACCTGAAGGATGGGATGCCATCCAAAGTGACCTGGACAAGAGAAGCGGGCCCATGGGAATCTCATGGAATTTATAAGACCAAGTGCCAGGTGCTGCACCTGAGTCAGAGCAACCCTGGTACCAGCACAGGCTGGGGATGGGCAGATCACAGCAGCCATGCCCAGAAGGACTTGGGGATGCCAGGGGATGAGAGGCTGGACATGACCCAGCCATGGGCACTCCCAGCCCAGAAAGCCACACGTGTCCTGGGCTGCATCCAGAGCAGTGTGGGCAGCAGGGCCAGGGAGGGGATTCTGCCCTTCTGCTCTGCTCTGCTCTGGTGAGAGCCCACCTGCAGTGCTGCATCAGCTCTGGGGTCCCCAGCATGGGAAGAACATGGAACTGTGAAGCAAGTCCAAAGGAGGGACATGAAGCTGAACAGAGGGATGGAGCACCTGCCCTATGAGGAAAGGCTGATAGAACTGAATTTGTTCAGCCTGGCAAACTGAAGGCCTGGGGGTGACCTAACTGCAGCCTTACAGCACCTAAAGGGAGCCTAAAAGAAAGAGATGAACTTTTTACATGTAGTGATAGGGCAAGTGGGAATGGATTAAAACTGAAAGAGCATAGTTTAGATTAGATACTAGGAAGAAATTATTTACCATGAGGCTGCTGAGGCACTGGAACAGGCTGTCCCGAGAAGTTGTGTATGTCCCATCCTCCATCTTCAAAGTCAGGTGTGGATGGAACTCTGAGCAATCTGGTCTAGTGAGGGAGGTTGGAACTAGATGATCTTTAAGGTCCCTTCCAACCCAAGCCATTCTATAATTCTGTGACTCTATGTCAACACCTATTTATTGCTGACAGAATTCACATAATAAATTATAATGTACTGTAAACAGAGCTAATTAAGTCATTATCAGAATAACTATTAACTACTGATTCTTTTCAGGATGCTTCTCCTGAAACAGTACAACATGTTGTTGAAGAACACACTGGATTTACAAGTACAGCCATTGTGGATCATTTCTTTCTTTGTCTTTGTATATGAAACTTCCTGTTTGAATCTTATCCTAGTTCAATAATACATCCATGTGGCTAAACAAAGAACAAGACATGTGTGGGGATGTACAAATATAAAATATTGAGGTGACCAAACAAAGTAAGGCTATAAATGAAATTAAAGGTCAACAAAGTCTTATTTTAGTAGTTCATGCCCACTGAACATCTCTCTACCTTTTACAACTGTATTAAATTTAGGAAAACTCGTAACTCTATTCACTTAGAAAAATACATGCCAATGAATAAAGGTCCAATTCATATAAGACTTAAGAGAGAAACACGTTGTTTGTTATAATGAACTGAGCTTTCTGAAATGCTAGTTGGATGCCTATTTGAATAGTTAAAAACAAAGAAATAATTTTAAAATATAAATCTTCCATGTAAAAACTATCTGGAAAGCACTATTCTCAGGAATGCCCAGTGATGAGGGGCATCACCTGTGACAAGCCACATCAATTGAGTGGTCTTTAATTCTAGAGCAGAATATTTCAGTTTTAGAAAAGGACTAGGCATTGTTTTCAAGACTTTGTTTTAGATCTAGATTGCATCACTACTCTAATTTACACAATATTCAAATGCATAATACATTGAATTGAATTTGATTTTTTTGAATTGAAAACATCGAGTTGTTTCTGATATACTTTGGAGAGAGTATGATGTTAATTTTTCTTTATTGCTCCTGATTTTCACTGTTGGTACTGGCTTGCAGAAAGAACTGAACGGAACAAAAATAGCAATCCCTTATTTCCCAGGTGTCTGTGAAGCTGCTTCTGCAAATTTCTTTAAGTGAATAATTCTACAGCCACAAGTCCTGGCTATTCACATCTGTCCACGACCTCAAACATAAATTATTGCCATATTTTACCACTTTCCCCTGAACTCCTTTGTTGTAGATCAGGATCTATATCTATGCTTTATTCTAGGTAGAAAGTATTACAAATTAACTGTATGAAAGTTGATATTAAAATATGATTTGGGTGATTCTTACATTCATTAACACCTATGGTGTACAACACATACTGGCCTACATATAAACTGGAACAGAAGGTCAAGAAGGTTCACTTCAACTCAAAAAGTGCCACCATTAGTGTTCCAGAATAATATGCACATCTCAACATGGACATTGGAAAATGTAGTTCAGGTATTTACTTATCTGTGAAAGATTCGCCATCAAAAGCTTCATTGTCAAAGACTGCAGAAGCAAAATGAAAGAACTTGAACACTATTGTAAAGTTGGATGATTAATTTTGGATAAGGCTTTGTCTGGAAAACGAGAGGGAGGAAAAAAGGATGCTGGTATGAGGCAAAGTCAAGCTAATTACCATAATGATTCCACAAAACAGAACCTCCAACATGACTGAGTTCTCTGTCAAGACAGAGATATGTCTTTTCTGTGACAAAATGCAAAAGATATATTGAGATATTTTTGTGTTTCAGCTCAGTTTTTGACTGGAATTATCACCAGGCAAAACCATGGAACAGTGCATTATCTAAAACAATATGCTGGAAAGACATGGTGCAATAAACAGGACCATCTGAATATTTGCTTAAGCAGCCAACCATCAAATAATCTTGTCTTGGTTTATCATATAAAAGATATGGAAGGGAGATTTTCTTGATCAGCTGTTTCAGAAAGAGTGCAATAATACAGAAACCACATACAATTGTCTTGTCAGCTACAGAAAAATATGCATTTATCATTCAAAATGTAACAACATTCTTAAATACCATACATAAGGTATACATAAAGTATACGTATATACTTAACATAGTCCTTTATGTCAGTGCTTTTTCCAATACTGACCACTTACGTATACGCTGTGTTCCTATTACTGACAGCAAATAGGCAACAAAGTGCTTGAGACTTCAAATCTGTCACACCTCTTTTAGATGTGTGCATGTCAGTATGAACTTTAAAACAAACGGAACAGAAAAGGAATTACAGTATCAGGAAAACTATGGCACTCCTTCCTTCCTAGCAATGCTGTTTTCAGAAAAAGGAGTATTTCATTCACATTCCTTTACATACTTCACTGAAGACTATCAAGTGTTCTCCTGGGAAATATTTAGTTATTTTTGTACATGAGGATCTCCTAAAATTTATGCACTGTCTTGAAGTCCGCCATCTTCCTATTGGATACAATCTATGACCTTGTTGTTTCTAATGCACTCATGTTGCTGGAAAAGCATGCAGCTGGGGCAAGGAAAGAGAAGCAGTGGGAACTGTGCAATATTATGCAATGAGAAACCAAATAAAGAATTTATTGTATTAATTGAGATGAAACTTGTATTTATCCCAGATGTTATGCATATGGCAGGAGATGAGGAGGGTGTTTACAGTACCACGTATTTCCTGAGACAGTCTGGATATTAAAATGCTTTCTGCACTGCATAAATGCAGGAAAGTCCCTGTAGCAAGTTTCAAGGCAATGACGTTTCTACCCCTGGGATTATTTATTCACTAGTGAATATCCTGATTAAACAGCCAAAAGTGCTGTGATCTGACAGGCTCTGTTACCAATACAGAAAAAAGTCCATTCCAGCCTTTTTTCTGTCCTTGGGAACAGAAGACCCTTTTGGTGTGCTGAATAGAAGACCAAACTCTGAAATCCTTGAGGACAGTCATAAGCCCTAGTGGCTTTCTTAGGATCTCCTGAGGACCTTCCCCTGCAACCTGGCCAAGGCCCATTACAGCCTGTCCCAGGGGTGTTGTTCCCTGCCTGAGCTAAGCTGTAGAAGTGCTTGTCTCAAGCCTTATCTCTGCCTCTGCTGCCTGGGTGGACCTCAGGCCCATGCTACAGGCAGCTTCTTTCCCTGAAAGACTGCTTGGATATAGGCTGTATCTTGTCTCTAGTTTTGACTTTGACCCTGTCTCCTAAGTAGGTCTACTCATCCTTGTCTCCAGCTTTGTCTCTGGTACCATCTTCTGCTGCCCCAGATGAACCCTGCATCTGATCCATCACTTGTTAAGGGAGCTTGCTACCAGAGAGCTGCCCTGTCCTCCTCACTTTCCTGTTGTAGGACTGTCCCCTGGACAAGGAGGGCACTGCCTGTGGCACAGCAGGTCTGGATGCCTGGCTCCTACTGCCTTGTGAAGCAGACCCATTCCTGCTGCTCCCTGAACACTGTCTGTATTCTGGTGAGATTTCATGCACTTCTCTCAAGCAAATGCAAGCAGAATTTAATAGATCATATCTGCAGACATGGGATCTGCAACATTTGTCTGACAACTGAAGTACTTTTCATGACTGACACATGACTGTTTAATAGCATATGAAGAAACTCACTAAGTTTATGGTCAGAATCTGGTGAAACATCACTTACCTAGGATTCAAATTCATTTGACAGCATATATGTTTTGGTAGATTTGTATTTGCATTCCAGTCATGGAGACACAACTACATGAGACTTAAAACTATAGAGTTTTGGTTTACTACAAGCCAAATGCTTAACTTCTTTCCCATGAAATATCCTTAGTCCTCTCTTGTATACCACAGCATAAAGAACATTTACTGAGAAGAACCTAGAGTGTGAAGTGTGATTTATTTTATTAATTGTATAAGGTATCTGCTGGACAATCCAGCAACTTGCTCTTAACTTTCACTCTTCTTAGGAAAAAGTCTGGTTTTGATATGAGATAATTCTTAGACAGCAGCAAGTCTTTCCCTTACAAGGAATGCCTACATTGTTTAGACTCTGGTATCCATATTTCCTAACTGTACTCTGATTGTAAGGAAACCTTAGGATGCCCTAATTAAGTGGCTCTCATCTGCTTCAAAAATGGTTATCTTATTTTTAAAATACTGTTCCATAAATCAAATCACAACTTTAAAAAAATTCTGAAAAAAATTCTAACTAGAATGACTTCTCTTAACAGACTTGAAGTCATTGCCCAGCATTTAACATGAGGCATCTCAGCCCTTGACATTCCTGTTGTGTTACATTTTACACCAATATATATTACGATTGTTACATATTACACCAATATATATTAAGATAGCTGGTCCTTCCTCAAAGGTGTACACTTACAAGACTAGGAAAATCATCTACAAACACAGTACGTGGGTCAAAGCATTGAGTGTTGCTTCTGAACAAAGATAAAAATCACTGGCCACTGCTATTACTGAGGCAGTGATTTACTTACAAACTTACTACAATCCTATTGCATTACCTGTGGTTCCTTATTGTGTTGGCTAGGATCCTTTTCATAACTCTCTGCATAGATCCGCAGAGTAGCTCTCACATGACTAGAAGCGCTCATTCTGAAGATGAGTCTGGAAGCATCTGAAAAAATAATCCGCAGCCCCTAGGAAAGGAGAAAGAACATGATATATGTAAGGTCACAGAACCTTAACAAATCACCAGCCACTGCTCCGAAATAGAAGTGAAGGGAAGAGTCATGTGGATGCCATTCTTCCTCCTTCCCCACAACTTTGGACAACACACTCTTTTTTCCCCTATGAACACCAGAAATGATATTGTGCATTCCCCCTACTCCTAATAACAACTATTCTTACTGATGTTTTTATTTCTTTTACTTGATTTGCTCTTACTCTGCGTGGCAGAGCACAAAATCAATGGCCTGAGAAATAGGTATAAGATCACTACAGGTAAGTGGCCTACGAAACAGCTACAGAATCCCTGGATCAAAAAATAGTTGTCAGTAGTGAATACAAGAGACAGGACCCACTGCTACCCCTCAAATACTACACATCAATATATAACTGCAAGAATTTCAATAAGTCTAGTACAATTTGGAAAACTTAAGGTGTTAATTAATTTCAAGTACATTAATTAATGCATGTTAACTGTGTGCATAATAAGGAGGATTAATTCATTAATTAAGTAAAAATTTGCTCTTTGCTGCCATCTTCACATCTTTTTTCTTTTCTCCCCCCACCCTGTTTTACTGCATATATGAACACTTTTTTTTACAGACCACAGGCCATAATCTTGGATCCACAGTTTCTGTACAGGAAGGCCATTAAGGCCAGAGGACTAAATTGTACATGTAAATAGTTGTAGTGTTGCAATATTCTACCAGCTGTGCACTAATACATATTCTAATTCCCTTTATATAAATGTTATCCTTAGACTAAGTACAACCTCTGATAAGCCACTGAACTTTTCTTCCCCTTTGTCCTTCTGCTGTCAAAGGTCTAGTCCACAAACTGAGATCCTTGCTACTTCTATTTAAAGGGCAGTAAACCATTAAAAATGAGAGAAGAGAATTAAAAGAAATGCATTTTATTTTTCCAGTTTTATCAGCAGCTTGACACGATACTGATGTTGGAAATGCAGTGTGTCAATATTCTAAAGTATAAGTAAAACTTAAGCAAAACCTTTGTTTTCTCAGATATATACCAAAACATCTTTAGCACCATATAAAGCATTGCTTCATAATCACAGAATCATAGAATGGTTTGGGTTGGAAAGGACTTCTAAAGGTCATCCAATCCTAACATCATCAGGTCATCATGTTCACTGCAGTGGGCAGGGACATCTTCAATCAGATCTGGTTGCTCAGAGCCCCATCCAACTTGACCTTGAATGATTCCAAGGATGGGGCATCCACCATCTCTCTGGACAACCTGTTCCAGTGTCCCACCACTCCCATTGTAAAAAAAAAAGTCGTCCTTACATCTAGTCTAAATTTACTCTTTTAGTTTAAAGCCAGTATCACTTGTACTACTGTAACAGGCTCTGCTAAAAGAATTGTCCTCATATTTCTTATAAGCCTCCTTGAAGTACTGAAAGGTCACAATAAGGTCTCCCTGGAGACTTTTGTCTCTTAGTAAAATGGCCAACTTTTACCTCTCATCCTTATAATTCAAATTTTACACAAAAATGCCACTGATCCTGGCTCGCTGGACCCTCAGGAGCGGCACTGTTATGTGCTGATGTGTGCAAAAACACAGTACAGCTTTAAAAATTAGAAGTCTTCAAGAACAACAGAATGTTTCATTTGATTTTAAGTCTCATTATTGCAGCATGATAAACAATATTAATGGGTTTCAATAAACAGAATTAATTAGAAGCAACAGTCTGTGTGTATTGTTTATTGCCTATTTTCTCATTGCTGTGTTTGTTTTCTGAATATTTTTTTTATTAACACTGAATAATTACCATTACCATTAGCTTCTCATTTATGAGACATTGCAGTTACACTGAATATAAATCTCTCTCCCCTATGTTCTGGGGAATAAAACTTGGCACACGCTCCTGAACACTTAGCTGAAAAATCCACAAAGCCTATGATAGTCTGAAAGAGATAGCTGCATTAGATGGTGAGCAAGCTACTCGAGGAAAATGGCAGCAGTGAACTGTTGTTCATTTTGCATAGATCAATATTCTCTCCAATTTAGTGTGCTTGGAGAATCCCACTGAGGATGCAGACATATGAAGCTAGGAATGTGTCCTTGCCAAAGGACAAACTGGTTGAACTGTACTCTGAATAAACAGGAGCTACTCCCTATGAAAAGACATGCTTTCTGGCTTTATGGGCACCCCTTCAGAGTCTGCCTGAAAACAAGCCAAGTCATGTTTCTCTGTGTTACATGGTGATATGATTAGCAATTATATTCCCATATAGAGTAAGCGCTTTGGACAAAAAAAAATTAAGGGAAAGAAAATGCAATTAAAATTCACAAGCTGCTTTTTGAACTACAAAGGTCACGAGTTTGCCATGTCTGTAATTTTCCACTAGACTTGGATATGATAATGTTCTCATATCTTGTTTCAAAAGTAATATGCAACAAGAAAGTAGCTCAGTGGCAGATAGGCTGCTCATATTTTCTGAATGCAATGATGAATGGAAACTACAAAGACTGAGCAGAAAGGCATGACAATAGTTTTAATGGCTTGTAATATTATTTCCTAGGGTCTATTTAGGTCAAATAATTTAAAAACCAGAGAAACTAGGACCATAAAAACATAAGCAGCATAAAATCAGGACAAACTTTAATAGGAGTCACAGCTCATATTCAAGTTACATATTCAAGTTACAATAAATTTAATATAAATATAAATTTAAACCTGGTAAAAGTACATGGTTACTTTCAAGCACATCATGAATTTCCAAACACTTAAGGCTCAGTTTGAACTGCAGCTCTTGATAACCAAGGAATTAAGTATAGATAGAGTCCAGAAGGAGCTGGTAATTTGGTCTAGGGAAGTCAAATATACCTCCATAGGCTACAACCTTCTAAAGTCTTCTGCATGCTACTGCCTACAATAGATATTGCATGTCAGTTAGGTATTCCTTTCAACAGGAACCTCATCCCATCCTATGTTCACTGTGACACTATTGTGTCAGTTATGTACAGCAAGCGCAAGATAAACTAAAGGTGGATTATCTTATCCAGACTGAGCTAATCTTAAGTAGGAAATGCAGCATCTATCACAGCAAAGGAAACACCATCCCATAAATAAATGGACAGTCTTGCCAGCTGAACTTCAGAAACAACACTGTTGGAGACAATATTACAGCTGTAAAACTTTGCTAATCCATGACTACATTCATACCTGTCTTTTGGTCACAGTGCCATCCACAGGATCTATGTACTCAAAGCTGTCTGTTCTCTCCACGCTGTAGATAGTGTTACCCACAGCAAATTGCTGATGGCTGAATGATTTGTCAGTGATCAAAGCTTCCAGGTCTCTCATTATGAAATACGCTGTTCTGGGTTCCAGTGCTTCATAATCAAACCTTGCACATATATCAAAAAAAAGGTAGAACCAGAAAATAAGTCCCCAGAGCTTTCAGAGACCTCTATATACTCACAATTAGCAATTTACTTCTTACTTCAAAAATCAGAAGTGTACCACTGAAGTACTGATTGCAAATGAAACCAGCACACACATTCAAGTCCTGTGCCATCTAACCATTACATGTGTGCAACCACAGTTCTACACTGGCCACCTGACTCTAAATCAACATAAAGCATCTAGAAAATGCAATTTCTAAAGTAGCATAGAAAATACACAGTTAGCTTTCAAAACTTAATGACACAATCAGTACAGTGCTCAACAGACAAGTGAAACAGAGAAAACTTAGCAACAAGTTTTGAGGAACAGCTGTGTGCAAAAGATCTCACAAATTGTGAACTCCTCTAGATTAAGTCTGGATTAAGAGAGAGGCAGAAGCAAAGATGAAAACGACAGCTAGAACTCACCATATTGAGACCTTATGAAAAGTAAGTAAATGTTTGTATCTTTGGAGGAGTTATCCTGAATTGGGAGCAGGCATAGGTTTCAGTTCTCACTAAAACAATGTCACATGGAGGCATTTACAGAAAAAAATGCAGGAGCAAATCTTGCTGGGATTATGTTTCTTTTTCAACATTATGTAACAAGCTGCACCTATATATTCCACAAGTAAATAATTCAAATCTTTCCGCCATTCAATATTTAAAAATTCAATTACTCATATGCTAGCAGTGACATACACACGTAGCTCCTTTTTCTGACACTTACTCCTCTGGAAAAACCTGTCTCCATAACAGTGATAATCTGTGGTACATTTTCATTCTGTAGGCATAGCGAATGCACGCCTAAGTGCAGTTGAGCACATCAAAACAAGCAGTGATTGTAGCAGAATTCTATCAGCTGCATTAGCTCCTTTTCCTTATTTTTCTCACCTGCAGTAGTAGTGCCGGCCAAATTTTGCCCAGTGATCCCTGACAATCTCCTCCACACTCTGCTTTCGAGTTGCTAGGATTGAAAGCCAAACTAGCACAGCCCACAGTCCATCTTTCTCTCGGAGGTGGTCAGACCCTAAAGAGACAGACATTAAGCACATTATTTGGTATCACTGCAAAGCAGAAAACAAGGTAAGAAGGCTGAAAAAATGTTTCATTTAACTCTGTATGTCACATAACAGTAATCAATAGTACTAGCCCCAGCACCTCTGATATGTTCCAGACAGAAAACCAGAACTAATGTTTAAAATGTGATCTCTTAGCATCCCTTATTTATGCATGACAAAGCCCATACTTGCAAAGTTAAATAAAAATATGTACAAGTACTTGAATAGAAACAATAGCGGTATGAAAACATTGGTAGTCATTATTCCTTCTTACTGATATACAGTGTTTTCACATCTCTGCTGCTGTTTCCCAGAACTGGGCTAGATATGCAAACCCAGCCATGAGCCAGAATGCTCTCCTTTATGAGAGTCAAACTCAACAGCATCTCCTTATCTCTGCAGATGTTCATCTGCAGATGTCAAACTGCAGAGAAAGAACTTCCCATTCCATAAAAATTGTGAATTTCCAGAACGTTCATGACCTCCAGTCAGGACAACAACCAAGTGCTTGAAAAGATTCTTCTGGAGGGGGAAAAAAACCCAAGCAAACCAGAGAGTGGGGTTGTTCCCTTTTTTATATTTATTCTTACACCTCTCAGTGCTAAAGAGGACTGGATGCTCCTATCTTATGAAGAGAGAAATTTTTCCAACAATGAAGACTAAACTACAGTTTTGGAATACCCTACATGATTTAACATATAGTCTCAGATCTAAGTAAGATCCAACACTGCTGGCACTCAGTAAATACTGATGGCAATTATATAAGCTAACAGACTCAAGAAACTTGAAGAGTTATCAAACACGTAGCCATTGCTCTGGCATAATAATACTAAATTTGGTTAAAATTTGTTGGCTGCAGCCTTAGGGTTTTCTGTCTAGTCACACATTATTGAAACCATGAGTACAAAGCAAGTGCAGTAATTCAGAAGTTTTGTTTACTCCATGAAGTACCTACTAATTATGGAGGCAACCAACTGAACTATCTGTCTTTAAAAGATAGTTAACAAAATCCATCAGAGAGGAATCTAAAAACTCTTAGGCTGAAAATCTGTTTCCTGAAACATTCTCCTTCCTCAAATACAAAAATCCTGTTGCAGCAAGACTGCTTTGTACAGTTTGGCTTTACATAACAACCTGCAAGGTCCACACAGCCAGCCATCTGTCAAAATAGCAGTGTTTTGCTACTGGCAGAGGACAGTTCCCATAATATAAATTGATGCATTGAAGCTGTTAATCCTGTGAAAAATCGTCAACATAATAAAGGCATATAAGGAAAATAACAAGATGTGCAGAGAGACACCATGATTCCTAGGGTCAATCACTGCTGTTTCCTTGAACTTGCAATCCCTCTTCTTGGGAGAGAGCGTCAATCAGCAGCCTCTGTTCATATGGATTTTCTAAGAGCCCGTTGTGCTGGGTCTGCCACAGATCTGCCTGCCACTTATGCTTCTTGTGTTACATTCTGCCTCAACACTCTTTATCTAACATCAATCTTAACATTAACTACCACAGAGTTAAATAAATGCAAATTACTATTCAGCACAATATTGAAGTTGGATAGGAATGATTATTGAACACTTGTTGATGAGGATAAAGATTTGCATGAAGATATTGTTTATGTCTGTATGTTAGGTATTACAGAAAACAAAAACACTGTAGGTAGACTTGAGAGCTGAGACAGTAACATGCTTTCACATTTGCAAAGTAACTGTCCTGATAGTAAGAATATCTCTTTTTTGCTACTTGTTCTGTAATCTGCAAGCTCTCTGCAACAGCAGTGTCCTATTACAGCAGCCAGAGTTTAGGGCTGGTGCTTGAGGAGCTGCTGCAAGAGTAGCCACAGCTCACTCTGATCCCTACTCCAGTACTGTGAAAGCATGAAGTGCCAACCAGTCAGACGAAAAAGGGCAGGGTTATTTATGAGCTCTCAAAGCTTTGCAAATAGCTTTAGATAAGAAAGGAAAACAAATGTCCCTCTACAGCAAGTCAGTCCTTCAGACACTCAGGCAAAGAATCACAGAATTGTCTGGGCTGGAAGGGACCTTAAAGGTCACCTCTCACTTCTTCTACTCCCTCACTGAATTAATATGCTAAATCAGCTTAAGGGTATCTTCTACAGGAACACCAGTAATATGTTCTATGGTTAATAAAGTCAGCTTACTTGTAGGCAAAGCAGGCAGCAGAGTCACAGTCATTGTCACCAAAGCCAAGAGTCTGTTCCCAGATAAGGCTGCAGACCTCTGCCCCTCCAACCAAAAGAGAAATCTAGAATAGTGCTTTCACTTCCCCCGGAGCATATATTGTTCCTCCTCCATATATTCTAACAGCAAGGAAAATCGTCACATCATCACAGGGGCTGGGGACACTCAGGGGACTGGGAACAGTAGGGCATGAGCAGCCAGGGCCTGTCCTGTCCCAGCACCCCCACAGCAGGGCAGTCGGGAGCACCAGGACAGCCCCAGCTCCAGGCATCAGGCACTTCCTGGGGATGGGAATAGGGCATTGCCAGGCCGGGATGTGGGAAGCATGGACAGGCCTGGCTTTGGGGAACCCCTGGCCTGGCATGGCAGGGCTGTGGGGAGCTGGACACTGGCCCTGCTTCGGCATTGCTGGGGCAGGGGCTGACAGCCCTGGTGCTGCTCCTGGGCAGAGTGAGGGAGCCCCAGGGGGCCAGGCAGGGCCCTGGTAACAGCAGGGTCATGCCAACACAGCTGCTCCTTTCCCTCTTAACCTGCATGCATCTGCATGCCTCTCCTTTCAGCCATTCTTTCTTAGCACAGAAAAAATTCCCTTTTGCCTAAAGTGTCATCTCTGTTGCTGATTTTCACTAGCTATTTAAATTACTTAAGTGTTTCAACAGACACTTAAGAAGTGGAAACACGGAACCGAGCTTAACCCTTCAGCAATTTGCTCCAATATGAAGGATCATTTATTCTCCTGCTACATAACACTCAGCAGCAGACTGATTTGCAGGCCAGCAAATCATACAGCAAAGAGCGCTGCAGTCCTTCAGCAAAACAGTCTACATCATGACAACAGAGGAACAGGCTAAGCTGAACATTAAAGAGATGAGTTCTGATTCAACAAACACTTTAAGTACATTTCACTGAACCAAAACGTTCTAGTGAAACAGGGACAGAAGCATTTCTGAAGAGCTCTTTGCTGTATTCTGAACTTTGTTCTGGTATGGCTTAAGTGCATAAATCTATATGAGGAGGGCTGAATGTATTTTCTTCATATACATTTAGCAGATTTGGCATGTTCTCTGTCCTTGCATGTCCCTCAGAGGACATATTATATTGTTTCTTCTCTGCTAAGAGAAAGCAATGGAAGAAGACATCCAAGACAAAACCCTGGATATCTAGGATCTGGATATCTTGATTCTGTTTCAGAATCAAAAATCACCAATTAAAAATACTAGCCTGATACAAGGACAAGGACAATAACCTTGTGTGCCCAGGAAGTGTTTCAGTTTGTTAGTATTAATGGATTTAAACTAAGAACATCCATCAGCTTGGTTACTGCATACATATGTGTTGTTGTACTTACTGCTCTTCCTTCTTCCAGCAAATTAAAATCTATTTCTGTAATTTCATTACTCTGATTTTCACCTGCTAACAGTCATCTGCAGGTGCCTTTCCTTCCTCTTTCTTAACTTAGTCCTACTGCCCAATTCTCATTGTAGAAACTCTAAGGAGGGACTTTACTCTGCTGCCTCAGTTCAGCTAACACCATTCTTTGCTCCACAGACCCAATTAATTTGCAGAGGCAGACCTGTCCTGTGCAAAGGGAAGAAGGAAAAGGTACCTAACAGCTCAACAGCTCTGTATTCCTGAAGTTGCAATACTAACACCACCTCCAGCTTTCTCAGGACTCTGAGTAACCTCAGGATGATTCTCAGTGCTACTTTTAATTGAAACATCCCGGAATTAATGAATTCCTGAGCTGAAGCAGAGACAACAGATTAACCCTTTATATTTAATTTGCCATTGGTAAAGGAAATTATAATAACTGCAAGTGTTTCAACAACTTATTTTTAAGTTAATTCATTATTTCTCCATATAACAGTAGGAGAAGTTATTTTTTACTGCAGTAAATTGCTATGTTCAGACTCAAGAGTGAACAACCTAGGCAAAACACTCAGAGCATGCTCCCATTCATAGAGAAGTACTCCACTTACACAGTCTTAAACTGAAGAAAAATCTTCAGAGGCAGTAGCTTGAGAAACAAAGCAAAATCATGCAAATATGTTCATATTATGATTTTTCTACTATGTGAAAGTTATCTAACTTTGTATCTGAGGCATCCAACTCTGATAGGGAAAGCAAACCTTGTGGGTTATATGCATGGGTAATTGCTTTCCCCTAATTTAGTAATCCCAGTCTATGATACTACATTCTGTAAATGTGATTTTAAAACAAGAAAATCACAGGAGTTCACAAACTTAGACCAAATTGTTTTGTTTGCACATACTTGAGTCTTACAAATTTATCATCAAGCTGAAACTTAGCAATATTTTAGGCAAATGGAGATTTAGGGGCATTCTGATCTGATAATTTTTTCAAGTTCATAAGATTATTTTAGTTTTGTATTACTGCAACAGACAACCAAATAGTTCCTTTGTGGCTTTCATTCCTGTCAGCAACCATACATTCTTATGTGGAAGAAGAACTAGTGGAGAATATAATCTTTCAGGAGAAGGGGGTTGATGTTAACAGAATCTGGGAATTTGGAGATGAAGCAAGCAAATTTAAGAAAGTTGTAGCAATTACTGAAATGGCTTAAACTGTAGAGAGATAAATCAGCCACACAGTTCCCCTAATCCTGATTAATAACTTGCTGATGAAATTTAGAAACTAATTGCTGTTGCCGAGGCCTTCCTTTGAACTGTGTGCTGGATATTAGTCATAGAACCAGAAAGCTACTAACCTCATCTGACAAGCTCCCCACACTGTTACAAAAATGGAAGAAGTTTTTAAAGCGTTGGTTTAGCTCCAAGATCAGCTGCCAGAAAACAAGTTTGGGAAATACAGCTGTATAGGATGTTTTCAACATCTTTTCTCCTTTTATAGCTGAAAATTTGCTTTTATTTACTTGCCAGACCAAATTCCCTTATGTTATAAAACCAGGGCTCTGTATTACTTGGAAATTTCAGCTGGGCTTTATTACCTGGGTACACAAGCAATTGATTTCCAATGCAGTTTGATGACAGAAGGTGGATTTTTAAAACTCCTTTCTCTTACACAGAGCTGTAAATTTCCCACTCTGATCACTGTATCGTACACTTACATGAATCTTCCATGCTGAAATCTAAAGAAGTGCCAAATTTCAGTTCCCTAAATTGATATGATTTGGCAAAAGCTGTAAAATTGATTCAAATGCCCAGTACTAGCAGAAACATGTGAGGGTAACACAGCAAAGGACATTACTAAAAGATTTGTAATAAGGTAAATATTTACTGCTAAAAACAGATCACATTGCTAAAGTACTGCTCATCTACAAACCAGAACATGTCTTAAAAATAAACCTCCTGGCATATGAAGGCACTTTTCAGACATCTGCATTGAATTGAAAGATGATAAGGAAATTGAAGCAGTGAGAAAAACAAACTTTAGACATCATGGTCATTACATAATTTGCCCCAAAGTACCACAGGATCACAGAATGGATTGGGTTGGAAGGGACCACAACAGGGCATCTGGTTCAATCTCCCTGCTCAAGAAGGCTTATCGCAGAGGACATGGCACAGGACTGAGTCCAGACGGTTCTTGAATATCTCCAGTGAGGGAGATTCCACAAGATCTTTCGGAAATCTCCTTCTGTCTCATACTTTTTTACACAGTAACTACATACGGACTGAGGAATTCAAACCCTGTGCTCAAGTTCTCTGGATGCCCATGGGATCAAATCTCGAGTGTCCAGATTTGTCTTTAGATGGAATTGGATAAAACTGGAGGTCAAGAGGCTTTCTGCACTGAAGCGCTGCAAGTACAACAAAGTTAATTGGATCAGAGCATATCAGGATGCCAAGATATTGCTGTAGGCCAGCTCTCCATGCTGGCCAGCAATATGTTGTTCAAGCACTCATTTACAAGAGTCAGGATTTATGAGGAATCTGAAGAATTGATGATAGGATAGAAGAACCAGATTAATATAAGGAACACAGAGTGGTAAGGAATGTAGAGACTAGTCTGAAGTAAAGTCCTACAAATATGGAAGAGAGGCAATTGTTTTAAGGCCTCATGGAAAGATACAAGCAAAGAATAATGTCAATGGCAAGCAAAGAGAAAAGTCAGGGTAATTTTCTTGCCTATCTAGAACAGTCAAACCCTAGAGGCACTTCCTTGACCTCCCTGTTTCTCTCCCCAAATTCAAATACTATCAGATACTCAGGATAATAAAATTAGACCTACAGAGATCACAATGTCCTCATTGTTACAGTTGATCAAAACACTTTATTTTCATTTCTGTATGACTCATCTCCAGGGCTAAAATCCACCAATACTTGGGACACCCTGCTTAGCAAGACTGAACACGCTTTTGCAATGTGAAAGGGAAATCTGATGTTTGTCTTTTTTATAACTGCACCATAAAATTGAAATGGCAAGTTTCGTCAAAGAAGACATGGTTTCTATTGAGCACAACCAATGATTACTCTCTTCTCCCTCTGACAGACAGCATCTGAAAGAATCCTACTCAACACCATCAGATGAAGATGGTCTAGGAAAATAACTTCCCAAGCAGAGACAGAGCTGTGGCAGTGGTTTGTCATGACATACGGCACAGAGAGGCCACTCCTTGTCCTGTTGGTTTTACATACCTCTACACATAAGCCTACATGCAGCAGGAGGTGCTGCACTCTGTAGGCTAAGGTATCTAGATATACTTCAACATATGGGAACTCACCATCAAAACTCTTACAAGCTCCTTCTAGTTAAAATCCTCACTTAACTTTCTTCAGCATGATGATGAAGCCAGGAGTTTTCTTCCAAATAATTTTGTGCTACTGAGGTCATATTGATGTCTTTAGAACCACCCAAATTTCATTAAAGTATCTGGTTTTGCATAAGCAAGAGGAATTTCAGTATTTAGAGGGAAGATGTAAAGAACTGGCCCAGTGAAAAAGAATTAAAAAGCAGTAAGAGTTGAAAACTCCCCAGTTCACCTCTCATGGGTTAATGAAGATGCAGTTCAACAACACACCACAACAAACAGCAGTACATTCTGAAAGGTACAAGATATTCCTGCCCTTCTCTCCCCAAATTACATCTCCCTCAATGACCTCATAGAAGACACTGTAGAGGAAGTTTCTATTCAAAAGATATAGTCAAAGCAATACAAACCTGTGCCACTCAGAGCAAATAGTGAAGGCATACAGTTTGCCAGTCATGGGACACTGGTTCCCATTGACAACAAAAAGAAAATTATCATTAATTATAAATTTAAATTCTCTTCCTTTTTATATGTAAGACCCAAAGAAATATAACATATTTGTGATTCTTGCATCATAGCCCATTCAGATCTATAGAGCAAACAAGAAAATAATACATGAAGTGCCATGTCTATGGCTGCTTAAAGGTATCATTATTTTTTTTAAAAAGCAACATTCTGCTCTAACTGACCCTAATAAACAAACTTAATACTTAACATAAATCAATTAAAGCAAAATGAAATTTGTAATCAAGTTTCACTGCATGGTAAGTAATTTTCTACAAAGAGCTGCAGCCAAGGTATCATACATTCAAAATAGAGAACTCCATATAACTCACATCAAAATACAGAATAAACTATTAGCAAGGCAAATTATTAAGTTATTCTGGTCTGTGCTTTTTCAAAGACTTGTAATACAGCCCCACTGATGAAAAAAAGGGAAGAATTTCTGTGCCAGAATCCAGGAAACTAAAAAATAAACACTCTGAAATTTATTCCATTATTCTCATAAACTAAAACCACATTTGTGTACATTTACAGACTATATAGTTCAATTATTTGCTCTATTTCCTACTGTCAATACTATATTTCTGATGGCTCAAATTTGTCATTCATTCTGCATTCTGTTGTTTGATTGGTTCTTGGGACTGATAAGGCAGAAATACCTAGGGAAAACACAAATGCTCACATGTAACTGAATTTCTTCTACTGATGGTTTTATCTGACACTTGAGCAACTGTGATGTTCCAAAAAGGAAAGCCTGAAAGAGTTTTTTTTAGATGTACCATCAGATATGTCAATCCTCTGTACACCTAATCACATTAGGAAACAACATGTGGTTTCCATATAGGCAAAATCCCTACAAATGCTGCTGCCATATGTGAAGACTTGCAGAGGAACCAGTCAGACTTTTTTGCATTATGTTCAAGTCAGAAGAGAATGCCAGGCACCTCCAGAAGCTGTCTGGACAGTAGTAAGATTGCTTGCCTCTGCTGAATATCCATTTCCCACATTTTTCATGCCTTGAAGTGCTGAACACCACACTTAAAAGACAAACCTCAAGATGTGAACAACAGGAAGTTCTCTGTTTCAGCACAAGACAGAGCTAATTTGCTGATTGTTCTGGATTTGACTTGAGATATCCAGGATAAATTAAGTCTGTGGTAATTTTTGATTATGTATTACTTACCAGTGCCAAAACTCTCCTCACCACAAAGGGAACAACGTCCAGAGTCCATGAGATTAGAAAAATACCTCCATCCAGCTGGTGTCTCATACACAGGAACTTTCATTACTTTTGCAACTCTGGAAAATATACAATAAAACATCACATGATTAGGATTGTGCTTTTTTTACATGTGATCTGAGGTCAGTTGAGGAATATTCTAAGTCTATTACATCTTCTGACAGCTGGGCTAGAAGTAAAAAAATAAAACACAAAACCAAGAACAGATCAACAATACCATTCAAAACTGATCCGTCTCAGCACCTAACTTCAGCCAGAACCTAAGTATGTTTATACATTAAGTGTATTATTTGGAAAATGTAGGATCTCAGTTCAACAGGCTTTACCAGTATCTTTCTCTTCTTACTTACCAAGAAACAGCTAATCTAAGGATGGACAATTTTGTTATACTAATTTTTAATGGAAGTTAAAATATCATGTTGAAGCACCCCCCTTTATAGGTAGTCAAATATCAAAATGCTTGAAAGATACTTTTACTTCTTGTAATGTGTTCAAAGACAAGACAATACAGGAATGCTTCCATTTAGCAGTATGTTCTCTGAAAACCTTTCCTAGCCTCAACTTATTTTCCCTGTCTCCTGGCTCATGTTCAGCTGCTGTCACCAGCACTCCCAGGTCCTTTTCTATGGGGCAGCTTTGCAGCCACTCTGCCCCAGCCTGTGGCACTGCCTGGGGCTGTTGTGACCCAAGGGCAGGACCCAGCACTGGGCCTTGTTGAACCTCACACCATTGGCCTCAGCCCATGATCCAGCCTGTCCAGATCCCTCTGCAGAGCCTTCCTGCCCTCCAGCAGATCAGCACTCCTGCCTGATGGTGGTATCTGTGAACTGACTGAGCTGAATTCTGTCTTCTTATCCAAATGATTGATAAAGATGTTAAACAGGACCAGCACCAGCACTGAGTCCTGGGGAACACTACTAGTGACCAGCCACCAACTGGATTTAGTTCCATTCACCACCATAAGTGGCGGCACCACAGTTCAGCCCTTAAGTATCGTCTCTGAAATTTTTACACTGTTAGCCTGCACTGTAATGTAGTCTCCAAATCAACCTTTCTTTTATGTAAGAATATCAGTTCTCTAAGCTGTCTCCTATTCAGCCTAGGTATTCATATTACATCTAAAATTAGTGATTTTTAAATGAGATAGAGTAAGAATTGCTGATGTTTATTTGAAAAGAGACAAAAATGTTCATGAAGAAAAGGTTATTACCAAAATTTTTAATCCTGAACTTGGATTTCATACCTCTAGTTTAGAGGTAATGGTGGGTACGTACCTCCTTGTGTTTATACAGCACTACATATATTATTAACCCTTAGAAATGCTGTTCCATTAAGGAGGTTTCAGAGGGCATAGCTGAACAAGTTTCTGTCTGGTTGTTCAAAAAATCAAGAACATAAAAGAATTTAATCTCTGTGTGACACTAACTTCAGGCTGAAAACAGGACTGTACTGCCAAAAAAAGAGAAAACAATAAACCAGAAGGCAATATCTAACATGCTGGCAGAGCAAAATCAATTCTCTTAAGGTAGCCTAACAATACAGTGGAATATGTTTGCTAGCAGAAATGTCCCCATATCCTGGTACAGTTTTTGGAGAAAGAAATCCTTCCCCATTTACTTTTCTATATTCCTCTAGCTGGGGAACAAATAGCCTAGGATGGATTTATCCTGACCAGCACTAAAAGCTTCAAGAGGCTGTAGCTGTTTTCAAAGATTTCTATGTACTACATTAGCAAGAAAATACAAATGTTGTTTCTGTTGGCGTGTGGGCTCACTTTGTACAATGTTTATAATACGAATAGTTTATAGTAGGAATATGGCAGATTGTTCCATGCACCTTCTTTATTTCTTGTTGTTTCTGGCTTTTAACAATTCAACAGAGTAAGTAAGTAGAAGTATATTGAAAATTAAGCATATTCCTTATCGACATTTTTCTGAAATAAAGAATCATCACTGGAAGTCTCAAGAAATGCAGAATGTGCCTTTATGCAGCCTATAGACATTCATGGTGAAAAATCACCCCAGAACACATTAAGAGGGTTCCCATGGAAAGTTGTAAAAATTCTCAAATCTGCAGACTGAGAAAAAATATGCTGCATTAGATCAAACACATAATCACACAAAATACAGGAAAACACCCTCAGAGGAAGGAAACTAATATGGGATGGTAAAATTACTAGATCTTCAAAGCCAGGGAAAATAGAGATTAGATGCATAGATGCAAGAAAGGGGAGGGGTTTTTAATGCTCCTACATATACATCTTTCTAAACTAAAAATATGACTGGGTATTCAGTAGAGAAAAAGTAAAAAAAAAAAAATCTTCATATTACTTTTTTTTTCACTCTGTATTTACCAATCTGCTTTTTAATAGACAAAAATCCTAAATCAGAGCTTTCAATCATTGACACAGGAAGAAGCTAAGTATTTTTTTAAAGAAGTTCCAATTGAGACTGGTAGAATTCCTGTGGACCAAAATTTGTAAGTTAGTTTCTGTATTCTGCTGAACTGAACATTTGCAGCACTATTTAATGGAGCATATGGCTTCCTGACAAGCTTGATAGATGCTAGGCAAATAAATGCTTAGGATAAGGGTTTCAGGAACTTGCAACTCTGCAAGAACTGCTGATGAGTCAAAGTAAGGATTTTTATCTTTAATAAATCATAGGTCCATTAATTACATTTTACAATGTTTTTATAAGTACACCTTCACAGAACCATTAAACTAAGACTTTTTAAGCTTCTTTTTAAGTCACTTTTTAAGTTTCTCTTCTTTCTGTGTACTCACACTAGAATCCCCAAATTTGTGGAGTTAGAAATGTAAAGTCAAATAAATGTAAAGAGTTTTGTCTGTATGAGATCGCTTGATGAGAGAGGATAGTACTTCTCTCAGGAAGTGAGTCTTGGAACTGGTACTGCAAGTGGTATTTATCTTGCAGAAGTCTCAGATAACACAGTAAATTTTATATGTCCTTATATATGTATAATGCATAATCAACAAGAAACTGATGTAGCAGTGCACCTGTAAAGGTGATACATCAGGCTCTCAGCTTTCATGTTGTAGGTATTGGCTGTTAAAAGGCCTGATTTAATGGATGGAATATACTTCCAGAGCAATTAAAAATAAAAAGTAGGAAAAAATATGCCCTAAAAATAGGTTCATTTCCCTAGTCTATTTGAAGTAATGACACTCTATTTATGTCTAAACACACAGCTGATATACCTGTGTTTATATGTTCCATGATTATGAACTAATGTTGAAAGAAGACAACAAACCATAGACATTCTGGTTCTTGTCATCTTGGACATTTAATGGGACTGACTTCAAACATTGCACTTGCTTGCCTTCTTTTAGTGTAAGTGCTCACTACCTCAATGAGATTGTACAGTAAAGCTTCTTCCATCTGTGTTTGGCAGTAATTATCCCTTGCTAGACTAGGAAACAGAGTATTTACATTTGGAACCAAACTGAAAGGTAACCTTAGTTATAACCTTAGAGTAACTTTAGTTAGTCTGCCCATATCAGAACTAACAGCATTTATGTTCCCAAGATGCTGAAATACTAATTAAGGAGGAAAAGGTTAAATCAAAGAAGAGTGGACTGTACTTTTTGCAATTACACGTTATTTAAAATTATACTTTGTGAATTTAAAAAAAGCAGGAGCAGATGCTTTTAAATGTGGAGATAACAAAATTAGTGAAAATAGGAATATAAAATATTATACAGTTCCATAGTTAAATTTACCTTCCTACTGTTTCACAGTTTCACTGTAATTTTTATTTTGAAGAGCTAGTCCCACACTACCTATACCGACTGCCCACATTTTTTCAAACATAAGAACATCATACAATGCAATGCTGAAAAGCAGTTTGAATTATTTCATTTCTAGAAAACAGTATAATTGGAGAATTTAGTACCAACACAGAAATGTGAAGCCAATTCTTGAACTCCACAATAAGTCTCACTTAAGTATGAGCGGGACAGCTCATAATAAAGGTACTTATTAACATAATTATAGTCTTCTAATAAAGATTAGAATTTTAAAAAATTTCCTGACAGAAGAAAAAATGTAACAGCTAGTTCTAACATTACTCCCGAAAGACCTAACAGCCTAACATGGAAACCTTTACCAGGAAACTGGACTACTTATTGTACAGCTTCACATCTGAATATCCCAGGTCTTCTTCCTTCATAGCCATCTACATGTCACCTAACTAGGAAAACAGAGGGTACAGGACCCTTGATAGCCCAGATTATTTTCTTTGGAATTCTAAAAATATTAGCCTGCTAAACTGTGTAAAAAAGATTTTCACTTTTATTTAAAAGTGCTAAAGATCCTTGTGATAACTTTCTTTCATTTTTCAGTAGACACAACAGACTATTTTTCACAGATAGGCTCATAAACAAATACCTATGACACCAGCAGAATGACCCTGACTTACATTAACAAGAGTCAGAGGGAAGTTTTCTCCAATCTAATCTCTACAATGCCACAAAACATCCCGATGAATATAAATCATTCAAATACAACAGCCTGCAGCAAGCTGACTTTCTTGTGCCAGTGAAACTCTTGTACCTTCCAAGAACAGATCAGTCAATCAGACAGAATCATCCTGCCAAAGCTGTGATGCCTATTCACCACAAAGATAAAGGTCACAACACTGGGGGAAGAGCTTTCTTTGACCAGTCTCATGAACTTTTACAGATGTAAGTGACTGGCTAGAGTTTTGTATTGTAGGTGAAATGCTGTCTAGGGTAAACTGCAGCACCACTTTCATTCTGGAGTCTGAGCTTGGAGGAAGAAATAGGTATTAATGAAAAAACCACTAGAGAAGCAGCTATAGCATGTCCTTGTCTCTCATTTTCCACCACCTGTAGCTGATATGTGAAAGATGCTAATAGGCACCTGGGTGAACAGGCTTTAAAACACTGGCTAGTGTTCCATGGATACACTTATTTTCAATCCTGCTCCTCTCTGTGGTGCCAGAACTAAGGTAGACAAGGTGCTATAATTCAGAAAACATCACGTCTTCCTCTGCAGAAGGGTAAGCACTGACAGGCACTAACAATCAGGAACTGAAGGAATCTGTGGGACAAATGTGGGCCACTGAAGGATAGTGTGTTGTAGCAGCACTCCAAAGGAGAACAAAGCTCTGTAATGGTTTCTTTCGGAGTTATGGCTATAGGAGGAAAAGGTTTCTCATTAGGTCTTCTAAATCTCTACTTAGCCACTGAAGTAGTCTTTGTTATCTAATCTCCAGCTGATAAAAGCCTCATTTGATTTTAGGTCTGAAGCATATTTTATTTCAAAGACAAGACTATTATTGGACTGACACTAACAGACACTTTTTGTCAAAGCATATTTTATTTTAAAGACAAGACTATTATTTGACTGAAACTAACAGACAATTTTTTTCTTTCTACTTCTGTAGTTTTGCTTCATGCAAAGGATTAAAAATATCTCAATGAGGGATCTGCATCTGATTTATCAAGAAGGTAATTTCTCTAGCTGAAAATAAGTCTTCACACAGTCTAACCTTAGCCTACAAACCTCTGTATCTGATATTTTACTGCCTGAGTTCTGGTCAGAATTTTTTTTCTAACACTCTGGACACTTCTGAGATCAACACAAGTGATTTATGTTTGCCTACATCAATTTTGCTATCCCTTTATTAAAGATATTGGGTTGGCTGTTTTCTAACCACATACTACAGAATTTGTTTTAAGTGTACTTTTAACCAGAACCAAAATTTAATGGTTTCATTCTTTTGCAGCACTCTCTTCAGCATTCAAATTTCTTCTGCAAAAAACACCAAACTGTTTTTGACTTTCTTGACACCATATTCATTGCCTGATTAGTCACCAAGTCTCTATCCCATTCTCACTGCATGGTATTTCCACTTGTTCTCCCTTTGGTCTCTTCTTCCCAGTGCTGGAGAGCTCTTTGCTACTTCATTTTTCAACTTCTGAAGTCTAATTAATCTCACCTTTGGTCAGTTCTCTCTTCATTCTTACTATTTCTTAAGATGCAAGAGTCATTAACCAAACGGTTATAACTTTTTTTTAGTCCCATCTCTAAGTCTTCACTTTTTATCTATGCAACTGCAATAGACTGTGAGAAATTCACAGTAGTAGCAATGACAGCAGGAGCACTGGCACCAACTTTAACATGAAATACATGTTCTGCTTCTGGATGTTTTCACTCTGCCTGCACCACCTTCCCTTAAAAGGTTTCAACTGCATTTTGTGCAAGGAGCAGAACTAAAACAGTCACCTCCCTTATATGGTCAAGTATTACAGTGTTAGTCCTTCCCAGTCTTTTATTTATTAAGCAAAAAGTAGTGGAATGCTGAGCCCTTGCACAGAACACAGATAACCAGGACACACCACTTAGGTAAGATGCAAGCTGTAGTGTCTGGCAGAGAGGCTGTCAGGACCCTACGGCAGTGAAAAAATGGGTAGTAGACAAGTTCCCTTCCTTTTTGCTTTCTAGTATGCTACATCTCACAGAGAACAGTCATAGTAAAAGAAATCAATACAGAAAAAGTATTTAAAAACTTTAACTAAGTTAAATTTAAAAAACTTTAACTAAGAAGCATCTAAAAAAAGTTAGGATTTGTTTTGTTTTCCTTCCTCCCAACCCCTGCAATATTTTAACTAAAATACTTACACAGGTGGAGTAAAGGTATGTTGAACCAAGCTCTGGTGTTCAGGGGTAGTTTCTCTCTTGAAAACTGGCAACTTCAGGTGGATTTTTTTTTGGCTGACAGTAGTCCTGAGTAATGGATTGCTAATAATTGCAGAAATCATCAATAAATTCTAATAAGTACTATGTGAATTCGCTTTCTATCAATGGAGCCTCCTGGCATTCATGTAACCTAAATTGTGTCAATAAACTGTTCCAGTATTTTCTCCTGCCTCTCAGTCTCACATTGGCCTTTCTTTGTTTTTGAAATCTTTCAACAGCAAAAAACTTAAAACTGCTCTAGCAGAAAGACAAAGTCACAGAATCACAGAGTCGCAGAATCATAGGTTGAGCTGGATTGCAAGTGACCTTGAAAATCATCTAGTTCCATGTAAAGATGGAACTAGATGGGATGGGCAAGGATGCCACCCACTAGATCACATTGTTCATAGCCCCATCCAAACCTGGCCTTGGGCACTTCCAGGGATGGGCTGTCCACAGCATCTCCAGGCAACCTGTTTCAGTGCCTCACTACCCTCACAGTGAAGAACATCTCCTAATTTCTAATCTAAATCTCTCATATTTAGTTTGAAAACATTCCTCCTTGTCCTATCACTATGTGTGCATGTGGAAAGCTGCTCTCCATCTTTTCATAAGCCCTCTTTAGGTACAGAAAGGCTCCCTGGAAGTCTCCCCAGAACCTTCTCTTCTACAGGCTGAACAACCACAAGTCTTTCATCCGGTCCTCACAAGAGAGGTGCTTCAGACTTCTGATCACCTTCATTTGGACCTGTTACAACAGGTCCACACCATTCTCATGCTGAGGACCCCAGAATTGGATGCAGCACTGCAAGTGGGATCTCACAACAGCAGAATCCCCTCCCTGACCCTGCTGGCCACCCCTCTTTATGATGCCATGTGGGACCATGTCAGAGGGATAACACAAACTTAAGTATATGACATCTATCAGTCTTCCCTTGTCAGCCACTGTAGTCACTGGATCATACAGGGCCACCAGGCTGGTCAGGCACAATTTGTCCTTAGTAAAGCCATGCTGGCTGCCTTGAATCACCTCCTTGTCTTGCATGTGCCTTAACACTGCTTCCAAGAGGATCTGTCCCATGATCTTCCCAGGCACAGAGGTGAGGCTCACCAGTCTGCAGTTCCCAGTCTTCCTTTCTCCCCTTTTTAAAAACAGGACTGATGTTTCCCTTTTTGTAGTCTCCAGGGACTTTGCCTGACCACCATAACTTTTCAAATATGATGGAGATTGGTTTGGCAAAAATATCATCCAATTCCCTCAGGACCCTTAAGTGTAGCTCATCAGCATTACGGACATGGGCTTATTTAGCTTCATCAAGTGGTCTCATACCTGCCCTTCACTGTCAATGATATGAACTCGACTCCCCCAACCCCCACCTGGAGGTTCAGATACTTGACAGCTGTGGAAAGCCTAACTGCCAGTGAAGACTGAGACGAAGAATTCATTGAGTACCTCAGACTTTTTCATTTCTGTTTTCACCATTCTTCCTTCTCATTTATCATGGCCTTTACTTTTGGCCTTCCTTTTCTGAGCTATGTACTTATAGAATTATTTCTTGTTATTCTTCACATCCCTTGCCAAGTTCCATTCCATGTGTGCCTTAGCTTTCCTGACCCATCCTTATACATCCAATCTGTATCTCTGTACTCTTCCCAGGTCACCTGTCCTGCTTCCATTGGCTATGCACTTCCTTCTTATTCCTCAGCTTGAGAAGCAGATCCTTGCTCAGCCATGCCAGTTTCTGTCTTGCTCTCTTTGATTTTCTGAACACTGTGAAGGAAAGCTCTTGTGCTCAAAGAAAAGTGATCTTAAAGAGTTGCCGGCTATGGACTGCTCTTCAGTCCTTAAGGACAGTTTCCCAGGGGATCACATTCACTAATTATTTAAACAACTGGAAGTTTGCTTTTCTAAAATTCAACATTCAGTCTATGTTCCTTGGCAGGCCCATGTTCCTTGGGATCATGAACTCAACCCAGGCATGGTTGCTACATTCCAGTCAGTCTCTGATCTTAACCACTCTAATGAGCTCATCACTAGCACTAGTCCAGGGCCAGTAATGCTTCTCCTTTGCTCAGTTTAGCTAACAAATCCATGAATACAATCTACCTGGCTTGTGTCTTGTAATACCACAGACACATACAAGCAACTGAGCTACACGGAACTCTTGTTCAGCACAATCACCACCATGCCTAAGGAATATTGTGTGGCAAGTCAGACACTTAGTTTTAAACCTCTAAACCAAACAAATTTAAAACTTAGTATCTCCCTTTGCCCCCTTGAAGTTCACTGGACTTCATCTGTCTTCCTTAGGAATAGACCTGCACCATCGCACAGATGATTAAAGCACTTATCCCAGAACTCAGGCTCCCCAGTAGCCACAGTGAGGCCTCACAGTCAATCGTATTCCTTGTTGCCTGCCACCTGTAGGTCATGGTGTGAACAGACAGCTCCATATTTCACACCATCAAGTTTTCCTACACAAGCTCTGCAACACCTCAGCCAAATGTTACAAGCACCTTGTGCAACACACAAAAAAGCACTCTTAAAAGTACTTGAGACACTTTACAAAATAATGGAAAACTAATTAGTGTTCCAATCCCCACAGGTAACTTTCTGATTCTATCCCAAAGGGTAAAAGTAAAGTCATATGCCTAACTGCATAGTCAGATACAGAGCCAGGGGAGCACTGTAGAACTGAAGTGCATTTGTAAGCAGGTCAACAGCTGCAGCACAGCCCTAATGAAATCTCTGAGAAAGGACTGCAAAAGGCCACTGTCTCTTCCTTACTCCTCAGGGAGTTAAGTGGTCAAAGTAAAAATAGCCAGAACAGCTCCTTGCTGAGTCTGCCTTTGCCTTCAAAACGAATGTGATAATCCTGTCCACTGTGGGCAGGAGGTGCAAGGATACTTTTATGGACATTGTACTCTAGCCTAGTCTAATCTATGACAGAGTGAACTGCCACTGACGCAGAACTCACTGGTGAACAGAATGGTAAAGGCACCTTTAAAAAACACATGAAGCAGATGGCATGCAAAGCTGGGATTTATCACCCCACAACTGCAGGTGCTGCAAATAGGTTACTGTTGTAGTGACCAAGGTATGAAATTACTGCGAGGGTTAAAACTACCAAGTGAATGCAAGCTACACACATGCTATAGTGAGATTGTTACCATCCCATATTTGGGAGCATTATGAGCCATTAAAGAATCTGCTTTCTGGAAAGTTAAATCCCTTTTAGGAATTTACACTGGTGGAGTCCTCATATGCAGGCCTAGGTTTTTAAGGCCTTAAGTACAACTTTGGCTTGTTCTCCTCTGTAATCTGGATGATAATACAGAGTTCTAACAATGAGATTCCATTGGAGAAAACAGTTCTCAGAAGTGCTAAATATTTAATTCAATTTAACTGAAGTTTGTACATATAGAAACTGAGAGCTATCCCTCCTTTTGAGGAAATTCAGCCTTAAAAAAATCCTACTGTGGATTTTATGAGAAGCCCCTCACTTCAGTCATGAAACTGGCCAGTAAGTCTATGGCATCTGCTTCTGCTCAGTAAGAGTATTATGGTATGGATACTGCTGTCAGCTCGAAAGCAGGGTCAAACTACAGAATACACAGTTTCTTGCAGTCTCCAGAAAGTAAAAAAAACATCACAACCTAAACCTATTCTGTCAGCTTTTTAAAAAAATCACAGCACAGATTTTAGCATGGAGCAGATCTTCCAAAAGGAATCAGAAATGGATGCAACTCCTAGACAACAGCCTTTGGTACAATAATAATAAAATGTAATTGAATAAATACTGACTCAGGTGGAGTTTTTCTATGAGCAAAGTTACTAAGGAGCACTGTCTTGTTCATCTCTATTAAATACATTGTTAGGTCAAGCGAAAACCCAACATTCCTGCGTTTTTTTTAAAGAAAAGTTTATTTAATCATAATGAAAAACCCTTAATTTCAAAGGAAATATTTATGCTGTCATTACAAACAATTAAATCAGTGAATTTATTTTTAACTGCTAGAAATTACTCTTAGTTACCTTTTACTAGGAATAAGTGGATTGTAAAATTCTTTTTCCAAACTATTAATAAGTTTAGCCTTTTGAACTTATCACACTACCAACACTTATTTCTTCTTTCTCTTCCATTGAATGTTACAATTCAGAACGGATCTCCTGTGTTTAGAACTAACCCAGGCTGTCAACCTGAATGCCTGTATCTGGACTGAGTATCTGTATCTGAGTTTGCTAAGAGCGTTTATTTTAAGTACAGTATTTATAATAGTGTTCTTTTCTGCTGTGTGTGCAGGAAAACACAGACATGGTAAGATGAGAATAAACAAGAAAGTAGACTAGAAAAAAGCGTCCTGCATTTCTCAGGGGCAGGTCTACAAAGATCACAGCCAAACTTTTTGTGGGAGGACTAGTGATTTAAGTCCTGCTGGATACTCACCCACCTTAGGCACCTTTGACGATTAATAATAAGTGCTACACTGAACAACGGAGCATGGTGCAGGTACCTGTAAGCTCAGGGTGAAGGAGTTAACCTGTTAAGCAGGAAGCAGTCTGGGCCCATCAGTGTGGCACTGTGCCTATGTTGGCTAATCTCCTTCACAGGCCAGGTTTGGTGCTTTGCAGGCACAACAGGCAGTGGGACTCTACAGAACACCTCTGCACTGCCCTGCATAGATACCATGTAAGCATATGGGCTTATCCAGGCTTCCACAAAAGTCACCACACTGCGTGAAGAATGTGTAATTCAGGCTTTGATGAATATGTTATCTTAACTGCAGCAGTGTTCAGAATGTTCACTAGCTTTATGTGATTTCACACTACACTACTGTCCGTGGACATGTAACCCCACCTTCTGAGTTGTGTTCTTCAGCACTTTTCCCCTTCCATATCTTATGTCCTTCTGGCCCAGCTTCAGCATACCACCCACACTGAGATTTATGAAGAGATGCAACCTAGGAGGTTTGTGCTGGGGGATGCTGACTCAGGCACAGAACAGCTTCAATTTCTCCTTTGCAGAACAACAAGTGTTTTGTACAAGGGTTCAGTGCCAGAAAGAAATGAGTAAATAATAAATGGATAAAAATAAAAAACAAGTAAGTAATAAAAAACACAGTACTTTCAATCAGATCTTTTTTTCTATATTCTATACCCATTTATTTTTTTTAATAAACTTCTACAAAAGGCTTTCTTATTTCCATTCAAATATCTAGGGGTTCTCATGAGTCCAAAAGTAAAATGTGCTTAATTACATTGCTTAACTGGTACCGAGAAGAAAATGTCAACTATTTTGCTTTACTGAGTATTAAACACCCATTATAAAGCAACATTAGTTATGTGGACTGTAAGAGCAGTTTCCAATAAATCTGTTAACAAATTGAGTACCTTACAGACAGAAATACCACTCCCTGTGAAGAGGGGAAAAAAATTATGCCAAGGTGAATAGGTCTGTGTATAAATAAAAATAAGTTGGAAGGTTTATTGTTTAAAAAGGAGGGAAGAAGCAATTTCAAAGTACAAAATTGAAGTGTTCATCGTCTTGCTTCTGATTTCTCATGATCGTTTTTCATCTATACAAAAAAACAGGATGCTGTCAACACACTGTATAAACCAAACAATTCTGTACTTTAACATCTAGCTGAGAGGCTTATCTGCACTGAAACTACAGATTGCATGGGTTCCTCCTGCCTAGCCCCTGCAGAGTCCTCCCTTGCCTTTAAACAGAAGTACCAATAGGAAAATTCCAATTTCTACAGGAAAAATTCTAATATTGCACTTAAAGCCCATCAAACCAATTAGCTTGACCAAGTATCAGTCACCACTACTAGCTACTAATTGTAGCTGAGATGGACTTCAAATACTGCAGGAGGAAGGCCAATTTGTCAGACCCACATGAGGAAAGAAAACCTCCTAGAATAAACAGCTACTGAATCTTAAGAAATTAATTTCCTTCACTGAGACTCTACCCATATAGATTCCACTAACTTGGTATCACCTTCCAGCACTCTCCCATTCCACAGGGTAATGTTTAAAAGATTTAAAGATAAATAACTAAGTAAGGAGCATGTAAAACAGCTCTGGGGCATGAGGAGGAACAGGCAGAAGAGAAACACAGTAGACTCCTTGCCCACTTTGCCTCAGGTATGGAAATACTCGTAGACATGCTAATGCATTGCCAAGACTCTCATTCATTAGTAACAAATTTTAATGTTCTGAATGATTCATTTGAAGAATTTCTAGAAAGGTTACTGCCAGGCTTTCCACAACTCTTTCCAGTGAAACAAAGAATTGATTCATCTGATAAAAATGAAAAAAAAAAAACCTATAAAATATGACATGTGGGCCTTGATACATCCTATATTTAATGGTGGCTGTAAAGATAGAAATGGAAGGGTCTGATGGGTTAGTTCAAGCTGCAATTCAGTATCATTACAGTAAATTCAGCAGGACAGTCAAATACATCATTGCAGTGAGCTACAAGAACCTTAATTAGCTCTCTAATTTTGCTGGCTGAGTGATACCCACCACTGTCGGAACTCACCCCTGGTTGGGGTGAGACCATAAAGGTGGAAAAGTCACTCCTCCAACCCGTGTCTCCAAAGAAAGACTCAGTAGTCTTCAGTCGTCCGGTCTCAAGGTAGTTTATTGTATGTTATCTAAAAGATTTCTCCCTGAGCTGCTGCAGTCCGTTCAGCAGTCAGGCAAGGGCACACCCTGACACCCAGGGGGCTGGTGCCCTCTTTTATATCATACATTACGTATTAGATGTTTACAGTTTTCCCCCAATGCCCATCACCTATATTGAACAGTGACTTTGTACTCTAAACCAATCTGTGAGTGTTAACATCACCAAGAACATGGAGGTTAGGATGAAGAAAGAGGACAGGGCACACCCAAATCCCTCCATCTTAGAACTTCTGACCCCCATGTACAAAACTCAGACCCCTCTGTACAAGGCCTAAAACCCCCCTGTACAGCACTCAAAAACTCTTCCTTTCACTTTGTGACTACTTCTACTATAATATCTAAACCTTTGTGATTTCTTGTTCGTCCTGCAAGGTTGGTAAATTGTTCCATGGATCAGGTTCAAAGCCACAGGGGTCTGTGGCTGCATTCCAGGGTCTCAAATGCTTCTGACCTGGGCCTGGAACATCCAAGAGTGTCCAAGGGACATTCTGGGTTCCGACACACCACAAAGACAATTTCTGCAAAGAAGCAAAGTCAGATTGAAACTGGACAAGGAGCATACAGCTCACGGTCTGGTAATGATGTTAGTAAAATCCTCTAAATTGGCAAAAGCAAGAATGAATCAATCATCTTAAGTATTTCTAAATGCTTAAGGAGGAGAAAAACAAACCTTATTTGTACAGAGATTTGACAAAAATAAGCAAATAGAACTTTAGTTGTACCTAATAGGGAGTTGATTTATTTGAACAATAGAAAGTACTCTTAGAAATCTATAAGCTCACAGCAGTGCTCCTGAGACCACATTAATCTGATTTTAGACAACAATTTCTTGTGTTTCTGAAGAACAAATTACTCAATATTATTTTAACTAGGAAGGGTGTAAAATTAGCTCTTGATTCTGGAAACCTCAAGACCTCATAGCTGGTGTGGACCACTGCCCAAGGGCTAAAAACCATGCTGACTGGCCCACAAAGGAGCTATCCTTACAGTCCCGTCATGTTCCATCTTCTCTAAGAAATCAATTTGCACTTGGGAGGAAAGATAATGAGAAAAAATATGACACTGGATGATTGCAGAGATAAAACAACTCAGCAGACTACTCCAGCACTGAGTGATCAGCCAGTCAGGAGCATATCCTAAAGAACTTAATTCTACAGTTTACAAAGAGAGGTCTGACTAAGCTAATTTCCTAATACAACTCAGCAGTAATTTTATGGAGACATTTGCTCTATCTATATTATTCCTCTCTGGAATCACAGAAGGACTTTGCAAGCCAGTCAAACCATCCATAACTACACATACCATACCTCAGATCCACAGTACCAAATGAAATAAACAAAAAAGAGCACTTTTAAGGAAATGTACAGACTATGGCTTAGTTCATTCTGTAATATTCTGGCAACCTCATGATGTTGCATTAATGGTAATAAATGCTACTTGGACAGGGAAATTATAGTAATTTTCATCAACAACAAAGCCCATACTTCTTCTCATAGACAAATGATGCAATAGATAAAAGTGATGAAAACACAAAAATTCTCACTGGGTTCCCAGTCAAACCAGCTAGGATAAAAAACTATTTATGCATTACAGTTGCAAACAATATATATGGGCAACATATCTTCTCTTTAACATAAGCTACACACCCCTCTACATAGAATACACAAGTTTGTGAAAATGCTATAGTTGCCTTTCAAATGTACGTTTCCACAAACCCAAACTTACAAGTAACTTCCAACAAAATGTGTTGGAGCAACTAATGTTGTTTCCAACTGTTTCTCTTGGTTACAAATGAACTGGAAAGCTTTGCACTAGATGCAGTCTGTGTAACTCTTTCTTATTAGGGGGTTGTTTTCCTCAGTGCGTGGGATGTTAACAGGTGTACTCATCATAAAGTTCCACACCAAATGCTGTCTCATTTTGCTTTAGTCATCAGTTTGAGATTCAGATCCAAAATGCATAATTTCTCACCCTCTTCTGCAAATGTTTCAAGAGTCAACTCCCAAAGGAAGTATAACCTTCAGGACAGCGTGCCTGTGACTCCACGTCTTATGAAAACCTCATTGTCCTTTTCACACAAGCTCTAATAGAATGATTAAAAACAGCTGTTGACATATACAGTCTTCAGCTATGGCTGGGCTAGAAGTAAGACAAAAGCAAGAGACAAAAGCTGCTTTGCCACAGACAACTAGCAAATACACACACTTCTGTGACTAAAATGAGAGAGATATGTGCTTTGGCAGCAACATACTCCAATAGAATTTTGTCTTTCACATAATAAAACCAGCTGGCACAGTGCTCTGAGTCCTTGTGAGGTGAAATTAGAATCGTAAAATATCTCAAGTTGGAAAGGACCTATAAGGATCACCAAGTCCAACTCCCTGCTCCTCACACAATGACCTAACAATTAACCATATGACTGAGATCACTGTGCAGATGCTCCTTGAACTCTGACAGACTTGGGGCTGCAACCACTTCCCTGGAAAGCCTGTTCCAGTGACAAACTGCACACATATGTACTGCATAACCACAGAGAATGAGGTTTGATTGCAGAGTTCACAGTAGTAATGAAAAAAAGTCCAACCAGCTGGAAAGCATGCAGCCATGCTCTCCAGATGTATTGCAGTAATCCCTAGGGTTATTCATGCCCTTCCTGGCTGAGATACAAGAACCACTTTTCATTATTATTTCAGCATTCATGTGCTTATAGAGTAAGTTAACTCCTCATCATCAGGACAAAGAGAATGCCAAGTGATCAGATATGATGACTTCTAGCATTCTGTGAACTTTTACAAAACAAATGTAATTCCTTTAAAAATTCCAAGTTTATTTTAGCCTCCTAATTCTGCCATGACTAAGCAGCAGGAAGATTAAGCCCTGTTCTAGAAAAGACACTGTCCACTTCTTTGATGGCAACAACTGACTTAGTATTAGACAGCCTGTCTCTGCCCCATTCCCATCTGCATGGCCTGTGATGAGCTAAGCACAGTGTGCAAAAGCAGGGTTTTTTGAACATACATACAGAAAAACAGCTGTCATTTCTGTGCTGTAGTACCCTGTGTTAACAGCCTGACTTGTTGACGGTGTCCTGAGTAAGACAGGAGACCAATCTTCTTAATGTATGGAAATAACAGAAACAAACAAAAAGGCTGATTAAAGCAAGCTGGTCCCCAGAAAATGAAACTTATCTAAGAATATAAGAAACACTCAAGCACAAAATGACACAAATGAATTTTATTAGTGGACCTCATCTCATTAAGGAAGAACTTTGTGTTTAGTGCAACAATGAAATATCAGCCAGGTCTGTAAGGAACACAGACTACAGAAAAACAAAAAAATCCAAAAGCATGAACAAGGAAAAAACAATACTTAAAGCCAGTTCCCCACTGTTAAACACCATTCTAGTCCCAAGTCCTTCACAGTCACTGCTGCATACAGAACCCATGGGTTTTTCAGCATACAAAGGTCTATGAAGGCAAGGATAAATGCTTTGTAAGTTTTCTAATTCTATAGCAACTTTCAGGAAGATTTTATTACACCAGAGAAGAAAACTGGCATGATGAATTATAAGGTGTAATAAAGAGGTATTCTCCTTATGCTCTTCTGCAGATACTTAATGAGGTGAATAACATCATAACTAAAGACTGGCAAGACCCAGGGTCTCTTTCAGGATATGCAACAATCTTATTAACTAAGCACAGGGAAAATACCCTCCATTAACTCAGGAGTACAAGTCTCATATTCATTAGCCTTTCCTGGCTTACTACAGTGAGGTCAGCTGGTTCACTGTGCCTATGCTCATTGACAAAAGATGTGAATATATCTACTACACATTACAAAACTCTGTATTGACTGTGATTCAAATTGGGTTACCAGTACTCTGAATTATCTGAATAATAGAGAAAGAATGGCTTTAGGTACATATCAGAAGTTACTGATTGCCTCCCCAGTTGCTTCTTCACCTCCCAAGTACTATAATACTACTTCCATCCTCTCATGCAGAGACAGCAGGATAGCTCAGAAAATGATCAGGACACAAAAAAATGCAGTTTCTCCAGATGGCCAGTTCCTTGGTTTTGAAGAAAAAAAATAATATAAGGTAACATAATTTTTTTTTCTATAAAACACCTTGCTGCTACATAGTAACTGCAAGAGTGCAAAGGTGCAGGCAAGCTCAACAATCTTGGTGGTGTAAGGGCTTTCCAGCAAAGGTCTTTTCATAAGGACACAGTACTGTAACTTAGATTGGAAGTGACCATGGAAGGTCTCTTGTCCAAACTCCTGGACACAAAATTTGCTTCTTTCAAATTTCTTTGCCTCTTGTCCTTTCACCATGCACAGCTGAGAAGTGCCTGGCTCCAGCTTCTCAACAACCACTCTCCGTAGGTTTGGGCAGCTGTTGTTAGGTCCCACCAGAGAAGCTGTCCTTCTCCAGGCTGAATACAGTTCCCCAGCCTCTCCTCTTAGGGCCTGTGCTCCAGCCCCGCTCTGTGTTGGTGATCCTATGCTGAACTCACTCCACTTTACTGATGTTTTTCCTATAGTAGGGACCCCAAACCAAACAAAAAACAAAATCTGGGAGTGGTTTCACACATGATAAGCAGGGAATGATAACTTCCCTCACTCTCTGCACCACTCTCTGCACCACTTTCTTACTCTTACAGCCCAGAGTGTCACTGGCTTCTTCTGATTCCAGAGCACACAACTTCTCAGACAACTGTCCCCCAGGATGCTGGCCTGTAGCTGCAGAGCTGCTCCTCAGTTCCTCTGCTGCAGTCGGCATCACTGTAGGGCTCTGCCTTTCTGAGGGCGTGGTTTGTCGCTGCTGAATTTCATTAGGTCTTTGCCATCCATTCCTGCCAGTTGTCCAGGTTCCTGTGACAGTATCAAGAACAGTGTGGCCAGCAGGGCCAGGGCAGAGATCATCCTCCTGTATTCCTCACTGGTGAGGCTGCAGCTAAATATTATGTCAATTTTTGGGCCATTCACTTCAAAAAGGATTTTGAGGTTCTGGAACATGTCCAGAGAAGGGCAACAAGGTTCGTGAAGGATCTAGTAAACATGTCACATAAGGAATGTCTGAGGCATCTGCATTTGTTTAGTCTATAAAAAAGAAGGCTCAGGGGAGACCTAATCACCCTCTACAATTTCTCTGCAAGGAGGTTGTTATTTGGTGGGGGTTGGTCTCTTCTACTGTGCCTACAGTGAGAGGACAAAGGAAATGGCCTTAAGCTAAGATAGAGGATATTCAGATTAGATACTAGAAAAACATTTTTCACTGTTACAGTGCTCAGGCACTGAAACAGGTTGCCCATGGAAGTGGTGGAGTCACTATCCCTATATACGTTCAAGAGGTGTCTGGATCTTGTGATAGGTTTAGTGGTTTAGGGGCAACAGTGGCAGGCAGTACCAGGTGAGTGGCTGGACTGGATGATATTGTAGGTCTCTTCCACCTTGATGATTCTATGACCACTGGCTCTGCTCTCCAGCATATCAACGGGCACCACACACACAATTTGGTGTCATCTACAAAATGGGTTTGTGTGTTCTCCATCTCCTTCTTCAGACCACTGACAAGTATGTTAAACAGGACAGGTCACAGAACAGACCCCTACAGTACCTCACTTTTTACCAGTTTTTACCAATTGCCCATGAGTCTGAGCATCAAACCAGACTTTTATCTACCTAGCTCTCCACCCTTTATATTCAAATATAAAGTCCTGAGTTGGATACAAGAATAGCATGGGACAGCTTCAAAAGCCTTGCTAAGACGGCAGTAAATTACAACTACTATCTAACACCATCAATAGATTCCATCGTTTCATCAGCCAGGCAATCAGGTTGGTGAGACATGATTTATTCTAGTAGCTCCCTAATGATGCCATTTAGATTTAGATTGCCTGGCTTACACCAGTTTTCCCTTCTCTCTCTCGCAAACTGTTCAGTAGATTTTAGAGACTGAAAATTAGTAAGTGCTCTTATTGGTTGTAGGACTTATCTGGGAAGGGAAAGGAAGAAAGCAGTTTCACAAGTACATTATAGTGCTCATAGAAAAAAAATACAGAAAGAAGAAGAAAGTATAGTATGCCTTAGGTATAGACTGTTACTACAGAATCAAAGAATTGTTGATGTTGAAAAGATTTTCAGCCTCTTTCATTTCCCCCACAAAAGGAAACAGGAGACAATGATTCTTCTCCTTCAAAATTAATATAACAATTCAAGTGATTATTACTTAAAGTAAGATCTAGTCTAACAGGACTCTCAAGCTTCTTAAAATAATTTTAAGTTCCCTGGCTGTGCCAGTCTTATAGGGATCTTCAAAACGCACAGAATGTAAAGAACCATTAATTTTCCTCTTGATTTCTATGCAACCTAAGAAGATTATACTTTAATACACTCTAGAAGTAGAATTTTAGATACATTGTTTTGAAATTCTGTGCCAGAAAATTTTTCTTTTAAATCAGCAGGAAGCGTTCTCCATGAAGGTCACCCATTAACAAAAAAAAATCCTTTGATGGGAGAGGTTACTCTAAGGTTGATACCAGCTGTGCTTTCTAGCTTGGACAAAACATGTTCAGACATGCTGATATACCAGGGAGCCTTTCTACGCTGAAGCATATAATAAGATGGCATAAAACCTGAAAGAAAAGGGCCCTTTAAATTTTAAGTAGTCACAAAGTCTTCTGTAACTTTGTGATTTGGATGCAAAATTCCTCAGACTGTTTTAATTGCAACACTTTTAGACTTTTTAACAGGACATTTGTAGGAATTCCTGCTGTTTATTCATAGCCATATATGTTTTGAGATGTAAGACATGAGGCACTAAGAATCTGTTACTTTCTGTTACCCACCATCAATCTACTGCACACTGCCTGCTCCAGGCATTTTGCAATGCATTTCCTTTTTTCAGATAGTTTTTCAGATACAGCACATTAAGCTTAGACAAAAGTCTCTTTGTTTGTGAAAACTACAAATACACATACTTCTGAACAGGAGTCAATCAAGGTTACAAAACATACTTATTTCTCACCAAGCACCAAATCTTCATCTCTCTAACTCTGGTTGACAAATGGACTTAATTCTCAGCCAAAGATTAAGCTGGAAACAGAGCATTGCATAGTTTTCAACTCATCTTTTCTTCTTAAATAAAGAAAGCTTTCAAATCACCTTTATGTATTCAGTCCTGCAAGTTTCACATTGCACAACCAATGAACCTAGTCATTTTAACTTAAGCAGCTATAGCAGTCCACTCCATACACAGGCCAGAATCCAGCTACCTTTGTGTAAGAGTAAGAGCTGTGTGTTGTGTCAAGCTGCTATGCAGCCTGCCATTCTCAATAAGGAACAGCTGCCTTCAGGCCCAGAACTGGCCATGGAATCCCTCTCAGATCCTAAAGCTAAAAGCCATGGGATTGCTTCGCTTCTCTTGCTATTAATCAATAAAGGACAACTTAGATATTCAGATATGGCTAAAATATCAGTATCCTACTGATATTTCACAGGATAGGACACCAACATGTTTTCTGTCCTTTTCTTCACATGCAGCCACTGAAGAACAGAAGATTAATTCTCTCCTGTAAGTATCAAGAGCATGCAATAGATTGATGTATACTCATTCTTATCTTTCACTGAAAAAGCATTTTGAGTATCCAACTGCCATTGTCCTGTAAAGTGTTGAGAATAAACATTTACCTCATACAAATTTAAAATGCAGCCTGTCATGACTTCAGCATGTTTTGACCAGTGCAGGCTAGGATAAAGAAACACTGGATAGTCAAGCATATGGTGGGTTTGCAACAGTCAAATAAGCCACATTATAGTAAAGCATAACAAATCCACCATCAAAGAAAACATAAAGACCAAGACAACTCCCTAAGGATATCTTTGAAAATGTTTGCAATGATAAATTACCTCCTTAAAAAAACATTCAGGGACGAAAGGATAGCAGCTACATTACAAGCACATTGTAGAGAGGCACAGCTATAGAAAGAACATTAGTGCCTTGTAATGATAGTTGGTTTTTCCTCCACAAGTCTTCTCAAACATGTCATGTTTGTGTAAATAAGACATTTAGCTGTAGAACATATTTGAAAGCTGATACAGAAAAAACCCTATTTTTTTTTACTATATATACAAGTATACAAAGGATTTATATGGACACTTTTAATATTGCAATGTTAATTTAGAAGTTACAAATCCTAAACACCTTTCCAATCACAGTGCTCCCCAACTTTATATTACATTTCAAACATGTTAAATTATAATCATGAAGGTTTTATGCAGTTGTCCTTCCACAGCATTCCAGAACACAAATTGTCCTTCTGCTCTAATTTAAAAACTGCTTGTATGTGACATGCACTAAGTTTGACAGAGGTGTCTTAAAAATTCACAGTGAGCCTATTTCAGATAAGAGACAGTGAGACTGAATTATCCTGCTGAAGAAAGATAAAAGGAGTAAGGTCATGGCTGGCATAACTGGAACAAAGCACAATCACAAAGTGAATGCAGTATGAACCATGTAGAAAGACATATTTATGACTTGGAGAAGCCTTTATGTTGAAAATATCCCTTAAACTCAATAGTACAGGGTGTCCATGCAGAGAAAAATAAGCACACAGTACCTATCCTGCTTCTGGCACAAACTTTTTCAGATGAGCAACATAGAAGAAATGCACAAGAAAAAACAGACAAAAAAATCTATGCAGGATTTGTATCTTAAGAATTCAAGGAAATAATGACAAAGGCACAAGTGGGATGTGGTGTGTTGTGGCCTGAGGTATATATTTGAAGAAAAAGAGGAGACACTGAGTGGGAAGGAAGTGGGATAAGAGGAACAGGGGAAGAACATGGAAATGTGGAAGATAAGAGAGAGAACAAAGATAGATGAAAATAAAGGAAGTGTTTAGCAAAAGAAGAAAAGAAATCAAATGTGTAAAAACAAGAGGGAGGGAGGGAGGTTTGGACTTCATGATCTTATTGTCTTTTCTGACCTAAATGTTTCTATGACATAAGCAAAGCTTCTTGGTGTGCTTCGGACAAAATGGACCACATTCTAAAGCACAATGTTTCTTGCTGCCAGGGGCAGCCTCCTTAAGGCAGATTGGTTAGAGCTCATAGCATCGTTGCCCTCCATTACTACAGGACATAAACAAGCCAGAACATTTATTGTCACCACAGCCCCCCTTAAAAGCTGTCTCTAGATGATCAGACAACAAACAGACAATCAGCAGACAGAACACTGATGTGTCGAAGTTGCATTAAGAGATAGGCTCCCAGATGTAAAATGGCAAGGTACAGCGCAGTAAGGTGCTTAGCTTTGCCCAGGCTAAGTGTAATGAAAGCACTTACATGCTGTTGAAAGACCCTTGCTGTTGAAACAACCTATCAGATGCTAGTCTGAGAATACACTAGTATTCTCTCAGAAACCCATTTCTCCAGTACCATCTTGGCTGTTATTTTATACACACACCCAACTTCGTATTTCCTACAGAAACTATTTTTATTCACCCTCGTGATTCTCATTTTGTACACTGTTAGCTAACATCTCAGTATTTCATTTCCTTTCCTGTTATGCAGGCATCAGATAAATCAGAATACAAGGATATGAAACAATAATAGTTTTTTGAACAGGGAATACAGGTTCACATTCCCCAAAACAAAAAGAACACCAGTCTATGAGTACATATTGCCAGAGAATTGATGTCTGGAGACTTACTGCCACAATCCTGTTGATGTTGGAGCATATTAAAGCAGATGTTTCCTGTCAAGTGTTATCCTCTCCCTACAGTACATACTAGTATATTCCATCAGTCACTTCAAGCAAACACATGCAACACTGGTTAAATATTTTGAGTGAATTCTCTTGTAAGTCACTGCTCCATTTGTTAATGCCATATTCCTAAGCAACATTTAGAGTCCTTTGGATTATCGCTTCCTTCTTTTTAAGTTTAAGAACGCCCTTTGAAAAAGTCTTAAGCAACACATTATAAACAAAAGTGAAAAAGGAACAGATTTTCTAAATCCTAAAGTTACTGTGCATATTTCTTTTTCTATAATAGAGCTAAGGGAAAGCTCCAGTTCAATCATTTAGGCTAAACTGTAGCCACACAATATGGACACACCATAAAAAGAGGTGGTTTTCATTTGCTGTCTAGCAAAGACTTCAGGTAAGATCTCCATTACCTCAGAAAACAGTAGCCAAGTGGACAGGAATTGATCCAGCTCCCCAACAGGAAAGCCACTTTTATTAACAAGGTTCAGAAGCAGGCCAAAGCTCAGTGAACATCCAAGGAAGGTGTCTATGATACTTCTTAGAGTGTCCTAATCCATGCAGTCAGCCCACACACACCCATCCAAGGACAGATAAGTGGCTATGGAGAGCTTATGGGTCAGGATAAAGGGAGAGCAGTGACCAGAAACATTACAGTGAGTGTCTGCCACAGGCCACCTGACCAGGAAGACCAAATGGATAAAGCCCTTTACAAACAGATAGGAGCATCCTCACATTCACAAGCCCTGGTGTTCATGGGGGCTTTCAATCACCCTGGTATCTGTTGAAAGGACAATGCAGCAGGGCACTCAGAACCCAGGAGTTCCTGGAGTACGTGGATGAATTTTTTTTTTCATCCAAGTGACAGAGGAGCTAACAAGGAGACATCCTAAGCTGAACCTTGATCTCACCACAATGAGGAGCTGGTGTGGAATGGGAAGTGCACTGACCATGAAATGGTGGAATGCAAGGCTGTGAAGAAAGCACACAGCAAGCTCACTAGCCTGGACTTCAGGAGAGCAGGCTTTGGTCTCTTCAAGGATCTGCTCAATAGAGTGCCATGGGACAAAGCCCAGGAGGAAAGAAGGGCCCAAGAAAGCAATATTCAGGGATCACCTCCTGCAGGCTTGACAGAGATGCATCCCAATGAAGAGGAAGTACTGCAAAAACACCAATAGGCCTGTGTGAATGAACAAGTTGATCCTGGACAAACTTAAACACAAGAAGAAAGCCTAGAGAGGGTAGAAGCAGGGACACGTAGCCTGTGAGGAATACAGACTAATTGTCCAAGTAGCTGGGGATAAGGCTAGGAAAGCTAAAGTCCTGATAGAATTATATCTGGCCAGGGATGTCAAAAGCAACAAAAATAGTTTCTATAGGTACACCGGTGATAAAAGGAAGATTAGGAAAAATGTGGACTCTCTCCAGAAAGAAACAGGAGACCTGGTTACTGAGAGCATGAAGAAGACTGAGGAACTCAGTGGCAGTTTTGCCTCAGTCCTTACCAGCCACAGTGCTCCAGCCACACTGCCCGAGATGCACAACTAGTGGAATGTATCCCTGCCCATGGCAGGGGGTTTGGAACCACATGATCTATGTGAAAACTGCATGATCTACACAGAACTACATGACAACATTTAACTCCTAAATCTTCAAGAAAACAAGGAGAATCACAAAACAAAATAAATCAAGTGTACTGGATACAGACTGAAAAACTTCATAACAATAAATATTTGTAAAAATGGAAGGGAAAATATTTAAGTCCTTCCATCATTATCAGTTGCTCAGTTTTATTTAACAATCACGCTTAGCTCCAAAAAACTAAATAAGGCAGTAATCACCATGAAACAGTCTCTGCACCAAAACATCAAGTGAACATCGCAAAGAATATAATTCAAACAGTCACAGTGTATTGACGGGGACTTGTGTTCATGCTTTCTGAGTATTCATCAAACTTTATGAAAAGCAGACAGAAAAACAGGTTTACATGTCACTTTTTCTTCAGTTCTTACAGAAATGTAGATATGGTGTTTACATACAAAATGAATTCTACTTATACCATATTTCAATATAACGATAATGAGATTTTCAGACTGCTGAACAGAATAAACAAAACATATCAAACACTGACCTAACAGTATTTCCTTAAACTAGACTATCTACTCACAAGTAAGGAATATATTACCAAAGACTCTGTCAATCATTAGAGGGAGCTGCAAGCTCTGAATTTAGTAACATCTCAAAACTTCCTGAATAGGCAAACTGTAGATACAGCAATCAACCTCTCCATACAACCTACCTTTCACTTTAAAATTACTATTTCCTGATTAGACACATTTAAGGAGAGCAGCAGATCACTCTTGTCATAGTAAAGCTATGCAGCCAGATGAACTGAGACACAACTGATTTAGCCAAAACTTTTCCAAACAGAATATATTAATGCAATAACATGTAATCATCTTTGATATTTACAGAAAACTCAGGCCTGGATGAAACTTGTTCAAAATTCAGCTGCTAACACAAGATGCTCATATTTCCTCAGTTTGAGGAGGGTTTTGATTTTTTGAATACTTGTTTAGTACTGAATTATTACTTCATCCTTTTTAAACTTCCATGACTTTTGTAAAAAGGCCTGCCAGATTAGGCTGTAAACTATTATTTACTATTAAAAAGAATAAAGTTTTATGGAAGAATACAGTCAAATATCTGTACATGAGATTTACCAATTTACTTCTTCTCCAAACTGAATTAAACTCTTTTAATGCAAGTAAAAATAAGAAAAATTAATCTAGGTAAAACAAAAATCTTGTCAAAACCAGTTTAAAAAATAAAGCACGTAAAGATTGGGAAAATTAGAAGCTCTTATCAAAAGACTTCACAAAAGACTTCACAATTTCGGAATTGCTATGTAATAAAAAGTAGAGATAACTAATGTAATGATGAAGGTGATACAAATAAATATTTCATCTTACTTGTCTAGAGCTGTGCTGGTAGGCATGCTTCTGCCAAATCCTCGGACACCCATCTGACAAAAGTATGGAATGCAAGACAGATTGGCAGCAATTATTGCCAGTGAATCTGATGCATTAACAAAGAAACCATTCTGGCCAAGGATCATGTAGCGGTCCTGGAGAAGAAAACAAATTTAAAATAGCATCCTAAATTCCATGTGTTCAGGACACCTAATTTCTTTTCCTAGATCCACTGGAGGTAGAGAGAAAAAGACCAGGCTTTGGGTAACTCACATCCCTCTTTGGGCAGAAAAAATTACTGGCATCATCCTGGCATGTTTATAATCTCACTATCACACCATCACTCCCTCCTGCCTTGCAAATCAAAGCTCCAGATCAACTTCTAGCTTCTGCCTCCTACATGTCATTTCAGCAGCTCTGCTTCTGCCAAGAGAATGTTTGTGTAGGAGAATCTTTTTGCCAATGGCACGCACTATTATGGGAGAAGGAGAGTGTTTTGTGCTTACATAGAATAGAAAAGAGCTTTTGTTCTTCAGAATCTTTTAATCTTTTTCCCACCTTGTCAGGGCAGAAAGTTCTTTTGTAATACATTGCTTTTTATTATGCTGATAATATGACATTAAAAATTAAAATAAACAGAGGTTATGATTCAGTGCTTTATTTAGCTAAAAAGCCCTTAATTCATGATGCTAACCAAAAAGGACTTAACACTGTCACTGTTTACTGTGACAAGTCTGTATTATCTATATGCTGTGTGCATCTAACCAAGGAAAAAAGTATCACACTGGCACAAGACAAAACCACCCTGATACTTAAATAATTCTCATTCTGCCTTCAAATTCTGCTTGATTTTCAGTCATCTGCAGAGAAAAATTACAACATATGTGTCTGATTTATGGGTTGCAAATGTTACCATCTGTACCTGAAAGTAATACCACTTTCAGCTTCAATGGGTTACTGAAAAGCAGATAAATTATACTTACATGTCCCCTATCTGACCCCACACAAAACAACAGCTACAGTGGAACCTCAAGACAGATCTAAATACTTACTCCATCAGCATCAAAAGCAGCTCCAAATCCATACTCGCCACCTTTCATAGCCTCCAGCAAGGCAGTTGCATATGTTAAATTTGGATCAGGAGGCTGTCCACCAAAATCCTCCAGAGGAATACAGCTGATGGCAGAATTTGCAGGAGCTCCCAATTCATCACACAAGATTCTTCTCACATAGGGTCCCATAACTGTGAAAACAGAAATCTGCCATGCAATCACAAAAGCCTATGCTTGACATTCAAATTTTTCACAGCACTGTGGACATTGCACACAAAACATACTTTCAGCAATTCTATACATCTGTCCTTGCAACAGCCCTCAAATTATTATTTTACAGAGGAATATGTGATTGTCCTCAAAGTAAATAATTAATCAGTATGAAAATAATTGATTCAACATGAAAATCACAATGGTGAAAGACACACAGGTTTTTTAACCCATTTTTAAGTACAGAAATTAAAGATGTTTTTCTCAATAAAATAAAAATAAACCACTATTCTGTGTGTTTAAATAACACATAATAGCAAGAAAAATTAACAGTAGGTGAATACATATGGGAAATAAACCTACCTTAAGATTCCAGCTCATGTGAAAATTGCAATAGATTTGTCCACCAAAGAATTCTACTACATTTTAGTTGCTACCATGCAGAGAATAAATTAAAATTTTCTCAAAACTAACTCCAAAATATTTGTTTTGTTAAAGATAAGACCAACTAAAACCCCATGCTGTTACATACCGTAATTATTACATGCATTTGGTGACTAAACGGTCACCACCTGAGCACTCTGCATCCCTGATGCAGGTGTCAGCAGGTCACTCAGAGGTAAAAATGCATGAGTGACTGCTCTCTCTTTCTCCTAACTTACTCCTAAATCTTGCTAATTGAAGCAGCGGAGACCTGAGGTAAAACTGTGTGAGTGAAACTTCTTTTCATGAAAATGTAGATGTTAATTCTGTAGAATATACCATGATTCGGGTTCTTATCTAAAGCGGACTCCTATCAAATTACTCCTTTTTCTGCCAATGTTAAACTACCAGCATGTACAGCCATAAAAATATATTCCACTTGTATACACTTAAATGTACATGTACTTTAAATTATAGATATCCATCTCTAAACCAAAATGCAAGGTCATAAAGCCAATTCTCTGTCACCTTGTAAATAAAGAAAAGAAGCTAAGTCCTTTATAATATTTGTGATGCATGAGTTTTTCTAACCCTAAGACAGACTATGTGTCTTTTTGACAACATGTAAAAATTCTGAATGGTCAGTAACAGACCTGAACATGAGAGCTCCAAGGTATTTTACTAACATTCTCTCCAGTATGGTACATGACAAGAGGCAGTACCTTCCTCACTGCTCCCTCTGCATTGCTAAAGGACACTATCTGCCCTTTTGACACAGTCTGGCAAAACTGGGTGTTCACAGCTATCACACTGTACTAGATAAATTGCTTTACAGAAGTTTTCTAAGTCTGTCCAGCACCTTTTATGGGTCTGTTTTTGCAATCCCATTAAAGAATGAAATCTAGTTTGCTTGATGTAATCTGTTTTCCATAAGATAATGCTAAACAGTCTTACTCACACTCCTATCCTTCAACTTATTATCTGCAGCAATCCTTATTATATATTCATAATGTAGCCTAAAATAGATCTTATCCTGACCTGTGTTTCCCCAAGTGACACAGCTTATATTTTTTAATATCAGTACACCATTGATCCCCTTGCTGTCTCCCATGAATCTTTCAGCTTGTCCACACTTTCAGCTTTCTGAAATTTGTTCGCTTTTAACATTAGTGAGAGAGAGGTCTCAGCTAACTCTTTAATTTATTTATTCAGACTTTACTAGTTTTGGACCATTTATAATTTCCTCTTATTAGAGACTGCCTTGTAACCTTCTCAGTCACTGGACAGTGCAATACACTTCATCACCCTGTCATGGCAAGAGTACTTCATCCTGCTTGTTTCCAAATGCAGAAAGAAAACTTCTATTGGACACATATGTCTTTACTTACTTATCAAGTAAGATAAATCTCTTTGCCTGGTAAGAAATCTAACCCATTATTAAGACTGCCTTTGTTGTTAGTGTAACGTGCAAATCCTTTCTTATTACCCTTAACTTCTACTACATGAAAGTCCAACATTTATATGCTGTATTGTTATTGGGAAACCACTGCAGTTCACAACTTTTATTGGGAAGTTATTTCAGTGTACCTAGAATTACGTCCCAATAGCACTCAAGTTCATACCTCCATTCATGGCATCAATCCTTATTTTAATCTGATTGGGTCCAGTCAGCAAATTTCTGATGGCATTGAAGTCAAAAATACTTCGAAGGAGATTGAGGTAGATTTCCACAGAATCCACAATTTCCACTAGAAAAATCACACCAAAAAAAGTGACTACAGCTCACCCAAGTGAAGTTATATCTTCCAGCTCTCTTCCACCCAACAGAGCTGAAGTCAGAGCACACAACCCCCATATGACACGACTTTGCTTTGAAAAGAGGAAAAGTCTAAGGCTCCCACTGCCTTCAGTGTGGCTACTATCAAGCTTTAAGCCTTGAAAAGATCAATAGTTTTGCCTGCCAAAAGACTACAGAGATAATGTTAAGTTGACAGCTCCTATTACATTGAAGACATTAATGGGTGTATGTAACATCAAAGTAAACTCTTAATAGATCGTTCACTAAACCACTGAAAAACTTTGCAAGCTAAGCAGATTTATTCTCAGAGGAAAAGGATGGTAATTACAAGCTGACACCACTCAACTTCTGACAGCAGTATCTATCTGCATGATTCCTTCAAGAGAGACATACATAGGTTGATTTTCTAAATTCTGGCACCAGAAATACCTGTGCTCAGTTTGTTGTAGATGGACAACTATACTTTTGCATTGTAGATCTCATTGATTTAGGAAAGCAAGGCTCAGATACAACATCTGTGTTTTTGCCAAGGTCTTGCTAACTTGAAATTTAAATTCATAAAAGGAGATCATTACAATTTTTCAAATTCTTTTGGATATAAAACAATAAACAAAAATGAATTAAGGAAAGTAAGTCTGTCATAATGAAGGCAGCAACCAAACAACTGTCAAAAGCCATGCTTCTCAGTCATCTTGGAATTAATCACATTTCCTGATTAAATTAAAAAGCATATGTTATACAAATGTCTTTGCATCTGGTTTAATGAGTATCTTGAAATATCTTACTTGTAAGTTAAATTATTACTTAGAATCTCATCCAATTTTGCTCAGAAACACTGACCTCACACTAATGCTCTCCTTTAGAGTAACATGAAAATGTCACAGACATTTTTTGAGCCTGAGAAAAACACTTAGAATAGATTGTGACAATATGCTTGAAGAAACAAAAAGCAGTTCTCAAGGCTGAAACATGATCTGTAAAACCTACTTGAAAAAGAGTCAGTTCTATGGTATATGCTGGAAGTTTTAAACACTTACAAGGATTGTATTATTTCATGTCTTCTATGCCCTGCTCCTAACAGCATTTTAGTACTCCTTAAGCTTTACACATATGAACAAGTGCGACAGTGTGGCAACTCTGGTGGAGCTGCTCACACATGTGAATATAAAAAGCATGAAGGATTAAAGTCTAAAAATTATTTTAACTCCTGCCAAACCCAGCCTCAGTTGTTCCAACACCTCTGTAGCCTTGATTCACAGGAGTTAGGTCATACAAGTGAGGAAAAAGCAGAAGTTTCAAATACATCAGATAGTATCTTAAATTACTTTTAAGATTATTTTCATTCTTTTTGCACCTTCAATCTGCATTCAAATCTGTGTAAACTGTATTTATTCACGCACTTATAAAGCAATTACATTGCTTCAGTAGGGTTCCCTTATAATTCTGCTGTCTCAGGTTGATGTATTCTTGGAAGACATGATTGGGAAATTATTTTTTTCTTAGAAAAACATACAGGAAACCTGAAAATATTTGTATGCACTTTTATACATATCTGGGGGGAGGAGTGCCTCATCTTCCTTTTAAAAATACTATTTGGAGAGATTAAACTATTTAAAAACAAAAATTTAATACTGTAGCAATTCCATGATTCCCGAGTGGTGATGGAGTTGAATTCTCTTTGCTTTTTGTTTGCCTAAAAAAGCCAAACATTTTTTTACAATAAAATAAAATACCCCAGTAAAATCAAAATTTAAAGACTTTTTTAAATGAAAAATTTTATTTTTCAAAATGTAAATTGTCTCGAAATGAGACGTTTGAGTGAAAAACAAAATGTCTTTAACTCGAGGACATAAGGAATGCAGAAAGTTCTTGAGGCCACATTGAGTTTTACAGTATTTGAAATACATGAAATATACACTAAGTTTGAAATACATGTCGGGACCTCTTAATTTGTTTTTGACTCCTTCAAGAAAGCAGCTGTGTTAGATAATTTTAAATCAATTGTAAGCATAAAAGTATTCACTATGCCTAAAATTAAACATGTGCTTAAGCAATCCCTTTACATTTGGAGTCACTGGATGTACAAATCCCACAACTTTTCAGAAAGTGTGTGCAAAAATGAATAAACTGAGAGTCTCGCTTACTCTTTTATTAATTAGACTTCGATAAATAAACCATTCCTAGACCAAAAATGTTTGTGTTTGGAGTTTAACTACTAGCAAGCATAAATTTGGCAAAGACACTTGGCTAAAAGATGAGGCCTGATGCACTTAAAAGTCTGTAAGCCACATTCCTAAAGTGCAAAACGAACGTAACGCTTACCTATAAATGCACACAGCATTGGACACAAGCAAAAGGAGTTGGAAACCATGGTGCATTTAGAAAACTATGACCTAACTGCTATCACAGAAACATGGGACGTGAGTTACATGACTGGAGCACTGCAGTTGAGGACTACAAGCCTTTCAGAACAGACAGGCTGTGTCTTTTCAGACAGACTGGAGGGGTGGGGGTGTTGTGCTCAATGTTAAGGAAGAGTTAGACTGTGAAGAGCTGCCTCTGATAAACAGCCATAAACAGACTGAGACCCTGTAGGTGAAAATCAAGAAGCAGATCAACATAGGACTCTGTGGTTGGCCACCTGAAGAACGGAGTCTCTTGATGAGACCTTTTGCTTTATGGGGAAAAAAAAAAAAACCCTACCTCCATTGGCAACCTCAAACTTCACTGCCATCTCTCCTCCAGGTTTCCTGGGACTGTGGCTAGCTGTTAGAATAATTCCAGCAGCTGCTTTGATCTTTCAAATGATCTATGATAGACCAGTGTCATCTACCTAGCCTTCTTTAAGGTTTTTTGACACGGTACCACACGGCATCTTATCTCGGAATTGGAGAGACATGGACCTGATGGATGGACTATTCAATGAAAAAGGAGTTTGCTGGATGGGCACAGCCAGATTGTTGTGGTCAATGACTCTGTGTCCAGGTGAGGAGTGGGTTCCCTCAGGGCCTGGGACCAGTCAGTACCCTTCAATATCTTCACCAATGACATCAACAGTGACATTTAGTGCTCCTTCAGCAGGTTTGCAGATGACAAACAAAGCTGAGCAATGCAGCTGACACAACAGAAGGAAGGGATGCCATCCAGAGGGACCTGGACAAGCTTGAGAAGCGGAACTGTGAGAATGTCCTGAGGTTCCACAAGTCCAAGCACGATGTGCTGCACGTAGATCAGGGCAGTTCCAGACACAGGTACAAACCGGGAGAAGAACTCATTAAGAGCAGCCCTGCAGAGAAGGACTTGGGTGTTCTTGGGAATGAAAAGCCGGACATAACCCACAGACCAGAAAGCCAGTTGTGTCCTGAGCTGCATCCAAAGCAGCGTGGGCAGCAGGGCTGGGGAGGGGATTCTGCCCCTCTGCTCTGCTCTGCTCTGGTGAGAGCCCACCTGCAGTGCTGCATCAGCTCTGGGGTTCTCAGTACCAGAAAGACATTGACCTGTTGGAGCAGGCCCAAGGGAGCACCACGAAGATGATCAGAGGGATGGAGAACCGCTCCTAAAAGGACAGGCTGAAAGATCTGGGATTGTTCAGCATGGAGAAGGTTCAGAAGAGACTGCTACCTTCCAGTACCTAAAAGGGAGCTAAGAATTTTGAAGCAGGCAAATAGTGTTATGACAAGGGGGAAGGGTTTTAAAGTGAGGGAGAAGATTTAGATTAGCTTTTAGGAAAAAAAAATTATTTATTGTGAGGGTGGTGAGGTACTTGAACAGGTTGCCCAAAGAAGCTGTGGATGGCCCATCCCTGGAAGTGTTCAGGGCAAGGTTGGATGGGACTCTGAGCAAACTGGTCAATGAAAGGTGTCCCTGACCATGACAGCACAGTTGTAACAAGATGATCCTGAAGGTACTTTTCACCACAAACCATTCTATGATTCTATACTGCATCGTATTTTGATAACTTTTAGAAAGGCATCTAGAAGAACTGAAGTTCTGCTTATATAATTACCCGTTGTAATTCTGCAGCAATACTAATATTTAAACTCAATGGACTTAGCATGAGTAAAAGCACACACTGATACCTCGGAAAGGTTTGAATTTGTTCTCCAGATCAAATTCTTGTCTTCCTAGGCGTGATAAATCAACTCTGAGATCAGGACAAATTGCATATTCCTCCAAGGTTTTGCTGATTTGATAGATTTTTTCTGAAACCATGTCTGGAGCAGGTCCTAAAACAGAAAATAATGTGGTGGGTCATTTCTTTAAAATTTTAAAAGAAATTAAATTTTTTAAAGATTTTAAATACTTCAAAAGATTTAAGGATTTTAAATCTTTTAAAGATTTCCTATTTTAAAAATGAGTGTTATGCCAAACATTTTTCTGAATATATTTTAATTACTATGGAATAAATAAAAACAAAGTATTGTGGTAAATAAGGTCTGTTCTTTCCCCACAATACATGTTTAAGACATTCTTCAAAATAATAAAACATGGAAATACACCGCATTACTCACAATATTTTGATTGACATAGAATATTTAAATTATCCAGGGGCAGGAAAGATGAGATAACCACAATCATATTTGTTTGGACTTATTGGTTAAATACTGATTTTTTTTCACTCTGCAAGGAATCTCAACATAGCTATCAAAGGAAAGCCTGTTCTTCAGCAGCAGGTTCTGGTATTTCACAGGACTTTCTGCAAATGCACACCTGTGAAGATCAGATAGCTTGGTGTTCCACATTATTTTATTAGAAAAAAATACCAATTTTAGAAATCTTACCAGTTTGATAGTGGTGCTGTATTGCAGTTTTCTTCTACTACCTGAATGAAACTTATCCTTGTTGGAATTCAAAATACCTTAATTGCTTAACAATTAGCAATTACGACCTGGATTGGTTACGTCATTCAGAAACAGAAAACACATCTTACTTGTGAGTTATTTTCATTGCTAAAGCTTGAAAGATGGCTGTGTTTTCAAAGATTTACTGTGAATTAAATTAAAGTTGCTGGCTTGATGTGAAATTTACTAAAGGAACTGTGCCATATGCAGTGCCAAGGTTGAGTCCGAGCTACCACTGAGTGTGAATTGCAGCAAGTTCCTTTCTGGCTTATCTGACTCTGCACCACTTATATTAAAGCTACACTTCTACTCTAAAAATAATTTCTTTTTACCCTCTGTTGTGTTCTCTCTCCTCATCCAAAATGTCTTTGAAGGCTTTTTCAATATGAACTTTCCATTTGACTAGCAATGCCACTAGTCAATATTTGCCCTATATGCAGTGCATTGCTGCATAAATTAGTGTCTTCCATCTCAGATCCAGTGTACCAGATGGTCCAAATCACTTCAATAAAAACCAGCGACTTAACTCTTCATTTATCTTACAAAATGACTTCTTACTCATCTAATCCAAACCCATCCAAAGGGCGAGGACACCATTAGCTACAGATCTTCCTTGATAGATGGATGTACTGTCTACTGATATTTCCAGCTAAGGAGATCCCACATTCACTCTACATTCTCTTCTACAGCTACAGAGACAAGCCACTTCTGCTTGACCTGGATCTGCAAAATAGACTGGTCAAGAATATAGAGCAACTATAACCTTCCCTAGGAGCTTATTGCTGTGCTTAAACACTGTCTTCAAGTTCAAACACCTTGCCTAATACTTAACCCACATTTTCTCAGCTGGAATTTAAACCAACTACTTATCATAATGGCCCTACTGATTAACATAAATAATTAAACCTTGTGACCTGTGTTTGAGGGGTGTTTCATACATAAACCTTAATAGCCTTTTTAAATTCTCTTTAAAAAGGCAAAGCACACTAGAAAGACCACATCACCAACTGTTACCCATTTATCAAGCAGATTTTAGATGCACGTGGTGTTTTAAAGTTCGTAGGGTGCTAATTCATCTAATGGTTTCGCCCTGGTATATGTGTGCTGTGACCCTGGCTTTCTTACTGGCTGACGTGACATAGTCCCTGTAATCCCTCTGGGATTCAAGCCTCTTCTGTTTATAAAATCACACTCATTTAACCATGCACATTTTTCAATTACACAAGAAAGAAGGGAGAAAGCACCCCCATCGCAAGTTCTCCCATCTTCAAAATGGGGAAGGAAACATTTTAAAAACACTTTCAGTTCATTTTTTTTCAGATGGAAAGCACTCTACATGTGTGAGGTATACAAGGTGTCAGCAACCTCACATAATGTTATATGGGTGTATACACAGATCTATAATGTAAACAATACAGAACCTATAACATACACAGGTAAGTTAGAACCCATAACAACATGTTAGTTGTCAATTTTGGAAAACAAGACTTTAGCTATATACAAAAATTCCCTTGTTCAATGGAGGAATTGCAGTGGTAAAATGGTACAACTCTCTACCTGGATAAGTTACTTCCTGGGTAAACACAAGAAGTTTTTCATGTGCTTTCTTCCACACAAGACAATGAGTTACACTGGCTACAGTACTTCTGAAATTATATGCTTTAAAGTAAATGCCAAGACAAGCAACACAGAAATATGAGGAAAACAGAGCTCCCTCATAGGCATCTTTATAAAAGGATCGGAATTGTTACGGTAATCTGGATGCCTACATAAATGACTGTAAAAACCAGATGGCAAGTTGTTTATAGAAATCTTACAGCTACCCCAAAGGCTTCAATGGACATGTAATGCTTATTTTTCAGACCCATGTACACAAATACACTTATATTATTTAAAGAAAAAGAGATGTCTAAATTCTTCAGAGTAAATTAAAAACACTAATTACAGACAGCTTGTAATCCTCACAAGCCATTTCCAGGATACCAAGATGCAATGCTGTAGTGTCTTTAAAAAAAAATAAAACATACCTCCATTGGCAACTTCAAACTTTACTCCAAATTCTCCTCCAGGTCCTCCAGGACTGTGGCTAGCTGTTAGGATAATTCCACCAGCAGCTTTGATCTTTCGGATAATACATGAAACAGCAGGTGTAGATAAGATCCCATTCTGTCCAATAACCAATCTGCCAATCTACATGGAAAAAAACAAGCCAAAGTACTCTGAACAGTACTAAATTTCTGAAAATTAGTATATAAACACAAAATAGGCATATATGTACAAGGATAGAAATGGTAAAGTCTTGGTACAGAACATACTCGTTTGCAGAGAAATATCCATGACTTGGTTGCATGCTAACCTGGAGCACAGACAAAAAATACTGTAACCTGGCACAGTTTTTTAACCCCAGCGGCCTGGATGTGACAGTAAAGCAAGAGCACAGTGATCATAAGGATTTGCAAAGCTCCCAAGCATAACACTAGGATATTATCCTGCTACCAAAACCTGCCAGGTAACCCCACAAATCAGCAAATCCTCTGAGATATTAGTATAGTTTACAGCTGACCCAGTGGATGCATTTACAGGGCTGGGGCTTTAATAGAAAAAGAATAGAAAGCAAACTGCCTTTCACAGAGCAGCCTTTCAGTGTAATCACAAGTATCACTCCGCATTAGGAGTGATGACTAGTTAGTCACTTCTATTGCCAAGACAACCTTGGATGTCCTACCCCACAGAGAGAACAGCTCCTCCTTCAGCTATCAATAATTCCTTGGTTATTCCAAATGAACAGGGTGTGTTTCCCAGGGCACAGATGAGCAGGGGAAGTTCCCACCATTCTTAAAATTAAAAAAAAACTTTTCAGGCAGTGTTATTAAACACTGACTCAATGTGCTCGGTATTATGTGCAGTTCCACTGCAAGGCTCCAATTTCAAAACCATGCCTTTATCCCCGACGCAGATACTACAGTTTCAGTTTAACATAAATAATCGAGGAGCCAACAAAAAATGTATTTACAAAGAAATACAAGACAGTTCCAATTTCTGGGGAACACAAAAGGAAGACACAAAAAAACAAGGGGAGAAGGGGAGGTTAAGTATTACAGATTAGAACTGAGGCAGCTGCATAGGGAGCTTAAAAGGATACTGTCAAAATCTGGAATTTCTTAATAACATCAATATTTTAAAAAATCAAATAAACCTCCATCACCACCACCACTACTACACAGTAGCTTGGGAAGGAGCAGGGCTGTTAGGGGAGGCAGAGGGAAAGGTAGAACACTGAATCCCTCCTACTCCCCATCTGAAAGCAGACTGGGAACTGAACTTCAGACTTCATTCTCTAGTTTGAAAGAGATTTGATAGCTCCACAGTCCGTTTGGTGAAGCAACAGCACAAGAGGTGTCACTAGCTGCCTCCTGTCCATAAAGAGCTGTTACTTCATATATAGATGACCTTCTTCTGGGCACTCACAAGAGTAACATTAATGGTTACTTAAAAGTGTGGGTTCAAATAATTTCAGAAGAGCAAAGGATTAGGAGATTATTATTTAATCTGCTTTTGTAAACTATTTTAATTTCAAAAGTTAGGATTACAGAGAAATTATCAACTTCTACCATAAATTACTTTTTTGATAATTCTCACTAATCCCAAACTATGCCTAGCCATTTCTCTTTCAGTAAGAATCACAGGATCTGCTTCTGAATTTAAAAAAAAGTGCAGAAAATGCACTCTTCTATCTGAGATTTCTACCTCAAGCTCTGATGAAAGAATAATTGTCTACCTGCTTCTCTTTTCAGAGTTTTTGCAGATAATTCTGAAGCCTATGGAATATTGCTAGAAAACAGGAGAGCCAATAAGCTAAGAAACAAATAAAATATTATTGTGAAAAGAAAAATATGATTTTAAAAAACTTGAAATTGTTTGTTTTGAATATTGTCCTTCCCCTTTTTTGAACTATGAAGCATGTAGAAAGCTAGAGCAATGACTCAATCTTCCAAATACAGCTGTCAGAAATGGGTGCCAGCTTTTAAAACAGTATTGTGTATGAGTAAACAAAAGGAATATGACAGCAGTAACATTTTACAAAATGCTTGAAAACAACACTCTGAATCTATCTGAAGGTACTCAAGTATAAACATATTTACACTTGCATGCAAGCTTATCACAAGCATGGTTTTGGTATTTCTAAATCTAAAGTAGTGAATTTTAAGTTTCGGTCCTCATGCACATCACTGTATTTTTAAAAGTTAGTAGAATACTTAAATTATTGAGAATGCACAAATTACCTAGGACTATCTCTTTGCCATATTTCATTTCTTCCCATTCAGCACATGTTGCACAAACCAGTTTTCCCATTTTGATGCAATAGTATTTTATTTGCAGGTACTACTAAAGTTTCACCTTTTATTAAGGCCATCAGTGGTTCTACAAAGCTCCCCAAGGCCAGTTCAGACCTTGGAGGCATAAATGTGCTATCCATCTTCCTTTGCTGTTTTGATTCTGCAGGAATGCACAAGGTCTCCTTCTCTTCTCAGAATCTCTTCATTTTGAATCAAATGCTAAACTAGCATTTAATTATTTCTTTAATTAATTTAATTAATACCTGTTTTTACAGACTTCTCACAATCTGAGCTAAACTGTACCCAAACTGTACCCACATACTGGGTCACAATTAAAGTTCCAGTAATATCCTTCTGAAAATCTTGGACAATTTCATAACATGGAAAAATTATCTCTGGAATTCAAAAACTTGCATGGCTACAAGATAACAGGCATGTAATATCTCTTCTAATACTGTGTCCCTATGCCACATTCTATTTTGTCCCTGTACTTTTAGTAACAACAGCAGAAACTAAGATCCTCAGCAAATAGTTACAGCTGAAAGAATAAAGTACCATAAAAAGTACTTTACAAGAACACTTTTATGCAATATTACCATTTGCAGCTGTGCCTTTTCAGACTATTCAGCTGATTACCATAGAGTCACATAATGCTTTTAAAAAATATTTTTCCCAGTAATCTCTCACATGCCCCAGTCAAATATACTTGAAAGAACACGAAGCAAGCGCATTACATCCTGAACAACTTGGGGCTGTGCCTTCCTGTATTTTACTATAGTATCCTAAAGATGACTGAACACTGCACTCAGTGTAGAAGCAAATAAATATCACAAAGACCCAGGGAGGGAGGGAAGATTTGCATGAAAGGCCATGGAAAATAAAACCAACATGGTTTTATACATAGAGACAACCAGTAAACTCAACCCTCTGCCATCTCAAACTTCTACAGCATTAGTAGCAATATTCTGCAGTCTCTCTAGCATGTTGTCATGACTTTCCATATTCAGTGTAACAGCACTGCCTTCTGATCTGCCACTGAGATTCACAAATAACAGCTTCTCATTTAAATGTATCCTAAACTTTCCATCAAAAATGAGACACCCCATCCAGTTGGTGGATCTAATGGAATATTTCCATCTCATACATAGAGGAATTGTATTGCAACTACTCTACCCGAGTTCTTCCAGACATTAAGGTTGACAGACATTACTTCCGGCACAGCACAGGTGAAAAGGGAAATAGACCCTCGAATACTTTCCTCCCACCTCCACTTTGTCAAACTGCTTCTTGCAACCCAGAATGGCACAGGACCTCTGTCTGGCCTTCCTCACATTCCCGCACCTTCCCATGATACGCAGTCCCTTACCCAAATGTGTTTGCTACCATCCCAGCTGTGTGCCCACTGAAGGGTAACCTTGGTCACCCTCGGCTCTGAACAGAAGGAGTTGGTGGCACATGTGCTGCTGGCAGCTGCAGAGTATGGGCCAGCCTGTAGCTGCTGCCACCACGGGAAGGCTGTGCAGGCTGTAGCTGTGGTGCATGTACCTGCCACCCAGAGCTGGAGGGCATGAGCCAGCAGCACCGAGGATGAGTAGAAGGTAGGCCAAGCAATGGCAGCTGACTGAACGGGGGACCTCATCTCATTCCTTGTACTGGAGCCTATGCCAACCGTGCTAGGCTGTTTAGCACAGGAGGAATGTGGGATGAGTCACCAAGTTAGAACAAGAGGAACCTAGCAACTCTAAAGGGCAATCCATTTACAGATGATAATAGAAAATCACTTTTATTTTTGTACTCAGCCAGAACAACTAGCCATGGCTCTCGGTATGTGTCTTCCAGCAAGGAGATTAAAGTTCAGTTTATCAGCACTGTTGGCACTCACGGCAGCTGAACATTTTCAATGCACCTTTCAAGTCTTCCCCACGTTTCATCTGATCAGCCTACATCAGTTCACTTCTTTCCCTTGATACCAGCTACATGTTTTCTCATGATATTAGCCTCATCCAAATTGACAGATCTTTGCTTTCATGAGTCTTCTCCTCTCCCCCTATTTATACAGCACAGCACTAAACAATGCTATCAAGAAGATTTAGATATTTTCCCAGCAGGTGTATTTTAACAGCCAAAAAATTAAACATACAACTAGTACTAATGAAGTAAATGTGAAACTTATGCATTTACATTGTGCTTGAGAGAAACAGAGGTGAAGATGTTAGAGAGGGAACAGAGCATTAGAACATGGAAGTGGGAAGCCCTTTCAATAACTCTCTACCAGCTGGGCTGCTGAATTTCTGAGGACTGTGTCATTAGCAAGAGAATCATACATGAATTCAGATATTTGTGAGAACTGTGAGCAGAAACGTTTGGGGTTTGGCTTCAGAAAGCACTAGGGAGAAATTGTTTCTAAGAAACTTGCAGTAACTTAATAAAGGGTTGCTGCATTATTATTATTATTACAGCAAGGTGACAGAATCATCTCAAACTGGAAATCTCCTGAGGTCAGAAAGATATTCCAGCAAGAGAGGGAATGTGACAGAAGCAGTAGGAGGGAAGTGGGCTGACAGGAATAATTAGTCAGCATAACTTGGATGAGAAGCCCCTGCTTTTCTAAATCCTAAATTTCTTCAGCACCTCAGTTCCTGTGGCCACCCTGCACTGAAACCCATTCTTGTAGCTCCTACCAGCATGCAAGGACCTCAGACTCTGCAAGGCAGCTCTTGCTGCTGGGCTCTTGCTTTAGCTGTTGCTGCACTTTACCACACCTGGTCAACAGGTACAATTCCATCAATGAGACTGTCTCCACTGAGCTACAAGGGCAATGGGGCTAGGGACCAGCACTCCTCCATGTCTTGTCTCAACTCCCCACACACCAGTCCACTTCCTCTGCCCTACAATCACTCCCTCACGCCCCCTTCCCTGACACTGCAGATGGAACCACTGTGCAGATGGAACCACTGTGCTAGTCTCGCCACTGTCCCCACTTTCACCAGTGTCCCCCACAGAGCTTTCTCACACCCTGGGCCACACAAACCTTGGCCTCTAATAAGTCCCTGTATGAACGGTGATTTTGCACTAACTAGACAGTATGTAACATAGTCTCTGAAATCTTAAGGCATCACTCAGCATCTGCTTGATATTATCAGCATATTGAGAACATGCTTTAGAAGTAAATTTAAAATATTCATTATTCATACAAGACTGGTTGGTCTTGTACGTGAAAGCAAATCAGCAGGGAAAAATCAAACACATATGGAGACTAATTTCAAAATTGAAAGATCTTTTAAAAGGAATGCCTTTAAAGTACTGAGCTTTTGAATTAAAAAAAATCCCTATTTAAAAAAACCCTATAGGATTATATCACTCCTTTTGCCAAACCTAGAGGATCAGTAGGCATCATAACAAGAGACAGCAGTTTCAACTCTGCTTTGAAGTGGGAACTTCAAGACTGCATTATGTGGTGTTTCCAGCTTTCTGTACATACACATCCACACATGAATGTGGATGTATCTAGCAGAAGACATAAGTTCTCTTCCTCAGTTCTTTCCTACTTTCAAAACTGCACAAAAAAATTTGTATCCTGTCTGACCAGAGGTTTCTGCCACTGCTGTCCTCCTGCATTTTATAATTTGTTAGTAAGTGACCAATAGAAAAGAACTATTATTTTCCTAAGGTTGTGGGTAAAATGCTGAATTCCTTTTCCTTCAACAGTACCGTTTTCCTCGATTTATTTTTAAAATCTCTTGAGCAGCAGATACTTGTCTGATACCTTTGTCTCCCGCGCACTTAGTTTTAACTCTGCTGCATTTTCTCCTGCAGAGTGAGCCCTATGTTTCGGCTCCCATGCTTTCCTCCATCTAAAATAAGGCGTGAAACAGCACGGCACGGCTTTCAGAGGTTGCCGCCACCCCGATGGAGCCACCACCTCCCCAAGCACGGCCGCACAGCCCAGGGACGCTGGAACGGGCACGCGCGGGGCTGTCCGGGGCACCTGACGCGCGCAGCGCTGGAATACAGCCGCACGCGGGCTGCTCCGCTTTATCTGTGCCTCGAGAGCTGTCCGGGTGATGACATTGGAAGTTCTGCCCCGCACTTCCCGCGGGAGCGCCGGCGCGGGCAGGGCGCGAGTGCCGCTGCCATGGACGGGGAGCAGGGGCCGCCGAGGGGCGGCGGGAAGGGTGAGCGGACAGCTTACCCCGTTGGCCGCGGCCATCTGAACGACGATCTCGATGGCCGTCTTGCTGAAGTACCTGCCGTCACTGCCCACCACCATGGTGCAGCCCTGCCGGTCGCGGAGGTCGACGGAGGAGAGGAGGCTCTGCACGAAGTTGGGCAGGTAGTTGCGCTGGCTCTCGAAGAGCGCCGTGGGCCGCCGCAGGCCCCCTCCTCCCGTCGGGCGCTGGTCCTCGTAGGGTGCAGTCTGCACGGTGAGCACGGGGATGGGGGTCCGCTCCATGGTAGCTGCCGCTCGCCCGGCTGCGGCTCCGCTGGCGAGCGGCTGCCCCGGCGCACGCTGCCGAGCCGACGGTGGGAAGCCCAGAGGCGTTCCCCGGGCGGGGCCGCGCTGGCTCGGCCCCCGGCGGCCCGCGGCCGGAGGCCGGCGTCGCGGGGAGCCGGGGCGGGCGCGGGGTGCGCGTCGCCCCTTCCCCGCCCGCCCCGCCATGGGCCCCGCCGGCGCCTCGCCGCCCGGCAAGGCGCCCGGGGCTCGCCGGCTCGCTGCCATCAGCATGCGGCGGCCCCGGCCAAAAATAACCCTGGAAAGCGAAGCCGAGAGCTGCGGGCTCCTGCCAGGGATGTAACTGGAGGCAGCGAGGAGCGGGCGGGCCAGCGCTGCACACTTGCTCGGGGGGATCACGGTCTGTCAGCGCCGGGGCCCCCCCGCTGATCCCCGCCGGGCCCCAGGACCGAGTACCCTGGGCGCGGCGACAGCACCCTCCGGCCGAGGGCAGCACCCACACGTAGCGGAGAATCCCGGCTGGGGTGAGACCATCGCAGTGATACATTGCTAGGGTTGGCAAGGCCCAACAGTTTAGTTTAAACAAAGTAATCCATGTAAGCAGATACAAGAATTCTAGCTCTGTTGGCAGAATACCTTTAAAGTGGGCCATATACTGCAGCAGAGGGCCAGAGCACATGCAGGAGAACAGTAATCTCATTTCTTTCGTTAGACCTCCTAGCCTGTAGTCATGATTGTGGCTTCCTATACTGATTCAGAATGCACTTTAAACAGCAAAAGGGGAAAATCTGCCCTGTGGAAACGCTATTTCTCATATCCCTAATATAAACAAAGCACAATTTAAATGAGGTAGCTGTATCTTAAATAATTTTGAGCACTGCCAGCAATGAAACCATGACATTGTGTTAGTGTGCATTACTGAAAGCTGAAATAAAATCAGATAACTGGTATCTACCAGAGCAAGTATGCAACAAGGAAACAGCAACAAAGATGGAAAGCGTTAGAAAGAACAGATAAGATCCCAATAAAGGAAAACAAATGACCAAAGTAAGAAGAAATGTAATAGTCTTTGAAATAAAGAATTTACTGCATTTTTCACATGGATAGAGGAAATGTGTTTTTCCAATGTATTTGGAAAAAAATATATCAATTTGAATCAATTTAAAAAATGCTACAAACACTGACATTCTCAGATTGTATATTTTAAGAGGGACAAACAATGACAATTTTCCAGAATTGCTTGTCTCCACCTATGTCATTTATGTAAAATAATGAAAAAATGTATTTTACAGTATTTTCAAGCATTGCCTTCACAATGGCATTTCCAGAAATGTAATCCAAAAGTTTATGTAACTTCTCTTTCATTATGATTCTTGTAATACTTTGCAAAACTGTGTTGTAAAGTCATGCTATTTCAGGGGGACCTTAGGTTTCGTTTTAAAAAATAAAATGCCAGCCTTCACAGGAGAAGTGCAAAGAATGAGGAGGTTAATGCAGAGAGCCTGAACATTTTAGTACAAAAGCTGAAGAAAATGAACATTTTTTTTACTTTTTTTAGTTCTGTTCTTCAGTTTTCCAGCACCCAGATTAACATTATGTTGATATATTTATCTATGGGTAAGTGCTTCAATTTCTGTTTTATAGCAACACAGTCCTGTTCTTGGCAGATGTCATTGAGAAGTGGAGATCTCTGTAAATGGCCAATACTGCAGTGCATTAACTGATTACTGCTGTATAGCTTCAACAAATGAATAATTATCAATTTGGGGTGATATCAAAAGTCTGGAATGTCTTCTTGGGAAACAACAGCTAAATGTATTCTTACTATTACCAAACTGTGTTGTGAGTGAGTTTTTTAAAGGCTGTTAAAATAAAAACAGGCTTAATGGAGTGACAGTTAAATTTGTTCAGTTTCAAACTAAAACAATTAGCTTTCTGAACACCAGTTTTAAAATCTTGGTTTGACATATGCAATCTAGTTCAGGAACATTTTCACCCCCTACTTGGGTTCATATTTGATTCTTAAAGCTTTTTAATTCCTGAGCCTTAAAATGTTTACCATAACTCATTTGTCTTGTGACAACATGGCAGTGTTAATTACTTAAAAGTTGTATTTTTGTGTTTGCCCATCTTTTTTTTTACCAGCATTGTACTAGTGCCTTTGTCCCTTTAGGTCCAGTTTTTTCATGCACTGAACTGGGAATTGGGTTGTTGCCTGTGTGGACTTGAAGCAAAGAAGTTTGTCCCATTGCAACAGAAGACCTTTATAGCCACACAATTACTTCTAATTCAGTTGACCTGGTGACTTGAAGTGTCCCCTCTGCAAGATGGCAGAAAATACTAATGGATTTTCTTGAAGGTAGATTATGGAAGCCCAGCCCAATTCTGATTTGATGCCACCGTACAGGAAATTGCCATGGACATGACACTTCCTTTCTGTTAAGGAAAAATATTTTGCATCAGCTTGCAAATATTGCAGAGGAATTGAACTAAGCAAGTTTTGCCTTTTAAGTTCACAATTCATCACTAGTATAATATCTGAGTTTTAGATGGAAACACATTTTTACAGTTGTTTCATGCAATATGTGTTCCAAATAGAAATGTGGCTACTCAAAATTAATTCAGCCTTTCCCCATGGTGCCATGTTTTGAGGTTCAAATTCTCATCTTCCACTGAGCTGGATACTCCAGTTCCTCTTATAGTGCCGTTATCATATAAGGAATAGCATGCACTTACTGTAAGTTGTTAACTTGAGCTACTGAAACAAAAAAGTTCTAAAAATACAATGTCTATTTATTTAAACCACTCCAAAAATTGCAATTAAATTAATATATTGTTTTATTTCTTTAAATAAAATTATATATTTTTATTTGTATTATTATGTAATAATAACAAAACCACTTTTAAACCCAGTGCTTCCAAATGGGGCATTTTCTACTTTTTTCTTAAACTTGCAATGATTTTGTTTCAAAATGTAAATTACCTAGGAGTCAAAAGAAATTAAAAGAGAAAATAAAATTGAAAAATTGGTGGATATTTTGACTGACTTTATCTGTCTTGTTTTTCAGTTCACAAATTAAAGCTTTTCCATATGAGCATTACTATTATGTTAGAAAAGGCAGAGAAAATGTATTTTATATTTTTATAGGAAAATTAGTTCCCTTGATGCAGAGTTTTATTGAGAATTAGTATTTATGAATTTGTGGATATCCATCAAGTTCTTTTCTGGAAGTTTTATTTAATCCCTAGAAAGGCTGTATTTCACTACAGCTGCAAGTCTGTAATTACTGTGAAACAGGGTGATTGTTTTAAGGAACATTTTCACACAAACTTACATGCAAATTGATTTACAAAGCCCAAACAGGAAAAATTCCCTGAAAACATATTTCTCATGACTGATAACTGATTTACTGCTATGCCAGCAACTTACAATGTTGTGTAAGTCAGGTCTGACTTACAAAATTGCCTGTTACTATCCATCTAATCAGGAGAAACAAGAAGGAAGAAAAGGATTGAGAGAAGGAACCAGGACAATCATCAATCATTAACCTAACAAAGAAAGCAACTCTTATAAAAGGAACATTCTCCAAAAAGTCCAAAGGATGCAGAAAGTTTATTCAAATAGTTTTGCCCATTCTCAAGTGAGTGGTATTCTCTTTCTAACTGAAAATAGCTTAGGTAATCTTACTTTATGTAAAATTAAGTGTGTAGTCATCACAGTCTTGTTAGACTGTGTGACAGAGATAGATATGTTTTGTTTAACAAGCTGTTTGTACTGCCAAGTAAGCGCTGTGTTGTCAAGGCCTGATTTAGCAGGAACTTATTTCATAGACACTGTGGAAGCCTTACACTTCCATTTATGGTTATTTACCAATTATGTCACCACTTAAAAGTGGAAAGTTCATCCATATGATTGTCATTCCAGCACATGATATGCAAAGAATAAAACACACCTTCCAAATTGTTCCTACTGCTGCAGATCTGCAGATTCCCAGTCTGATTTTCAGAGGTGCAAGAAATAGCTACTGCCACTGCATCCAATCGGAGTGACATACGACAAGACCCTCTAGGCTGTAATCCTCAGATGGCACAATGTTCTACAATGTTCTGCATCTTACAGATACTGCCAACCGAATGGCCTCTTTCGCATCATCACCCACTTGAGCACTGTGGGTTCCTGGCAAACAAATTACTTCAGGGTCTAAAGTCCCCTCCTTACAAGTAAGCATGTTCTTTGTGTATCTCTGTCCTTCCGGGAGTGGAATTACTGAGTAAGATGAAAACCTCAGCTGAGACACAATGGTTTGATGCTGGGCGCTGGGCAGCGATAACACAGAAATGGGACATGCATTCTCAAATTTATCCTGCCTATCTATCTCCTAGCCCAGGGATGCTAGGTAGTAAAGGTTGCAGAAATACTGCTGGTTTTTCTTGCCGTACTAATAGATTAGTACATGAAAGAGAAACTTAGTTGATAGCAGAGATCTATTTTTCATCTATTTTAAAAGCCCATGTTTTTTAACATTAAGTCAAAGCACATGAAAAGTTTAAAAACACGGAGAAAGAAATGTTCCCACAACACCTCTTCACCAACATATCTGAAGGAAGATACGCAGTCAACATAATGATTGATAATGATTGATTCCTTGCCTTATATATTTTTGCCCTCTACAACAATAAAGCAAGGGAATAAAAGCAAAAATTACTCTGCTCTGAGTTGTAGCATGTCTGACAAGAAATCAAAGCTAAAACTACTCAGGAACACAAACACACAAACACAAACAAACAATAAAGCAGCACAGAAAAACAGCTCCTTCAAATGGATGAGGATTTTAATAGCAGCTTTATTTCTGAGTTTTTGGGAAAGACACAATATGTTTAAGTCTCAGTTCAACAAACAAATTCACTGGCTTTTTATCAAGCACTTTGACACCTAAGGATTAAATAGCCCTGTTTTAATGAAGAGTCCCAGACAGAATTCCAGTAATTATTTAATAAATGTCAACATCATTGTATAGATCACGTTGCATAGTTGCTTAACCATTTGCTTTGGGGTTTTTTTGCACCCACTGAGAAATAAGTAGTTAACTTCACTGTGCCATTTGTATCTGACTCTGCCATTTAAGGGAATACTATTGGATGAAGCACTTGAGATTTTTTTTTTTTCCTTTTAAGAATTCTTCTCTTTCTCATGTCAAGGGTCAAGTAATTTTTCAGCACACATAGTCTAAATTCTACCTGACAAATTGATTCTGCCAGGGAACTTGTTTTATCTTCTGACAATAGTTGATGAAAGGAAGAAAATTTCTCACAGTAACATACCATGTCTGCTAAACAACCTTTCCATATTCAAGTGACTCTGATTGTTTCTTCTGGAAGATTAGACAGACATGAGAACAGTTCTTTAAAACTATAAAAATAGTCCAGAAGAAACCTTTCATTAAGGTCCAGGGAAAAATCATACAAAAAGAGTCAAAGGTGTAATTTCATGATACCTCAAGAGATTTGGATCCAAGTCCTGGCTAGCAGCTGAGGACTCTGGATGACTCACAGGTGCCACCGTGAGGTGTGGAAAGTGGTGGAGCAGGGCCTCCTTCTGTGGGCATATCTGCTCTCTAAGCCTCTGCAGAGCTCTGTCTGCAGCCAAAGTCTGATTTCTCTTTTGTAACATACCAAACCTTCTGGCTCATCTCTGAACAGTTTACTCTCACTTCCCGTGACCTGCAAGCCAGGAAGGGTGCTTAGTTAAGGATATCCATTAGTATGTATGCAGTTTGGAAAATAGTTGTCAGACAAACTAGCCTTTTTCTTTTGGTGTGTCTTCCATTCTTGTTTTTGCCTGAACTGTCATCTGGTTCTGCAGCCTACCACTGCAAAAATTAATCTGTCATTGAACTAATTTGTACAAATCTGTCTTATTTAGACCACAATGCTTTTAGAGAAGTAATACACTAACTTAGTTACTCTAGAATTACCAGTTCTTTTTCCCCAGGATGCTCCTCTTGCACAGAAGGGAATGGCTATTTCTACCCACCTGTTTAACTGAGGGTGCAGGTTTTACTTGCTGTTGTTGACTTTTGCCTGTCAGGTTTTACTTTGGGTCATATTATGTCAATTATGCAAATTCCCATACAGTCACTTTCATGGCTATATAATTAATCAGCAACACTGTCTATCCTGTAGCATCAGGAGTACCTGAGGGGTGTGGGGAGGTAAAAAGAAAATCCCCACCAAACTAAAAAATGTCATGAAGACAGCACTTTGCACTCTGACCACTCTTTTTGAAGAACGTTATTAAAATTATCTCTCTTTCTATGGTGGTGGGGCAGGAAAGCTAAAACTTACCTTCTCAGGCACTTTTGATATTATAATTCAGTCTTGCAACTGTGTCAACAAAGTCCTCCATCAAAATCATTAAGTCAGTACTATCTTATTTTTAGAAGAAAGAGGAAAGAATTTGCAGGAGGAAAAAAAAATCTCACTCTGATTTTAGAGTGAACCATCAGTCTAAAGAAATACAGATTTTTATTTTCCACAATCTCTCTCCTTTATTAATTAGAAAAAAGCATAAGACCAAAATCAGATGGAATTTCCTAGAAGACTACATCATCATTGTTGAACAGCTGTCAAAGTTGCTGAAACAACTGTTACCGCTAGATGACACTAAATACTCGTTTAATGTGACTTTTCCTACCTGTGAGTAGATCGGCTACTAGACGGGAAAAACAAAGAAATGGAGCAGCTGGAATAAATGCTCTTTTGAAACAAATTTGGTTTCCCCTGGAAACAACAGCAGAGTTCTTTACTGAATAAAATTTGCTTACTTATTGGATAGTAAAATCTTTATTTCAGCTCAAGGTAATATGCTGCTTTACAGTCTTAACTTTGAGTTGTCCTCTGAGATATGACTTTCTAATATTCCAGTTTGCAAACCAGAACTCCAGCAACTGTGTCAATTTTCATTTTTACTCACCTTCCTCCAATTCCTCTAAAGCATATGCTGATCCCACAGGTATGTTTTCAGAAACAAGTAGCAGAACATTTACAAAGAAGCAAATAAAAACACTGTGATTTAAAAAGTTTTGTTTATTCAGGCTGTGATTTATAAGCAAACTGGTCTAGTTGAAGATGCCCCTGCTCAGTGCAGGGGTTGGACTAGATGACCTTTAAAGATCCCATCTGAACAAAACTATTTTATGATTCTGTGATTCTATGGTTATGCTTAAAACCTTATGGAAAGTACAGCTTAAATGTCATAGGAATGTCAATCAAGCCTTTGATCAGGTAGCCTCCAGTACATTGATAGCAGCCATCACAGTTTACAACAACCAGGCCCTTTCATCTTGTTGTAACATTAGAATGGCATTACATTGTTATATATTGCTAGCAGTAAATTGTAGTATATATGTAGGGGTTTTTAATAAACATTTGCTATAAGATGAGATTCAATACTGTGATTCTGACCAGCCCCTTGTGAATTAAAACAAAATTCTGCACTGGTCAAGACAGAGAAATGTAGCCTGTACTATTGCATTTAAGTGAAATAATAAAAAAAAAAATACCAATTTTAACAGTATAAGATTATTATTAGCTGCTCATTCCGATTAAAACAAAGCTTGAACATTTTAAGAACAGTACAGAGAAAGCAATAAAGAAACTAAATAACAAATTAGTTGTGCTTGTCAATTGAAATTATAAAACTGAAGGAGATGCAACAGATTTGAATCTTAAGAGAGCAGTGTAAAATTAGGAGGTATTTCAGACTAGCTGAGTGAGGACAGAAAGATCAGTAAGTCCGTTCTTCTCAAAGACTGGAAGCACTACAATGAAACCACACTTTAGACCAATATTTTAAAGTAAATGCAAGTGACAAGTGTTTTCCTTATTTCTTGATGGGTAACAAACATTCTAGATTGCATGATTCTTGATCTGTTACAGCTGTATTCTTTTCTGAAAATTTCTGTGGACATTGGTGTGTGCAGGACTGAGGCCAAGGTGGACTGGAGTCCTGATGCCGGTGTCTCTGTGAAGCTGCTGGCCACAGCCACACTTGGATTTCCCCTTTGTTCCCTTTGCCTGCATGTACACAGCTGGAAGAGCAAAGGACTGTGTGTAGGGCATTGGGATGGGAACATAGCCTTGTCATCCTGCAGGATGCCACTGCCACTGCCAGTAACAGGCCACAGGCTTTGCACTGAGTGTGCAGCACCTCAGGGCTGAGGTTTGCCACACCTGGTCTGGCCAATCTTTTCCTGACCTGCCTGAAGTCCTGACTTCTTCAATTTGTTTGTGACAGCAGTTTCTCTATCTAGCCAGGTGTAAATTGCTAATTTGTTTAACTTTTTTATCCTTGGATGTTACAATCACATTTTTTACAGCTAGTAGTAATAAGCTGCCATTCTGTGTAGGATGTTATGCTTATGGCTTTAATGTAAAGATACAGCATAGAGAAACACGACTGATACAGTATCAGTGGCCTTGAGAAGTGGAAACAAGGATATGTTGTAGAGGAGTACAGGCATAAGAGGTGATAAGAAAGGCAGCACAGGCCTAGCACTGGAATCCCACTGCTATAAACAATTCACCGACAATCAGTTAAAACCATGCAGACCTGGACCTGTATGTAGTGTATATAATGTACATGCAATTTATATGACAAATTTGGGTGCAATGTGAAGCTGTAGAGCAGTGCAGGATGAGCAAAGCATGGTTGCAAGCACAAAAAAAGCTCATGTGGACTGAGGGAGGAATAACAAACAATGAACACTGTTTGGGCCAATATTCCTGGTAGCCTGAGGAAATGACCCACAAGGAGAGGCTGATGCTGTTGCTGTGAGCTCTGCAGGGCAGCTGGGCTAATGGCAGCAGTAGGGAAACAGGGTGGCTCACAAGGACAGCAGGTGGCTGGGACCCCAACCCTATCCATCCTGTCCCTTCTGGTCACATCCTGCCTACAGACAGGAGTTGGAATGGAACAAGGACAAGATGTTCCATGCTCCAGCAGGTGGGAGGTTATACATAAGGATTAAAAAGTAAGAATCTAGTAAAATACTACCAAATTCAGAACAGCCTAAATTTTAAAGGGCATAATAAATTAAACCATGATCACCCATTCATCTTTCCAGGTAATTCCTGAAGATTAAACCTAACAGGTGATATAAATAAATGGCACAAGAGTGCAAGGATATATTTTTTGTTAGTTTCAAATTTAATGGAGCTCCTGGAAACATGTGGAAAGTAGAATTCTGTGGGGGAAAATGCCGCTTTGTAAAGTCTATTTCTGTAGATGTTCAATATTCGTGAAGGCACAGGAGTGATCAAATCATTGCAATTTGCCTCTAGGACATAAACTCTTCAGCCTCTGCTAGGGAACAAAATGTGTGGGGTTTGTTAACAAGATCACTTCCTACCTAGAGCTTTGTGTCTCCTGGTGTAGGGACTGAAGGAACATTAGTGGGAGCTATCTGGCTGGGAAATGAGCCCAGGTCTAGATGGAAATCATTTCTTCAGAGAAGGTGTGGCTGTACCCCTGTTGGAACCTGCACAGGAAGAACTGCTAATGCTTGTCTTCACCAGATCCCTCCTCATCCCAACCTGAGCATCCCCTGGATGCCCCACCACCCACACCACAACCCCAAGATAGGGCTGAGTGGTGTCTGCCTGCCTCTTTCACCCTCCTCCATAACCTCACTTCAACCCAATTCCAGTTCCTTGGAGAAGGCCATTCTTGACATAGCAATTACACAAATATAACAGTAATTTCACAGCTTTTACAAAGCTGTCTTTATCTTTCATCCTCTTTTGGTTCTGGCATGATGCAAAGACAAGACTTAGCACCCCAAGTTGGGTGTGTAAGACCAGACCAGAAAATGTGGGTTAAATAAATATCCAAGAAATGTAACCAGTGGTCTTCTTGGGAGATGAGGATAAAGATGAAGTGCTTGGCATGTTTCCAGTGTTATTATGCATGAACAGAATAGAGAACAAAGCACTGGGGTATCTTAACAGCCAGCAAGAGGAGTACAAACTCCAGCCCTACTGAGGAGCTGCTTGCCCTCCATCCCAGGGGATGCCTTGAAATATGCAGGCAGTTTAGAAAAGATGAGCAAAGATGTGCATAGTGACTAGAGCTTCTCTGACATTAGCATTGCAAGCAGTGCAGGGAAAGTTCTAGCAAGAAAGGGTAAATGGTACCAACATGAGTATACAGAGTGCAGAGCCACTCTCTTCCAGCTGCAGATACCCTCTACAGCAACAAATATCCCCAGTATATTGACAGAGATCATGAAAATTTTAGAGTGTGGTGGGTGAACAAATATTAAAAAATAAGCATCCAAAAATTGATTCAGTGTAAGCCATCCCTGGCTTTTTCCCTTATGACTTGTGGTTGAAGCTCTTCTTATTAGATCTCTGCACTTTTTTTCCAAACTGAAAGTTAGTAACACTTCAGAGATTAATCACTTCAAAGAGAACAGAGTTCCTCCATTACATGAGGCATTTATAAGATAAGAGGTTATTGATCACTTTTCCTGTGACAAATGGAAGCAAAAGCACCAAAAATTATAAATGTATTATCCACAAATTTAAATTTATGTGATCTTATTATTCAGTGAATAACAGTGATGGCAATCATTTGACAAATTTTCATGCACAACTGTGTGTCATTTATGCAGTTCAAAACAGTGTGAGAACATGTACTAGTTTTAAAAATGAAGAGTTCTAACAGTTAAGGTAAACAGTATCACTCAGCTACACCAGTTCACTCAAATGCCACCAAGGTCTGGTAAACAGAAAGCAACATTGTGTAAGCAGATTGTTCTCTCTTTATACCTTGCTGTAGAGAAAAAATTAAGTCCCGAAAACTACTTCAACTTATCTAAAACTACTTCTAATGTGAGGAATGAAGTCAAGCCTGCTGATGTATCTACTGGGAGAGTAATTCTATCTTAGCTAAGATACATGACTTAAATATTTTAATCAACTGAGACACCAGCTCCGGGCAGTGAAAGATTAATGTCTTCATCCTCAGATCTTTTGAAAACATATTCCAAACTCATATATTCCAGTAGAAGCAAAGTGAAAAAATTTAAGACTGCTGATACCGGCTGAAGGAGAGACTGAGGGAATGGCCCTTTCTTTTCTTTTTAATGTTAGGTGTGAGACAAGTAACACACTCCTAGTAGTGAAAACGAGTTTCCGCTTACTCAGACACGTCACCAAGCATCCACAGCAAGCACTATAGCTAGAAGTCCATCCTTCAGAACTGCATGTTCCAGAATTTTGTTTGCAAACATTTTTAATTCTACATTATCTTCTTGCATTGACTCATTTTGCTTTCACACAGCAGTATTCAAAATATCCCTCTAAAGCTAAGAAGTGAACAAAGAGTACTGGAGAATGTACAGGGCAGGAAGTTCAACTCTAAATTGTAGTAAGTAGAGAGATAAAAGCTTCAGACTAGGTTTTTAAAGCAGTGTCACAGAACCCCATAACAATCATGCAGAACAGCCTGAACACGGCAGAATTGTGCCCAGATCCCCAAATCCGGAACTGGCAGGGTGATGGGCTGGAAGACCGAAAAGTTCAGCTACCTCTTTCAACTGCTGACTGTGTGACCAAACACTGCATTCACAGCTTTTGTGTAAACAGCATTTACTCCAAGTGATCTTGTATCTCTGCTACCTGTGTATTTTTAGTTTCGTTATACAACAGGTTTACAGGTACAACTGTCCTGGGATGGGTGCACACAATCAAAAATCACAACACAAGTGGAAAGAGATGGAAGACAGTTTAATAATAAACACTAAACATTTTGTACTGTGGCAATAATCACTACTGATTCATTCCCAGTGGAAGAGAGTTAGCAAGAGAAAGCACTAGGCTTCAAACATGTTTCCCATACCCCTAAAGTAATGCTTGTAATGCTTCATGTAGAACATAACATCCTTTTGCCTATCTCCATTTCCTCACAGTTACATGATGTTGTTGACACAGCTTCAGCCAAATCCAAAATAGGAGAATTGTGTTTGATTACAGACCATAAGAGCTAATCTTAAAGCAGTAGGTCAGCTGGAATTCTTAGGAAGACTTCAGGGTTCAACTGTTGCATAAACTGCAAGAGGATATAGAAACTACTATAGTCCATGCCATTCAGTCTTTTCTGCCATAAAATCCTTGCAGGATTAAATCAGACATTTAATCTTATTTATAGTTTTGTGTCAACTGTTTCCTCGTTCTTCTCTCACAGTGGCTATGAATACTTCTTTGATGATCTCCTTATCCAAGTTCCTGCCTGTAAAGAGAAATAAAACATCTAACTGTATTTTACAGTGCATTACAAAAAACCACATACAAGTAGCTTCTTCTAACCTAAGGAAGTGTTTATTTTATCAATCAGTGAGAACAGCAGTATTAAAATTAAAGCCACAACAGACTCCAAGATGCACAAATAAGGGAAAGGGAAAAAAGTAGGTTATTTCTGGTAATAAAACACTTTGCACAGCAAGCAAATAAATAGAAAGTAGAAACATAGAACCTCAGCACTGCAAGCTTTTCAGAAACAAAACTGATTTTAAACATTTTAAAGCTATAGTAACCTTCCTTACAGTTACTAAATATTTGATCAAACATTCAAACTATTCCCATCACCCAATTTATAACTACAGATTTTAGAAATAACATTAAATATGCCAACATAATTTATGAAAGCTCAGTGTTTTATTGATTTGATTTGGTTTGATTTTGGTGGCACTAATAGGGATAGTGTAGACTCCTCTCAGCTGCAATTTTGAACTTCAGGAGGTTTTGATGGATAAGCCTTTGAGAGAGGGTTATGCTGAACATACTCACTGCACTAATTCTGGCCAGTGTAGCCTGATTGCTTTTCACTGGCCAAGTCCGTGAGACTGTCTGCGAAAAAAACAGCTTCTTAAACAAGGAGATGTGTAATTTCCTCTTACCAATTAGGACCAGCCTGTTTGTTCTCTTTTCATCTTCTTTCCAGGCAACTGAAGTCTCTTCTAGGTCATAGAGTTCATGGACACCTTGGACTATCACTTGATGAGATTTGCCTTGAATAGATACCAGTCCCTTATCAGAAAAATAACTGTTAGGGTATATAAACCAAACTTTAAAAATAAAATATGTAAGAAGGGAAGCAAAACTTTCAATCGAGTTCAAGCAGGGAATAGTACTTCTGGCACCTATGCACTTGTTAGTCAAAATAAACATATATTATCAATCAATACATCTACTCATAACATCCATTTTCAGATCTCCTTATTTTGTTAAAGGCTAAGAATTACACTTTACCATACTTTGCCTTCTGCTCCTCATTGGTCAGTGCCTACTAGGCCTGCCCAAGCAAAAATTAAATGTCATCATCTACTATACCTCTTTGAATACATGGTGTTTGACATGGGAGTCCATGAAAGCCTGCCTGCCAACAAAATGATGTAAAATGAACAAAAATGTTTGATTTCAGGTTAGTCCAATTAAGCTCTTAAGCTCAGTATATTTACTTTTCTGAAACAAAATCTTTGAATATTGGAGAAAGAATAAACATTTGTGAAGTAAAACAAAAGCAACAGACTTAGAAGGGATCACAGTCAGCGTGAGTCCATTAACCCACATATCAGAAGCTCTATTTAATCAATTTTCATCACTTCATAGCACAATGTTCTAAAATATTTTAGTGGAACACATTCTGTAAAACATGTCTTATACTTCCTGGAAGTTCCTCCCAGAATTTGCTCTAAACCAGGACACTTCCCTAAAGAAGGAAACAGTTAAAATACTTCAAAAATAGGTCTCCATTTGACCTATTAGTTGGAATTCTATGACTATTACTACCAAAAAGGTTACGACTGCAGATAAAATATAAATATAAAAGCAACAAACTCTGGAACCTGTTATGTAATTAGCTGCCTGGAGTTCATTTGCTTTGATGTATTTTTCTGTGACTGAGGGACATCACATGTATTATCAAAGGCTTCACATCTCATAAAGGATTAATTTGATTCCAATGCTCAATACACCAGAAATGTGTTTGTGCGTGGCATTACTGCTTTTCAGGCAGCTCCATATACATCAGTGGCTAGTCTCTTCTATGAAGACCAGGATATTCTAATTTTGTTGCTGAGAAAGAAAGAAAACAACTTTCCTTCCAATAAAACTAGAATAATTATATTGCTATCTATGATGTTCAAGTGTTCTCAGGAAACAAACCAGAGCTTTACTTTCTTATATTTCTTCAGCCTGACAAATGACAGGATTCTCATTATTTACTTGGCTGCTTGGTATAAGGTAAGTGAAAGTAGATCCTGAATTGTCACCTCTACTCCTCTCAAAACCAAGCAACTGAAAAACATATTAAGTGTCCATGAAGATGAATACTTATGAGCTGCATCTTTAAAACTACAGCCTGACAATACTGTAAGAAGCTATTAATTGTAGACCACAACTACTATTGCATCCCTATGTTACGCCAAATTGAATTTCTGCATATTGTGGCAACAATTTTAAGTACACCTAGCAATCTGTAGGATCCAATCTACAGTATCCTAACCCTAGATATGTGAGATGGATGGTGTATTTCAAAGCAATGGAGGTAGAAAATTAAAAGTGATTTAAATATGGCTTGATTTTTAACCCTGCCACTGATGTTTGGGGACTGTATGTCTGCCCTCCCCACTCAAAACAAGTATGATCAATGTTTGCTCCTCTGCCAGCTATCTCTTTCTGAGTCACCCATGGAACGACAACTTGCTACTCTCCATTTCATCTGCTCTGCTACAGTGATCAGCAGCACCTCTGACAGGTCTTTTTCACTGTACTGCCATTTTGTTGACAGCATAATGCAGTTTTTTAGGTGTAAAGATGAAAAGTACAAAACAAAGAAGCTGAAAATTTCTGACTAACCTTCAGTCTTATGACATCCATGGTGCATCCAGTCTTATCTTTCACATTCTTTTCCCATAGAAGATTCTATGAAAAGAAGAAGTTGTTTCAATAAACAAAGTGGCATGGGATGAGTTTCTAAAAAAAGCTACAATGATTTTTTGAGTTGACAGTGGTATATTACTTACCTGAATAAAGAGATTTAAGTTTTCTTCTTTTATATTTCCTGGAACGTCAAATGTTACTGTAATTATAGCCTGCAAACAGCAAGATACTTATTATTACCACACTGAATAAACATCCCATAACAGTAATTTCAAAAAGTGTTCTTTATAACTTGGCCTCATAAAAAGGCAAGTATATGACAACATCAAATTAAAAAAAAAAAAAAATCTCTATTTCTGTTCTGCTCTAATTTGCTAAATTAGGCTCTACTTCTTGTTTCTGTTTGGTGTGCACTTATAGGGCATACACAATGCTTTGAACAGTTTAATGCCATTATGCTGCTACCATGTAATTCTTTGCTGTAGAGACTATTATGATCAAGCTTCCAAATATGGTAAACAATGCTATTTTTTTGGCTTACCAATCTTGACAATTCTATCAGACAAAAAATAATCAACATCGTTTTCATAAAAGGCAAACTGTACTTGCCTCATAAGAAAAGCTGTTTATAAACAGACTATGTAGGAATAGATTCAGAAAATCAAGATGTCTGAAGTTAAGTTTTGTGCCAAAGCAACCACCAGCTAACTGCTCAGGATCAATTATCAAAAAAAAAAAAAAAAACCAAGGAAAAAAAAAAAAGAAAAAAAGAAAATGAAACATGTAGTTTAAAATTAACAATTTATTTAAAGACTAAATAATGCATCTAAGTATTTTTGTCACTATAACTGCTCAATGGTATGGAAGAACAGAGAGAGAATTACTTCCTGTAATGCTTTCAAATGACTACCTTCTGAGGACTAGTCTAAGTTAAGGAAAAAAAAAATAAAGCAACAAGCAGCAAATGTTTGTCTAAGTAAACCAAGTAAACTTACCTAAACTCAAGAGCTAGCTTTCTGAGCAGCTTCAAAACATGTCAGACCTAAGTTCACTGTGCTCCAAGCACAGTGCAGTTTGTTTTGGTTGACCTTCAACATGAAGATAATAAGCACACTTTGTCTTACAACAAGAACTTGCAGCCAACTGTGAGACGTATCCCTCATTATGCCTCAAATGTCTCAACAATCATCTTAAATATGTGGGTGTTAAACTAAACACAGATAGTAACAATAAATTCTGTCGAATGGCTTCGCACTACAAAACTAACAATAATCTCCTTAATAATACAAGGATACTATAACTCATAACATTCAGGAAGGATACTATTTAATCTTTCCATCTACTTTAGGGATCTATTATGATGTTATAACTGAGCATATTTAAGAATTTTGATTAGCAAAAACTATCAACATTGTCCTTGTAATTATAATTAAGCATGAACTGATTTTGTATTTAATCTTTAGTTCCAAAATTAAATTATAATTGCCTTTTCCTGTTTTCAAGACTAGCAACTTCACGGTAAAAATATGCAGTTTAAGAAGAAAAACACAGGCAGTGTATGCATCATATTTTAACCTGAAAATTAAATTTAATCATAGAAACCTTCTGCAGAAAGCTCACTTTTCTAAGACACCTTAAAAAGAGAAGTTTTTACTTTTTTGCAGCCACTGAGGGGACTGGTGGCCTATGGGTGAACCCCACCCACCCAGGGACAGCCCAAGGAGGACTGTTACCACAATTCAACCACAGAGATTTTGTTTTGGACAGAAAACCTACAGGACAGACTGGCTGCAAATTTAGAACTTGTTTCTGTAAATACCTAAAAAAAACTGTAGTTCTATTTGGTTCACTAATACTCTCCATGGGACTCAACAAATGACATGACTGTCTGGAGCACTGGAAGCTTATAAGCTATTTTTGAAAGTGATAATATAATATAGCCATTTAGAATCTATCTACAACAAAGCACATTCCTTTTGTGCAATCTAGGTCATCTTCCAAATACCTTAGAACACATTACTCCCTAACTGGAACATTCTGAAACGGTAACAAATCAGCATGCAATATTGAACAGCCCTGTTGCAAAAACATCAAAGCAGTATTTTTGGTAATTACCTTATCTAGATGTGCATGTGTTGTCTTTACATGCTCAAGCTTTTTCTGCAAACTGAAAATAAGTGAAGTTACATGTCACATTTGAGTAGGGTTGGCAAAATGTCATTATTTCAAAATTTTAAAAATTCCAGTATTGCAGAGCAAAGCTGAAATATCAAAGATAGACCATATATTCAGAATAAGCTTCAATAGTTAATTAATTTTTAACCTCAAAATATAAATGTTTAATTATATTTGTTTGATATAGTTAATTGTGTTAAAAAATTAGGCTTTTTAAAACATAAAGAGAATTATAGTCCTGATTTGCAATATCTTCAGCATTAAAAACATTTATACTTCAATGAACACAACACCCTTGATTCTCCTTTCTGCAAAAAAGGCAAACTACATCACAAAAACAAGCAAGAAAAAATAAACGACTAGAATTTATCCAGTTAATAATGTTTTTTTAGAAAACTTTACAATTATTTGAAAATCAAGAAGAAAAGAATTTACAAAGCTGTTGCTTGAGAGAAGGAAATCTGTAACATGATTTGAAATACTGTATACCAGCTTCCACTTCTCAGCTGTACAGCTCACTTCTACTATGCAGTGTGCCTGCTAACTTAAAACAGATACTCTCTACTCAGTTAGATCCTAAGTTCAAGTTCTACATGGGAACTTTTTTGTAAACTAATATTTAGGGTCTTACTGCATCTTTTTGTGCAACAACAGAAAATTGTACTGCAGCTTTAGATTTCACATCCCCATCTGCCTTAATTAATCAAGACAGCACAAAATTTCTTCAAATACCATCTTCTGTACTGTTTCTGTTTTCTCTCTATATTGTGAATAACACCCAGAGAAGAAATACTGTAGCACAAGTTACTATGATGCCCTCTGCAACTTCGGAGAAGCTTGCTCATAAAAATCCCTCCTATTTGATGACTGTAAAATTTTAAGAAGCCTTTATGGTGGGGAAAAAAGGCACTGTCTGCTACAGAAGTAATATTTCACATTCCTACTTCTCCTATTTCCTCTGCTTTGCTGTGTTCTTCTCATACTGCCCTTCACAGAATCCAGAATTCATTATGTGTTTCCTGTGACTTCAGGGTACATACAGACTACAAGGTCCTATCACACATTCACACCAAACAGATGTTGTATCTATCTGCTGACAGAAATCCTTCCTGAAGTATGCCATTAAAAGAAAAAAATTATGAATGTATTGTGGTGCTGGATGCAAAGAGTTTTTCTGCTCAAGTGATGGCACTGAAACCACCACTAATATTTTATGTAAGAATTTCTGTGTCTAGGGACTAAAAACAGGGTAAGCAATTTTGCTGTGCTGAGTTCAAACATAAACAAAATAAACTGAACTTTATTTTAAGTAGTTTACAATCTTCTTGGCAATTTAGAATTTGTCTTTAAATGCTGACATTTTAGAGTGTTTCCTCTGTTTTAATACCAAATATTGAGAAGCTCTAAGTAACTGAGTGAGATAAGAAAGAAGACTAGCCTGAGGAAAGCAATAAAGATTTTTTTTTTTTGTCAGTTCCTTAAGAACTTTCTCAGATCTGTGGAGTGCAGCAAACTAGTAAACTTCACAGAACACCACCTAATATTACAAGTAATCAGATCTAACTGTGAACTGCTGTTAACAGGATCAGGAATCTTTTCCTGGTTCACATATTTTTACTGCTTTAACTCTGTTGTGAGACTCCAGCATGAGTCAGTTAGCTGATACATTATAAGAATTTGGAACATGGGTTTATGATCTGGCTTACAAACTAATAGTTATCTATTGACTCTAAAGGATGTATCAGTCTCCCCCCTCTCTTAACTTTGTTTTGGATGCCTAGTTTGGTATCTCCCTGATGCTGCCATTGGTAGAAATCTTGAAACAAACACTACAGTATTTCACTGATTAGACAAAAGCCAGTGCCAGCAAAAAAAAAAAAAAAAAAAAAAAAGAAACCTATAATTTTGATAGTACTGTACCAGTTCAGAGGGACACAAGCATGTATAATCTAATAGAGGTTACTAATTTGCATGTCCTGCAATTTCTCCCTACTGTGAATAAGGAATTTGCTCCATTCCATTATCTGAAGTGAAAGGTTTGTATCCAGGAAGAAGAATAGATACTGCGCTCTTTTTCCCTCCTTTCCTTTATGATTGCTTCAGTACTCCTCACTCTCTTAGCTGTGCTTCAGCACACACAATGAACAGAAAGACCTTTCCCCCTTCCTTCCCATTTTATGTCTGCACCCATCCAGGATGCTGAATCATGCATTCAGCATTTAAAAACCCCAGGAATGACAAACACAGTTATCAGAATTTGTAGAGCCTTTGTTTGCTGTAGAACGTCAGTCCCTCATTCTTCTGTGTGAAATCTACAGAGGCCTCCATTTCATCATGATATAAAGGAGAAAAATTTTGATATGCTTTAAGAGAACCAGAGAAGTGTACAAATCTACTCTGATACTAAACCAAAACTTGCATTTTGGGGAAAAAATCCAACCAACCACACACTTTGGCTCATTTAACTTTATAAGGTCAAAAAGGTTTTTGCACGAATTTGAAGAAGAAAGGAATTCTATCTGATATTACCACTTATAAAGCAATAACTTTTAAAATGAGGCTGTCCTGGTCTAGACAGGACAGACTAAACTGGAATTTCTAACAGAAACTCAGACGCAGATTTGAGCCAGGATTTCTGTGAGACTGTTTCATACACAGGTATTTTTATCTAATAGAAGACAACAAAATTATCACCATACCTTCCTCCAGATAAACTGTCAAAAGCATGTAGGTCCAAGACATTAGAGAGATCAACTCTAAAGAGAGGTGAAGAATGAAAGCTTTGTATTTTTCATGTATTTAAATGTCAGGTTTTAAAAGTGTTCACTGAAGCAAATGCTTCTTTTCTTGTCTATCAGACTAATGCCACTAATACTTAGCCTTATATTTGGATATCAGTGGTTGGTACTGTCTTCTACAAGGAAATGCTGTGTTTGGTTGCACAGTAACATGTAAGCAGAGAAACAATTTTTTTTAATTTTACTGTTTTACAGTAAAATATAAGGCATTTCCAAAAATATGATAAAATCCCTTATACTGGATGCCTGAATAATACATTATTTTCCCTGAGCGGGAAAAGGAACCTTGAGCCTCTCAAGACAGATACAAACAGCTGGAATACATGTAGCTTATACTGACACACTGTTAGCAAACAAAACTGAAAACAGCTTTATGAGGGAAGCACTACTACTAGGAATTTCAACTCTACAATTTGAAACAGACAGAAGAAAAATGTAATATAGAATAGGCAGTACCAATCATATCTGCTTACAAGAAGTTTACCTATAAACTTACATAAGAAACTTTTCTTCACACAGCAATACAGACTACAGATTTCACTGCTAATAGCAACTGACAGCTTTTCAGATGCAGTTAATGACATGTGGCTAAATAAAAAGAACAAGACAGGTAAAAAAACACCCACCTCTTGAATAGAACCAAAATCATTAAAGTTTTACATTCAACAGCAGTTGTACCAAGCAGTTTCTAAGATGAAATACTTATAGTGGAATACACAAGAAATTCCTGTGTAAAATTCATGACCAGCTCAGTGTCAGCTGTTCTCAGCAGTGTTCTAAAAAATCACATAGTAACCCTCCCTTTGAAATGTGAGCTTTTGAGGGACGAACCCCTCTTAAAAAGGGTATGTCCTCAAATAACATGCCAATAAATTAATTTTGTGCTTATTTCACATTTGGAATGTTTAATAATGGAAGAGAACGTATGTCTCATTTACAAAAGAATATTTACAAGTATCAAAGAGTTGTCATGGAGGACTGAATCTGAGGCCCACTTTATCTCATATTGAAACATAGTCCTAGCTGGCATCAGACACCATACAATATGTGAAGAGATCACATGTTGAATCTTCCCCTAATGGACATTTAAAACACAAATAATGTAGTTCAGCATCTTCTTCAAAATTGGTCCTATCTGATCACCCAACAACAGCAAGTATTTTTCTCTACAATTTCCAACTACATTTGACAATAACGTTAAAAAGCCAAGTATACTTTATTAAAGTTATGACTATTATCTTCCCTTTAAATTTGTTTAAATCAAAAACCTATATTTTATGAACTTTGACCACAATAATTGATGCAAAGTGCACAAATTAGTCCCAGCAGTCTGGAAGATATACTGCACTCCTAATGCTCCTGGGAATACAGTATCCATTTAAGTCCTTATTAAAGAAGAAATCTGAGTCAGAATTCCAAATAAAAATAGCAAAAACGAGTGCAATGATTTTTTTGTTCTTGCAACTTCCTTCCACTGCTTTCAAAGTGATTTTGTAGTAACAACTTATTTGCAGCAGCAATGAGAATGGTATTTAAGGAATAAATTAAAGGAAAACACTGTAGTGCACATGCCCAGTTATTAGCTCAAAACCAACCTGGCCATGCAAGCTGCTCTTCAATCACAAGGTTGGTTCACAGTATAATTTGTGGCCAAGAAGGCCAAGGGTGTCCTGAGGTGCACTAGGAAAAGCATTGCCAGCAGTTCATGGAAGGCAATCCTGCCCCTCCAGTCAGCTCTAGTAAGGCTGTGCCTGGAATTCTGTGCCCAGTTATGGGCTCCTCAGCACAGGGGAGACATGCAGGTCCTAGAGGGAATCCAGGGGAGGGCAACAAAGATGTTTAAAGAATTGGAGCACCTCACTAATGAGGAAAGTCTGAGGGAGCTGGGCCTGTTCAGACTCAAAAAGTGACTGAGAGGGGATCTCCTCAGTGTATAGAAGTATGTGAATGGAGGGTGCCTGAGGATGGACCAGGTTCTCAGTGCTGCCAGGCAACAGGCAGAAAGTGACACAAAGTAAGTTCTACTTGAACATGAGCAAGAACTACTTTACTGTGTGGGTGACCAAGCACTGAAACAGATTGCCCAGAGAGGCTGTGGGGTCTCCTTCCTGGGGGATATTCAAGAACCATCTGGACACAATCCTGTGCCATGTGCTCTGGGATGACCCTGCTAGGCAAGAGGGTTGGACAAGATGACCCACTGTGCTCTCTTCCAACCTCACTCATTCTGGCATTCTGATATGAACACTAACAAAGAAAAATATAAATTAAAAAAACATTTTTACTTCCTCAAAAAATTTTTTCTAGATGCTTATTCATAAAATAAATATTGGATTAAATATTTCTAATTCAATAATTTTCCTTTAATAAAGCTGATTTAATACAACACTTTAAACTGTCACTAAATAAGCAGGATCTAGTACCTAGTAATAGTGGCCATTTACTACCTTGATCTTTGTGTCTCTAGAATTTTAACAAGTCCATTTATTGACCTAAAATAAAACAGAAAAATCATTAGTTAGATGAAAATATAACCATGATATATTGTCTGAATATGTTAACCATGGACAGCATCATGTGAAATAGCATCCCAACTATGTTATTAGCTTGTTAAATAACTATCAGATATGGGCTGAGATATTTGGTTTCCACTAACAGCTGGGGAACTTCACAAGTTCTGACAACATGATACCACCAGTGAGAACAGCATTTTCCTATCCAAAGCTATTCACAATACATTCTGCTCACTCTAAGCATTTTTATTTTCATATTTCAAAAAACTAATATAGTTGTAAAGTATTTTAAAATGTTAATGTTTAATTTGGCTTATCATGGTATTAATAGAAAAGAGTAATGTCTTCGATCATTAATTTGATTCAGATCATTGGTTTTTCTGCTCCCATGACAATTGTTTGGGAATTCCTCTATATATCTTTGCATTTGCTAGTGAACTCATATTTACCAGCAGATTTTTTTTCCACTTCTGCTAATTCTCAAAGATGGCAACAGCTGCTCAGAAATGTAAAAACATAAACACTTAAGACAAAGGCCTGTCCTTAATACAGGCCCATCCTTGTGAATAACGTCAAGTATTACCTAGATAGACAAAATGCTAAGATTGTGTAAGTACACAGAAGTACTGAAATATCTTTAGCAAGAGGCAGTCACTTTTCTCTTATAAGCTTATCAATTTTTGCCAATCCAATAATAAGATCTAATTTTTATTCAAACAGCAGTAAAGAAGTAACTATGTTTAAATTAATTTTTGATGAAGTAGTTTTACTACTAATTTTTCATGAAGTAGTGCTGGCATTAGTCATGCCAAAAGTTTCATACCTCACAGATGTTCTGACTTTATTCAATTCTTCCTCTGAAACCAAATCTGTTTTATTGATGATTATAAGATCAGCTAATGCAACCTGCCTATGTATTAAGAAAAAAAAGAGAGAAAAAGACATAATAAACAAATACTTTATCTGTAAGGCAGAAACATCATCGCTCCCATGGCCCCAAAAGATAGTATGAACATTGTTCGTATAGAAGGGCAAGCATTAATCAAACTAGAACATCATGGAGAATGATTAAAGTACTACCGACTTCTCCTCAATATGTTCTTCTGTGCCCTAACACATCAAATCAAGGCTTGCTAGATTCTTTTATTTCAGGGTTGTTGTGTTTGTTTGGATTTTTTTTTGTCATCTAATCCAAAGTGGTTAGTGATTTAACAACTTTACAAGTCCCTATTTGCCTTGCATGTGGTCCTTGTAATGCAATTCTTGAAGTCTCTTTGTTTTATGAAGACTTCAACTGTTACAATAACCCTTAATTATTGTGGCCTCACATTTATTAAAAAGTATTCCTCTATTGCCAGTTCTGCTTCAAGCATGGTGCATCCTAACATGAAATCTCCCCAACACAGGTGCTTCTCATTCACTTAAATAAAATCCCATCACTATTAAAATAGAAGAGTCCGTTCTTGGCAGAAAGATCAAATGAAGCATTACAAACATTTTACCTCATTACACCAATCTACCTCAGTTTAAGCAAAGCAGGAGAAAAAAGCCCTACAAAAAATCCATTTCCAATGAACTTTTATACAGTGCAATTCGCAACTTGATATATAAAATTAATTTCTACATCCATACCGAGATGCTTCATTAATAAGGCCTTCTGGTTTCTCCTCTGTCAAGTGCTAAACAAAAATTAAAAGATTTGGATTAATCACATTCAAATTAAATTTAAATTCATTTGCAATTGAAGAAAGTCACATCCAATTCAGTTGAGGTCTGTTTTTCGACAAAGTATTGAGGAAGATGGCATCTAGAATATTTCTGTTAAATGATAGTCAAAAAGTACATTTATACATTCACCATCATAGAGATTTATAATTAGCTTAAAGCAAACTCTTCTAAACTCGTTTAACTCTTCCAACTCTTTAGCATTATTATTAGAATGCTAAAGAGTTGGAAAACTTTCTAATATTTGTTTTAATTACTTTTCAGCTTTACAATGAAGTTAAAAATTTACCATGACATTCAGTAACAATGAAAAAATGTACCTGGAAGAAAATGAAGGCTCAGTTATTTTACAAATGAGTGTGAACTCAACTAACTAACAAAACACAGGCTATGCTTGCAACACAGCATTTCATATATGTAACTTCACATCATTTTCTCTGGAAGACTGTACAAAACAAACTGTACTTTGAGAGTAAAACTGGTAACTTTTTCCAGGTTCATATGAATAAACCACTGCTCTTTGGGAAGTCTGTCCAAAATCAGAAGCTACAAGAGTTTCAGTATCATCTCCACTTGTCTGCCCAAGCTAGTGTCTTCACAGAAGAATTAGTGAACGGGAAGAAAATACCTGCACCTCAAGCAGCAGCAAAACATTTAGCAAGAAAAAGGCTTACTTAACATAGGCACAGCAACAGACTACACTGAAGCAGCAAAAGTCCAGCTACAAGTTATTTTCTTCCCATTCTGCCATGGAGGTTGCAATCTCTAGGAGAGAAATATCACAGACATCTGAAGGAAGTAAAACTTCAAACTGATGCTGTAATATTAATAAGAACTTGGCACTTATGCTTACATCACTAGGAAAGTTAGAGTCCTATGCACTCCTTCATCAGCTCAAAGTGTACCAGGAATATTACTTTAAAATCTCAGTTTCAAGTTACAGAAATACCAAATTAAAAGTGGAATCAATTGTTATGGGAAATATACAGTTTTTTTTAAAACCTAGAAAATTTTTTCTTTATTGGAATTATCAGGCATCTAACAGTATTTTACTTGTAGAAAAGCAAAAATAGGTTATTGCATACTGTGAGTCTATCATGTAAAAAGAAACAAAACTGTTTCCTGATTGTGCACAACCTAAGCAGAGAATAACAAGATGACTCTCAGGAATCTCTCCTCTAACCTTTTTTTGTAATCCTCTGTGTATTGATTCTATTCAATTTATGTTTAGGTTTGTTGCCCTGAAAAGAGCAAATGTCAGTAGTCCAGATGTCAGGTCCTGGAAGCTGAGGACTGCAACTTCAAGCTGTCCAACTGTTTGCCCTCGATTAAAGAAATTAGTATTTCAGATTGCTGTGTGACAAACCTGTTAGATTGATAACCCATAGCATCAATTAGCACAGAGATGGTGGTATGGTTGGTCACAGGGGATGTTTGTTAGCTTTTCTTGCAATGGGTTGGTTCTTTGAAGCATGACATACTTAAATTGCTGCCCATTATCTCAATGTCATTACCTGTATGGCTTTCAAAGTTCTTTGAATAATAAGCAGCTGTTGAGGTCAGGCTTTGCAATCAGAGGAACTAAACAAGTTAGCAAGTCCTTCTGTACCAAAGTTTACTTAGTATACACCTGAGAAAGTCTGAAGTTCCTACTATTCTGAGTAGATATCAGTTTACTGATTAGATAATGTATGTTTTCAATGAGCTGCCACAGGTAATAGTAGATAGAAAATTTGAATGTTTCAAAATATTTTTGTATTGTTTCTGTTATATTACTTGAAAGTCTAGTATTTGAAAAACTAATTTTCAGTAATAATTTACTGCTGCTGTGTGCAACACAATTATATTTCATCTAAGACAGTAATTCAGCACTGCATGAAGAAAAAAAAAATAGAACAACATTTCTGCAAGCAATAAAACACATCTGAATTAGTATGAGGGAACCCAGCTGAAAAGGGGCTGACCTAAAACATGATATAATTTCTTGTGATAGTTGAACTGATTGAGAAAGATAGTGACTGCTTGGAAGGAGTCCCCTCACTCTTCTACCAACTTCTCTACAAAAGTTCTTGCAGAACACAATGAACTTAACTTGCCAAACTGCTTTGACGTTAGATTTGTTCTCTTCCAGTCCAACACAAATCAATGAGAGGACAGGACTGCTAACCTGATTTACCCTTTTGGTAAGTCATCCTTTGATAAGCACAAATGAAAGGAGAAACCCAAGTAATCCAAACAAAAAATAATCTTATACAGGAAGAACTACTCTCTTATTTTTTAAACCATTATTTTTCAGTTCTCTGAGCCACCTGCAGCCATTTTAAATGCAGAAATATTAAAAACACTTCCACAGCATGGAACTTTTATATCATTGTTATAGATGGGCAATGCAGTGGCTGGCTCCTGCAATTAAAGGATGAATATTATGTGTATGTTAAGAGAAGTTCTATTAATGTATAGTTACGTTATTGTGATTTCTTGTTTGGACATTCTCTGTTCTCTCCACAGTCCCCCTTTCCCCCCTGTATGGTTGCCAAGAGATGGCCTTGGTAGCTGGGACATGTGGAAGGAGGGCGTGTACCTGTGCCCCTTGCATGGGGCGTTTGGGAGGAGGGCAGGCTTGCTACTAGGAGGCGCAGCACGACAATACCTGACCTTCAATCAAGTTGCAAGGAACTAGTCTCCACCAATGGATGGCAAAGGAATTGACTGACAGACTTTGCAAGGGGCCGGGGTTGGCTGATGCAACAACAAGAGTATAAGAGGTGGAGCAGCCATTTTGTGGGTGAGCACATGTGGTTTAGTTCCATGCTCCCAGTGCTGCTCTTTCTCCTTATTCGGTCCTTTTGTTTTATTTTGTTAAGGTTTAATAAACCTTTGAAGTTTTCAAAATGAGCATTGTTTCCCACAAATGAGGGCTTGGTCCAGGATATAAAACCTCATCTCTGTGGCCCTAGAGGATTTTGTACAAGAGGCACACCTCTGCTGGGTTTGACAGAATTGCTGAGTTTGACCTCTTCTGGGACCATTGGTGATTGCAGGTTGACACCCTGGAGACAACAAAAGACTGAATAATGAAAAAGAAGATCGTGAAGATAAAGCCCCCTGAAAAAAACTGCAGATGAAAGTGCATATTGTGTGTGTGTGAGACAGAGTCTGGGAGTGTGCTTGGAGTATGTGTGAGACTCAGGCAAGCAGGAGGGGGAACTCAAGAGCACCTGGGGAGGACAGGTTGAGAGTTACCAGATTTAGTGGGTGTTAGATCAGCGGGAACTGCCGATCAGTGGAGGCCACTAATGTACTGGAAGGTTCCGGGCACACAGGGCCACTGGTGGTGGGAGTCACCAACTGCGGGAACCGCCAATAGGATCCACATGATGATCCCGCAGGTGGGGCTGTACACGTAGACTGGAAGGGAAGGTTCCGGGTGCGCAGGGCCACTGGCAGCAGGAACAGCTGAGCAGTGTGGACCACCTGACTGAGAGCGTGGGACCACACGGGTACCACGTGACAGCGGCACACAGCGGCACTTAGTGCAATAAGCTTCTAGTGCGTGCTCGGCGTGATACGCTTCCAGTGCTGCCAACCCAGGTGAGGGGGGTCGGTGGCAGGTTGGAGCACACTAGGTGTGGTTGCGTACAGCACTGCTAAACTTCTGCACTTGCTGACCCAGCGGAGTCTGCTGAACGAAGTTTGCATGCAGTCCTGCTGAGAATCAGGGGCTAGGTCAGTGATCTGGGGGCCACACAGATGTGAGAGCCCATGTGAGTTGCTCCCGGTGGTTGCCCCACACTGGTGCTCTGGAGGGCACTGGGCTGTGGCCGCTTCCCTGTGATCTGCCAGCATAAGGCTGTGTGACTCCAGGAGCCCAGAAGGGTGGCTTTCAGCAGTTGCCCTGCACTGCACCAGAAGGCACCAGACCATGCCAGCTTCCCTACAGTATCCGCTAGCATAAAGCCATGGCACTGCAGGAGGCCACCTGGGTGGCTTTTGGCAGCTGCCCTGCGCAATGCCAGAAGGCATCAGGGTGTGAGACTGCAGCAGTGACAACTTGGTTATATGGGACCACAAGCAGGTAGTTTGTTTGCTTTTGCTTACCAGGAAGAAGGTTAAGGGGTTTCTTCCTTTCCTTTTCTTTCTTCTTTTCCTTCTTCTTGCTGTTCGGAAAGCGGGCTAGAACCTGTAGTTGGCTGATTGGGAAGGTGGGCCTTGCGGGAGGATTTGTGGTTGGCTGATAGGGAAAGTGGGCCTCGTTAGGAGGGCCTGTGATTGGCTGTCAGGATAGGACTAGGAGCAAGTAGGGAATCCCCAAAGGAAGAAGGGGAAGTGAAGAGATATCAGCTGGTATACCCTCAAATAGTCCCCTGGGAAGAGAATTAGCCCAGTCGAAATATGACCCCAACACCAAAGATAAGGACGAGGCTAAGATGACAGAGTGGACTATAGGAGAAATTAGGCCCAATCATGTACTTTGGCCAAGATATGGGTCAGAAAAAAGGGTGGATATGTCGGGCTTTAAACATCTGTGTAAGGGCTAAGAAACCATTTAATCAGGGAGTGACTACGCTGCTTGATGGGAAGAAGAAATCTCACCTTCAAGGGTGGGCGTGTTTAAAGTAACAAAGATTAAAGAATGGGACCCATGAGACTATTTGCCCCCAACACTTCCACTGGCACCAACTGCACCTCCCTCGTCCTTTCACAGGCCTACTCTAAATACTAGAAACAGAATGGCACAGCAAGAGGAAGACAGTTAAAGGGATGAGAACCATGCAATGAGATTATCTCCTCTGAGGGAAGTACTGCTGAGCAGGCCATGATGGGTGTAGTGGCGTGTTTTCGGGGGGAACACTACAGATGGTGCCCAACGTGGGGTGAATGGGGGTTGGGAGATCGGAGTGACGGGCACTGAACCCTCTGGGCAGGACAGGGAGTGGTCACAAGAGCGACAGTGCAAGCTCCAACAGTCAGGGACCCGGAGTGAACAGCCACAGTGGGGGGAACAGATACAGGGGGTGCGCAGGGGTACACAGATCACAGCTAGCTAACAGATCAGAACCCCTAACCTAAACCCCAAACTGCGATGCAATATATCACTGTTTTTTAATATATAAAGAAGATTTCTAACTGCAGCACTCAATTCCTCTAAAGTGAGTATGTTCAAGAAAGAGTTAAAAGGATTACTAGAAGACCCCATTAGATTAGCAGAACAGTTAGATCAATTTTTAAGGCCAGCATTCATATGTGGCATGAAATGCAATCAATAATGACCATGTTATTTACACCAGAGGAAAGACAGATGATCTGGATGGCTGGGATGCAGATATAGGAAAGGGAGAACATGTAAGGACCTCCTGGGGATCTGAAGATGCCCACTATATGCCCTATTTTGGACCAGAAGAATCTCAGGAGAAGGCAAAACATGGAGGAAAGATTATAGAACTTTAATTGTAAGGGATATTAAAGAGGCAGCCCCGCAAAGCCAGAATGCTTTTAAGGCATTTGATGAAGAACAAGAGAGGGAAGAAACCTCAATAGAGTGGCTAGAAAGACTGAGGAAAAATATGAGGTAGTATTCAGGTATCAACCCTGATAGAGCAGCCGGATAGACCTTGCTAAAGATATATTTCACCACCCATGCATGGCCAGATATATGGAGAAAATTAGGGAAGTTGGACAGTTGGCAAGAATGGGGATTGGAGGATCTCTTAAGAGAGGCACAGAAAGTGTATGTCAGGAGGGATGAAGAGAAAACAAAGGAGTAGGCCAGAGTAATGTTAACTGCCATTAGAGAAGAACAGATTTTTTTTTTATTGTAAGAAAAATGGACATATCAAGAGAAATTGCTGCCAAAGGGAAAGGGACCTGAAGGTTTACGAGAATGAGCGAAGAGGGGAGACGGAAGACTAGAGGTGTCAAGGGCTCTACCTATTGGGAACAGAGTATCAGGAGCCCTTGGTAACCTTAAAAATAAGTCCCCAGACAAAAGAATTTGAAATTTTGGTAGACACGAGAGAGCTGAAAACACTTGCGTTTGTAAAATTCAAAAGGGATGCAAGAAGAATCAAAATACCATGCAATTAGTGGGCGCAAAAGGGGAAAGGTTTGAACACATTACCCTTCAGTGGGGAGGTCCCTTTTCAGGTACTAACCACTGAATCAGCTGTGCAAACCACAGAGCAGGAATGGACTCATGTCAACAGAATTAAAGGCCCGATGGAAGAACCCAAAGAATGGACTATAACATCCAGACAAAGTAAGACAAGATTGACTCTTAAGCAGAGACCAAGAGATAATCAGAGAAGCACTAGGATGTCCAAAAAGTAGAGTCACACTTCCACCAGCCAGCTTGAGGACTGTTTTAAGTAACACTTTGGGTGTTTGAATTGTATTGGTTATTGATGTAATTGTCCTATTTTAATGGGTGGGGATTTCAAGTGTCTGTTGAGGGGAAGTACACAGGGAACAGTGTGAGGTGCTGGGGTAGTTTGCTTGGGCATTGACAAGTAAGACAGGGACTAGAGGGCAAGACCAGGCTAGCCCCTGTGCTCGCCACCAAGAAGATTATATAGCCCTGCTGCGGGCAGCAACCCTGTAAGCATAGTAAGGTGGAGACAGAAGCCACACCAGACCTCTATCATTCCTCAATTGTCTTTTCCCTACAGAATCCAATACAGGTAAAATTGACAAATAGAGTACAACAGGGACTAGAGGGCCAACTCAAGCTGGCCTCTATACTCGCCCCCCAAGATACACCTGCTATGGGTAGCAACCCCATGGGCAGGGTAGATGAGGGTAAAAAGCTATACCAGACATCTGTGATTCCCTTTTGTCTGCTCCAACCAATTCATGTCAACAACTCTACCAATCATTTTGCTTAAGCAAAACCTGAGGTTTTATTTTTTCCCTGATCCCACTGTCCTCACTCAAATCAAGAGATGCTATTATGACTCAACCAAAATTAAATTTGACTCAAGAGAAGAGTAGATCATCAAAATTAAAAATGGGAATTAATTGCTCGAGCCAAATGACTTACAGAAAAGAAATAGGGGGGTTTGGTATATATGATTAATGCAATGGTTGGCTTTCACAATTAAGAGATTAATATTTTATGTATGTTAAGAGAAGTTCGATTAATGTATAGTTACATTATTGTGATTTGTTGTTTGGATATCCTCTCTTCTCGCTAGAGTCCCCCTTTCCCCCTTGTATGGTCTTTCTCCTTATTCAGTCCTTTTGCTGTATTTTGTAAAAGTTTAATAAACCTTTGAAATTTTAAAAGTGAGTGGCATTTCTCACAATGATGAAGGCATTTTTTCGTATGGTCACTTTTTTTTTGAATCCTGCAAAATCAATACCCAATCAAAGCAGTAACCTCCTAAGTTATTAAGTTGCAAATAGTTATATTTACACCCACCTATTACCAAAAAAACAAAAAAAAAAAGGAAAAAAAAAAGCTGAACTATTTGATTTAATCACAATTTTTCCTGACCCAAGCTTACTGTTCTATATGCCTGTTCTTACATTATACTTTATATACAGATTACTCTAATACCTGCTCTTTTTGTCTGCTTCCATATAACATTTTAATGTGAAGCAGTACCAGGACACCTGTGCTCTCATTTATCCCTTCCACAGCTACCATTACATTAAGTACCCTTCCCAGACCAAGCCCTAACTCAGGGGTTATACCACACTGGTATAAGACATCAGTTCTTAGTCCTCTCCTTTCAAATAACACAGAGCAGTGACCAATTTCTCCATTGTTTTTACAGCAATCCAAATGCCTATTTGGATTAAAAGCAACATTCATGAGTGAAGAGATAGATCTAGAAGAAACCAAGAACTTAGCAACCTGGCAACTCTTGTCACTCCTGTTGCTGTGTCTGTAAGAATCTCAATTCCTGCAAAAATCAGTAATTCCTTGTGCCCATTCAAAAGATAGTAATAATGAAATACATCCTCATTCAATCTAAGAATTACAGCTATTGTTAAAATTAATCCACATGAACATTACTGCAATAGCTGTTCTAATGCTGCAGTTTTAAAACATGTAACAAATCTAGTAACTTACCTGCAATCCGTGTTTTGCATCAACAACAGACACAATACCTGAAATGTTAAAATGGAATAGAAATGTGCTGAAAGCAGCTGACAGTTTAACAACTTGCAAACCTCCTGTACAAAGGTAACAAAATCATCACGTTTACAACTAGTTATAATAAACTGGAAGCACTGAAAGTATGTGAACATTAAACTTATTACCTAAGTATTTTTTTATTCATTGTCACATCTGTGATAGTAAAATGTCTACAGAACCAGGTGAGATAAATTCTCACAAAGTAGATGCCTCATCTTCCACAAGAGGAAATTGTCTGAGGTATGCTTTTACATAATATTGAAACAAATTAAGGTACTGACTGCTGTATGCAGCCATTCTGATGGTAAATTACCAGGAATTTGCAAGTCTGTGGCAGAAACTTAGGAAGCTCCTTCTTATTGAACTCGATGTTTCCTTCCTTGGTTAGATGGGTATTTCACAGACTGACCAAAATGTTAGCAGGGCATTTTTTTAAGCCAAAAAGTACACTTCTTTTCCTACATTAAAAAATTGCTCTTTAACTCTATATAGTGATGACTTATCTTTCAGTAATCTCATGTTTTTATTAGAACACAGCAAATATTAAAGCCAATGAGTACAATAGGCAAAGAAAGCAAAAAACAAAAGGCAGAAACATCCAGGTGTTGAGAAGTTATGAATTCAGAAAAATAGGAAACCCTTTAGGAAACACTGCATTTCAGGAGAAGGGGGGGAAGGAAGAAAGAGGAAAAATGTACGCTGTAATATTACTCCTAAATGAGGTTTTATAACATATAGCTAATGGGATTTTCCCTGTACATCACTATCAAGAGCTGTCCATACCTGATGCCTTAGAAAAGCATTACACAACTTTTTCTTGATTTAGCAAGATTGAGCACCTCACCAAGTAAATAAACAAGCATCAGAATAAGCAGGGATACCTCTGTGATCAAAACTGGCAGTGTGAAAACCAAATTCATACATTTCAAACATTTTCTGAAACCTTGTCTTAAAACACCAATAATACACTACTCCAAATCCAGATATGAAATGCCAATACACAAGAAAATAAACTTGCACTTCTTACCATCAAGATAGATGTCACTTCCCAGCTCAGAATCAACCCAAAACATGGAGGCCACAGCTCCTAAGAAGTGTAGTATATACACAGTTGCAAAATTGAGATTTTTCCAGTAAACTACCAACATTGAGGTATTTAATAGAAAAAATGTATTTGCTGTGCTAACAATAAGATTAGTGACTAAAGTAATTCCAGCACCTGAAACTGTCCACCTGAAGTGATACGATGCAGTCCTTCAAACACCACTCTGTATCAGACCCAAATACCTGTCAGTTGTTCTAGTGCTTACTCATGCAAGATATAGCAGGGATCACAGCATGAAATCGTTTTCTGGTATCTATTGATTTTTTTTTCCAAATAGCTTAATAGTTTTCAAATTTGACTCAGACAGAATTTGTGTGTAACAGAGGCCAAATCAATGTCCTGTCCTTTGAAGAAAATTACTTTACAATAACAACTATTTAGCTTTGAGCTGGAAAGCACCAGTCTCCTAAAGGGGAAACAATTGAATTTCTGGTAAGAATTTCCTTCCCTCTCCATCTACAACAGATTTTTAATGTGGATGGTTTAGAGGAAACTGTTTTGGATAGCTATTCCTAACATGAGCTCAAGTTTCAACACTTTTTTAATAACAAATACTACTAAAGAGCACAGAAGGATTTTGTAAAATCTATTACTGCTCTTTAAGAAGAATGTACTAGTCTGTTTCACAGTATATTTTATGACTTCACAAAATATAAGGCCTATCACAACCAGTGTAACAATACAACAGATGCTAACTATTTAGACTTTAAAAGGAGGAATGTAGAACATCAAAACTGTACTGAAAACTACTACTTTCATTGTGTGCTTCTCTTTGCTAAGCCCACTGTTTTCTCTAAGTGGAAATATATTTTAGCTGGATTACTACGAAGCTTTAGATTAAATTTAGAGCAAGTTCAGCAACAGAACCCAAACAAACACAACTTCATATCTGCACCTTGAATCAATTCATTGGAGTCTCTACCACCACCAAAGCATAGGCACCTGACAACTCACCACTTTATATTACAACAGTCAAAGTGAACTAACTGGTGAGCAAATAAGCACTTCATAAAAACAGAATAATTATCATGGTTATGAAAATTGTAATGGGAACTACCTGGATCTGCCAAACCAGTTGTTTCTAACAATATATAGTCAAATTTTCCTCTCCTTTGCATCAGGTTCTCAATTGCTTTCACACCATTGTCCCTGTAAGAAGAAACAATTAAACCTGAGAACAGAGAAAACAAGCTAAACATGTATTTAAATGTATCTTCTGATGCAGAACACAGTGTCAGTATCATCAAACCAAAAGTTTTGAGTCAGGACATTTGCAGACTTACAGTCTTCAATGAAAATTTAGTTATCTGCTGGTATATTATTAGGCAAATTTTAGTTTTCTGCCATTTAGTCTGAAAATAGCATTTGCCTAATCCCACCAGGCAACTTAAAGATTCGTTTTCAAACACTGAACAACCTGTAAAGGACAGTAAGGCTGTGTAGATATGTAACTATTTGGTTTGGCAGCTGATATATACAGAAATAAGGGGTGAGGTAGAAGTGAAGCATACTGCCCTGCCTTTCTACCTCATCTACACTAAGATTAACGTGCCATTTACTTAAATTAGAGCTGATGAAGTCAGCCTGAAGCAGAAATGTATAGCATGTACATAAGAAGCCAATGTACATAAAACATAGCAGCATGTAAAAACAATAAAAAACCAACGTATATAAAACTTTTATGCTTCTCTTAAGACAGCATCCCTTACACCCCAGAAAAACAGAATCCAATAAGATCCTCCATTTTCCACTTACAATCTATTACTATTTAAGGCAAAAGATCAGTTCTCCCAAATTTTCAGGACAAACAGGCCACGACCCTTATTTACAAACTCAGCACAAACAATTCAGCATTGAAACAAACAGGGTAAAAATAAAACATATCAAAGGAACAAATACTCTCTTGCTCTTTACCATGACCATCAGCTTACAGATTTGGATACTGTGTTTCATTAGGTCACAAAAAGTTTTCCATTCATTCTTTTTGATGAATTTAATATTGAAGTAGTAACCAATGTACAAAGAAAGAAGCAGACTAAGTGTTTTGTGAGGAAATTGGGAAACCTGAGTCCTAATTCCAGCCTACCTGAATATTCAGCTCTCTACATGGAAGTATATTATATTAACAATAGAGGGATAGATCCCTACCCTACAACAGCCCCATGGTGTATAAACTGGTATTTAGATTACTTTTCTGAAAGACATCAATTCCAAATCCAGTAAGGCAGCAATAGAAAATAAATTTCTACCTCCCAAATTCCAATTGTTTTTTCCGACAAAAGAAGTCTCAATCAATTCTACCATCAGTTTCAGGAAATCAATTCTGGATGTCTTCTCCCTTCCTCAATTCCCCACAATATCCACTGTAAGAATTTGTACAATAGCCTTTACTCACTTTACTGAACAGCACAAGCAGCCATTTCTGAGCTCCAGCCATTCTTCATAGAGCTCTCCCCCTTGACTGACTGCCAGAGATTTCTCCAAGGCACTTCCTGAAAACACAAGTAGTGCTATATTTTTAATCTACAATCTTGCATGACAATGCCTGTAAGAGAGAGATATGCGGATTACATTCTTTTCTCCTGAGCCCACGTTTCTGACATGTTCTTAAGAAATTTGTATTTTTTATTTTATGAGAAATTTAAAAGCCAAGACAAAGCTCATTCCACAAAGATCAAACCCCACTGGATGATGGTACATCCTGAGTGCCACAAACTCTACTGAAAGAAAGAGACACCAGCCTGTGCCTGCCTAACAAATAAAGGCTCTGTCTGTACATTTTATTTTAGGCTCTGTGACTAGAAAAGCTACATGCATCTTTATTGATGAAAACAAACCAACAAAAAGCCCCCACCAACACAGGATAAACTGTAAACAATGTAAGCTTCTCACTATGGTACAGATATGAAATTACAGCTAAAGCAATTAAAAATCCTGAAAGCAAAGAGTTCAAAGAACCATAGCCATCAAGCACACATCTCCCCATTTTCTTGGTGATGTGCAAATAGCTGAGGGGAAAGGAAACAAAAGAAAATATTACCTACCAACATATTATTTTAATTTCCATTTGCTTGAAACTGAGCGGGACAAATGGAGGTATAGCACTTTCCAACAGGGTGATGTATTTACTCACTTTACTCCAAGGGCCTACATTTATGTGCAAAATAGATTAATTCATGTCATTATTTTATGAAAACCAGCAAAAAGACTCTCTGCCCTTCTGAAGACTATGAGGTATGTTAATAATTTCAGTAATGGATTTAAAATTACAACAGTTTTGGTTTCCAGCAGTTTTATGTACTTGTTATTTTGTGGCAAAGAGGAAGATTTCTGTACATTTACATACCTTCTCCAAATTCATTCAGAATAACTGCTATTCTTTTATTGTGCTGTTCTGTCAGTATGTAATTTAGAAGAGTTGTTTTTCCAGCTCCTAGAACACAGACCATATTTCTATTAAAATGTAAAAAAACAAGTTTCAAATAAAAACTAAATACTGTTATGCATGCACATGCACACTTCAATTCTCTTCTAAAGATAAGTTTTCATTCTAATATCCTACATTCTATTCTTATGATGTAGAAATTAATTTGTAGATATATTTCAACCCACAGAACTATCAGGACATTAAATCTCAGTCTTAAATGACTCACAGATTTTCCATTCATTAATGTCAGTACTTGATAAACTTACAAGTTCCCTACTAACTGGGCAGTTTTTTCCTACAAAACTAACTTCTATGCTTCTCTTAACAAAAAGCAAACTTAAATCTTCTCCCTCTTACTGCCTTTTCTGACCAGTTCTGCCATTAGTAACCGTGGATGTGCTACTAACTGCCTTTAAACGGGGCATTGTTAAAAAACACGTTCACAACCCTTGCAACACCACCTTAGGAGCAGTTTCATCCCATGCACAAGATCACAGAATTGTCAAGGCTGGAAGGGATCTCTGAAGATCATCTAATCCAAAGCAGGTGACCACTGTAACAAGGGAACCTTTCTTACTTGTCCTTAAGACGTTTTTCTATGCAACAGTGCGATGCAGTTCAAAGTTACAACTTTTAGAACAGTGACGGCGATCCTAAATTTAACCAGATCCTTACAGTCCATCACTCTGTGTAGCACACAGTAACTCTCCTGGACGAAGAGTAGGGGGAAAACGTCGAACCTCACCTTTTTCAGAACGCAACGCAGTGTGCATTAAACTGAGCCAAATACGTTGCGCTATTCTCACGCTAAGTGACGAAGAGCCGTTTGTCAATCGTGACCTGAACCAAGCGGCCCCTGAAAGCAGGGTGGTGAAAGCAGCAACGGGTGCTTACACCGCTGCTCAGAGTGGCCCTGCAAATCCACCGGAGCGGCCGGAGGGCCCCGCGCTGCACACCCGGCCCGTGGCGCGGAGGCCCCCGCCCGGCAGCCGCCCGCCCGGGCCTTCCCTGTCTGCACGCAGTCCCTGCCGCGCGCCGCTCCCGCTCCTCACCTAAGTACCCCGTGATGATCGTCACGGGGATCTTCCTGCCGGGGCCGCCATCGGTCTGCTCCGCGCCGTCGGCGCCTATCGGGACGAGGTCCGGGCAGTCCTCGTCCTCCATAAGCGCTGAGGGCCCCAGCCCGGCCCAGCCACCCACACCGCCAGCGCCCCCTGCCGCCACACTCCTGACGTCGCTCGGGTGGCGTCACCGGGTGACGTCACCGGGCGGTGTCACGCGCCGCCGCGCCGCGGCCCCAAGGGGGCCTCCCCGGCGCGGGGTTGCACGCAGGCGCAGCTCGGTGGGCGGGGCGCGGCGGGGCGGGGCGGGGCGCGGCGCTCGCAGCCGAGGGAGCCTCCGTCGGCGGGGTCTCGGCGCGGAACGCGGGGCGTGTGTGCGGCAGCCGCCTTGCTCCAGCCGGGACTCGCAGGGCGCGTGGCACAGGAGTGTGTCAGACGGTTCTTGAGTATCTCCAGTGGGGGAGACTCCGCACCCTCTCGGGGCAGTCTATTCCGGTGCTCAGTCACCTGCACAGCAAAAGTTCTTCCTCAGGTTCAGGTGGAACTTGATCAGTTTCTGCCTGTTTCTTCTTGTCCTATTGCCCGGCACTGCTGAGAGCCGTGCTCTCCTGGCTCCATCCTCTTGCCACCCTCTTTCAGGCGCTGGTAGACACCGATGAGGTCCCCTCTTCTCAAGGCGTTTCTTCTCGAGTCTGAACAGGCCCAGCTCCCTCAGCCTTTCCGTGTAAGAAAGACACTGTCCTTTAATCACCTCTCTTGCTTTCTGTTGGACCCACTTCAGGAGTTCCATGTCTCTCTTGTCCTGAGGAGCCCAGAACTGGACACAGCACTCCAGGTGTGGCCTCAGCAGGGTGAGTACAAGGGCAGGATCACCTTCCATGACCTGCTGGCAGTGCTCTCCCTAATGCCCCCCAGGATACCACTGGCCTTCTCGGCCACAGGGACACGCTGCTGGCTCAGGGATGGCTTATTGGCCACCAGACCCCCAGGTCCTTCTCTGCAGAGCTGCTCCCCAGCAGGTCAGGCCCAAGCCTGGTTCAGACACAGGAGCACTGAAGGAGCCCCAGTGTTATTAACAAACACAGTGCAGGGTGCATGTGCTGTCATGTATCTATAATCAAATGACCAGCAAGATGAATGTTGGCTTTCTCTGCTCTCCATTAGAGACTGTGAGGGGGCACACACCATGTGTAAGACACAACTACAGTTAATTTTAACAGTGTTACGTGCTCCTCAGCTTTGTGTGGGCCAGAGGTTTAGCATATAGGTAACACATTTCTCCATGTCAGAAGGTGTAAATGTAACAGCATTGGGGAGGCACAGAGAGGGGATTGGCCTGATACATGCTTATACATGCACACACCCAAAACCCAGGTGGGGTTCTCTGCTCTCAAAATAAGGTTCAGTAGTACTAGTTTAAGTGCTGTTATGGCAAAATATGCTAGGCTTCCTCTTGTTTGTCCATCTCATATGGCTTGACTCTTCCTATTTATTCTTGACTCTTCCTACACTTGTGTAGGTTAAAATATTTAATACTGGTAATATTTGATGATATTCCACTCTAAATAGTTGGCATCTCCTTTAGTCATTCTAATTTTAACAAGCATGTGAAAGCCTGGTTTAAGAAATTATAAAATAATTTATTTAATACATTGATTCAGCTTGTCCGTGGAGATACAACCATATTTATTCCAACAGAAATACCCACAGTATACACGCTGTTGATTTCTAGAATTTTAGCACCAATGCATTATAAAACACATAATTTTGCATTCTTGTTTCAGTGACTCAGGTCACCTTGTATGGTGCATCCTATTTTAGAGGAAAAATCTTATCAGCTTTTCAAAACTGTATCTGCTACAACCCTGCTTGGTGGTAGGTGTTTTTGCTGTCCTGGAACTGCACAGCTTTATAAAATTTTGTTGTTAAGGCATTGATTTAAAAAAATTACAAGATTGTGTAAAAGAGGAGAAGGTCAGAAAGGCATTGGGAATGAGCAGTTTTGCATTGCAACACACACTAAATAATGGGTGTAAGTTGTCTTTCAAAATGAGACCATTTGTAATACCAAAATTTCAATTACATGTCAGTGAGACATCTGGTATTGGGAAAGAAAGGTGATTAAACCAATGTCATGGTTGCTTAAGTGGTTCTGCTTTTCATCAGCTCACATAACACTGCTTATTATTTTTGACTATTGAACAAAATTACCTAAAACAAATACTATGGTTTCTGGGTTTTCTTTTGGTTTCTTTAAAGTTTGTATTCAAATACTAGAATTTTGCTATATTAGCTGTCCTTTCTTTTCTGCTGAACCATGTAATAAAGTCTACTTTGTAAAGACAGATGTAAAACCTGTGTATTTTACTGTGGTAGCAGCCAAATGAGCATTGCAAACTTAAATCTGGGTGGCACAGTTGAAGCGGTTGTAGAAAAAACATACAACATCAGAAAGCAGTCAAGTGTGTCTGGGTACCAGGAAGCTGTGTTTAACTATTACTTTAGTTGGCTGCACTTGAAATAACTTACTCCCTTTCCTAATTCTGAAGATCTCAGTGCAAGCCAAGCCATTTTAATGATGGACCAAATACTGGTTTTAATGATGGACTAAAGTGCTTAAGGTTTTAGCATAGAATTAGGGAAGAAGACTATAACAGGAAAATAAGGAAGAGCATTGCAACTTGCTAACTTGCTAATTCCTGATACAGTAGCAAGGGGAGCATGATCTGAGCAAAACAGCAGGAGAACAAAATCATTGGTCTTTCAGTATTATGTTCAATTTGAGTCTTAAAGCATGATAGCCCTGTGAGAAGGAGATTCCTGCATGTTCCTACTAGTCAGTATAGTACAATATAGTTCAGCAGCTCAGAGAAAGGAATTGCAAATTCATACAATGATAACAGTTAACCTGCAAAACTATAAGGAAATGGATATTAAGTTCAGTTTTGTGATCTCAAAATATAAGCTGGTATGCAGACACATAACTTCAGTCAGTATGATTTGCATATTCCCCAGGGTACATTTACTTCTTTCTTGTCTGTTACCTGTTAAACTATTCCTATATTAAGTTATTTTTATTTTCTTATCTGTACTTGCATTGACAGTTTCTCCTGACAAGAAGACTTCATTTTTCTTTGAAGAATGCAGGTTATTCACATGCCATTTAAGAGAAGGAAGATCTTACTTCAGCTAGTGCACCTGCTTTTTAACACTGCTACTTTTTATGGCTTATGTTGTCAATATGCTGATATAATCTGAAACTTAGTGAAACTAGGAACATTAGAGAAAAGGCATGGTTTACAATCAGAATTTAAAAATCAGACCTCATCTAGCAAGTTGCCTCATTGTATGTAAGAAAATTATGTCAGTAAGGGAAAATTTTGTGAGTATTGTTTCTACTAGAGCTTTGTTCACTGTGAAGGTGAGCATACATTTCTGTTTGAGAAAGTCAGATGTGAATTTGGCCAGTAGAATTTGTATTTCTCTAGAAGAATTTGCACAGACAAGTGGAAAAAGAGGATATGCTTTCACATTGACTGGTTTTCTTCTTTTAGACTCAAGTGTTATTAAAAAAAAAAGGCTGCAAAGTGATCTAAGTTCCCTTTCTTCTGCTTCACCAACACAAAACTGAAACTTAAACCTAGGAGTAACTTTATTTTTTAATGGGAGTTCAGTATTTCCTTCAATCTATTTAAAACATTAATAGAAATAATGGAAAATTATACTCTTTTTTCTGAGGGTTAGTCTACTAAATTTCGTATAGCATTTTTTGTTTAAAGCACGTTTGACTAAATTACTTAGATTTTACTGGATACAGTTGAGATCTGTGACAGAAAAACCACTGAACTTGATGGCAGCTTCCTTTAATGAAAGAGTGCCAGCTACAGTGGCTACATTACACTCTTCTGATGTGGTAGGAAGATGGAATATGAGCAAATATTAACAGGAATTGTGTGTTCCTGGCAGGTTGCAAACTGAGATCACTACAGTTTTCCTCTTGGTGTGAACCTCCAGATATTCTTATGGGGTCATCAAATCACATTTATTCATTAGTGAATTCACCATACTACTGGTGTTTTTTGCCAAGGATGCATACTTAACATAAAAGATATTGATGAAACTCCTATGGATCTATCTCAATTGCTGGTCAATCATCCCCTACAAATAAACAGGTGACACTTAAGCAGGGCTTTGTTGGGATACAGGCCATGCTTGTGGTGGGATGAAGTTGTGTTTAGCAATATTTATGGTGCCCTGATACTCAATCATGCAGTAGCATTCCTCACAGGGATACTGCTACCAATGAAGAAGTTTGGAAATGTGTGCCTTACAAGGAAAAAAAAAATTCCTTGGTAGGTGACATGTAGACATGCCAGCATGCCAATCGTTGTTTCTTCCAGTGTTTCTTTAATCCCAACCTTCAAACCCCTTCAAAACAATTTGCAGCAGTATCCATTCTTCCCAAGCACCTATACAGAACTGGTGCTGATATTACCACCACTCAGCTGTTCTTTGTGGCTGGGCCTGCATCTCCTTAGCCTGCCCAGGTACAGCATCCAACCTGCCATGGACCCAACACCTCCCAGTCAGGTGCAGGAGGTAGACCAAGTTACAGTGAGAGCATTTGAAACCCAAGAAAAATTACAGGAAAGCATAGGTTTTGACTGATTCTAGGGCTGAGGTGGTGAAGCAATGAGGTGGGTAATGCCAGCATCGTTTCCACTGTATCTAATACAACACCTAATAGCAGCTACTGACACCCAAGCAAGCTAGGTTTGGAAAATGATGGTCTGTTCTGAATTGCACTGTTTTCTTTAATTTTGATTTTTTGATGCCTTGACTGTAACCTGGTTTGATGAAATTTTTTTAATCATCTGACTGGAAAGATCTTGTTTTACTTCATGTTATAAAGGAGGGTTTAGACTTCATTGCTTTGTATTGGTAGGTTGGTTTGTTGCAGGAATTCAAACAATACTGTTTGTTTAGCAAAAAAACTGGAGCACACACTCATACTGACAATATTGAATTGGATAAGATAGCTTAAAAAACTAACTTCACCAGCTTCTCATCTGGTAGTGCTCCAATGAGTTTAAACCATGTAAACTTTCTTAATAGAAGTCCTTTTCTATAAGGAAAAAAGCACTTTTTCTGTAAGGAAAAAAGTACTTTTTTCTTGTTTTTTTTTTCCCCCTTCAAAAAAGGCAATGTAACTGCTGATATAATAGATGAAATGAGTATTTGATGAGTTTTGCTGCTCCTATGCCAAAGTAGGGTTTCCAATAATTTAGTTCATAGAAAAAGATGAGAACTCTAAATTATCTGTTCGTCCTGTATCTGCTGAATATATATCCTGGTTTTGACTGGCTTGGCTGCATTTTGGTAGAATAAATTTTCTTCATGGTAGTTGGTATGGGGCTGTGTTTTGGATTTGTACTGGAAGAAGTGTTGCTAACACAGGGATGTTCTTGTTATTGCTGAGCTGCCCTTGCGTAGCATCAAGGCCTTTTCTGCCTCTCACCCCAAACCACCAGTGAGGAGGCTGAGGGGGCACATGGAGTTGTGAGGGGACACAGCCAGGACAGCTGACCCCAACTGACCACAGGAATATCCCAGACCACATGGCATCATGCTCAGCATAGAAAGCTGGGGGGAAGAAGAAAGAAGAGGGGCCTTTCAGACTGATGACATTTGCTTTCCCAAGTCACATTACCCATAGTGGAGCCCTGCTTTCCTAGGGATGGCTAAACACCCAACTGCCCATGGGAAACAGTGACTGAATTCCTTGTTTTGTTTTGCTTGTGTGCACAGCCTTTGTTTTCCCTATTAGACCAGCTTTGTCTAGACCCACAAGTTTTCTCACTTTTATCTTTCCAATTCTCTTTTCCCTTTCCCACTGGATGAGAGTGTGAGACATAGTTGCCAGCTGGGGTTAAACCTTGGCAGCATTCTCTCTCTCAATGTATATACATACTTGCCAAAACTTTAAAGTTTTGGAAACTTTAATTTTGCGTGTCTTCTCAGGCATTTTTTTCCTGCATGTGGCTAAACATTTTAGAGCAATCCTTTTGTCCATGCTTACCAAGACTATATGAAGCTGCAAAATAAACAGTTGTATCATTAATAAATTGATGTATTTGTGCTCATTGGTATGTTATCTGCATTTCTGCTAGCTCTATTACTATAGCAAGATTTAGCAATCAAGGAAGGTCTCTACTTCATGCCACATGAGCTATTAAAATGAAGCCTGGATTCTTTTTTATAGCTTCAATGAGGTAGTGTCTTGCCAGACCCAGTATCTATGGCATTCAAAAGTTTTTCTTGTTGCCAATACATGTTGAACTGCAGCTAGATATCAGTGATTTTTAATTAAGTGATATTTAAGTTCAAGTTACATGTAGGTAAGTGGCTTTAGCTTTATCTTGGTGAGGTAAAGAGATGGGTGTGGTGGGTAAGTTCCAAGCAATAAAGTGTCCAATTTATTCTTCCCAAAGCAAATATTTGTTAGGTAGCAACATCCTATTAATAATAGATTTTAATATTTTCACTCATAAATTTCTCTGAACTATTTCAGATCTTTTTCTGCTGTAGATCCTTGTGGGTTTTTTTCCCAAAAACATACCCATATTTGTTTCAATTTTTGAATTTTTATTTACCTCTGTTTTCTTAAACCTCTTTGGCATTTCTACATTTCCCTAGGGGCCCTTAGCCAGAGGTTAACCTAGAGATTAACATTCATATTTGAGACCATGCATACTTAACAGTACTCTAAAGAATGGTGAATCCTACAGAGAAAAAGATAATTGTTAGTAGAACATTTTAGGCCCTCACTGTTTGACAATCTTCTGTTCCATGCCTCATATCCCACTTTTTTCCTCTAGACTCCCTACAGCTTACTAGGAATGGAGAGATAAGCTATGACTGCCTTCAATGAGTGAATCCTAATGTTGTTGCCATCAAAGCACAGGTTTAATAAAAACAAGACAATCTAAAACTGAACTGCCTCTACTACCTCAAAATTCATCTGTAGAAACCATGTTTGGCTTTTGTTTCCCCTTTCAAATGAAGGGTGAGTTCTCCCTATCTGCAGCAGCAGTGAAATCTACATCAAAGCAGAAAGAAAAATACCAATCAGGAAACATAATTTTATAACACAACCACAAGATACTTAATAAAAATGGCCTTTTAAAAAAGCTGAGCAGTAAGTACTGGTGAATATAACAGCAGTGCCAAGCTTTGTGCCAAGCTGAGCTGGTATCTGGTTTTGTTACCTCTGAGTTTTTCTTACACACACTGTTTAGATGTAAGAGAAACAAAGATCCTGGGTGCACAGGTGTACTGGCAAAATATTGTCCCAGGTAAAGAGCTGACATGTATTTACCTTTCACAACTTGCTGTCCCCACTTGCCCAAACAGCTCCATCTATGCGCTGTTGGGGCCGAAGGAAGGTGCCTGGCTATCTCTGACCCCTGTGGGACAGTGGGCGCGGTTTTGCCCTGCTCGGAGCAGCTCCGCCCGATCCTGCCTTGCCCGGCCCGGCGGCCCTGCCTGCTCCGCCTGGCAGGACGGGCTGGAGCCTCGGCGCCCGGGGCCGGCCCAGCTACGGCAATGGCTAGCGGTGCGCAGCAGTGCCCGCTGCTTCTTCGCCGCCCCCGCAGAGCAACCCTTGATCCCCGGCGGGCGTGCATATGTGTGTGGGTGTGGTGGGGCGGAGGCGGAGGTGTCTGACAATCGCACTGCAGTTCCAAAAGAAAAAGGGTCGTGAGGGATGTGCATGGATTCCCGCAACTATGCGTGTTCAGTTGTACACGGTGCCTTCCATTCCTGTCCGTGCCTAAGCGCTTGCCTTCCCCGCTGCTTCCCTCCAAAATGCCCCCGGAGGGCTCGGGGTTAGCCTCTGTAAAAGAGGGAGGGGAATTCCTACTCTCCCCCAGTGCCTGTGGGCGCCCTGGCCGAGGCGGACGGCTGGTGGAAGCCGCCGGGAAGGCGCAGGACGCCCGGGGCGCCGGGCTGGACGCTGCTGGCGATGGGGAACCCGCGGCAGGGTGAGCAGTCTGCTGTGCACTAGGGCAGATCCCTCCCACTCCGGCCAATTTCAGTGAGGAAGGTAAAATGCGGAAGTTGCCACCCAGAACTGTCAGTGGATCGTCGGGTTTTTAGCCCGGAGCACGCAAATAAGAAAAACAAATAAATGAAATAAAGCCGCCCTTCGTGCGTACAGCCAGTCTCGGTACTCGTCGGCAGCCGACACCCACGGCTGCTCGCCCGTATGGCGACGTTACCTGCTGCAGACAGGAGGGCGTTCGCCCTGAAAATCAACAGGTAAGCGGCTTTCCTTGTACCGGGCAATCACCCCTCGCCAGTCTCAGCCTGGCCAAGACAAGCGGGAGGGCGGCGAGAGCAGGGCGGGACGGCTCCTCCCCCGGAGACCCCCGGGGCGGGGAGCCATCTGACAGCTCCAGATAGCCGGGCTGGCCAGCCTTCGACGGGCGCTGCTCCGCGCCGCCCGCTGCTCCTGCGGGAGTTGCCGACCTGGCTGCACTTCTGCTGTAAGGTTTGCTTTGATGAAGGGTACTCACACGAAGCCGACTGTGGGTCCGTGTCCTCTGGCAGGAAGGAGACGTCCAGTCTCACCCCAAGAGTTCGTTCCCTATCTGTTCTGTTAGAAGAAGTTCCGAGTTCTTTGGAGGGGCTGCTCGCTGGCGATGGGGCAGGGAATTTGGGTTCCCCTTCACAAGAAGTGGCAAAATTACCTGATCCCTCTAAATTAGCACTCCTGGCAAATAAGCAGTTCATGTAGGACATCAATACTGCAATGGCATACATCCCTGGGATTTTTTTTCATTCTTTCATCTATGAAAAGTCCCCCAATGACTGAAAATATATCTACCTCCTACATTCCCTCCCTCAACCAAATATATTAGAGTTCGGCTGTTGGAACAACATACTCTTGAGACTAAACTTGCTGTCTGATAGACTTTGGTGTCTTTTCCCAGAGAAGTCCTGACTCTCAGCTTGTCTGTGCTCTGTGGTGGCAATAAGAAACCAAGACAATTATTTTCATATTGTTCGGTTAAAGGAAAAAACAGGCCTCCTTTTCAATAGTCTTGTCATCTGAGACAAAAACTGTTTCCAGAGTGTTGGTGTAAGTAACAGGTACTTGAGTTTGCTAACACATAAAAGAATAAATAGCATAATGGTAATATAAACTAAGGATAAGTCTCTGTGCCAGAGAGAAAAGTATGCAGAGAAACTCCGCCTCCTAAGCAATTTTTTGGAAGACATGGGGTTTGCAGTCAGGGAGGATAAAATTAGCTCCTCTATGATGTGCCTTTCTCATGGCAGAATATGCATCAGCATACCTTTCTGTATCCTTTGGGAATTTATTTTAAATTTATGGTGGAATATTCACAAGAGTGAGACACCATATTTAGAAGCCATCAGATGAGCAGCTCATGAGAGGAGCAGGCCACAATTCCTGATCATTTGGAGACTTGCTTGAACAGAAATCATAACTAGCCAATGGTTACAGAGTTTATTTTCTTTCTTCCCATTTTTAGGGTCAGCTTTTTGGCGTCTTTTCCTAGCTTTGGTGATGGTCACTCTTCATCTCTATGACTAAAGCCTTACAAAGTAGCAGATTCATAACAATTAGTTCCGCTTCATTTCATGAAGATTCACAGAAGTTTTGTTAGTAAGAACTGTTCTGAAATTAAATTAGCTATATTTTTTTAAATTTTCTCTTTTTCTTTTGAATCAATAGTGAAATAGTATTTTTCATAGCAAGTTAAATGTTGAAATATATTATAAACATATTCTGAATATTATTCCTATTTAAGAGCGTGCCCTTTTATTTTGTGAACATAGATATTCTCTTTTACACTTACACTTTATTCTCTTTTATCAGTATAGTAGATATTTTTTAGAAGGATATTTTGTTTCCCTTTCTTCAAAAGCAGCAGGACATTTTTACATGCCTCCAATGCAGTTTGTACTGCTGACAGAAGAGTGATAGATGTATGCAAGAAGCATTTTTAATGTGGTAGTTTGGGTTTTTTAAAGTAATTTTTAAAATCAGAGGAATAATAGGTTAGTGGGTTTCTTGACTGTACACAAAAGGCTAATTTACAGCTGTAAAATTTTGTTTCTTCTTTTCAGAGTTTGTGACTTCTTCAAAATGCTACTTGTATTGAGCGTGGAACATTACTGACAAGGCAACATTTTCAGGAGTTAGTACATTGACTCTATAATTACTTTGCATTCACTATAAATTTGCACGCTTTTTTGTTCACTCTTTCTTTTGCCAGTGATTTATGTAAGCTATACACTGTTTTTACGAGGACCAGTAGAATTTTAGGTTCTATTCTGCCTAAACTCAGCCACCTCCCTGCTAGTAACATAAGGTGTACCCTAGTGTGTTTGGTGAGCCATGACAGATATCTTATTAACCTATGAAATCTGTTCTGTAAAAAATCAGCAATAACATGATAGAAAATATCTTAGTGGTCTCATTATGTTTTAAATTTAGTGCAAGTTCATGAGCACTCTAGTTGCAGATGTTTCAGGAACAGCTATTACATGACAAGCAACATATTTGTTTAAAGCTAGGTCAAACTTTAAAAACAGGTCTTCAAATGCCTTCAAACTCTTGTATGCAACCTGCCCACATAACCGTGTTTTCCTATCACTTTATTCTTCCTTCCACTCATGTGGTGTCTGTTGCCCCAACCTGTTGCTTCCTGCCTTTTTTAATCCTGCAAAGACTTGCACATATGCTTTTAATGCATGTATGTAAGTGGTTCCTTCTGCATTAATAAGATAGGTTTTATGAATAATGATGTTCATTCCTATGTATAAGTGAAGGAACAAATTTTTAGTGTCTCTCAAGTCAGGCAGCTAGAATTCAGCATGGGACGCAAAAAGCCAGATCATCCTTGCTGAACTTAATTCAAGATAATAATTAGAAGATATTTGGATTGTGCAAAGTAACTGTATCTATTTTCCCATCACAGTATTTATACCCAGGAATCAAGGAAGTTAAAAAATAATTTTGTGAACCACTGAGGAGAAAACAACTCATCATGGCTAGAGATGAGCTTAATTCAAGATAATAATTAGAAGATATTTGGATTGTGCAAAGTAACTGTATCTATTTTCCCATCACAGTATTTATACCCAGGAATCAAGGAAGTTAAAAAATAATTTTGTAAACCACTGAGGAGAAAACAACTCATCATGGCTAGAGATGTGTGCTCTAATATGTACCAGCTGAGCAGTGTAGGTTTGAGAGACCAGAAAAACTGAATTTTAATCAGTTTGTCATGACAGTGTGTTAGGATAAACGCAACATTAGCAGAGAGATATTATATTTTTATTATTTTTGCTTACCTAGTGTAATTTACTGTCTTATCTTTCACATAGGTCTTGCAGTAGTAATTGTTTGTTTTGACTTCAAGTGAAGAAAATTGTGCTTCAAGCACCTAGCTGGGGCACTGGTCACCAATACTCTACATTCAAAGCATTTCAACACACAAATTACAAAACATAAAGTTATCAAGAACAGCAATACAGGTCCCTAACATATCACCTAACTTTTAGTAATTTGTCTCTTGCAATTAAAAACCCTCCCAATAGGCATACTCCTCAACTGCCTCTACAGACAACTGTTTTCTGAATTTCACAAGTATTACATAAGAAATTTTCAACATTCATTTCTGTAATTTCATTTCCTTGTCCCTGAAATTGCCCAGTTGTGCAACCAACTTAGCTTTTCCTATTCTCGTTTTAAGATGTATACTTAAGGATGTGTTTACATGCATAGACTTATATTAAAGAATAACAAATTCACACTATCAATATTAAAGGAAACATCTAAAGATTTCAAAATTTTAAAAGCTTACATTAAAAGTCATACTCATACTCATATGAAATTCTCCAGTTGTATCAGGAATTCCATTTTACTTTTTTTTTTAACCTGAAATGAAACTATCATCTTAAATCATAAATTGTAAAGAGTGTTGGGTCTGAAGATTCACAAGAATTTAGCCTAAATGACAAAGGCTGTTGTGGAAGAGTTAAGCACAGTGCAAAAATTGTCTTCATTTCCTAATACTCTGAAAGTAGATTGCTGTTCATTGCAACCCCTTCATGGGACTGAGACTATCATGTTTTGATTGAATTTCAATAAAACCATTGTTATATGGATGTAGTAAGATGTTAACTACTTAAAAGCATTGACCAGACTTCACTGTATACACTAAGCTATTTATTTTCATTACTTTTTCTTTTCAAACTCTAAATATATAAAAGAATCTCCAGAGAGGACCTCAGTCTCTTGTATGTACAATAAGTTTATGTAGTAAATATAAAAATCTACATACATGTGTGAAATGGTAATGGTTTTGTACTTGGTACACAGAATATTAAATGCAACAGATTAAAGAGAAAAAGTAAGATCAACATGTTTCATATGTTAGGTATAGCAATGTAAGGAGGCAGACTCCACAATTTCTTTGAGCAGCCTGTGCCAGGGCTCAGTCACCCGCATGGGAAAAAGATGTTTCACATGGAATCTCCCAAGTTTCAGGGCAAGCCCATTGCCCCTGGTGCTGTCACTGATAACCACTGAGAAAAGCCTGTCTCTGTCTTCTTTACTCTCTCCCTTTAGATATTTGTATAAATTGATAAGATCCCCCCAAGCCTTCCTTTCTCTGAACAGTCCCAGCTGTCTCAGTCTTTCCCCTCTGGAGAGACACTCTGGTGTCTTTGTCACCTTAGTCACCCTTGGCAAGTGTCTCTCCAGTATATCCGTGTCTCTCTTGTACTGAGGAGCCCAGTCTTGTGTAGAGAACTTAGGTATGTCTCACCAGCATCGAGCAGAGGGCAAGGATCAGCTCCTTCAACCCACCGGCAATACTCTGCCCAGCACACCCTGGTGTAACATCTGGCTTTTTTGCAACCAGGGCATATTGCTGGCTCATGTTCAACTTTGTGGAAGTCTCAGTCTCCTAGAACCAATGTAGTCGTGGTCCTCTAGGACCTCTGATGCTTTCCTGCAAAGCTGTTTTCCAGCTAAGTGCCTTCCAGCATATATAGGTGCATGAAGACAATCCAGGTGCAGGGCTTTGCACTTTTTGAACTATACAAGGTTTCCATCAGTGCATTTCTCGAGCCCATTGAGTTCCCTCTGAATGGCAGCATGACCCTCTTGTGCATCAAGAAGGTAATGCTGCACTGTCCTGCCACTTCTATGTCATCAGTAAACTTGCTGAGGGTACACTCTGCCCTGTCCTCCATATTATTAATGAAGGTGTTAATCAGGATTGGATTGAGTATTGACCACTGAGTTTTACTGCTAGTTTATACCGTCCACCTAGACCTCTTGCCACTGATCATCATGAACTGTTCAGGAAGTTTTCAGTCCAACTCGCTGTCTTTTCATCCAACTTATACTTCACCAGCTTTAGACATTATTCTTTTAGACATATGAAGAACCCCATCTCTTTACTCCAAGCTGTTTTTTCCGTTTGTGGCATCATTGTCTTGGTGTCTTCTGGATTTGTATTCAGCATAAAGAATAGATTGTACATGGCTCTAAAGCAGGTGAAGAGAGGGGAAAGAAGACAGGGTGCTCTGCAACTGCATATACTACTCATAAAGACCAGTCCTCACTGCAGCTTCTGCACACAGATGCTTTACCTTCCACCTTCCCACTGCTTGAAATCAAGGCAGTATGAGGGAGCAGAAAAGATAAAAAGGACTCAATACCATGGTTTCATCTCTGTTCTATCAGTTACAAGTGCTCACAGCATGTGAATAACTAAATAGTTATTAAAAGCCTCAGATGGCTCTTCCTCTAGGCATATTCTGTGTGCCATATTCTGGGACATTTTTACAAGTACTCCTCCACTATAAGGGAGAGACGTAAACTAGCAAAAGTGGATTGTAAATCAATTATGGGAGTAAACTGAAGAAAAAAGCAGCGTCATAGGTCTAGATTGTGCCATAGGGTAATAATTTATATTTTTGTTTAAATTTCCTGTAAGCATCTCCTCATTTTTTAAAGGTAAGATTATTCAGGATGATGCCCTTACTACATTTGGTATCATAGTGTCAATCACAAAGACTAAAAGCCCTTTCCTCTGCCATTCTCTGCAAAAATTACAACATTTAATGCCTAAAATATATGTAACTTTTAGGAAATGGAGAAGAAATGGCAAGAGAATGTCCTCATAACTACTTTTCAGAGAGTAGTGGTGCCTTTGGTTATTCACAGTGACTTACTTTTGGTTTTTATTGATTACCCTTTCTGGAGTCATCTGCCTGCCATACAATGAAGGTGATAGTAGCCACTTAAGTAGGAGGTTGATGACAAACACAGGCCCACCCAGCCATATCGCTGTGAAAAATTACAAGTGCAGGAAAGATAGGCTCCATAATACAAGGGTACACTTTATCAACTGGTAGGCAGCTGTAGAAACTGTGTATTTAGAGAACAGTTGGTCATGCAAGCAGAATACTGTTGTTACAGTTGAGACAGATGTTATTGACAGCTAGGAAGCTCTCTAACTGCAGACTTGATACTCAAATAGGGTTTAAAATATGGCCATCTATTTTCTGTTACAGTTGCTTACGCATAGTATTATACAGCACTTACATATGTGCAATCATTGAACTCAGGTGTAATAATCCCTGTTACAGCATTAGAGAAATGGGATTTTTGCTTTTTCTCTGGGAGATGACTGCTGAGCTTGAAACAGGCTTTAAGCTCTGAGCAGAAAAGCTTAGGAAAGCATTTTAACATTCTTTTTTAAGATCTTATGTCCCTCAAGACTTCAGACATATATGTGCATGGTGAAGCCTGGCATGCAATTTATGATGAAGTTCTTTCTTTCTTTTTTTTTTTTTTGTATATAGTCAAAGAAATCCTAAGCTTACCAAAGGAAAATGTAGATGCAAATAAGAAACATTTTTGCATCCACCAAGTCCTGAGTATGAATATTTCTTATTTATTGTTCCAAACAGTTCTCATTTTCAAACATGAAGTGAAAACCAGCAAGAAAGGAATATTTTATACCTTCTACCATTTTCAGGTTTTATAGTCATTAAAAATTACAGTTAATGAACACAAGTCTATATGGTTGTCCTTTTTTCTTATTCTGACTTGACTATTTTTTAAAATTGATTTGAGGAACCCATACCAGACTTTACCGTTGTCTGTAGCAGTAGGAAAAAGGGTAGTCTGAATGAATAATTAGTGTAACACAATTACACTAAAAGTATGCCATCGTAAATGCAATTACAGAATAATAGGCCAAGGCTTAACCAGCTCTTGGACCAAGTTCACACAAAAAGTCCCTATGAGTTCCTCATGAGTTTTGTAGAATTATACTTGCACATGATGAATAACAGTTCTCTGAGCCTAGGTAATAATGGATATCTTTTATAAGGGAGTCAGCACACCTAGACTCAATATTGGTATTTTTCCCTAAAGTCAAGCAAACTGAGTTAGATAAAAGAATATATTATTTCAGTTGTTACATGATCTGAGCCTTACAAAGATAATAGTATCAAGTCCTCATATTTAGAACACTGAGCAAAATGTAACATTTCTCCAGCTTGAAATTTTCCAGATATTTCAGTTTGTAACTTATGATATAAAATGTCTTGCATAATCCACATGTGTTTGTAACAGTGTATAATAATGAAATTTGTACATGTAAAGAAAACCAGAGATACAAAAATATATTATTTTTAACAACAGCTTTTAATATTTGCCAAATTCTGTGAACACTTTAAGAGTGTGAGCAAAAGACCCAGCTTTCAAATGTATCTTAGATACGACTTTGGCTCCTGCTGAAGTTGAATCAAAATTCCCTGTTCTAGAAATAGCAGTACCCCTTCATGTGCTTGAAAGTGGGCCAGTTTTTTTTTTTTTAGGCATTTTTGTAAATGATCCTACTTTTTCTAGTTCAACTTAGCTCTAAAGAAAAAAATGTTGCCCTAAGAAGTGACTGGGAAAAAAACTCTCATGTTTTTTCCATATCAGAAAAGTCACACTGAAGCTCCACAAATCTGTGTTCTTAGTAAATGAGGGGCCAAAATATTAACACAAATTATTTTTCCAGTTCTGTTCCATTTGCCTTATTTCCTCCTCTGGCCTTTCCTGTACTCAGTATTAAAGACCCTTTTATTAATATGGTGAATTTATTTGAAACTGACAGCAATATTTTTTGCTGGTTGATAAAAATACAGATTTTGACCTTGATAAAGAAAATAAAATAACCCTATAGGAGCAAAAAGAAAAATGTCCCTTGAATAACATGTACATAGTCTTTATTTTAATATTATTTATTATTGCTGTTAATGTCTGAATTCTTCCACTTAGTGTCAATAATTGTTTCTTAGTAAAAAAGTGAAAACAATGCACAAGTACCATTAAAGTTGGTACAGGATTTACAAAATTGTCAGTATTAGTAGCATTTTCTTAGTGAAGCCTTTTGGATACTCAGATAATACACATTAGCTGGAATATAAGTCTTTGCACTTATTTCATAATCACTTTGTTAAGAATTGCAGGAACAGTGCAGACAAAACAAAAATCTAGAAGAGCAAACTAACATTATTCTATTACTTTCAAATCACAGTATAAGGAGAGGGTGGCACATGCAATCATTACTGGCCTTGAAATTACCATTATGATTTTTATTGTAAAGAATGTAAGCTTTTGAAAGATTTTAAAATAGTTTAGGAAAAAAAAAAAAGAAATAAAAAAAGCTATGCCATAACTACAGTTTTGCAATGGAATATAGACCTGTGTGTCTCCTGGAGGCTGTTGGGGCATATTTGTTAAAAAGTATTTCTTCAGACATCTCAATTAACAGAAAATAATAAGGCACCAATGTGAGCTTTAGTGCTTTTCAAGCAGAGAGGCTTCTGAGCCAAACACAGAAAATTGTCCTTAGATAAACTGAGGTTAATCCATTCAGAATGAAATCTCTGTGTACATATTGCAGTGTGCTGGTGGATATTAAGTCAATGGAGACAACAAAAGAATTCTGGTGTTTACACACATATTTATCTTTTGTTAGCATCAGTAATTAGCATCAATGAGATATTAATTACAAATTTTCTATTGCATATATAAACTATCACAACCAGTCTATGTCTATAATAGGATGGCAGACAACATTGACGCTTTCTGCTTTCCAGGAGGTACCACTAAACTATCACACCTAAAACTACTTTCATTGCAAGACCCAGCAGTCAACAATGTATGCACATTGTCTTCTCAAATGTTATTTCATAGCTATTCCTATTATCCATGCAGTGATTAACAGCAAAACAGAAAGGCAGAGAAAAATCTTCTCTGAATAAATATCATACATGACCTGGGAAAGAAATAAAAATTGAGCTCTTGCCCATTTTACTTTGTAACAAGCTGACAGCATAATTAAGTCAATAGTTTCCTCTTCTAGATTTTTTTCTTTCTTCCCACACCATCCCTTGTAAGAAAATTGTTGTTAAATTTCAACCATCTTGAATAGGATCTTTATTGCTTTAGCTGATATAGAGTCTTAATGTGGTAGACCCCAAAGTGGGTGTATGCCAGAGGGTGTACAGCCTACCTGAGCCAACAAGGAAGCAGCAACAGTTCAGATCGACCACTGCCGTAAACAGTAACTAACACAGTGGAGCTCTGATGCCTTAAGGACTAATTAGAAACTTAGAAGAAAAACAGGCAGTGCCACTGGCAGTAAGAACAGGAGATCTAAGTGAGATTCCCATATTTGCTAGTTAAAGATCTGGATCATTGCCCAAAACTTTGTGTGTGTTTGCGTGTGGGAGTGAAAGAGAGCGGTAGGTAATTGTTATATTTTTCTCTTCTAGAGCTTTTTAGTTGCTCGTTTTCAGTTGTAACTAGAGAAGTTTCATCTTAGGCTCAGAAAAGAACAAAAGCTGGTCATGAATTTTCTTTGTCAGTGTCAGATGAAAGGGATTACTCTTCAGGGTATCTAAGACTGAATATTTTACCTGTTCAGTAAAAGTTTTCACTTTTTTTTTTTTACGATTCTGCCAACTGTATACATTTTAGTATGAATGTGTCTGTCTTTAGGGATAGTTCTTGTACTTTCTATTTATTTATTTATTTTCATATTTCCTTTCTGTCTAATTGCGTATGCAGATTTTGCAGAAGACAACTTCAGTCTTCTGGAAGGGGTTGTGAGGTTGTTAAGGATTACCCTTTCTGCCTCCCCTGTAATAGTAAGTAACTTTGGGGAACTTCATCCAGTAGGCATGTGAAGTGTGCTTTTAAAATCAGATCTTTTCTTATGAAGTTTCTGATTTTCAGGTAATTGGTGATCTTTAACACTGTTCTCTTTCACTTTTATTTTTAAATTGTTTTTCTCTGTTTAAATTTTCATATTATATGCATACTAAAAAAATGCCCATTGTGCCTGCTTTAAATTACATATTTCAAAGACATACATCATTGAAATATGGCATGCAGAATTTACAGTGAAACTGCAAAACCTGCTTTATGCATTAGAAGCATTCATATAATTTTAATTATAGAACTAGCAATGTTCGGCCATAAATGTCACATATGTTAGAGGAAGAAAATAAATGGCTGTTTTATCTTCCTTTCCTGATACCTCATCTGGGCCCAACTAATAACCCAAATCTCCAAGCTTACAATCCTTCAGTGAGCTCTGTCCTGAGAAACATTCCAGAATTTGACCTCCAAGATTAATTTAATTTTAAGAACCTCCAGGTGTAGTCTGTAACTTTGGTTACACTGTTAATGTATTATGCAAACTGAATGCTTTGCATAGGAGAGTACTTGTGAAATACAGACTATGTCTCAGCTGTTTGCTAGCAATTGCTGGAGGTTTATATCTACCTGTGGGACAGACACTGGTGAAATTGAGATTGAGAAGCACCAATTTGGGGTTTGGGTTTTGTTTTGGCTACCCTTCAGTCCTGTCTGTGCCGATCAGGAAGTTTGATGAATTCCAGCTTTTTCAAGAATTGCACCAGATTGTATGATTGTATGCCATCATCATTCAGGGCCCAAGACATCACAGAGTGGAAGAAATACTTCCAATTTATGTTCTTTTGTTCTGACTCTGTGGTTCAGCCAAGGACCTAAAATCCAGAAAATCCTTAGTGTGCTGTCATCTGCCATCTTTGTACACGTTTATGCTATCTTTCTACATTCATGTTGACAAACTGAATTTAGCAGTGACCTTTGTGGAAAAGTCTTCACCTTTTTTTTTCAGCCATTAACACTGCTGTGTCCCACTGGTCTTTGAATGGGTTGCAGTTGCCCAGATGCCATTTTCCAGGTAGTTCAGGGACATCACAAATGGGCTCTTCACACTAGGCAATCATGAGATGGCTGCTTAGAATCACAGAATGGTTTGGGCCAGCAAGTACCTTAAAGGTCATCCAGATCTAACTGTCCCCTTTATGGGCACGGACACCTTTCAATAGGCAAGGTTGCTCAAAGCCCCATCCAACGTGTCCTTGAACACTTCCAAGGTCAGGGCATCCACAAATTCTTTGGGTGATGTGTTCCAGTACCTCACCATGCCCTATGTAAAGAATTTCTGCCTAAGATCTAATCTAAATCTCTCCTCTGTAAGTTTACAACCATTGCCCCTTTGTCATATCACTATTTGCCTGTAGAAAAAGTCACACTCCCTCTTTTTGACATGTTCCATTTAGGTAGTAAAAGACTGTGAATGAGGCCTCCCCAGAGACTTCTCCAGGCTGAATAACTGCAGGTCTCCCAGCCTTTGCAGAAGAGATCCTGCAGATCCTCATGACTCTCCTTTGGACCTGCTGCAACAGGTCCATATTTATTGTGTCCTAAGGACAACAGACCTGGACTCAGTACCCCAGGCAGGTTGCAGAAGAGCAGAGTTCTTTGCATGCAGCCCAGGATGCAGTTGACTTTTTATGCTGTGTGCACACACTGCTGGGTCACTTCCAGCTTTTCACCCAGGAGAGCCCCCAGGCCCTTCTCCACAGAGCTGCTCTCAATGAGTTCTTCCCCCAGTATGTACTCATATCTGGGACTGCCCTGGCCCAGGGACAGCACTTTACACTTGGACTTGTTGAACCTTCAGAGATTCCCATGGGCCTACTGCTTAAGTTTGTCCAGGTTCCTCTGGATGGCATCCCTTCCTTCTGTTGTGTTACCTGTACTGCTCAGCTTTGTGTCATCTGCAAATATGCTGAGGGTGCACTCGATGTCACTGTTAATGTCTCTGGCGAAGATACGGAAGACCACCAGTGCCCAGATAGAGCCCTGAGGAACACCACTCCTCACCAGCCTCCACCTGGATTGTTCACAAGAGCCATTGACAACAACTCACTGGCTGTGTTCATCCAGCAAATTCCTTATTCACTAAATACTAAATCCATCATAGCCATGCCTCTCCAATTTGGAGATAAGCTGTCACGTGGGATAATGTCACAATGTCACCTAGCTACACGACATCACTAAGTCTTTTGTTATTGACCTTTGCAGACACTCCCTCATACAGGGCCACCAGGCTGGTCAGGCAAAATTTGTCCTTAGTAAAGCCATAAAGCTGCCTTGGATCACCTCCATGTGCCTTAACACTGCTTCCATGAGGATCTGCCCATGATTTCCCAGGCACAGAGGTGAGGTTCACCAGTCTGTAGTTGCCTCTGTGTTCCTTCTTTCTCCCCTTTTTAAAAATGAGAACAATGTTTTCCTTTTTTCAGTCAACCAGGATTTTACCTGACCACCAGGACTTTTCAAATATAATAGAGAATGGCTTGGCCACAACACCAGCTAGCTTCCTCAGGCCACTTTTAGTGTCCTGCTGCTGTAGCAGTGGGAACTTTCTTCCAAATACTTTACTAGAGCTTTCTTGTTTCAATTTAAGCACATTACTTATTCTTCTTCCCTCTAGGGACATGAACTGTTCACCATTTTCTTTACTTTTTGCTATCTTCTACATAGTCAAGGACAACTGCTGTCTCCTGTCAGTCTCCCTTTTTGTGACACAACTGATTTTTTCAGTCTTTCCTCCTGGGTCATCCTTGCCAAAATTTTTAGCCTTCTGACTGCTCTCTTTTGAAGCCTTTTAAAACTGATTGCATCTTACTCTGTGTTGTTATAAGTGTGTTCATCAGCCCGAGTATGTCTCATTGACTTCTATTAGCAGAAATAGCATCAGTTTCTCCTCACTGTGGTAGTTGCATTGGTAAGTGTCCCAGTATACTCTCTCAGTGTTTCTTCTGTGATGTGGCTAATTTTTTTTTTTGACAGTTAATTTACTTTTTGTATTTCTGCAGTTGGCTTTTTTCTTCCTATGTTTAGAGGTTTACATTCATTTTTATTGACTCCAGCTGTGCTGATTTCAGACTGTTTCTAAAATACTCACAATTCCACCTGGGTTGATGTGATCCCCAGATTTTAGTCCTATGTTACCTATATGATCATCCATGTTGTAAAATAAAGTATGGACTGGAATTAGATTGAGGAAAAATTAAATTGCTTCTCATTGTAAAATTTTCTTGCAATTGTCTTTTGAACCAATGATGACTATGGCTTGAATATGTTTTATTAGCCAGCTGTGAGCTCTTTCGGAACCAGCTGTGATGATTCAATCCAGCCACTCTCTCTGTTTATAGGAATGTCATGAGGGACAGTATCAAGACCCTCACTGAGCCAGTTAAACTGTCACAGAAGAGCATTAGATTGGTTTTATGTGACTGCCCTTAGATAAATGCATATTGTCTGTTCATCATCTCCTAATAATTGCCAATAATATACCAATAATTGTGAAACTTTTTTTACCAGAATTTACTGCAGTCCATATTTTCTATTTGCCCACCATACACTTCATCATCAGACTATTAATAAACAGGCATGTCTAATGTGATATACATTTTAAAGTTAAGTCCAATTTTGTGGTCCCCTTGCTTCAACTGAATGGAAACCACAGAACTTTTTCTCATACTTTTCAGTGACTGCTTTGCATTTATCCTTAACCACTAGCCTTCTTTCCTTCTTTTTTAACACATAGACAGACCATTGTTGCTGTCAAGTATGACTGTAAAGCTCTCCTCAGAATCAGACAGGCCTTTTGTACAGACAAGGAGGGCAAAAGTATAGCCAGGCATAGATGGACTGCAGCCTCCATGAAAGCTAAGACATGACATGCACTAAATGACTGTGAACTACCATTTTCCTGAGGGTACACCAATAGTGCCCAAGGCAGCTCTTTGATCAGGAAACAGGCATGTCACAGACAACAGTCATTCTAGTATAATCAAAGAGCCATCTAGTAGGACCTCTGTTTCCACAGTTCCACAAGTTTTCAAAAGTTTCCATGCAGATCCCTGACTGTTACACCCACCTTTCATCCATTTTGGTGTGATTAACTTGTGCTTTTGGTTCTTTTAGCAACTGGGACTTTCCTTTATCTAATCCTAGCAAATCTAGGCAATAATTTCTGAGTTGGTTCAAACCAATTTTGCTGAATTCTCTTATTCTTACTGTACTTTCTTCCTTTAGTCATTGCAAAACTGTGAAGTCAGTCAAATGAACTATTCTTATCTGAAAGTCATCATTAGAGATTACAAGGTTTGTCATCTATTGGACTGATTTAGTTTGCAAGTTCTTTCTACTGGTGAGACACTGGAACTAAATGATGACAGTGTTCTTGAGAACTGTATTTGCTCTCAATTAGCTACATTTGCCCAGGCTTTTACCAGACAGCAAATTTGGCCCTTCATACATATGTGTGCTTCCTCTTGTACTGAAAATTCATGTGATTTCCTCTTTGAAGCATCTGATAACCCCATATTAGATGTAATTTAAAGATGTCTTATATCATTGTTTACAGCAGCAACTTCTGCTGTAGACTGCAACAGTCTACCTCTGCTGCTACCTCTACTATTTCCATCAGTAATAGATGTTTTGGCATAGGGTAGAAACTGCCTCAGTTTGCAGTAAAATAATAATTTTGAATAATTTGAGTTTTGTACATGCATTCATTATCAGAGATTATTTGTAGTGGGAAAATGAGTAACAATAACCCTGATATACAAGAAGGTTTTCTTTCTAAAATATGTCAAAGATAATCTACGGAATGCACAGACTTTGAATCTTTCCCTACATGGCTTCTTGCTTATGTAATCAATGAATAACCTTTAAAAGGTCTTGGTTTTGAGTTTTGGAATACCACTGATGAGTAGGAAATCCTCTTCCAAATGGATCTCTTTACTTTCTCTATAATTCTGGCTTTTTTCTGTATCGCAGCCTGCGGCCCCGGGGGTCCGTCTGCCCCTCCGGGCAGCTGCCGCCACAGGTGTCCCAGATAGCGCTGTGCGGATGAGGCACAACCTCTCTGGGTCCCTCGGGCTAGCTCCCAGCCGCAAGCAACCTAAGCGAGCACTATTGAGTGATTCCAGCTCTGTGAGTTCAGCTCTTAGTGATTGCAGCTCTGTGCTCGCAAAGGTGCCCCGGCAGACGCAGGGATTGAGAGAGGAGAAGCCTGTGTAGAGTTCCGCAGCGGTGTCTTTATTATCAGGGTCCTGCGAAGGGTTCCAGTGACAGCTCTTCCACTGAACTGGGCAGAGATGGGGGTTTATGTAGGCTGCTGGGGTGTTGGAAATTGTCCAATGGCCAGGGTTGAGGAGAATACGACCTATAGCCTTACAGAGAGATAACAAGGGTCTGAGGATGGAAGAGGAGCTACTTTGGTCCACTCATCGTGACTCTGCATTTCTTGTCTTAGGTGGGTAACCGCCAGGGAGGCCTTGCAGGGCCTCTGCCTGCTACAGTTCTGTCTACAATTGCAGTTGACTTCAAATGGCAGCAGCATTACACTCACGTCTGTGAGTGTCTTTTGACCTAAAAACATCTCATTTATGCAATTTTTATTTTCTAAATCAGGCCTAATACCTCTAATACTTTGAATACCTTCTGTCAGGTGCCTGTTGCTTCACATGAACAGAAATGTATTAAGTGAAATTCAGGGTTTCGTCATGCTCAAAAAAGCTGTAATAATTGTCACAGAATACGTACAGTCATCATAGGAATCAAGAGGCCACAAAGGAGAAAAAGTACAGTCAAAACTGTCCTGTGGTGTCTGGTAATTCTAAAATGGCTATTAATGCTTGCTGAAGTTGAAAGAATCTCATGTGGAAGGGAGTGTCTTCTTACCTCTGTGTTTTACTTTTCCCCATTTGACTGCCATGGTGGGCTGCAAGCTATTATTTTTGCTTGGAATCTGCTTAACTGCATCTTGTTTTAAAAGTCTTGTCCTGCACCCTTATGGTGAAATATAGTGTAGGTGTTTTTTTACATTTCATGGCTGATTATTCTTAAACTGATTATTCTAAATTATATTAAATACTAATTGATTAGTTTCCATGAAAAATCACCATGCTACTCTGCTGTCTTTTCAGACTGTACATTACCACCCTGGGATTTCTGAAGAATTCAGTCCTGGGGTCTCTCTACTTCAGTTACTTAGGACTTAAGAAGTTTTTTCCTCAAATGTTTAGCTGATACAATAGGCAAATTTGTTAGTTCCTTCTTTGGTTTGCCTTGGGCTTTTTACAACAAATTGCATTAGTAGTGTAAGTCTGGGGTTACACTGTTTAGTGAGTGGTCTTGTTTTTATCCCTTGATCAATTAAAATATTTGCTTATGTGATGTTCATTTTTCTTTCTCTGCTTTATTAATGTATTTTTGCTTTGAAGAACTGAATCTGCAAGTATTGCTATGAAGGTTGCAGTTGCACTTTACTTAAGGCCAAGGTTATTCTTTCTCGCATAGCATTTTCCAGTTGTGACGGCTGCAAATAATGATAAAAATCTGTTGGAAGAGTGACAGAATCTTAGTTATACAGGACTGCAAATGTTTTATGAAATTTGCATCAACTACAAACCAAGAGGAGTCTAGACCATTATAAAAATATATTTCTAAACACCAAGACCAGAGACTAAATCAGCTAAATGCTGGCATTTGGAATTTGTAAAGGGATTATTGTAATTATAAGGATTTTTCTCTGCTTAATTAAAGGCACTCATCTGCAGAAATAAGAAAACAATTTACTCTTCAACCAGGCTTTGCACAGTTCTGTCAACGAAGCTTAAGTACCCCTGGCTTTTCTACATTTCATCTGGTAAGTTCTGGATTTATTCTTTTTACACAGGTTTGGCATGTACATTACTTAATCATTTTAGGGTAAATTAAATGATCTTCAAAGTTGTCTTGCATTCCACTGGCTTTTACCTGAAACTGTTAAAAAATACTCTCTGGTGAGCTGCGGAAATGATGCCTTTGAGAAATATGAGACTGTTCCTTGGAGCCTGGAATAGACAGTCCCTCTACATATTACTATGAATCAAATTAGTAAGTGTTGGAGTATATTACATTCTTTCCCTGATGGAAACATTCAAAAACTTCTTCAGATAAATGCTTTGAGGGGTAGTCCTTCTTCCCCCAGTTTTATATACTAAGCATGATTCCATGTGGTCTGAAATATCCTGTGGTCAGCTGGGGTCACCTGTCCTGGCTGTGTCCTCTTCCACCTTCTTGTGCATCCCATCTCCTTGCTGGTGGGATGGTATGAGGAGCAGAAAAGGCCTTGGTTCCTTGTAAGTACTGCTCAGCAATAATGAAAACCTATTTTACTATCAACACTATTTCCAGCACAAATCCAAAACATAGCCCCATAATATTTACTATGAAGAAAAATCAACTGTATCCGTGCCAAAACCAGCACGGATCAATGAACAAAGAAAAAAAAATCAGAAAGGTAGAGGCTCAAAAAGCTCAACTTAATATAGTTTCCAGAGCCAGTAGCAAGGACAATATGCTGACTGTTTTTCAGTGCTGTAGAATGTGCATGTTAAGTGAGAAATGCTGAAGCATGTCCCAGTTGACATAGACATAATTGAGTCAACTGTTATGTGTCTCCAAATCATCTTCAGCCTTCCGCGTTAATCACCCTCTAAAGAAGTCAGGTCATATGACAGTGCCCTTATGACAAAGGGAAAATTGTCAGATCTTTTTATTGCCTTTCAGGAGGATGAGTGTTCTGCAAACATACTATGCCATAAAAGAAACTGATTATGATTCTGGTCCCTATCCTTTTAATTTCTGATTCTTTTTGTGAGGCCTGATAAGTAGAAGCAGGAAGAGTCTTTGTGCACCAGTGATTGTGAAAATCTAGATGCAAGTGGGTGCTTCCTGTGTCAGGGCCTCACACCACTACTCACTTCCTTAATCTGAGGTGCTGTGATCTTTTAACTTGTTCCTTGTGGTTACTCTGCCTGACGAGGCCAAGTCCCTTCTTCTGCACACAGATAACCGCTTGTGCTACCAAAATACTTGGTAGCATTTCATTTACCAAGTATTACGCCGTAGCTGCCATTTTGTGTGTGCTGTCACTATCTACATGCTTCTAATTCATCATCCTTAAAAAGGTATGTTTGCAGTAATGGTTTGTGGCATTTTCTGTAGAAAAATTTTTGCACGTTTTTATGATATGTGAAAAGGAGTGCTGGCTTCTTATTTAAGCCATTTTTTGCGTTTCCTTTGAAAAGTTGCACCAGTTGTTAGAGAGCTCATTTCCCTCCACCTGCATTTTCTTTTTACACTATCTTTTTTTACATTTGTGTCTAATTTACAATAGTCAAAAGTGCATATTTCTAGTGATTAAAGATTATTGTTAAAACTTGAACTAGAAAAAGAGGATACAACAAAATGCAATGGATTTGACCTGACAGAATGGAAAAGTGTGACTTCTGAAAGGAAGTGCAATGGTTAATCAAAAATTAGATTGTATTAAGCAAAACTATTTTGCATGAAAAACATTGTATCTTCAGCAACTGAAAAGATGTAGTACGCCTTTTATACTTTAAGCTGTTTTACTTTAATCTTCTGTGAATGGCTTTTTTTATTAGATCTAAATATATGTTTTATATATATTTTTATATATATATTTATAGTTGTAGTTATCACACATTTTTTATTTTTAACATATATATTTAGATTTAAAATTCTATATATGGACCTATTTATATATCTATGTATTGATATGCTGTGCTTTACCTACTGACAGTACAGTATGTGAGCTTCAACCATATTATGCTGATAATTAATAAAAAAACAATAGCAAATAAGGTTTACTATTTACTCATAACTATTGATCCAGCATGTTCAGCACTACATTGGATGCAAACCAGAGATAGTGCTTAAACTAAAAACCAGCAGAGTATTTTTCTTCGGCTGACTGCCTGATAATTTGATGGACTTGCTGGTAATGTTAAGTTCTCCTTTTGGCTAAAAAGAACAAAGAGAGGGAAAGATTTTTCCCAGAGACATTTTTGATAATTTAGTTGATGCCTTAAATGTAAAGGCAGAGGAATGAGTTCAGAGACTATATTTGTGCAGAAACCAATATAGTTTCCCTTTAAAAGGGGAACCCAAGGTAGGGGGTGGTACTTGGTTGGGTTCAAAGGTCTCTACTTAAATATTTGCAGGAGTATTTACCACATCTGGGGTTGTTTTTTTTTTCAGAAGATTAAATTGGTTTGCTTCTACTAGATGTTTCCAGCACATTTCTTCCAAATATGTTTAACTTCCTGAGAGATATTTCTGGATTTTTGTTATCTGAAAAACTTCCTCAACTATATTTCCAGAACACAAAAATCATTCCAAACCTTGCATTTACTATTAATTGTTTTTAACACTTTTTTTTTTCTACTGTGGCTAATGTGGCATATTAAGCTCAGAGCCATTTTAGTTCAAAGTTGCTGGAGCTTTGCCATTGTTGAGTCTCTATGCATGTTTCATACATTAAGAAATTTCTCATTGTCCCATTGAGCTAAAACTCCTGATGTTGTAGATAGAACAATGGTGTCACTGGTGTCACTTCATGCTCTGATGAAATTCCTGTTGATTTCCATGAAAGCCTTGCATGAGCACGCCTCATTATTAATGACGGAAGCCTTGCTGATTTTGACACACGGATTTTTATTTTTTCAGAAGAACACTGGAGTATGAGGATAGCTTAACAACACATTGGCTGAGACAATAGGGAGAATAACATGGAATATAAAGGCGTGTTGATATGAGGGACATTGGAAGCCTTCTTTTCCCCACAACACATCAGCAGCACCTTTTTTTTTTGCTGGCAGCTTCAGAAAAAAGCCTTGTGAAAGATATCTGGCCAAATCAGTGCAATACAATCCTCACTCTTTACAGAAAGGAGAATTTATTTGCTGGAATTCTAGCTAATTTGCTTGAATTTTTCCTCACAGTAAATAAGTTATTCCAGTCCTTTTATTCTAATGCTGCAACTAATTTTCTTCACTTTTACAGTGATGAGGTGTCATCAGCCTTTCTGGAACACAGAGAAAATAAACTAGAGATATTCTAATGCTGTATTTTTTAGATCTACTTTTTACTTGTCAAGAAAATCAATGATAAGAGATTCTAGTCTCTGTACTCAACTGGACAAATATTGTATTTCCTAAAGATATACAGGGTATTTTTATTTGCTACATAGCAAATAAAATAATTTTCAGTTTTGTCTATACATACACTTTTAATACATGAAGTCACGTTTATTTGTATGTAGAACATCTCTAGGAGACAAATAAAACAAGAGTTTCTGCCTCTGTTTTTGACACTAAACAGATAAAAGCAGACAATTTAATGGCATGCATGAGTTGTAGAGCTTGTAGTTGTTTAACTTTGTTCTGAGTGGACCTTCTATTTGAGAATGATTTGAGAATGGCTAATTAAATGTAATGAGATACAACTGCTATCTATCAAGGTGCAATGCTGTGAGCTGTAGAATTGGGGAATATCTAAGGTTTGCAGGAATAACTTTAGTAGTTCCATATAATCTTTTGCAAAATCACAGTACAAACCCTTGAAAAATATGATAAATTAGGAACTCAAATAATACAAAACCCAGTAACATTCAGAAATGAAAAATAGTAAAATTTTTCCTGATTTTGAGTATATATTGTCCTCAATTTTGCTTGCAGTTGAAAACACGGAACATTTCTATTAGTGTAGTTCAGGCACAGCACCTCGAATGAGTGCTTCTTCATGACAGCAGCAGCTACGATGCTTAAGTTGGTCCTTAGCTCCGTTACTTGGGGTAACTTCCAAGACTTGGCCTTGTTATTCCTAGTGTATTTTGTCTGCTGTCTCCTGCTCATTGGCATTGCCTGTCACTGCCATTCTGATCATCTCCCTTATGCCCTTTCTTGTTTCTAGGTGAGAAGTTTAGATGTTTGTTTCTTATGTGTAATAAAGAATGGGACAATTACAATAGTTAAATAAATAAGCCTAAATTACACTATCAAGAAGAACCTTCTGTTGCTAAAATAAATGCTTCTTTATTTCTCATTAGCCTTCCTTTTATGATGCAGTAGACCCAGTAGATTTTGAAGGCTTCCTGATGACACAGCTGAACCACCTGGACTTAGATCTAGCACAAGAACTTGGGGACTTTCCTGAAGATGATCTGGATGTTGTCTTTACACCCAAAGAGTACAGGACTTTGCAACCCTCTAAGCCAGAAGATGGGTAAGGAAAATGTCTCTCCCTCCAAAATGCTGCAAAAATAATTAAAGTTAGTTTTGAATAGTTAAAAATAATTTTGAAGGTGCTGATCCAACAACACTCTTCCACCCATCCAGCCATTACGCAGTTCCTGAACAAATGTTTGAACTTTGCCACTGGCTCTGTTAGGCTTCTTTGCACACTTAAAATTATGCAAGTGTTTACACAACTTCCTTCGGAGCGGCGCAAGTGGAGTAGGCATCAACCAGGAAGAAGAGTAAAGAAGGACAGGAGGATGGTGCCAAAAATTATTTTTGCAACTGTGATGCCAGAGATAAAAGTTGATTCTGACCATGTAACAAGCACAGTATTTAGTTTTTTGGATTTTTTTGCCAGCTCTGTGTCACATGTCATTGATCAGATCACTAAGAATCTCTTTCTCAGTACCTGTCTTGCTTAAATGGGAGGAAATGGTTCACACTTTACAAGGTTTGGGAAGGGGAGTGAATGTTAATTTCTATTGTAGAAGTCACATGTGGTTTTAGGTTGGCATTTCTGAAACAATTACCCTGTTTTAAATAGCTAATATAGGTAGCTTGTGGTGACACTGGTGCTCAATGGTCCTGCAAATATATAAGCTGGTTTGAAAAACAGGCATGCTATGAGCAAAAGAATTTTTCAGAATTAGGAAATCCATCAGGGAGTTTTCAGATGTGATATTAGAAAATCTATGCATTGTATACAAAATACTCTTCAGGGACTGATTCGCTGTAAATGGTACCTTTAAGTAGAACTCCAAAGGCCTGTTGAATTTTGCAAGCAGTAATGGTGACATAAATGTGAAGTCAGCACCATTTAGCCCCAAACTGCTACATCAGCAGAGATGGCTAACTATACAGTGTGTTTGGGATGGGGGCTGGCTTCTTGCAGTGTATCCAGGAAATGAACAGCACAGGCTATATTCAGTGCTGTGCTGAACCAACACTCTGAGGGACAAATAGGCTTAGTTCACGTTGTCTTGGCTCACAACATAGACCTGCATCCCTCTCTGTTCCTGCAAAAGTTGCTACACACTGCTCTAGTTTTTACCAGACAGCTGTTCAAACTAGAGCCCAATATAGCAGCAGTATTTGTTCAGTGTTTTCTGCCTGACACACCAAATACAATGAGGCTAAGCAGGAAACACAGTTTGTGTGATTTTTGCCAGCTGTAGACTAGTTGAGAATCCTCTCTCTAAGCAAGGTTTCAGTCTGCAAGTTTCTTCTTGGCCCAGTGCTTCTCTCAAGAAGTTCAGGAGAACAAAGAGATATGTAGAGATGAGATGCCATGCTAGGTTACCTGAGAACTCATTGAATCACACAGCTTCAAGGGATTTTCTAATATTTGCACAATATGTGATTTTCAATTAAAGTTACTAATAGAAACATCCCAATCTTTACAAGGTATTCTTGTTTTTTCTGTGGATTTGAGAAAGAGAATGAATGTGGGAGACAATGAATGGGGTTTTTTTACTTGAAGTAATCTTTTATTTAAATGATGGACAAAAATATTAAAATAATTATTCAGCTTTTGAAATTACATCTAAAATAAGGCCATTTCTTACCAATTTCCAAGGTAAGAAATAGGCACACTTCCCACCATGCTTGATGTTTAAAACATCAGTTACCTATTTGTTTTTCCAGTAGAAGACCATGCAGGCTTATGCTGTACAATCAGTTTTAAACCTGATTTGCACCACAAAACATTAAGACTCTATAATGAGTCTTAATCCAAAAAGCTCAAATAGTCAATACCAACAAATGTGCTTTCAGCAGATTTTTTTACGCAGCAGCTTGCTGCTTAGCCATTCACATCGATATCATTAATATTAGTGTTTTTATAGAAAATCCTGAACAAGGGTGCCAGGATGTGTTAGGGAGGATGAGAATACAGGAGGGGCATGCACCAAGGATGGGCCTGCACGCAATGCAGTCTTTGATGTCTCTGTGCACTGAGAGCAGGAAACAGGTACCACTGATCAAACTGGGTTAATGTGCTGCCTGCCAGCAAACACACCTCCCACCTGACCCAGAGGCAGGAACCACCAGAGGCAAGGGCACTCAACAGGCTGGCATCAGCCAAGGTTCTGTACCACCGTGCACACACAAACCCAAACAAGCTGTTAGCCAGCCTCACTAACCAGTTGCAAATCTCTTAGGAGTTCTATGTGGAAAGTGCTAAAAATTATCATACCTTTCACCTGTTTCTGTATTGAATGTGTATCCTACCTACTCTTTTACTCACTTGGATAGGAGAATGCTAGAAATTATTTTGGAACATGTCATTGAAAATTTTAAGAATGGGCATAGGGGAATTATGCCACAGCATCATGATGTAAAGTTCATGGGACAATTGTCATTGGCCAAAAGACCTGTAGTTCCAAATAGTATCCAGGCTATCAAGGAGCACTGACAATGCCCTTCATTAAAGGAGACTTATTTGAAAAGGAGAAAATGAAATTATTATGTATTCTTAGAACTTAAAGTTTTATTATGCTATCTGATTAAAAGCCTAGGGTTCCTTTTTAAGATTTTCTTTGTTTCTGTGAGAAGAGAAAATTGCACTTACATAAAAACTGGGTACTTCCAAAAGTCTAGGAGCGGAGGCCTCTAAAAGAATATTTCTATATCTTGAGATTTGTTATCAAGTTTTGAAAATCCCAAGGTTGGTTATGTTTTATAATTTATTTAATTTTACTATATTTTATAACAATGTTACTCTTATATTTATAAATAGATAGTGTGGCAAGTGGTTACCTCTGTTAAATGTATGTTTGTATGTTTATCAGCACAGTACCAAAAATCTGCATAAGGGAATTCATGGAGTACAGAGGATTTTTTTAAAACCTCAAACAATAGTTTAGCAGTAAAATAAATACATGGGAGAGGACTAACAGAGAGGCCTTTATCTGACTAGCATGTTTAGATAAATTTGTTTGTCCTGAAAATATGACTTAGGAGCTGAAATATTTTTCCACAGGGTTGAACTGGACTCACACGTCAAAGACTGTGTTCAGACTTACATCCGTGAGTGGCTGATTGTGAATCGAAAGTAAGCAACATAAAACTAAATATAATAAAAATTACATTGTGTCTTACTTATCAGAGAGGAGGTGTTTGCTGTTATAAGTAATCCTAAATTATAATGATTTTAGTCATCGATTGAAGATAAGAACTGACTTTTCAGTACTATAAATAACCATATTGTTTTGTTTGAGATGGTGTGCATTGCCAAATACTGTTGCATCTGCTTCTTAATTATCAGGCACTCTGGAAATGGATGAGAAGTTGATGGGAAGAAATTCACATCAACCCTCTGTAGTGATGATTTATCTAAATCAGGAAAATTAGTACTGTTTGATCCCACCAAAAGGAAAGACAACAGGGATAAAGATTATATTTGCATGCTTTTCTCCTATTCATGCCCTAAAAATTCAACATGATTTGATTTCCAAATGTGTCTGAAAACTCAAGGATTATAGGCTTTCCCAGCAGTGACTGAGTGTGTTCATGGGATTATCCATGTTATACCCAAATTGACTATTTTATATCAGTAAATGATTTCTACACATGAGCTCAGTGTAATTCAACACACAGAGCTGAGCCTGTAGTCACTATAAGTGCTTAATTTCCTTTAGTTTAGTTCATTATATTTTAATTTTATTTTCTTTTATTCTGTCCTATTCTGTTTCATATGTAAAATGTGAAGGGGACTCGCAGTCAGTGCTCTCTGTTGCAGGGATGTCTGTTTCCAGACTCTTAAGGGAGTCATGTGGGGTGTCTTGCCTTCTTCCCCATCATCTCATCCTTTTCTTCAGAAAGAGGTTTTTGGAGCTCTGTTTTGTCTGTAGCACTTCCTCTTCATCCACTCCTGCACTCATGCCCAGCTCTTGAAAAGCAGAAGGAGCAGCAGGTGGTTGAGTGCTGACACATTTGCTGCCATTTTGTTGTGCCTCTTCACTCGCCCTTGTTACTCTGTGTTTTTCTGATGTACATCAGCAGCCAGTGCCTTATGGGTTTACAATGGTGATTATAGAGGAATTTGCACTGTTTAACTGTGCAGCTTGTGCTCCTCAGTGGAGAAGCTGCTGGGGGTTATTAAGAGACTTCCTCTAGGGGTGCTGATGAAATTGATTGAATTCTCAGAACTGCTCCACAGTGAGTCACTAAAAGTATGCTAGTGGGTTTTGTTGGCTCTCCTCCCTCACCACTCAGAGCAGAGGCACTAGCTCTTTCACACAGTGCTGTTCTGTATGCTGTAAAGAGCCAGTGTGCAGCTTGCTTTGTGCAGAGGAGAAGGGAGTAAGCAGTAAAGTAGGTGAAGTGAAAAATAGAACATAGCTATTTTTGCATTTATGTGTGCTGGTAGAAGTGTGAATGGAGCCATAGAAACACACATATGTGGAAAGTTTTGCTGAGTGTTTTACTATTTCATTCGGTTGAGTGAGGTAAATTTGCATTCAAAATATTTATTGAGCAGTTGGCTCTGTGGTAAGTATGATCGTGGACTCTGCCAGAGAGCTGAGCTTTGGTGGCTGTGGCTAACAATGCAAGCAAGTTATTAAAAATTGCAAAGAACAAAACCCTAACAAATATGCTGCAGTGTCACATAATCCATAGATTGTTATTGATAGATTATTATTGGGAATCTCATATTATGCATGGACAGCATTTTTTTTTTCAAGATAAGCATGAGAGGAAGAAAAATTATCAAGAGAGAAATGAGAAAAAAGTAATTGTAGAAGGTTTTCCATTGTTTTGAGAAAGGCTGGAAAAACTGTAGCTGCCTATTTGACAGATGTTATAGAACAGGTTGCTGAATATATTGTCTGGTGAGCTATGGGTGAGAGAAGTGTGTGAGTGACTTTGATCCACTCATGAATGTGAAGGCTCAGAACAGGAGATTGAGGAGTCTCCAGAGCAGAGGTCATCCTCGGGCCCCAGGACAGAGAGGTATGTGGCAGAAAATCTGGGCACAGCTGGAGTCTATGTGGACTTACAGGAGGCTGAATGGATAGCTTGTTCCTGTGCCTATATCTCCTTTCAGTTGTCCTTTGGGGTTTTTTCCTCAACTCATTTTCTTAATTCAGTGTATGCCCATTAAATTGACATATGTATTAAAACCACGGTTTGCCACTTGGTGAGTTTTAATTGCTGTAATTCTTTTTAAATTAATAAACAATATAAATAAATTTTCCAGGAGTAGTTTAGGGGAAAGGCATATTTAGTGTAGTTTTTGCGCCACAGGGAAAATGTGACCTCAGGTACATACATTTCTCCATTAATCATTTGTTTGCCACCAGAGGTAGGGAAAAATAATCTATGCAACCTCTTTTGGATTCTTAAATGTCTTAAAATCATGCAAAATTTCTGCCTTCCATTCTGGATAATTACAGTTGTTCCAAAACAGGGTCACATCCAAGGAGAGCTCAGATTGTCTTTTTATGACCAGTTTTCATTGCAGTGAACTGGCAAACGATTAAAATGCAAACAATTAAAAGTAAAACACATCAGAGCATATAATTCAGTTACTCCCAAAATGTAATAAAAAGGTGTCTCCCTGATCAATAATTGCTTATTATGTCTTCTTGATGAAAGTACTCAGATGCTCAGTCATTTCTTTGGGAGTGTCACAGAAAGGAAAATGAATTAAGCAGGATGTTGTAAATAAGGAGATTGATTGTGAAAAGACCATCACAGGATTTAGCAAATTGCATACTAAAGTGAAAGAAACAGAGCTCTGGATGTATCTAACATTTTTTTTCCATCTGCCTCAAAAATGTAACTTTAAATTTCAGGAGAATTTTTCAAAGCTGCCAGCCTGGAGGGTTACATTGTGGCATAGAAATAGCCCCCTTCAAAACCAGGCCTTTTCTTGGAAGGTGTAGATTGTTGCATGCAACTTGGGATACTAGCTAGGTCCAGGATAAAAGCAGTAAGAACTTTGATGTATATAACTGAAGAAACCAGTCAAGAAATAAGTGATCCTGATTCGTGTTCTTAAGGTCACTGAAATAACCACCATGTCTGATGAGTAGATCAGAGCAGATTTTCTACCTAAGTCAGGTTTTCCGGCTGTCTCAGACTTATACTCTGTAGAAAAAATTATCTGAGTTATCTTTTTTTCTTTTTAAAATGTTCATAATATACATTATAGAGTTGTAATGCTGCATTAAAACATGTTAAAGTTGTGAAATATCACATTTTTACATAAAAGCTGTGCTACACTGCTTTTTGCAGAAAAATCTTCTGGTTTTAAACATTTTTTAATTTGTCTTTTCTGTTTTATTTTCCCTTAATACCGCTTCATGTTATCCTGACTTTCTGGGGCTTCTCCATAAAAGAAACCAAGGGAATTCAGATACTTGTAGCCTGAAAAACAAGGGATCCCGAAAAGATTTTCACAAAACACTTCAAAAACAAACATTTGAATCAGAAACCTTGGATTCTGGCAATGCAACTCTTCAGGTACATTTTCTTCACTTTGGGAAAAGTGATCAAATACAGCAGCTTCCCTCAAAGGAAGCATCTGGTGTGACCTCCCCCTGAGTGTTGTTTGCAGTTTTGGTCATTGCAATATAAGAGAGATATGAAGCTATTGGAGAGCATCCAAAAGAGGGACACAAAGATGGTGAAGGGCCTTGTGGTGAAGCTGTATGAGAAGTACCTGTGGTTGCTTGGTCTATTCAGCCTGAAGAAGAAGAAAGACACTGAGGGGAGACCTCATTGCGGTACACATTTTCCTTGTGAGGGGAAGAGGAGGGGCAGGCACTGATCTCTTCTCTGTGGTGAAGACAGGACCCAAGGGAATGGACTGAAGTTGTGTCAGGGGAGGTTTAGGTTGGATTTTAGGGAAAGGCTCTTCACCCAGAGGGTGGCTGGGCACTGGGACAGGCTCCCCAGGGACGTCATCACAGCACCAGCCTGACAGAGTTCAAGAAGCGTTTGGACAATGCTCTTGGGCACATGGTGTGATTCTTGGGGGTGTCCTGTGCAGGGCCAGGAGCTGGACTCTGTGATCCTAGTGGGTCCTTCCAGCTCAGCATATTCTGTGATTCTGTGATCTGTGATGGCATCAAGCAGAGCACCATGCTCGCCATTAAGCTTCATGGCAGAGGATTAAGAGGCATTAAGATCCCCCCTGCCAGCTCACCAAGAGCCATTCTGTGATACCCTGATGCCTAAGCCACACCTTGCCATTTTCCTCTTTTCAAACAGGTGGGACCACAACATGTGCCTGCTCTCCCGGAGGAAGCTTCCAGGACAAGCCTGGCCTGCTCAGACCCGGAGCTGCGCAGCCTGCAGCCGGACCCACGGCTGGAGCACCTGCTGCAGCACGTCAGTGCGGAGGAGTTTGAGAGGCTGAACGAGGAGGCACGCCACACCAACAGGCACCCTGAGCTCCTTGCCCTCTACCCCTCCATGGATGAGGTGAGCTGGAGGCCGACTGTCCTGCTCGTCTTTCCCAGCCAGCTGTCCTGCTCGTCTGTCCCAGCGCACCTGAGGTTAAAGTGGCACCACAGTAGATAAACACCACACTGGTCTCAGTGTGGGCCAAGCCACATGCTGGTGATATGGCTATGTCAGATTGTGACCTTTCATAGTAGCTTGTACTTGGGGTCCACAACTGTAAATAGTAGGTGTAAATGCCAGTTAGGGGTCAGAAATGTAAATATTCAGAAATAATAAATCTATTTTCTTTCATCTCTGGAGACATTAACTGCCCACTGAGGGGGGGAAGATGCTAGTTTGTAGCAGTAGCTCAGCTACTGTCACATAAATATTTCATGCAAGTGTGTAAATTTACAGTTGTTTTAATTGAATATGACTGTTTAATGATAGGAAGATGCGGTGGAGATACGGCCAGTGCCAGATTGCCCAAAGGAACATCTGGGCAACCGGATTTTGGTGAAGCTGAATACTCTGAAGTAAGTAATCCTTCACAATCATTGCTCACCATTTCTGAGTTCACAACAGCATGCAGCTGCACACCTTGTTGCACCACCACAGCTGTCCCCTACAACTGCATTCACTGCTCAAGTGTTCTTTCTTAGTATAGCAGAGAATTTTTTCTATCCATCTTTACAGAAGTCTTTAACATGCCAGGATGAAAATGAGTTGGGAGTGAATGCAGATTAAATATTTAAAAAAAAAAAAAAGGTGATTGGTGTCCTATGCACTGCTGGACTTTTGTTGTGGTTTAACCCCAACTAGCATCCAAGCCTCACACAGCCATTTGCTCACTCTTCCACCAACGGGACTGGGGAGAGAATCAGAAGAGTAAATCTGGAGAAGTCGTGGGTTGAGACATAGACATTTTAATAGGGAAAGCAAGTGGCACATAGATAAGCAAAGGAAAACAAGGAATTAACCTGCAGGTTCCCAGTGGTAGGCAGGTGTTCACCCATCTCCAGGAGAGCAAACCCACACGTAACATGATTCAGGTAGACAAACACCATCAGTTCAGATTCCACCCCCCTTGCTCCTTTTACCCTCCATTTGTATTCTGAGCATGGTGCCGCATGATCTGGATATCCCTTTGGTTATTTAGGGTCACCTGTCCTATCTGTGTCTCCTCCCAGTCTCCCACACATCCCAATCTCCTCACCAGTGGGAGGAGTACCAAAAGCAGAAAAGGCCTTAATTTTGGGCAAGCCCTGCTCAGCAACAGCAAAAATATCTTTATATCATCAACTATGTGTTCATCAGAAATCCAAAACCCTAGTCCCACTCTGAAGAAAATTAATTCTCCCCTAGCCAAAGCCAGCACAACTTCATAAACAGGAAAAAAATATGATCATTTTAACTGATCTCTGAGACCACCTTTCTGTCAAATTTAAGAAACACATTGCACACAGTCTACTACTCTTCCTCTCAAAATCATCTAATATAATGCACTATTAAAAAATCCTCAAGACTTTGAGAGAGCTGAGGTCTGGAGCTAAATATTTATCTTCATTTTTTAATGAAAGTGCCAGTGAAAATATAATTCCTCTTTTTTTTAATACACAGCCATACGGCTGCAGTATCAATCAGTGTCTTGTGTGTCTTTCCCTAACAGGTTTGATATAGAGATAGAACCTTTGTTTGCTTGCATAGCTCTCTATGACATAAAGGAAAGAAAAAAGGTAAGTGTATACACAATATTTTTGTTCCCTTGGCCTGAGTTTTTATCTTCAGAGTAATAACTTAGGAAAACTTACAAAAAATTTGCTACTTTTTTACACATGCAGTCTGATTCAGGATTCTTGTTATTCAGTCAGTCATATGTGTCACCAGAGGACACAAGGAAAAACGACGCACTACAGTTCGGGTCACCATGAAGAGACTAATTTATTTTTTCTGACTCCAATCATTTATAGTTCTCAAAAGGTGCCAGTGGATTGGAAGGTGAACGTGCCACCTCTCCAACGACACTGGACAAACTACCAGTCTATCAAATTTCTCCGCCTCTATGAAAGAATGCAAAACAATAGGTTGTTTACAAAAAGTTGCATGAGAAAGTTCTCTACAAGAATGTAAATTCAGAAGGCTTTAGAAAATCCTAAGAAATCAGGGCGACACATATGTTTGCAATTATTTATTTTATATATTTATTTTCTAACTTTTTATTTGTTTTAAAATAAAATTATAAGCATTTTTGCTTTACAACATATTTAACCCCTTTTTTCTTTTCAAGATCTCGGAAAATTTTCATTGTGACCTCAATTCTGATTCATTGAGAGGATTCTTGCGTTCTCATACACCCTCCATTGACTTGTCTACTCAGGCAAGATCAGCAATATTTTCTGTCACTTATCCCTCATCAGATATATACCTGGTAATAAAGGTACGTTACAGTGGTACTTTAACACCATTCTGCCTGTTCCCAGCTGTTCCTGTTGTCTGACTTCATGGAACTGACAAACACGGCTTTTGTCTAGATGAGATGAATTATGACAGTTTTCAATAGTAGTACGTGAGCAGGTGTCCAGTGGTATATCTCATTCTCAAGCTTTGAAGTTATATTAGTATCCTGTGTACCAGTTCTGCTAAGTACATAGAATTTCCTATATCTGCCTAGGGGACATCAAAAATATAGTGAAATAAGGCACTTTTAAACATTTTGTTTACATTCTGTGGGGTTTTTTTGGCATTGGTTTAATGCACTTCACATCATTTTGTTTGCTTAATTCTGAAACTGAGTTAGCCTGAACCACTTCATTTGGAATGTCTTAATTATCCTGATTTCAGTGAAAATGCAGTAGTACGTGATTGACTGTGTTGTCACATATGTATTTTCTGCTTTCTAACAGATGGAAAACTAGAAGGTTTAGTATCAGTTACTCCATAAAGACGGTTTTAAGACATTATGTACAACTATATATCTAGGCGAGCTCCTTCAAATTGCTAGAGAAGCAACATGTTACTATTTGGATGACATTTTTTCTTTAATTGTCTTATTGTATTGCTTTTTGTAGATAGAAAAAGTGCTTCAGCAAGGAGAAATCGGAGACTGTGCAGAACCCTACATGGTTCTTAAAGAAAGTGATGCTGGGAAGGTAAGTAAATAACTGTAAAGAATATTTAGATCCAAAAAAATATGCTAAAAACAAACAAACAAACAACAAACAAAACCAACCCAGAACGACCAGACCCTTTGAAATAAGATGAAATACCAAAAGCACTGGAGGAAAAGCTGGTTAGATCATCCATGGTGCAAGCAGTTTGATGTCTGTGGCTGACAGAAAGAAATCAGGAGAGGGCAAGGTGCATTATTGTGACTGACCCCTTTGGAAATCAAAACTGACAATCTTGAGTCATGAAGCAGATAGGGGTGAGCAAAGGAAATGACTGAAATGTAGAATTAGCAGAAATACTTGTACCTCAGAGATATGCTATTGATTTGGATGGGCAGACGGCCTGTTGTAGTGTGCAGCTGTCCCATTCGGTACTGTTGTCCATAGATAATGCAAGTTCTGTTCAAGGAATTCACAGTCATTTACCTCCCTGGAACAGACTGACAGTGTTTGCTGGGCTTTCACACATCTCACCTTTAGAACATTGCTTTTAATAAAATGTTTTTTCTATATGTGATGAAAGAAGTAGAACCTGCTAATATTCCATGGTGACTGTTCATTCTAGATTTGAATATTACTACAAAAAGACTGACTTTCTACATTTCTATAATGCAGATGAACTCATTGAAAAGAAATTGAAGTGAATGTACAAATCAAAACAGCTACCATTCTGTCTGTGATGTAGCAAGAAAATATGAGATACCAATACAAATTATTTAGTGAACTGTAAATATGTAACTTACATTTTTATCTATGATAGCATGCAATAACGGATTGCTTTTGAAACAGCCAATATTTCCTTTGTTTCAGACAAAAGAAAAGATTGAAAAACTGAAAGCACAAGCTGAATCCTTTTGTCAGAGGTTAGGGAAATACAGAATGCCATTTGCCTGGATTCCCATAAGCCTAAGTAATTTCTTCAACATTTCAACACTTGAACGAGAAATACAAGAAGCTGAAGGTTTAAACGGTACGTGTCTAACTTTTCTAAGGCAAAATGACTCTTCAGGAGGATTGGGTATAGGAAACAATGTTATTCATTCTGGCATCAAAAGTGAATCACAGATTCAAAGTCATGTCTTGTCAGCTTTCCTTTTCAGTCCTACAAACACTTACAAATTAATTGTGCTCACCTTGTTGTCTCTGCATATTTATTTTTATATCAGCTAAATATTCTTTTATGGTTTAGGCCCAATTTTCATTGAACACTGGCTTTGTAGAAGTAAAATTCCCTTTGCCCACGGAGTTTGCTAGCAATACTGGGCAACCAAGATACCAAACATATCAGTTTGGTAGGCAGGACCATTGTTCAATATGCTTTACAACCCATGAACTAAAAATTAAAAAAAAATGTGCTCTGCAGCAGAAATAATGTAACTTCAAAAAACTCTTGCTCTGCAGCAGAAATAATGTAACTTCAATGTCCTATTTCACATAGTCTGAAATAAAAGAAGCAGAATGTTTTAGGTGAGGTTTTATCCTCTGATGTTGGTGAGATTTTTCTGTGATTTTCTAGTGTATTCTGAGAATCTTTGTACTGCAGCAAAAAGCAAAAAACAAGATGATGACACAGTTAATTTCCCTTTGAAGGGAAAGATTCCAGTAGTGACAAGAAGGCAACACTGCAGCAGGCAAGAAGGCTTTCTGAGAGATGTTTCAACTCAGAGGATCCAGCATCAAACTTCAAAACAATCTCTCCAACCCTTAACACCTTCTATAAACAGGTACTGGATTCTCTTTAGTTCTGATTTTTTACCTATGTAATATGAATTGTGTTGGGGAAAGCTACCAGTTATATTTGTGTGGGGACAGAGGACAACTGCAGTCAAGTAAATAGTAACCCACTTGCTTTGTATGCCTCAAGGACATGGTTGACTCCTGAACCTTTTGTCCATGTTATGAAGTATTGTTACAAAGGTACTGATTTTTGTCTTTCTCTTGGTAGGAAGGAGACAGGCTCAGTGATGAAGATCTGTTTAAATTTTTAGCTGATTTCAAAAGATCATCTTCCTTGCAAAGAAGAATTAAGACTTTACCAGGTACATAATTAATTTTGGATGGAAGGTGTTATATGCATTTTTCTCCCCTAAACTGTTCTGTAAATTCCAAACCCAAAATGTATTTGACTTGGGTTTAAAGCCTATAATGTGCCATTATGGAACTTCCTGGGTTTCTGGTGTCTACCTGAAGAAAGATGATTTTGATTTTTTTTTCCTGCATGAGTAAGTATGGAGATTAAGATTTAGCTTGATATTTTTAAATTATTTTTCTCCCTAATTTACAGTGTACCTACTGGATATCTTTTGTTATTATTCAAATGATTTGAAGACAGGTCTTTAAAGCAAATTTCTAGGATCCTTGCTACTTTCCTGCAATGCTTTGAAATGGTTCGTATTTTATAGAGAGAGATTAAAATATGTACACATTTCATCTTAGCTTGATATTAGAGTCAGCATTAGTTAACAAAGTAGAGAAGTATAGGCAGTGTTTAGCTACTGTCTAACACCTGACCAGCTTAATTTTTCTTTTTAAGTAAATTACAGTTCAACCTCTTCTGCATTGTGGAGGAACCTTAAAACTATGAACCGAGGGCAAAGCTGTTTTTCCTTTTTAGTTGACTGCCAGAAATGACAAGTCTGAGCTCCACAACCGGTTTTAAATTACCACAGCAGAGAATTTAAATTGAAAGTCTGTTTATAGTGGGGTAAATGTTATCAGTATTAACTGTGTAACTGCTCACCACAGAAAGCCTAGCTTTCCTGGTGGGTGGTGCCTGTTTTGTCAGAGATTAGTCTGAGCAGAATCTGAGGGGGAGGGGGGAGTAAGGGAGAACTGTATTAGACAGCACACCTTTTGTTTGTCTCCCAGAAAAATGCTATACTACTTGTGTTTGAAAGACTGTAGAACATCAGCCAGCATATAATATGCCTTCTTTTTTTTCCTATTTTCTTTGAAAAAGTACAGGGTAGACTTAAGGAGCTATGTGTTGCCCTGATTGTGAAGGGATGTGTGTAGGCTACTTTCTCTGTATCCTTCTTATGTACCTATTATTTCCTTCTCATGCAGCTCAAGAACCAGTTCTTTTTTCTGCACTGTTGCTATGTAACCTTACATGTTGTTTTAATTTTTCTTTTATTATAGGCTGATCAGTTTTAAATTTTTGTTAAGATTTTTTGATTTAATTTTAAAGGAACACTTAAAGTGGAGATTTCCCCAGCTCCAGAAAACATTGGTTATTGTCTGACACCAGAACTACTCCCAGTGAAGCCATTTTCAGAAAACCGTAATCGCCCTCTCAAAGAGATTTTGGAATTCCCTGTTAGAGAAGTGTATGTTCCGCACACCATTTATAGGTAAGAAATAACATATATTTTTAACATTTATTTGAAAAATGTGATTCAGATTCTTTTTCAGAAGTAGAAACAAAAAATATTTTTTAAAAAGGCTAAAGACAATGTGTTGGGCTGATGATTTAATCTTCCTAGCCATTACAAGATAAAATACCTGCACGATATTCCATAATGTGTTTACTGATCTAATTGTGCTGTCTTTTGAAAAAATTTCTATAACATTAAAAAAATCTCCTTTAACAATTGTCATTGATTTGGCATCTATCTATCTATCTATCTATCTATCTATCTATCATCTATCTATCTATCTATCTATCCTCCTTTGTGTTTGTTTGGTTTGTTGGTTGTTTTTTTTTCCCAGTAGATCTAATTATAATTTTTAACACTTCTGGTAAATTTTTATGCTCAGTTGTTTCTATTGCTAATTTGAGTCATCTGAGTATCTGAGGAAATAATGTGTTGCTCTATGAACTTTTTAATTATGATGAGCACTCTACGCTATGTAATTTAATTTCTTTAAATCTGTTCTGTTATGATTGTTTCAAGGTGAACACAAAACTCAGTAGCATGCAAGTGAGACCAATAATTTATTTCTTAATAATCTGGAACACCTGAGTGTCCTATAGGAAATTAACAGCAGAAGAATATGTTTCAAGATGTTTGTGCAGTATTTCATTGCTACTGAGTGGTGTTGTAGCAGTAGCTAAGAGTAATTCTGATGGGGCATATTGCAGTATTATAGATACAGAAATATCTTGAAATAATGGCTTTCATCAGACCATTGTGTTGGTTGAGACAAGGGAGCTTCTAACGAAAATAATACATTATGCTATTCTAAGGGGGATTTCTGATCCCTAAAATAGTAGCTAGATACTGTATCTATTAATGGCAAAAATGTGACTACCAATAAGGAATCACAGAATGAAGGCACAGAATAAAGCGATGTAAATTTTACTCATTTCTTGCAGTGGGAATTAGCAAAGAGGCAGCTCTCCCACCTGCTCACCTGACCCAACCCAGGAGGAGAGAAAAACAAGACTTGTGGTTCTGTACAACTCAGAACTGCACCATGGCGAACTATTATGTTCCGGGGAGATAATCCACACCTTCACAGTAAACTAGAGATCTGTTTGGCTGTTGGTGACACCTGGATTTGTGTCTCAGCTTTAAAGGAAAGCAAAAAGAGGAAGTGGCAAATCTTATCTTACAGTAACAACTTGCAGTGTGGTGTCAGCAGGAAATAAGTAAGCCAGTTTGGCTATAGCCTTATTAGAAGTTTTGAAGGAGTTACTCCTGGGCTCTGCCACAATTCAGTGGTATTCAATCTCCCAAGGGCAGCTCACAGCACCAGTACACTAAAATGCAGAGTTATGGTACTTCTGTGTATCAAAGATAGAATTGGATGGTGGTAGAACTTTAATGCAGACATTTCTATAAGGAAAGTAGTTTTTATAGAATTGAAAGTGGAAATGTAAATGAATGTGTGCAAAGATGCCTTTTTTTAGTTTAATGAAAAATATAAGACAAAATTTTAACTTTTCTACTCATTGTCTGGCCCCAGTAACTGTCAATTCCAATGTGCAGTCTCACAGTGTCTGAAGGTCTGCTTTTTGACAAAAAACCATTAGTAACTACTGTGTTTCTGAGCTGTAACAACAACTGAGTCTGCACAGAATATTCTCCCTTTAGTTCTCATCGGGTTCTCACTTCTTCAGCCGGACATAATGAATATCAAAGCCACCATGCCAAAAATTAATTTGTGCTTCTCCTAAAGCAGATTTGGGTGTCTCTACACCATCCTTCCATTGCCAGGGTGTCTGCATTGAATACATACATCCACATTAAAGGAAATGCCTGCTATCGCTCAACAGTCACACTCTTTCAGCAAGAGTTCACACCTTACATGCCTAACCTTTGCTTTTAAACCTCCATTTTGATTTTCACCCTGAATAAAAGTCATAGCAACAAGACGAAGTAGTATTTGTTCAGCCTAACTTGTAATAATGAAGACAACATCGATAAAGAATAGTTGCCTTCATTAATCTTTATATTAATTAGTGAATCAATGGTAATGACATGGCTGACAAGCATAGGTGATGTAGGCAATGAACATCAAGTCCAACTATAACCTGTTACTGCCAAGTCCACCACTAACCATGTTCCTTAAGCAGCACATCTACTTATGACTTCACAACTTCCCTGGATAGCCTGCTAATGCTTGACAGTCTTTTTGGTGAAGAAATATATCTTAATATGCAATGTAAAGCCCCCTGAGCCTCCTTTTCTCCAGATTGTACCCTTCCAGCTCCCTCAGCTGCTTGTCACAGGACTTGTGCTCCAGACCCTTCCCCAGCTCTGTTGCCCTTCTTTGGACACACTCCAACACTTCTGTATCCTTCTTGGAGTAAGTGGCTCAGAAATGCACACAGGATTTAAGGTGCAGACTCACCACTGCTGAGTATGGGAGGCCAGTCCCTGCCCTGCTCCTGCTGGCCACACTGTTGCTGGTACAGGCCAGGATGCCATTGGCCTTCTTGGCCACCTGGGCACTGCTGGCTCATGTTCAGCTGCTGTCACCAGCACCCCCAGGGCCTTGTCCTGTGGGCAGCTTTGCAGCCACTCTGCCCCAGCCTGTGGCACTGCCTGGGGCTGTTGTAACCCAAGGGCAGGACCCAGAACTGGCCTTGGCCCAAGAGCAGACCTCACATCACTGGCCTTGGCCCATGATCCAGCCTGTTCAGATCCCTCCATGGAGCCCTATGACCCTTTGCTTAATTTAACTGCCATGCAATTCTTGTTGCTTGGTTTTCCACACAGTGAATACCATTTTGAGTCTGAGATTAACCCATGAGGAGTAACTCTGAATTTGTAATAGAGCCAAATACAAAGTGTTTGATGTTATTTTATTTCCTTTCTTCTCATCAGAAAAGTAGAATCATCCTGTCTTACTTGAGCAATTTGATACCATTTAGTCATAGATGTGAGTCATGGCTTGCTAGGGCCTTCAAGGTGATTTAGTATTTTCTAATTTTCAGATATAAGTCTTCAAATCATAAGTGCTATACATGTAGACATTGGGGGGAGAGGTTGTCAAAGGTATTTCAGAGGGATGAATTTTTGTTTTGTTTTGTTTTGTTTTGTTTTTTTTGTTTTGTTTTGTTTTGTTTTTTGGGTTTTTTTTTTTTTTGTTTTGTTTTGTATTGTTTTGTTTTTTGGTTTTTTTTTTTTTGGAGGGGGGTTTATGTTGGGTTTTTTTTTTGGGGGTTTTTTAATAGCTTTTTCCTTTCTGAAAGGAAAAATGGAGCCTTCTGTTATAGTCTTTGAACTCAGGTCTTGCAAGCTTTTTTTTTTACTGGTGTAATGCCATTATTTTAAATTATGCTATTTCTGATTTATGCTAGAGATATCAGCCAGCCCACTTTCTTTGTGCACTGTGAAATTGAGCACTTCTTTTTGTTGTGTACTTACATTTCTTTAATAAAAATATTTCCCTGAAATTGTCAAAACATTCCAAGATTTATTTCTTTCATACTCCTCTATTTTTAATAGGAAAAATAATATAATTTAAAGTTTGTTTGTCATTTTATTTTCTTATTAAATATTAATGAAAATGATGCTGTTTACTGCCACTATGAAATGTTGGTGCTGAGGAAGAGAGATTTGTCACATCACTTCAGCAGTAACTCAGCTTAACCAGGCACAGGAAGTCCTGCTTGTGATAGGGGTAGTACCTAACACCTAGAGGATTTTTGAAGAAAGGGGAAAAAAACCCTTTTCTTTGCAGTTTCATTTCATTTAATTGCAAGCCACTTAGCAATGTTCTCAGACTTGCTGTAGTCTGCAGTGTGAGCTGGAGGCCTATGCTTTGGTGGTAATCATTCTACCCCATCCTTGGCTGGTTTGAGGTGAGGAAAGGTTACTGATGAATGATGGTGTCTCACTCCTGTTATTCCTCTCACAGTGTTATTTACTCTTCTCTGCCTGTGGAAACCAGAGAGAACATGTTTACTACATGTGAGTCTTCTAAGGGTCCTTTGGTCTAGTTTTACATCTGTCCACCAACTCTTCAGATGATTCAAAATTTTAGCAATGTGAGAAAAATCATTCAGACTATTTTCCAAATTACTCATCCTAAAATATGGAATTTATGACTCATACGCATCCTCTTGTTGAAGTTCTGTCACTGTGCTATTTACCTAGTCAATGACTGACTAGAATGGGTTTCCATGTTTACTTAAGCATTTGTGATGTGCTTTTTATTTTTTTAACCATTTTTTACCTGAAGACTCCCCACCAAAATTGTGAAAGAATCAACAAATATTGAAAATTATAACTAATGGGTGCATCAGTGTCTAGTACCATAAGTTTTAAATGTCAATGTTGACATCACTCCTCACCTACAGAACATTCAGCAGTGGCTACTTGCACATATGTTGAGTTTTGCTCTGTATGGAATTCTCATCATAATCATCAGTGAAGATGCCTAATATTCATATGACATTTGAGATGCACGTGCTGACACCTCATACAAGGTGTAATCTAGCAAAGAGAAGGATTCTTTTATGTGCACATATGCACAAACAGTATTTACAAACACTAAATAAGAATGGTCACAGACTTGAAACTCTGAATAGATTTTATTTTGGCAGAGGATAAGTCTGTGTTGCTTTGCTCATGGGAAGTGATTAAATCACTGCTAAGTCCCATGAAAATGTAGGAAAGTCAGTAAATTTGTATGAGAATTGCCATGTGGTGTCCTTTGTCAGGCTAAGGGAACCCTTAGCTTTCCCAGCATGTAACTGATTCTGAAATAGTCTCTTACCACTCTTCTGAGTCATTCTCGGACCCTCAGAAGCTGTTGGCATCTGTGCCTCACCCAGGACTCTGCTGGCCTTTGGGACTGTATTCTCAGTGACATTGGGTGTTCTGCCATGGCTTTTGTAGACTCACGCTGTCTCTTGAATAGCTCTTTTGTTTTTTAAGCATATCTGGCTGTATCTGGAGGTAGAGTCCTGCACTTTCTGAAGGGAGAGTGAGGGGAGAAATTTAATCACACTGACCAGAAGTATTTGCTGTGACATGTTGCTACAGTTCTGCTCAATGCAGAACCTTGGGGAAGATGCACTGCCTTCTGCAGCCCACCACATTTTTATGGGCATCCTACTTGTCCTATTATTTAAAAGACAGCAGTATTTGCTTCCCCAATGCCCCTGCTAACTGCCATGTAAAAATGCTCCTTATCTTTGCTTCTCCTCAGGCTTCTGGAGTGTATGGATGGAGTGCAGGCAGTAGTACTAAGGCAGTGGTCAGCACTGGGTTTACAATTCATACCTGTGTGAGGGAACATCTTTTGATTATCGTCTCACTTTCCTGATGTAGATGTCAGCCATCATTTTCATCTCTGCAGAATATCCAGAGTCAGCATTTGCCTCTGTTCTTCCTCCATGCTGATGAGTTTAATACACATGTAAGCAAGATCCCTAAAACTACTTCAGCATAAATGGCACAAGCTTTAGCTTTTCAGTCCAGTACTTGTTGGAATAATGCTTCCTCGGTTGTGTAGTCAGCAGAGAGGTCTCTGTGTTTTTACATATCTTTCATCTCAAGTCACTTCTAAAACTAAAATCCAGTGCTCAGGTACCTTACATAGATTTGTGACATCTTGTCCTAGGCTGCAGATTAATGAAGCAGTGGCTGTATTATTCAGCCTTCCCTACATGTATTTCTTCACTTCTGGCAGATGTAGTATTGACAATATCCTTCATTTAATGTCATTCCCCCAGGTATAATTCAGTAGAGGTTACTGATATATTTCGCTCTTTCACTTAGCTTTCCTTAGCATCATCTGGGAGAGAATTTGGCAAAGCAAAATTTGCACATAAGGTAGTAAGGAAGAGAGTGCACTAGTGTGACAGGCAGAAGTACCATTCTGAATGAAGGGAAAGGCAAGTTAAAAGCAAATTTTGTACTAAGGAATGTCGTGTGCCATGTAGCACATGTTGGTTGAAAAGAGTAGCTTGGACTGAGTAATTGAATGGTACTGTCATGTTGCAACACATGGAAATCAGAAGAAGAAACCACAGTTTTCCTAGTCTTGGGATATAGTAAATGGAAGATGGACTGTCTGACTTACTGACAATATTCTCCAAGGCTGCTTGACTTTTTCAGCTGACGGTGGTACTGAGGAGGTATCTGTGATGAGGACAGTACAATTCTGTGTGCAGCTTCCGACTGCCACAGATGAAAAGAAATCTTGAAAGTTCATGAGTAATCCTCATTGTTTCTCACTGAAAGCCAGCATGCTTCCTCAAACTCTAGTGTTATTCCTTACACTCAGAGGACAAGCAGTGAGAATCCTGTATCAGACTGGGAAAACAAGACAGTAAACAGACATAATCATAATTCCAGAATCTGTGTATAATCCAGGTCAACCTCAAATCTCAGATTTGCCATAAACTTCACCAGAGAAAAATCTTTCTATTAATATTTTTACTCTTCTATTGGAATTATACATCAGAAAACCACCTATGCTGTCAAATTCCCCACAGAAATTAAACGTGCTTTTTATGCTTCGTAATATGTTCATGTACCGATGTTAGTAAACAGCAAAGTATGCTATATTTCAAAGCATTATTCATATTCATTACTAATAAGAGTAAGTAGCTTATTTATTATTATTATTATTATTATTATTATTATTATAAATTATTACACTATATTATTATAATCACTACTAATAAGAGTAAGTAGCTTATAGAATTATTGTTTCAAATTTTCTTATTTGTATTTACTCAGGGTCATTGATACTGCTTTTTGGTTTGTATAACCTAGAAATAGATGCCTTCTTTTTTGCTATAAGCTATGAATGTATGAACCTCAGTTGTTGATTTCCTTGTTTTTATCCTCTATGAGTGATTCTTTTCCCCTTCCAATATCTGATTATTCACATCTGAGAAAGGAACTGCTTTCTTGAGAGATTCCTGCTTTTCATTACATCAAGCAAAGATATTTGTTTTTTTGTAACAGAACATAGCTTAGTGAAGGAGAAACCTTAAACATAGGATGTTCTATGTGTCACACCAAGAAATTTTCTTTTATGTGTGGACTTCTGAAATTTAGTTCTGACAGATCTTTCACTATGTAGGTGGTATTGAAAGACAGGGAGAGGAATGAGCAAGATGCTAATTTATGTGCTTAATTTTCAAACAGGAATGCTTGACATTTACCAGTACTTTCTTATCTTTCTTCCAGAAATCTCCTCTATGTTTACCCTCAGAGGCTGAATTTTGCTAACCGACTGGCTTCTGCAAGGAACATTACCATCAAGATCCAATTTATGTGTGGTGAAGACCCATCCTGTGCAATGCCGGTAATAAATGCTGAGATTTCTTAGCAGGCTTTTGTTTACATGCATTCCTGAGAAACCTCTGACAAGAGAAGTCATTATTTACTTCCCATCAACACGGTTTCTAGTGGGGCCTTAGGAAGCCTAACACAGAGAGCTTGAGAAGCTTTTATTCTCATCCTAAAGCAGGTCTATACTCCTTATGCACAACAAAAAAAGACTTGTGATTCTAGTGCAACCAGAGGCATGTTGCTCTCTCTTATCTAAATCTTTGTACCCTATTTTCAGAAGAATGACATAATATTACATCAGTATCATGCTGGAATTTCTAAGGGTAAAATTCACAGAGCTTCAGAGACCTTTTAAGAATGATATAGTCTGTTTTGCAGGGTAACTCCTCTGCATGCACTATGTTTACACAAGTGCTCAGGTATTACACTGGAAAGTAAAAGTTGGGATCTTCATCCCATATGCTCATTATGCCTGAGCATAAATGGATGCACAATCATGCTGCATAGGTAGAGATTTCCATGTTTGAAACACACTGTGTATTAGGGCATACATGTATACTACTAGCAGAGCAGACTGTCCTATCTAAGTTCAGGTTATTCAGCATCTCTCACTGTAAGATCCTCTATTCAACTTTACCAAGATTCAGAGGTTTGGTTTGAAGTGTTCTAACCCAGATGCCTGCATCAGCCTGAATTTTTTTTCTATTTTCAAGACATTGTTTTTGGCTACTTGAGAATGACATTGAGAGAAAAATCTTCTGTGATTTTATGTGTTGGAGAAGGAAAACAATGAGTGGAAATATTACTTTGAGGAAACTTTAGTCCAACAATCTGTTGGACTTTAGTCCAACTAATGTGTTGGACCTGAAATCAGAGCATCAGCAGTGTTTCCCAAGCTACATTTCTTTCAGAGCTAGAGCTGTGTCATGTGAATATAACACTTTCTTTTACACAATACTGCATTTTTTGTTTCCTTAAACTCTACTTGTGTTATGATTAGGTTTTGAAAAATGGTTAGGACAAACAGAGTTCATCTGTCTTCTCTCTCCACTGTAAGTGACCTTCCTCTCAATACATACATAATAACTTGCACTGTGCAGAGATTCTTGTCTAAGCTCATCTACCAGGGCTCTCTATAAATTATTTGATTTCAAGGCCTTACCATAGACATGGGTCTCAGAAAAGCAAATCTAGCACCAGAAATGCCTATTTTTCTTCATTGATTTTAAAGGTACTTTGGACCTCTAAGGTAAGGTGAGATGTATCTCACCTTGAATGAGCAGGTCACAACTGGAAAACAAAACTCCTAAATATAGATTTTATTTAACTTTTTAGCACTTAGATAAAGACAGTGTTACAACATGTAAGTGTCTTACCACAACTTTTTTCCTATGATTCCCAGGCTTTTAGTTCATGACTAAAGAATGTGATGTGAAGTAGTCAGTGGCTTAGAAATAACTCTGCTCCATTTTCCTGGTGTTTTACCCTGAATGGAGTGTGGGAAAGGTGCTTGGTAATAAGGCATTTATGCCAACAAGCTAAGATAAAATTGCAAAGTCATTTTAAATCTTTAGAGACTGTCTTAAAATTTAGACAAGATGATGACAAATAAATGCTGTAGTCCTGATTTTCTATTCTTCTTAATATAGGTAATTTTTGGGAAATCTTCCGGTCCAGAATTTGTCCAAGAAATATACACAGCTATCACATATCATAATAAGTAAGTGTTACTATCTATTCACATGACTTCAGAAGTATTCATCATGTCTCTCCATGTAATTGTTACCCTACATAGTTCATCAAGGAATGCCATTTTAAACATTTATGTTTTTGCAATTTTTCATATCTAATTTGGATTGCTACTTTCATTTGCATAAGTGGCTGTTGTAGAAGCGACCTTTGCTTTTCTTGTTTGAAGCATTTTAGTAGTTGAGAATATTTCTACTATGAAGATTTAGGAACAGGAAGCAGTGCAACTTTTAAAGTCATTCACTTCAGTGAATTCATAGATTCAAAAGAGCTGAAGGGACATCTCATTCTCACAAATGAGAACTTGGGATTTAGGATTTGCAGAATACTTATGCAAAAATAGAAAAAGAGATTGAAACCTAGAGATGCATGGAAGCTGAATCTGTCCAGCTGATACTGTTTGCTTCTGATTCAAAGCTGTAGATTGTTCATAAATATAACTTCCAGATTCATAATGCATAAAAATATTTCAAGTTCATAAAAATGTGTGTGTATATATATGTATACTTTGTTTAATTCAGCTCTGTTTTCAGGATTTATCTGGTTTAATAGTCATAGCATCTAAAAGCCAACTGGCAAATTTGCCTCTTGCTCAGTCTTACACTTACATTGGGAACATGCTTGGCATTTTTTAACAGATGCCCTGACTTTTATGAAGAAGTGAAAATTAAGCTGCCAGCAAAACTCACAGAGAAACACCATCTACTGTTCACATTCTATCACATCAGCTGCCAACCAAAGCAAGGAGCATCTGTCGAAACCCTCCTAGGGTATTCAGTAAGTTCCAAGTGATACATAAGAGTGGGGGTGTGTGGGTGCGTGTATGTTCATGTCTATGTGTATCCCATGCAGACTCTCTGCTCATCAAGAATTTTGTCATTTATTCCTTTTCTGGTTATGGCAATACATCAAAACCAGTGGAAGATCTTAGTGTGAATTCATAGAAACTAGGTGCCACCTGAGATATGTTACATCTTCATCCTACAATTTTACTGTGTTAACTGTCTTTGTACGTAATGAATTCACTTGAATCAACTGAAATATGCAACAGCAACTAAATATTTGCAACAGCAATGCTTTATAGCACATAATCTCATTCTGTTAGATTCTATTTATTGGAAAAAAAAACAAACCCTAAACCATACTTAATTACAACTATTACTATTACCATGTTCATACATGAGGTAACAGCTAATGTAATATTTTCATTTAGGTTTTACATGGCACTTCATTTCTGTTCTAAATTGTCTTTTATTCACATAAAAATTTAAAAACCAGAAAGACTCCAAAAGCTAAAATGTAATTCTCTTGCCTTCTTTATCTTCATGTTGAGACTAGAATGTCATAGGTTAAGAAATACATGTTGTAGCATAGTCTCTCTGATCTTTTTCTTTATCAAACAGTATTTTTAAATGGAGAAAGTTTAATATAAAAGGAAAGAATTGAAGATGATGATGCTTCAGATTTGAAAATGTCCTAGAGCTTTGGTCAGCAATTGAGATGTGGAGCCAGACAAGTACTTTCCATGTGTTCTTGCTATGAAGTTTGGGAGGCTATTGTATTTGTGTATTTTTAGTTGTTTACTTGTTTGTTTCTTTGTTGGCTTTTAGAGTTTTGAAACCACAGTACTGAGAATCCTTTCAAATGGGCTTTTTTTTACGGACAGTTATAGTCCCAGAAATGTTAATGGGATTGCTAAGAAATAAATTAGTTCAGGACCAAGATTTGGCATAGATGATGACTTAATTTTCAAGTTTTTGTTCACCTAAATTCAAAATGTTTCTACCTTGTGATACTCAAATGCCCAGGCTCTTTCAGACTTGAATAAAAAAATTAAATGTGTCTGAATATCAATGCAAGGATATGACAAGTCAGTCTGGCATGGTGATCACAAGGAAGATGTTCAATTTAAACCCAGAAAAACTTTAACTGTTGATTTGCTTCAATACCAAGAATCGGTGTATTCAAGATACATGAATTTTTAAATCAAAATGTGGATTCCACTAAATCCTTCTGATAGAATGTATTAGAAAAATGTGTGAAATACATGAGAAGCTCTGTGTTTGTTTTCTTCAAAAGAGATGCTTTGTAAAGCAGTCTTGTACATTATACTACCATAGCTATCATCTATCTTTGAATTTTAAAATACAAAGAAGTTACTGTTAAATGGGTTAGAGCAGAGAAGCTTGGGTCAATATCTCATTTGTTGTTTTGTTGACTGTATCTGACAAATTAAATAAATAGGCCTAACCATATATCATTAGGAATACTGCTGTATTTTCTCTTAATTTGTTTCAGTGGCTGCCAATTCTACTAAATGATCGTCTTCAAACTGGACATTATAGTCTTCCTGTTGCATTGGATAAACTGCCTTTACATTATTCAATCCAGTCTCCTGAGGTAACAAGCAAAATTATTAAAAGATAGTATTTTCCTAATGTAGGAGAACAGCATAAGTGTTTTACAAACTAACATTGCTGTCAGCTGGTATGCAGTGCCTCTTTTTGTTCTTTAGAAGGGGAAAGTCTGAAGAAAAGTGTTGGTTTTTTATTATTGTCACTGGTGTTAATATTTTATATCATTATACTGTTTTTTAACAGTATATGCAAGCAAATTCTTGTAAATTGTCTAATCAGGGACACATTTGTTTCGAGAGTGTCAAGGCAATAATTTGATTTCTTCCACAGGATAATTTGGGTTTTTTTTTTCTGTGACTTTGTGGGAGGGGAATAGAAATGGAACCAGGTGGTATTACTGGAGCAGAAAACTCCGCCCTCTCAGAAAACATGGCATGTCAGAAACTTGTCCGGGAGTTTAAACTGCACCACATCACCATGGAATGCCTTTGGCAGTGCTTTGACTAGGAAATTTTAGCCTTAACAATATCCCATGAGATGATGTATACTTACATGGTCTGTGCTAGACATCAGCTGAAATTCTCTAAGTATCCCTGTTCAGTGCACCAGCTTCTGTCCAAAAGTCTGTGAAAACAAGGAGATGCTTAGCTGTCATCCTCTGTGTGGCATTGAATTTGGATGTCTAAAATGAAGTGAATAGTGGGAATACCCTATAGACCCTCATGTAAACAGACTTTCTGTTTGAGCATTAAAAGGAAGATAATTCCCATATTTTTTTTTCCATCACAGAAAATTCCATCTCAGACACCCCCTATAAAGTGGGTTGAAGGACACAAGGGCGTTTTCATTGTTGACGTTCAAGCTGTGTCATCTGTTCACACCCAGGTAATGCATCAGCAGTAACATACAGCTGTATTTTCATTTCAAAGAAAATTCAGATGTCCAGGCCAATTTAGCAGGTTTATGAAACTGAGGTGTTTCAGCCCACACAGTTTATAAAAAATTTAGGAGCTACGGAAATAACCTGATATCCTCCGTGAATGAAATCCTTTGGAGAAATTAAATCTGTTGGTGGAAGTGAACAAATGAGCAGTCCTGGCAGCAAGTCACATGGAACAATAGGGAGCCTGGTGTCCTCTCAGCTCAGCAGGGGTCTGCTCAGGCTGTGATTGAAAGGCGCTGGCAGGGCACAGTCCCAGAAGATGCAGCCTGCATCTTCTGTTCTTCAATGCTAGTTCAGACAGTGTGTCCACTGAACTAGACAAGTGAACTAGTCCACTGAACTGTCCAAAGACACAGCACCTTCCCGCCTCCATTCACATGTTATACACGACCAGTATGTGTTAAGCAGCTCACTTGTCAATGCCATGTGCTTTGGGGACACAAGCTTAGTGCTGGGTGAGACCTCAATGATTCCCATTGTTTAAATGCCATAGGAAATTGGATCTTTGCCCATCTTACTGAGATGCTGGTTTGAGGCAGATCAGCTTTGTTTTGTTTCTGCTGCTTTTCAGTGGCTCTTATCCCTTATCCCATTCTAGTTAAGCCTGGTAAATATGTCCTAACAGCTAAAGGCTCTGTGTTTAAAGCAGGTACATCACTCCTTTGCAGCATGTTTTTTAAATACAAGTAGGGTGTACTCATATGGCACATAACCTGTAGGTAGCTGGAACTCAGGTGTGAGTGGCAGATGGACTATAGCATGACAGAGTTTTATCAAATAGAAGGAAAAGTGTTTTCATTAAATGAAGTGATCAGTTTAGTGAGGGCAATAACTTTCCTGCCTTCAAGCTGGTCTCACCACAGTCTGAATTTGAACCAGATGGATAGGAGCAAACAAAGCACTGTGACAGCTGCTTTACAAGTTGATCACTCAGAGCAGCCACTACTGAAAGCCAGAAGGGCAAAAATCTTTCCTTTCATCCCATGAGGTAGTACGATCAGGCTTTTCTTAGCTAGTACTAGCCTGAAATATATTAACTGTATTTGCAGGACAACCATCTGGAGAAGTTCTTCACCTTGTGCCGTTCTCTGGAAAGCCAAGTGACATTCCCCTTTCGAGTGATGGATCAGAAAATTACAGAGGCTTCACTGGAGCATGAATTGAAACTCAGCATTATCTGTTTGAATTCTTCACGCCTTGAACCTCTTGTCTTATTTTTGCATTTGGTACTAGATAAACTTTTCCAGCTGGCTGTACAGCCTATGGTCATAGCTGGCCAGACAGGTATTTACTTGTTCATGGCCTTAAAGTGCTTTGTAAGCAACCTAGATATGTGGAGGAAATGGTTGCAGAAATATTCAGGCTTGGATTTAGTATTTAGTCTAGCACACTTGAGAAAGAGTTGGGCTGCTCAAGACAGAGTCTCACTGCATAATTTAATCAGGCTTAACAGAGTTGCTACTTTTTCTCCTTTCCCCCTGCACTTAAGACTCTTAGTCTCTGGTTGGAAGGTACATTAAACTGTAGTAATTTACTTATCTGAAAATGTAGGTCAGAAAGTGGGTTGTGGTTCAGCTTTGTTTGGAATTGAGTTGTTTTGCAAATACCAGCAAAATAATTATCCTACAACTGACACTGCTGTCTGCATCATATCCTCTGCCCAAAGATCTTTAGACAGAGTTGAGTGACCACAAGACCAGAGAATATAATAGTGAACACTGATGTTTGTTTTAGTGAGATGCCAGTTGCCCATAACATATGTTAAGTCTGGAAGAATGGCATACTTGCATACAGTGGTGTAGGTAATTTCCTATCTCATTCAGATAATCAACATCTGTCATCCACTACAGTATTTCTGCTAAAGACTGCTAGCTTGTATTTGTCTGTCAGCTGGAGAGCAATGAGTCTTAGTATTCTGCAAGAAGATAGTTTATAGGAAATATGTGAAGGCTGCTAGAAATGTAATTATGGGTTACAGTCTGCTTTTATGTAGCACAAAGTGACAGAATGCCAGTGATTTGATTGAAAGACAGTGGGTCTGCTAAAGAGTGTTTATTAGCCTATATAGACTTTGGGTCTGGTAAGGCATAGCAATTGCTATCTAAAACTCTGAATTTGTTAAGGACTGAATTGAACCTTGCAAGATTAGTTGTTGCTACAAAGAATGCTCTCATTTAATTATGTTTTACACTTCAGTGCTAACTCTAATTCTCGCCTTTGTTTCACAGCCAACTTCTCACAGTTTGCCTTTGAATCTGTGGTTGCAATAGTGAATAGTCTCCACAACAGCAAAGAGTTGAGCAAGGATCAGCATGGAAGGAACTGCCTCCTGGCATCTTATGTGTACTATGTATTTCGTCTGCCAGACCCACAAAGAGAAGTAGTCAAACCAGGTATTGTTGGTGCAAGGGTTGCAGAAGTTTTTTGGGTTTTTTTTATTGATACATGCTGTTCAGCGTGGCGCTTTTGAGAGAAGGATTTAAGGCACTGACCTGTAAGATAGCAAACACAACTTCTCAGACCCAGACTGTGTACCATTTAAGCACTGCACTATTCTGATATACTATTTTTCTCAGAGGTAGGTCATAAATATCAGCACTGCAAAGAACAAAATAGATTTGCCCTCATAATCTCCAGCCCTCAGTTATTGATTTAAGATGAAGGGTTGAGGTGAGAGGTTTCCACAGCTACAAGCAATGTTGCAGCTTCATGAAGATGAATGCAAGAGAAATTGCCTAAACTTTCCTGAAACTTTTTCTGGAAGAATTTTTTTCGTAAGTTAAAATGGCCTTAAGATGCCATTTTTTTACTGACCTGTACATAAATAAATTACTTTCCATGCAAAGTAACTTACTGCCAAGTGGTATAGGGCCAAGCTCACCCAATGTCTCCTTTGCATTAAGGATGACATTAGAGGATAAAATACTGTATGACCAGCAGGTTTAGACAGGTGATCTTTCTCCTCTTCTCAGCCCTGGTGAGGGTATACCTGGAGTGCTGTGTTCGTCTCTGAGCTCCCCAGTACAAGAGAGACATGAAATGTTGGTCAAAGACGTGCCCAAGGGCCATAAAAATTACAAAAGGGTCTGGAACATCTCTTCAGTAAAGAAAGGCAGAGAGAGCTGGGCACTTCAGCCTAGAGAAAAGAAGCCTCAGGGAGGATCTTCAGTGTACACAAAGAGCTGAAGAGAGAGTGCAAAGAAGACAGCCTGGTTGTTTCCAATTGCACCCAGTGACAAGATCAGAGACAATGGCATCACTGAAACAGAGAGAACATGAGGAAAAACTTCCTCTGAGGGTGACTGAGTACTGGTACAGGTTGGCCAGAGAGGTTGCCCAAACCTCTCACCTTGGTGATAGTAGAAGGCCATCTAGTTGTAGTCCCAGGCAGCTGACTCAAGGTCACCCTGCTTGAGCAGAGGGGTTGGACTAGATGGCCTTCAGTGGGCCCTTCCAACCTCAACCATTCTCTTATTCTGTTGCAATCATTATACTAAAGCCTGTAGGATTCATTTGATTAATTGGTATAGGTTCAATGATTTACCACAAGCAGCTGTGCTGTGGGAGCTAAAGGTATGTAAGCCTTTTTCTCTTTTGAGTATTAATTTAAATCCCCCTTGACACATTTAGACTGATGTTGAGATATGCAAAAATCTGTAAGCTCACATACATTTGGGAATTCTTTGTCCTGGAGAAATAAGCTCTGTGGTGAAACTGAAAACTAGATATCATTTAGTGAAATTCCTGATGGCAGTTCTCCCCACTTCCTTGGATACTTCAAACATGGCATTAAATCATGTGTTGAAGGTGGTATTTTGTGTTTGGGCCTGTGAATATTGTCTTAATCTACAGCAAATTTAAAAGAACTGATGGGAAGAAAGAGCTATTGTAATAGTGGTGCTACTTAGGTAGTCCTATTAATCTTTTGGTACTGCTTGTGCAATGACCCTGTTAGCTGTTGACTGGGATAGTATCTGTAACTTCTCTTTCAATGCCTGTGTAGATTGTTAATGAAGCAGTTGGTAGTGGGTTTTTCAGGAGATATATTCTTTTCAAAATGCTGATGTTATAACACCACTGAGCAAAACCAGCTTGAACATGATGTTTGTCTCATATATATGTCCTTCAGTCTTAATTCAAACATCTCACTGTGGCAGGTGGAGGCAGCAGTGCCATTTTGACAGAATCTCGTTATTACACCTTTGGACGCACTTCCGCAGTGTCTGTTGGAAGTAAACTCCTTCAGAGCCGAGTGATAAGCTGCAGCAATCCTGACATCACTGTTACACAAGCTGCTACTGATGAGGAGGTCAAAAACATCATGTCATCCAAGGTAAGAGAATAAAGTCAAATATATGAAGAATGGTATGGTACAAAACTTAATAATCTAGATTTTGTCTTACAGGGTTGGATTTGCCCCTTGTAAATGAACTGTATGTATCACCAGAAGTATATTCTGTTTATCTGATTTGGCATAAAAACATTTTGAATCCCATTGCTAAATTCTGATTCAGTGGAGAGCAAGAGGTGAGAACTCTATTTCTTGTTTGTAGCTTAGACACTTCATAGAGGCATTTGCCTTTTTTGACTTGCCTCACTCTTCTTCCAGATTAAAAGAGTAAGTAGTCAGTTATATGACAGCAGCCCCATAGCTTTATATCAGCTACAGTGCAGATGTTATGTGCATGATATGCACATGGATCTTTCCAAATACTTCATTCAACCACAGAGTGAAATACAAGCTTCCTCTGCATTCTCATCCACTGCTACATATACCACCAATGGCTTGCAGGACAGAACAGTCGACAGCATCCAAGAGGAAGGATCTTGTTTCCCTGATTGGCACCAGATGCTTGCTGGTCTACAGCATCCCAGCCCATCTCAGAGCTTTATGAGGATGTCTGTGTGTCTGGGAAAACCAAAACCTAGAGTTTGCCACTCAGCTGGAGCTGGGAAGCTATGCCTCTGGCAAAAGCAGGATTTTTTCCCCTGTGCAAGGAGCCTGTTGCTAGTTGCAGCCCTGGCAGAGCTCTACAGCAATACATGTGATGAGGGCTGAACTGTATCCCCTCCTCACTTTTCTTTGAGTGTTATATATGTAAAATATTGCTTCTCAAGTAGGTTATTTTCAGAAATATTTTGAAGTCTTTTCTCTACTGAATGAGAATGTGCCTCTCCATCTAAAATGAATAGGTACTGGTCTTCAGCTAATTAAATCAGAACTAGTAAGATACACAGGCTTTGACAATTTATTTTATTTGTTCATATGCGTATATATATATCCATCCATAGCAATTTTTACTAATGTAGATTTGAATTTTATGACTTTTGCTCTAATGTACTGTGTCCTAGGGAAAAAAAAAAAGCAAACCAGGGGTCAAGGCATTTCTCCAAATTAATACAAAATTAAAATGTTTGATATTACAGCTTCATCACATTGATAAATGTAGAAATTTACAATTGGTTACTGCCATTTCACTGCATCTTAAATTGGCATCACTTTTAATGGAAGGAAGAACTTCAAGGTGCTAATTATTTTCGATGTAAAGCCGGGGATAAACTTACACTTTTAAAGGGCGAATCGTATCCTCCAAAGTACAGCTGCAATGCTGCCACTGGGCACGCGATGGCAGTGCATTTGCACCCTGCTGCTGCTGCTGCTGCTGCTGCTGCTGCTGCTGCTGCTGCTGCTGCTGCTGCTGCTGCTGCTGCTGCTGTCAGGTGGTCTTCGGCCTTGAGTGGGAAGGGGGATGGAAGAAGGAAACAGAAGAGCTGTTTAGATGAATGTCTGTGCGTATCTTAAAAAAAAACCCAAACAAACCCCCAACTGTGGGTGATTTCTTCTCTGATAATTAGATTAAGTCAGTTATGGATTTACTATTATGTATTTCTTCGATTTGTGTGCCCCAGCCTGTGGATCACAGCTCCAGTCGGATGTCTTACTACATTGAAGGAACAAATGATATGTCAGGCCTTTGTGCAAGCACAAGACCCTCCAATAAAAAGGTAGGCTATGGGTACACATGAGGGAACTCCTTGCAGAACCTGGAGCAACCTGAGCTAGTGCTAGCAATTAGCATTCTAAATGTGGAAAGAGGAGCAACAGAACAAAATAGCAACCAGTTTTATCAAACAAGGAATTAGTGATGAGATATTGAATCTGTGGGTAAACATTGCTCAAACTTTTTTTCTTCTGCTCCAGAGTCTTTAGGTTCTTTATCCAGGACAGATTTAGACAAGAAGCAGCCTGTCTAGATCCTCCCTTTGCTCTCTTTCTCAAGGTCTTGGAGCCTCAGTCATTTTCCGCTGCTGTTTACCTTTGGATACGTGTCTTTACATGTTACAGTAACCTCCATTCAGAAGTATTTGCTTCCTTTTTCTTCTGTAAAGAATTATTTTCTTTCTCCCTTTTTGTAGCTTTTAGAACCAAGCTTTTTGTAGTCCAGATATGAATTTCCTAAAAATTTAGATAATTGTGTTTATATGTCTTGTGTTTAGATGTCACTGTAAAAAGTACTGTCTCCAACTACAAATGTTTGTACAATGTCTGCTGTGGTTATTGCTCTGTCCTTCTCCTTCTTTCTCTCAGAAAAACATGGATGTGCTAAATAAAAATGCTTAGCAGGTAGTGGGAAACATGACTGCTCCCTATCATGTACAGACAATGACCTGAGAATGGTCCAAAGGCATTTCCCTCTTCAGTTATAGCAGTACTGGATCCACAGAAGAATGGGTGCCAAAGTCTATTTGCCAACAGCATTCACTTTGGTGAAATCTGCCTTCTAATCTTGCAAGGATGCCCATACATCCCCATTTGGCTGCTCACCCTCCAGTATGGAAAAGTTTCCCTCAGGAAAGATGTTGAAACTGAAAGATGAGTTGATTGAAAAGCTATTTTCCAACAGTCTGTGTTTATTATGTAGCATTTCCATGAGGAACTGGCATTGCAGATGGTGGTCAGCACGGGCATGGTGAGAGAATCAGTCTTCAAGTATGCCTGGTTCTTCTTTGAGCTCCTGGTAAGACTCGACAGTGGTATTTTACAGTTTGTTAATGGTAGCATGTAGTAGGTGCTCCAGGCACAGATTCAGTTGGGTGCTGACCTCTTCAGTTATTCTGCTCTTTGTAAAGGAGAGGTCTCAAAGAATGAAAGTGCAAAGAGTACAAAATAAAGAGTTCCTCATATTCACCCTCCTTCCTCACTATGACAGTGATGGCAAAGTTCTGCATGAACTACATGAGCAGTAGTCCACAGCTTGCAAAAGACTGAGAGACACTTATCAACCAAGCCCTTCCTTTTTGGTGAATATCTATTCCTATCTTTTCCTTTTTGTTAACAACATGGGAGCAGTGACAAAGCTCCACAAACTCACAGTTCTACAGAGCCCTGCAATGATGCATGTCGGTGGAAAAACTATACTGATTTCCATTATCAGCATGTAAGTAATGCAACATTAGAAATAAGAATTCCACAAGTGTCACTCATTGTCTGTCATCATAAAGGGCAAAAGTGGCAAGCAGCAGCATTTCAGAAATCCAGATAAAGGGGTTGCAGGAGGGTGATTCTGATTTCAGGTACTGAGGGTATTCATGTATTCACATGAATATGAGCAGGAATCAATGTCTGTCTGTATTGGAGCCTTAGACTCTCTGTTGTCATTGCCATGTAGGATTTATCACAGCAGCTCTGAGAAAATGAGTGATTAAATTCAGGGAAAAGGAAGTAGGAAATCTTACTCTTACGAACCAACTTAAAGCTGTATTTTATCTCCAGTCTGGGCATTTTTTTAGTATTCTTTTTTCTGCTTTGCAGATAAAGAGTATGGCTCAGTATGTTCACAACACAGAGAAGCCAGATAACTCAAGAAGAAGCCGGTTCTCCGATCGTTTCAAAGATGATATTACCACTATAGTTAGTGTGATTACTTCAGAGATTGCTGCACTTGTAGTCAAACCACCCAAGGTAAGTGGATTAAATAAGCACTGTGGATCCTTGGTACTCATCCTGTGTTACACTGAGCTACATTTAATCTCATTTCAATATCAGTAGTGTTCTAGAATTAGGCCAATATTCTCACACTGACCTTAAGTGAGAGTTGTGGCACTGTAGAAGGCAGCCTTGTGGTCTCTTAGCAGGCTGTTTTTGTTCAGCTCAGTTCCTCAGCCTGCTTCTCACTGTGGCTGCAGTGTACAAGAAGAGAATTCCCTTTCCTATTGACAGGAAAGGCTGGACATCCATTTTCAGTTGTAGTAATTCTTTATGCCATGTTAGCCAGCACATCAGACTGCAGTTCCATCAGGACTTCTTCCTTTTATACCCCCTTGCAATTTCCCTCTATCCTGCTGCATTTGTTTAATTCCTCATTTGAGTTCTCTGTAGCAGTGGAATATGCCTTAGGAAGGCAGTGCTCCTCGTGAGTGTTACAAAAGCCAGCCACAAGTGATCTAACCCTTGATCTCTTTAAAGAGACACTGGTCACTTAAAAATTGAAGACCAGAAATAAACCTTAAGTCCTATGAAATTCTTTCTACTTTTAACAAATTGCACTGATTCCACAGATTATAAAGTTGAAAGAACCACAAACTGTAATTTATATTTTAACTTTGCTACTGCCGGCCTGTATATCTGATACCTCTTTGGACTGGCCAGTAGAAAAAGCTAAGGCACAGAAAGGCACTGAGAGACTGTTGTTCATTCAGTTGTTGTAATCAACTTGTTTTCATGCCCCAGAGCTGCCAAATGCAGCTAGCCCAGCAGAGTGCTCTGCAGCAGGGCAAGGCAGAGAAGCCTGGAGAGCTGGTCTGCCAGGTCACTTTTCAAGAAGCTCAGTTTCATAATCCACTTCTTCCAAGTGCTGTTGAGGATTGGAAACCGGAAAAGGTCAAGACCGGACAAACTGGGGCAAATAATGACAGAATGGATTGTCAGTGTTCACCAAAAGTTGTTCTTGAAGCTCAATCCATTGGTGTGCTTCTGTGATAGTCACATGCAGAGAAATAATTTCCACAGAAATGTTTGGCTAAGCCATCAGTGCCTTTTTTTAATACATTGTGAAATAAAAATTTGTTACAATAAAAATGCCTTAACAGAATTGTAGACTTTGCAAAGAAATTAGTATTTATGGCTTCCTCACAAGAAATACACAGGTTTTTGTGGGCTGTTAATTTAATTCTCATTTTGATAGAATGAGCATATAGAACCTTATTGTGTGTGAAAATCCCACTGTTGTGTTTTTGGAATTAGTGCCACTGGTTAGGTGTACAGAGTAGTAGGTAATATATGGCTGATTTTTAAATCCAAGAAGTGATAATTGATGTTTCAATACATGGTTGAGCATGTCAGATTGCCCTGGATTTTTACAGCAATATGTCTGGCATATGCTTGCCTGCCCTATAAGGTAGTGTAAAACCAGGTTTTTCTTCATTGTAAAAAAATATTTTCCTGTGTAAATTCCAGATTGTAGAGAATGTATATATTCCTGAACAGCAACAAAAATATTGAAAAATGAAAAAGTGAATTGTAGCCACCCTGAGGTGCTGCACACCTGTTCTCACTAACCAGAGGTGCCAGTACAGGCAATATTTTTCTCAGTCATCTCCTTTGTCAGTTTTGAGCATTAAATGTGTGCAGATTCCTCAGGCATCTTTGCTAATTTGTCTTGGTGAACTACATAGGCTACTGAGAGTTTATAGTTTAAATTGGTATGTTTGAAGTAACTGTAGCCTCATTTTAGAGGGTACATGAAGTTCCTTGTGATTCTTACTTGAGGCTGTGTAACTCTGGTAATCAGGCCAATTCCAAGCATACAAGAGTTTAACTGCTGGATGGTGAACTCCACAGGTTTTTCTTACCAGTATTTTGTTACTATCAGTTTTACATTTAAAATTTCTAAACAAAATACTTGGCATTCCATCAGCAAAACCAGTGCTGGTTTTTCTTAATATTTTACATGTTTTAAGTTTCTAAACCAGCATTCTATTATATTCAATAGGAAAAAAAGTCATGTGCAGTACTGCAGCCAATAGGCAATTCAGAACAGGTCTCAAATTCATTGTTGTCAGCCCAAAGGAGTATACAAATGAACTGTTCATCCCATGACATTTCTCTGTGAAACAGTTGAAATAATTTACAGAAGTGATCCTGTGCAATTTTAACAAGACCATGTGAAATGGAGAATTGAAAAGATCTTATCCTGTATTTTCCTCGAGATGGCTCTGGGAGCTGACCCCTGCACTATTTTTCATTATTCTAAAAAGTCTTCCACCTTTATGTAAGTTTTATACATAATAACTGGAGTTTTTTTCTTTTTTTTAAGGAAAGTGAACAAGCAGAAAAAATTAATATCAGCCTGGCATTTTTCTTGTATGATCTTCTTTCTTTAATGGATCGAGGATTTGTGTTTAATCTCATCAAACATTACTGTAATCAGGTAGGCACCATGTATGATTGGGATTGCATTTGGCTTATGTGTTTTGTTCTGTTTGATTAGTTTATCCATCAAGATCTTTGAGTTGTGTTAAAGGTCCGGGTAAATTTCCTATTTCCTATTGCATATGCAATGATTTTAATTTGATTTGTGATCTGCAGGGAAAAAATTGAGTGGAGGTAAAGTCTCTTTTAGAAATGTCATAGTTTGCACTGCTGCAAAACATCCATGGAACCATTTTTCTTCCCTTATTTTTTTACTGCCCTTTGCAGTAGGATCTGCAGATAATATAGATCAACTTTCTGACTCCTGTTGAGCGTTGTGAGGACAGTATTTAGCTTTCAGGGAATCACTCAAAATAATACATTTGTCTTCTTGCTTCACAAGTCTCTGAAAATTAAAAATAAATCGCGATGCAGGATGTTGTTATGGAATTATTTGTTGTATTTAACAGGGAGCATTTTCCTTCTGTTTTGTGACCTGTATTTGTGCAGGTCATTCAGGTATCTTTATGAATTCCTTCACTGATGTCATTGTTGATAAGAAGGGAAATGATGAGACCACCAATGTCCTGTGTTGCTTAGCAGGACATTTTTTGAGTTTGCCACAGACTCAGAAAAGTTTCATTTGTTTTTCATTTTTGTCTTATGCAAAAGACAAAAATATTGTATATTTTTGTTTTGGGAGAAAAGAAGAAAGAAACAATTTGTTATCTCTTGGGAAGTTGAAAGTCAGCTGGGGAGCAGGGAGAGAAACACCATCATTGTCAAACAAAGAGCAGCTAATGTATGGAAACTAGTTAGGTACAGTGAGCATTTTAATGTACACAGGGCTACGTGTCTATGTCCTTTTCAGGGAGCACGATATTTCACTACATGGTAATTTAAATAATACTAGCCCATCACTTGACACATTTTTTGTTTGTTTTTCCTAGCTTTCAAACAAGCTGAATTCACTCTCCACCCTGATTTCCATGAGACTTGAGTTCCTGAGAATTCTCTGCAGCCATGAGCATTACCTCAATCTGAACCTCTTCTTCATGACATCTGCATCTGCTCCAGCATCTCCCTCTCCCTCCTTGTCCTCCCAGGTGTTTATCCATTAGATAGGTATTGCATGAACGTCACATGAAGCACATGTAGAAAAATACTTACATTGCTCTGTATTCAGATACTTAAGTTAGAATCAGCCACTGTTGGATCAGGGAGAAAAATTTCCCACTTGAGAAAAAGGGACAGAAGAAGAAAGGCTACAGGAATGCTACTGCAAAACTGCATCTACAGGAGTAAAAGTTGAATGTGACACAGACATTCGCTCCCCTGGAAACATGCACATGCACATTCACAGAAAATTACTGTTGAGGTCTAGACATGAGGTCTGAAAGGAACACAGCTCTGAAGGCCAGTTTACAGGCACACACTTATCCCATCCACACACAACCAGAAATATGTATTTCAATATCTGTTTTGGAGAATTATGGCATGCAGCAGTGCACACTTTCTGTGTGTTTGCCTTCTAATGGAACTTCTTACTTCCCAGGTGGAAATAGATTGTACCAATATCCAAGTTAGTGACTTACACTACAATTTTCAATATCTTGGAATAGTGAATTTTTGTTGAGCCTTCATGTTGCTTAAAATAGGATTATCATGCTTTCTTTTTCCAATGTTCTTCCTTCTGGGTTTCTCCCCCACAGTAGTACAGATCATGTTATATCTTTGTTCATAATTCTCTGTGGTTTTTTGAACAGTGTTCTCCTTTTAATTTAAACTATATTATTTTCTGTGTGGAAACACTCAGGTGTTCTGAGTAGACCAAGCAATCTGCATCATATCTCATTTTTCCAGAAATTTTTCCAGATTTGGTCTGATACTGACACAGCCATAGACTTCCTTAATGTCAGGAGCTCCCATGATCTTCCTGACCACAGAGTTCACAAACACATCAAAAAAAGAAATTGTTGATTGGCATGTGACACACTATTTTGGCGGTCTTGTGCTCTTCTCCTTCATTCTCCTCTACATTCTATGGAGATGGTTTTCTACAATGGGGCAAACCTCCCCTGCAAAGGCTGCCCACATGTCTGTTTTCCACCTCAATGGTCTTGCAGAGGTCAGGACTGGGTTGAAGCAATGCTCCATAATTGCCACAATGCTTGGAGGCAAGGGGATAGAATTGAAACAAAAAATTATGGGAGGTACAGAAACAGTCTCAGTAATGGAGCAGTTCAAATTCGTGGTTTCTTTTTTGAGTGTCATTGCCAAAGAATTGGTTGGATGCTAAGATGTACTACATCTCATACCTTAATAAGGGTTGTCAAATGTTTGTTATAGTAAATAAGATTTTCTTGAAGTTTTTCCTAGTCCTAAAAGCAAAGCATCACAGTACATTTGGTTAATATTAATCCTGGATGCCAAAGAGCTATAAATATGACTCTTCTGCTTATGGGGGTAAAAAATATCAGCATAGTTCTTGTAACTAGTTCTAGCAAGTCAGAACTTGGCTGACACCAGTTTAATTATTCTTTCCTTCAAGCAACATCATCAGCTCCTTTAAGAGTAACTTACAGTGTACAACCTGTGCAAATCAATAAGGCTTTTGTGGCCCTTGCATGATTTAATGCACTAGCTGACCACCCTTGCAGTAATTTTGATCAGTCTGCAGGAGTGCAACCTGCTTGAGTTAGACTTGCAGTAGAAATATGGTCTTGTGAATAAATCTTGTGAAATTTTTTGAGAGAAGCCAAACTCACTTGACTGAGTGCTCTACACATTGACTTTATTTCACACAAACATAGTACAGCCAATGCCTGTTTGTTTGAGGTTGAATGGGAGTGGGCCTAAGTATAGGGATCCAAAATATGGGGCTGCTAAGAGACATGGGATTCATTTGACCCAATATATTAGAAGATAGCTACCACAGTGTGGTATACTGATACTTCATGTGTTTGGTCTCTGAGACTATTCACCAGGTGACTGACAGAAATATTGGAAGGAATACAGAAGAATATAGATTAAAAGCAAAATTTGGACTCATAAAACCCAGTAGCTGCAGTGGGAGAAGAGTCTAAGACTTATGCTCACCTGAGCAAGGGACAAGAGCATTCCAGGTGACCTGTGGCACACACCTATGATTGCAGAAGCTAAGAAGTTCACAGTACATATATAGCAACAACTTTCTATTCCTGGGCTGGCTGCATATCAGTTATAGCCATAAGTTAGAGCAGTTTGAAGGCTGGCTTAAATTATGCAAGCTGCCAGCAAGCTCAGCCAAAGATTTCGAGGGCAAAAGGAAACGTGGTTCACATGTCTTTCCTGACCTAACTTCCATACTAGACATCATGGAGACTGAAGAACACACAGTGAACAGCTTCTGACACCTAGGTCCCTCTTAATGTAGAGGCACTTGCTTGCTCTGTGGTAGCTAATGGCTGCTCTGCAACAATAAGAGCGAGAATGCTGAAAATTCTGACTTTGTGTCCTGTCCAAAATAATGAATACAGGGTAGGAATTTTATGTCTCAAAAAGTGTAAAATGAGTTGCTTGCACAGAATGGAAAGCATGAAATTGTATCCTAAAGAGCTTTTATTTTCATACACAGATGTCTTCCTCCAAAATGCCCAACCTTATTTCAAAGTCTGTAGTTTTCCTCTGGTAGAGATTTTCTACAGAGTTTGTTACATTGACTGTGACTGTGATCCCTTTAAGAAACATTGGTTTCAGTGATCATTCTTTAACACTTCTAATATATTTCTGCAGAACTCCAGCTCCTGCTCTAGTTACCAGGACCAGAAAATCACTGGTATGTTTGACCTCTCAGCTGAATACCGTCAGCAGCACTTCCTGACTGGTTTACTTTTCACTGAATTGGCAGCAGCACTGGATGCAGACAGCGAGGGGTGCGTATCCTAATTTGCAGGTTTTAGAATGGGATTAGGTCACACTGTTATTCTTGGCAAGGCCACAGTTTGACTCCAGGATAGTCCTGCTTCCCCCATGCTTTTCAGTGAGTCACTCTAACAGAGCAATGACCCAGTCATGATTTTAGATGCAGTATGTTTCTCTCAGTTAATAAAAATATGTTATTTGTGGTGGTAGTGTTGGCTGAATACAAAAATCGAGAACACAAAATTTCCATTGCCCTTCCCTCTAAAGCACCTCTGTCTTTGTCTGAATTTAAGTGTTTAGCTAAACTTTGGCCAGAGTTTGATGCTGTTCCTTAAGCATCTCCCTTTACCACAATGAATTTTTATGGGAAGTTTGAAAGACTTGGGTGCTCTTTGATTGTGGTAGAGTGTCTTGGAGATTTAAGACAGCTGTCTTTTGCAGGGAACGGGAATCTCTGCTCAGAGTGAAAGAGATTATCAAGTGCATACTGGCATTTATTATTTGTTTCGTTCACCTCCTTTCTATTTATTAAATCTTTGATTTATAAGTGATTTGTGCATGATCCATGAATGGAACTCATGGATAGTTTCTGTGTTAACAGGATTGGCAAGGTGCAAAGAAAAGCCGTCAGTGCTATCCTTAGCCTGTTGAGTTCCCATGACCTAGACCCACGTTGCTCCAAAAAGGAGGTGAAGATCAAAATTGCAGCTCTTTACCTCCCTTTGGTTGGTATCATTTTGGATTCACTACCGCAACTCCATGATTTTACAAGTAAGACCTTTTTACTTTTGAATTTTTCAACTTCTAATAGGGACTTGTCTAAATAATTTCTCAAACATAAGAGATTAATCTAGTAATGTAGAATATTTCTTTACTTAGAAATAAACTGGATTTTTACAAACAGGAAAAACTTCAGTGTCTTCACTTCATGAGGAAGTGATAGACCAGAGATACATCTGTAAGTGCTCCTGAATATCTCTTGGTATAAGTTTTCTGACCTTCCAAATAAAGCCTGCAAGTTCTGCAAGAAATATTTAGCTCTAGATACATTCAACAGTAGTGAAAATATTGATAGTGATACTGACATCATGTTACACCACAATTATAGAAATTAGACTGTATTCTATTTTTCTATTGCTTTTTTGCTGCTATTAACATGATACCAAAATTAATTAAAGGTATGAACTTTGAGGAGTGTATTTTTGTCACTGGTTCTGAAAATATTTCACATTTAAATGTCTTAACAAAAAACTTTCTAGTATGAACTTACTAGTTGTTTATCACTTTCAATTGGGTAAGGTGAAAGCATTTACTATACATTGGCTAATTAGATCTCACACCATTATTTTAATCTAAGTATTATCCTTATACCATAGATGAAAAGAGTTATTATGAAGAAGCCCAGGTATACCAATATGCCTAGGTTTAGAGTGTCTTCCTTTGAGAATCTGTCACAAGAGGCTGTGATCACATTCTGAACACATGGGGTCCAGCTGATCACTCAGCTTCTCTGAAGAACAGAACTTGCAAAACACAAAATGGATGCTCAGAATCAGACAAGATTTTTACAAAACTTAGATATAAATAACTTCATTTCCTGAAAGTGATGTCAAGAACCAGCAGTTAGAAGCAGATACCTGCCTGAAATAAAACTTGTCTTTAAGTCAGCAGACAACACTGATCTGTCAGCTCTTAGCAGACTTGCATACTTTGTTGAATATTATCAAATCCATGTCTAGTTTCTGTGCTTATCCTCTTGACTGAAATTAACTAGAACTGGATGGTTCCAAGTCTTACAAAGTACTGGCTTGGCTTTGAACTTCAGAGGTAATCTCATGTTTGCTACCACCTTTTATGTATTTTATGTATTTGAATCATTTGGCAGTCTTTGCAGATGGCTGCAATTTCTCTTGCTGATGCTGTGCCTCTTTCACTGCTTGGTACATCAGCCATAAAAACAGCCTCAGGGATGGAAGTGCCAATTGTTTTGCTCAGTTACAGACTGATGGAAAACTGTGACATGTGAGCAGAAGCAACTGGATTGCCCCTGAAGTTCCAATGGGATATTTCAATTTTAGTTTCAGATATCCGCAGCGGAAAGGGACGCACAGGAAACCCAGAAGAAGAACAAGAGTCCTCGGGTGCAATCAACCAAAATGTGGCCCTTGCCATTGCAGGGAGTCAGTTCAACATCAGCAACTCTGGTATACCTCTGGTATCACTGGTATGTTCACTTCTCTGCCAATCTCCTTTCTTCTATCTGTTTTCATCTTCCTTTTTTTATCCTTTTTTGCCACTAATAGCTACAGTAATGAGAAATAGCATTCTTGCAACCTCTCATAGTCCTTGTGTCATCTTCTCCTGTTCTGTTCTAGTTATTTGCTGTTTTAATATACATTATTCACTTTTTTCTCTCACATGCCTATTTTCATTTCCACACCAAATCTAGACTCCTGCCCAGATCAGCAAATGCCACTATGGCAGCCCCACTATTTCAGTCTTACCTGAATCCATGGATGTAGCATTCAGATGCTTCTTTTTCTCTATGTATGATCTTTTTTTTTTTAATCTACTATGCAATTGGGCTGACACAACTACATGGCAGAGGGGAAGCAAATGGTTACAGAATCTTTTCCCTACATTTTTGTAAGGAAACTATTATACAAGCATGTAGCAAACTGGTGCTTCTCTCAGTCTTTCACTTGCATTCAACTGGTCCTTTCACTAATTACATGTACAGTCAAAATTACAATAACTATCACCTGGAAGATGTTAAATTTACTGAAGTCCAGTCCTGAGATTCGATTCCAATGATATTTAAATAAGATTACTTCACCCAAATGACCTTCCTCTCCTTTTTCTTCATTCAATTGATATTTACTTTATGTGTTCCTAGCCCTACAGACAGAGTGCCACATTAGGTCCTGATACTACTCGCAACATTTTGATCTGTTTCCTCTGGATTATGAAAAATGCTGATCAGAACCTAATACAGAAATGGATTGCAGACCTTCCATCCATGCAGCTGAACAGGATTTTAGACCTCCTCTTCATTTGTGTTTCATGCTTTGAGTATAAGGTAAGTGAAGCAAGGCATTGTTTTGCTGTCCTGGTTTGGATCAATTTTCTTCCTTAAATTCCAGCTGTCCAGGGGACATCTGTTATTGACAATGGTTAAATTAGCACTTACCTAATCTACACAAATTACTTCAGATAAAATAACTGACAATAGCCTTCAAGCACAATGCTGCCAAAACTTTTGAGGAAGTTCTATGAAGGTAACATAAGTAGTTTATTTATTTTCTTTACCTGGGTATTTGGGGGCTATTTTCGGTGGGAATTATACTGACAGCTCCTGTAAGTACTGGACAGGATGCTAAGGATGACACTTTAGTTATGAGCAGGGACTTGATGTCAGTACTTCTCTTTCTGGGAGGATCTGTCTGAAGTGGACCAAATAAACTTCTCTCTGAACTTCAATTTCTTTCTCAGTAGAACTGAACTACATCTTTAGCTACATCTTTACCTCTGAACTACAGATCTGAACTACATCTGAACTTTACATCTGAACAACATCTTTAGTTTCTAGTAGCAGTACACATTGTACCTCTTTCCTCATTTGCAACATTTATTAGACTTTATGTATAAATCAATCATATTCATTGCTTTCTGCCCCCTCTACAGGTCTCTCCTGTTGTATCTTATTCTGGAGATGTAATTTGGTCTCATGATCAAAAATGGAGGCATTGGTAATGATTGCTTTAACTTTACTTCCAGGGCAAGCAAAGCTCAGATAAAGTTAGCACCCAAGCACTCCAGAAGTCACGCGATGTGAAAGCTCGATTAGAAGAGGCTTTACTGAGAGGAGAGGGAGCGAGAGGAGAAATGATGAAGCGCTGCAGAATACCAGCTGGTACTTCTTATCATTGCCCCCCATGCCTTTTGAGAGGACCTCAAGTGTCTATAGACATAAATGAGTTTGTTGGGTTTGTGCACACTATCCATTTTCATCCTCATCCATCTCACCCCCTTTTCACCCACAGTCCATTCCTTTGCAGACCATTCTTGGTTTTGCATAGATGAAAATATCATTAGGTTTCAACTGTCCAAGGTGTAGCTAGGACTGAGTTCCTCTCATGTGAAGAATATGAAGGCAAGAAAGAAGTTTCAAGATACTCTAAAAAGTTATGTTAGTATCTAATCAAGAGCCAAGAAATGGTATCAAAACTATCACTAAAAACAAATCGTTCATAGCAAAAAATGTTGCTTCATTTAATAAATGGAAAATCTGTGGGTCGGTTTTTGTAGGTTTTTGTAGATATTAAGTAAGTTAATGCTTTAAAATCCGAAGTAAAAAAAAGTGATGAGTCTTTCACTAGAGCCCTGAACCTGTAAGTTGAACGGTTTTAGTTCTGATAGAATGCTACAGAAATATATCTCGTTCTTTTGGCGAGCTGTCAGACTTCAAGTGTCTCCTTTTGTTTTAATCTCTGACATATGTTGCACTCTTAGGGAATGACAGATCAGCAGGGGTAAATGAAAATTTGCGCTGGAGAAAGGAGCAGACGCAGTGGCGGCAGGCAAATGAGAGACAAGATAAGTAAGTAGTTTAATTAATGCATATTGATTTTATTAGAACCAAGCTGCTTAGGGTTTTTATGTGTTGTTCTTGCTCCCATGATGTTTTATTACAAAATGAGTTGTTTCAATCCTTTCTCTCTTTTGTCAAAGAGAAAGAAAAAGAAAATATTTCTGTAGCAGAAATATCCAACTGTTGCTGTAACTCAATGAAAAAGTCACAACTACTAGAAGGAGAATTTTAAATATCTATCTACACGTTTCTTGCTTCTTATTAACAGTGTGGCAAACATGAGTTAGTGGTAGAGTTGTATCAAATACACCTCAGAGGCTTGCTACATTTATTTTGATGTTGCTCCTGGCTCCTCAGTACATACAGTACTGTGGTACTGTGTTATATATATTGTCACATTAAATCAGCTATCTGGGTTTTATATGCTATATTAATATTGAGAAGCTCTGTTAGCAGGAGTCAGGGAAGATAATGCTTTGGGATTGTAGCAGCATTTATAAGATATGTGTCATGCCAGAGAAAATCCAGTCAGCATGTGGATCAAAGCTTAGTGGTTGCTGGAAATAGTCCAAACACCTGTAAAGTTCACTAAATTTGTTCAGTTCTTACTCTTACTGTGATTTCTGCCCTTATTATAGCGCTAAAGTTTTTGCAGTCCCTTCTGGTTTTTGTTTCTTTGAGTCATTGTAGTTATTAACCATATGACTTCCCTGATTTCCGTTTCTTAGCCCTCCTCAGAATTATCTGTTTGTGCACTAAAGGATGGCTCTTTGCTCCTCTGGTTTTATTTTGGGTAAATTAATGTAGCAAAGCAGCTATGTATTTTGAAGTCACTCAGAAGTGTGATTATAAGGGTGTTGCTCCAGCCACAGAATTGCACCTTGGGAGCTTGGGCCAAAGTCAAAGGATCTTTAATCTCAAGCTCTAGAAAGCAGCCTTTAGCCAGGTAACAGCACTTTTTTGAGCAGCTTAGGAAAAAAAAATGCCTCTTTGTGTTTCTGGCATGGATGTGTGAAAATGCGGTTTCATTAGTAGCTGCTCCTATTCTTATTCAGCTGCAGAGGGACTGTGTTCCAGACCTTGTTCTTAAGTCTCAGCTAAGAAGGTATCATGTGTTGCCTTACCACTACCTCCTGTCTTTTATCAATATTTCAGTCCTCTTAAATAGCCTGGGACACTGCTGCATGGACCTGTTGTCTTTTGTTGTCAGCAGTCTCAGGAATCAACATTTTAAATTGACTACACTAAACAATGCTTCTATGGCACTGAAGAAATTTCCACTTTGGTCTAGTTTACTGTTTTTACTTCTTTTAATGAAATTGTCAGATCAGTTATCAATTACTCCATTTTGGAGTTTTGTGTCCTGCTACAGGCAATGCATTCAGAAATTACAGCATATATTACTGAACAACTGAACATTATATTAAGTAGCCATTATGCAGATGACTATTAAGGAAGAAAAGCATCTATCTAAACTGTCTAGAGGCCTAGTTTTCAGAATCCCCTTTGTGACTGCTCTTCTACGATAGCAGCTTTCCTAATTTCACTCCATAGTTTTTAAGAAACACTTCTGAGCACTATTGTCATTGTCTGCTCTCATAGGATCATTCAGAATAGTGTGCATTTGTATTCTGGCTTTGTTTAAGCAGCAGGTCATCAAACTCTTGGGATACTCTCTGCTTGCTTTAATTAGAACTCCTTTTGCAGGACGAAAGCTGAGCTAGACCAAGAAGCTCTGATCAGCGGAAATCTGGCAACTGAAGCTAACCTGATCATTCTTGATATGCAAGAGAACATCATTCAGGTGAAAAATAGTACAGTTGGCTTAGTACCAATCCCTGCTTCCTCAGAAGCCAGTGGAAGCAAGATTATTTTTTCCTTTTGTTTCTTAGACAGTGCAAAATATTTTGAGATCTTCTGTAAACTTATATAGTCTTGACTAGAAAAAAAATCATAGGGAGGAGAAAACTTCATGCTTGAAAACTTGTTAGTAGAAAAGCATTTTTCTGCTAGGCTTTTGTTGTACTGGACATTACTTTTACATTACACCACTCATAGCACCTAGTCTCCCCACTGTTTTGGTTGTGGGTTTGATCAGAACATACCAGTATGTCTGTTTAGTCTAGATGCTCAGGATATCAAGGATGCAAGGGAAGGAATGGTGCTTGCCCACCACAGGATCAGTTCCTAACCCAAAGTATACATGAAGAATTGGAAAAAACAGAAGTGGAGCTTCAAAAAATCACTGCAGGAACTCACTGAGCTTAAAAGTGCATTGGAGAATCTTCAGAACTTGGAAAATATTTGGGACTGTTCCCCCTCTGTCAATGTGTTTTGAAATGTCTCCAAAGCAGATGTTAAAAATTAAGAAATTGCAAATTCCGAATTACTGGATGTCTCATGGGCTGAAGAGTAGAACTTCAGTTTCCTGTGTGCCAGTTCATTGCTGAATTACCTCATACAGTTATTGTTTTTCTCCCTACTATGTAGGCGAGCTTTGCAGCAGAATGCAGAGATAATCTCTTGGGAGGAGTTTTGAAGGTCCTGGTAAATTCTCTTGGCTATGATCAGAGCACAACTTATCTGACTCATTGCTTTGCCACACTCAGAGCACTCATTGCCAAGGTATGTTCTTGATATACTTTTGTTTTCATGCTTCCAATCAAATTAATAGAACAGCATTTGTAGAGCAGAGCTGTTTCCATTCACTTACCACTTTTCTTTGACTTTTATTAAGCATATTTTGCATATGTAAGTACAAATTACTATCTCTAGGGTTGTTACAGGATTTCTACATATGTTGTAAGGTTATTTCACTGACCACACAAGATGGAATAATTAAATCTGAATAATCCTGTGGGTTTAGCAGTCTACTCTTAAACATAAAAGATTTACTAATAAAATGGTAAGCAATTCCACACACTTTATTTCAAATACATTCTGATTTTAATTAGGAATCTTAATGCCAAGAACTGCACAAGAATTCCATAGAGTCAAATTTAAGTTGTTATATCAGCAAGACTAGGTTCCAGTCAGATGGGCAGCAGAGAAATCAAAACTCATGAGACATTGAGGGCATCATTCTATGTTTCTATTTCTAAGATGGGTTTCAAAATTCTAAGTAGATTCTAAGAAATTGATAGTTTTCATCTTTGTTCTGCCTGAAATCTAAGCCAAATCCTCATCTCTCTTCCACTTCTGTATTACCAATAAAAAAACTCCAGGTCAGAAAAAAAACAATAAAGAAAAAAAAATAACCCCCCCACACACACACCAAAAAAAAAAAAAAAAAAAAAAAAAAAAAAAAAAAAAAAAAACCAAAAAGAAAAACCACTTGCAAACTTCAAACCATATAAAGCATATATGAGGACAGAAATTAACCCAAAGTTGTTTTGTTTATTTTTTTTTTTTTTTGTAATAGAGGTCATAAGGGATTGGGTGCTTCATAAGGACTCTAAAATCTTTTTAAGATTAATTCTCCTACAAAAAAGAGCAGCTCCACTAAGGAAGAATCCATGAAATGTTTATTTTCCCTAAACTATTCTAAAATACGAATAAGAAACAGGATACTCCTGTCCAGTTAATGCTTGTGTGCTCTTAAATGCAGATTGGCTGACAAAGCCTAATTACAGGGTAGATATTGGAATAGTTATGAAACTAATAATTATGTTTTCATTTTACTTTATCTTTAAAAGCTAACTTCCAATTAGAGTAATGAATTTTGTGAAGCAATTGTTATTGAAATAGATCTTGTAGTTAAGCTGACTCTGTTCTGTGTTTCATGAAGCAATCAGTCCAATTATTCCTATTACACTGTAAGCATATATATGTTATTTTACAAATAAAAGTGATAAAACCCTGTGCCAGCAGGCTTGTAATATAAATTAGACACAAAACAGTGAGGGGATGGACTGAAGAAAGGCTAGAATTGGGAAATTGGTCTGCAAATTGGAAACAATATCTTGCATTCACTCAGACACCTTTATCAGTCCTGTGTATGTAAATATGGTACTGGTGCATCTGTGCTGTCTCTGCTGAGAGTTTCTTTGGATAGACATCCTGCCCCCTGTATTTATTGCCTGCTATGTGTATTGTGAAGACACTGTAAAGGAGGGTCTGCTATGAAAGCTTGGCAGTGGAAGTTTTGTCACACATCATAGGAGGAAGAAGATAATGGAAGCCTGGGGAAGGGTAGGGCGTTGGTGCAAAGAGCTAAAAATTGCTCTTAATATACTTAAGGAAGTATTTGGATGCTTCATCAATCATTATGTATTCTGAAAATAGCAAATCTCCATACTTCTAAGAATTTTGCAATATTTGATGTTTGCAAAAACTCCTGGAGCGATCATACTCTGAGTTTATTCTGTCTCTTTCTCTTTTTTCCAGAACACAAACCCTTCTTTTCGAACCCTTCTTTGTAGAAAATCTTCTTTCTTGTAGAAAATCTTAAAAATGGAATCTGCAGCTTCACAGGAATCAGAAATCATTATAAAAAGAAGTATAAAATGTAGTTTTTGAACACTTTGGACTTTTTGTGAATCCTGTGACTTTTGTGCACTAAGATAATTATGTTTTAATGGCTAGAAATAAGAGTAATAAATGTTTTCTTCTCTTTCCCTTAGTTTGGAGATTTGCTGTTTGAAGAGGAGGTTGAACAGTGTGCTGACCTGTGTCAAAGAGTTCTCCATCACTGCAGCAGCAGCATAGATATTACACGCACTCAAGCCTGTGCAACTCTTTATCTCCTCATGAGATACAGCTTCAGCTCTACCAGTGTAAGATTTTGAGAACAGCAGTGTATTTTGTGCCACCTTTTTTTGTGATCAATAGAAACAAAGACTGAAGTTGCAACAGCAAGTAGAATGCATGTGCAGTCACCTGGTCTGCTGTTTCACACATTTGAGCCAAGAGAATTGCTAGAAGTGCAGGGGGAAAGTAGCTTTAATTATTGTTCATCGCTTTGATTCAGGAAACATGACTCAATATTGTCCTGCAATATCTAAAAATGCAGCTTCAAACAGAGCAGCATTAGGCCTGTGACAGTAAAGTCTATACAATGCATAAGCAATACCCTTCAGGCTTTTTTCTTTCATTCCTGTGTCAGAATGACTCAGTCTAGTTCTATGCTAATACAATTGCAACCTCAGTAGAACTCCTGTATACTTGTATTAATGGGAATTCTTCGCCAGCACCTTGGTCTTAGAACTAGGCTCTTATTTTTGCCACACATGTGGAGCCAAATACATACATTATGCATGTAGATTAAAAATGTTCTAGCACAAAAGCATATGCATTAGCATTTTGGATATCATCTGATCTTGCACAGAATTTTCTTCAGTAGTTATTACTTTAAAAGTCGTGGATATGTAAAAAGTTTAAGCTCTGCAGAAGGAAAATATACTGCAGCCACACCGTGATCATCAGGGTGTAAAGCATCCCCAGTTGAAGCTCCCAGAGGCCTTTTGCCTCCCAATTTTGTTTCCAGAATGTTTTTCCAGTCATTCTTCCTCATCTGTTTCAGTGTGTGGTCTGATCCACACACCCACTGGCCTGTGCAAAGGAGGAAAGGGGTGTTTCTGGCTTTCTCCTGTCTCAAGCAAGCATGCGTATTCCAAGGAATATTGTAGCACCAAAGTACAGACATGTCAGAATTAGGGATCTTTGGCTTAAGTGGGTAAAACATGATTAGGTTTGATGCACCAGAGGCCACTTTTGTGAGCGGTGAGTCTACTGCACTCAGTATGGACAGGAGAATCACTTTCATAGAGGAGGTAGACATGTGAACTGCAGTTCAGCCATCATTCTTTCATGCTTTTGTTTTTTTCTTCCGGAAGAATTTTTCAAGAGTGAAGATGCAGGTGACCATGTCGCTAGCTTCTCTGGTTGGAAAATCACCTGAATTTAATGAGGAATTCCTTCGACGATCCTTGCGAACCATCCTGGCCTATGCAGAGGAAGATACAGATATGCAGGCAACACCATTTCCCATTCAGGTTAAATCTTTTATGGCATCTGTGGCTTTTATCGGGACCTTTCACATAGGACCATGCTTGAAGCAAGTTCTAGATCTTGGTCCTTCAAAGCAATGAAAATAAGAGATTATTACATGAGTTTATGTCTAGCACAACAGTAAGTGGGGAAGAAGTGGATATTATTCTATAAAATAAACTCTAAAGAATTTTCCATGAAATCACATTACAGGAGAATCATCTCTTGGTTTTGAGTTCAGCTTTGTCCTAGACCCCAGCGGGAACTATGCCCTCTAAGATTTTCCCAAAATGGAATTTGATTCATTATGTTTTCAGACAAGTGGCACCTGGGAAACTTCTCTCTGTTTGCCAACTTGTAAGGTGTCAGCAGCAATAATGAGAAACATGTCAGACAACTGTCAAACATTTTGTTAAAATTCTTAGAGTAACTCAGGCTGTGCTGAAGACTTACAAAAACATCTGGTTTCCGATGTAAGATCAACTAAAGCTGAACTCCATTAGCACATTTGTTTTTTTTTTCATTCAGAGATAAATAGATCAAAGGATTTCAGCTCATTTTGATCAATTAAAATGTGTGTGCGTAAGATTTGCTATGTTAGCAGCCGTTGCTGCATTACATAGAACTGAAGAAAACATCCTGACATTTCCTTGGGTAAAAGAGGCTTAAGAAGAGTAACATCATCTTGTGCAAATGCTGTTGTTTTTCCAGAAGGAAAAAATAAACACATTGCACATTGATCTTTGCATTGCTTCAGGTAGAGGAGCTACTGTGTAATCTGAATGGTATCCTGTCAGACACGGTGAAAATGAGGGAATTTCAGGAAGATCCTGAGATGCTGATGGACCTCATGTACAGGTGAATCCATTTAGAATTGCTACTGAGAAAATTCTACAGTGAGGTGAGCTGAACTATGCATTTCAGGGACAAGCTGTAACAAACTATCTGTGCACATTTCCTCTTTAGCAGAGCTGGTCTTTAGCAGGAGGCCCAGGCTGCAGCAGTAAGCACATTGCAGTTCAGCCTCTGGGAGGTGGACATAGACTTGGGCAAGGATAAGAGTCAGGAACATTGAGGAGCCTTGGATGCAGCAGTTTTACTTTCCTCATAGCCTCTCTATCTCCTTCCCACCCCTGCCTAACAATTTCTTTTGCTTTCTGTTTAATGAATCATAGAGAATAAAGACAGAGATGTCTTCTTCCATTCATCCCAGGGGAAGAATTAAAAAGGTATTTTTGTTATTTGAGAAGTGATCATTCACACCTGTTTTCTGGCCTGTGTTCAGAATTGCAAAACGATACCAGACATCGCCGGACTTGAGGCTGACTTGGCTGCAGAACATGGCAGAGAAGCACACCAAGAGGAAGTGCTACACAGAAGCAGCCATGTGCCTGGTCCATGCTGCAGCACTGGTATCAGAGTACCTAAGCATGCTTGAGGATTGGAACTATCTCCCTGTGGGCAGCATCAGTTTTCAGGTAAAAGGCTTTGACGGCGTAAGGCAGCTCTAGTGTGTTTGTTCTTGTGCTAAGCAAAGCAGAGGTGCATGTATGGGGCTGATGTTACGATGGCAGTCTCCAGCTTCTATTTCCAGCAGTTTGATAATGAAATCTCTCATTTGCTAAGTAGAACCCCTCTATTTTCACATGCTTTTTCTAGGGCTGTTACTTACCAACTGTGACAGATGCATCTTTCAAACTTCTTTCTCATAATCTAGATAATTGGAGCTGCTCAGCTCTTTCAGGCGTGTTCTCCAATCCTTTGACTGCCCTCAAGTGACTAACCAAACCCTTTTGATTGATGAATAATACAATCACTGCAGTCAATCCAGTATATCCAAGTCAAGTAAAAATATCCCATAAGTTCTTTCAGCATGAGCTGTAGCTGTCACATTCTCTCACAGTCTCTCTGAAGACTTCACTGATTCTTTTGGCATTGTTGAGCTCTTTACTCAGCAATAAACTGATCTTTTCCCAAAAATTTTCTTGGGTTTAGTTTTTCATCTTACTTTTCTACATTACATAGTTGAAAGCATAAGTCCTTGTGGTTAAACTTTTTAAAATGCAGATATATATACACTTAGTTTATCAGATTATGCAGTTACCTGAACTGACTTCATATGCAAATTCAATTATTTTAGTGCTTTTCTCCACATTATTAAAAATAAAAATGGTCTAACCTTTAATTTATTGCCATGTATTGATAATTTCTCTTATGTCATGACTCTGAAACCAGTGAATTGTTGGCTGCAATGATTAAAGTAAATTATAAATAATTTCAATTAATTAGTGGAATATTTTGTAGGATCACCTTAGATGTTATATAGACATCTACTGTTTAGACAATGTTACCTTTATTAGACTGTAATCTCTTTCTTTAGAAACTATCAGGCTTGCATATCTGGTGTTGATTCAGGTTAAGTACAATACTTTTAAGATTTTCCTTAGTAATTTCTTATCAGAATTTCCACCATTTTGTCCTGGTGTAGTCTGATAAACCTACCACCATCTGCTCATCTTGTACACTTTAAAGTAGACGATCCCCAAAGCATATTTCATCTTCTGGAACCTCCCCAGTTTTCTAAAACAAATGGCAGCTCAGGATTCACTGCTTGAATACTCGTTTGCTTAGCTTTTTTGATCTGTTGTGGAGCACATTTTATTGTCAAAGTGAGTTTGAAATACCTAACACTAATATTTGGTGCATTCATCATCGCTTAATAAAACCATACCACCTGGGGTTTTTCCCTTCAAAACAGTAAATGTGAATGTGATTGAGCCACTTGGCATTTTGCATTGAATTTAGTTTGTTGGGCATTACTATTTGCAATTACACTTCAGCAATTAGGTTATGGACAAATGTTTACTCTTAATTTTCTTTAATATCAAAGTAGCTGTATATGCTCTTAATGGCTAAACTTATGGCCATGGATTTATACTTCTGCCATTTTGCATTCTTTATCAATTTTGTATACCTTCAAACTTCTAACTTCCATGCATTACTATTATTTACCCTTCTTTTCTCTCTACTTGTTGGATACTATCATCATTTGGATATGAGTGAAATCTGCATTTCCTCCCCAATGTCATCCTGCTCCCAGGCTGCCTTGAGTGCTTGTAAGCTCACACACTTGACCCTAATGCAATTCCTCCCTCCATTGCTCCTAGATTATGCAGGTTGCTATAAATGGATATGTTTTCATTTATGTTGGAAAATTGAAGTCTATTGTGCAAGGCAGAAGGCAAGCGAAAACTTAGGAGTATAAAAGCAGCAAATCAATTTCTCTCATCAATATGCTTGTGTAAATACATTTTTTTTTTAATAGTTGTCCCATAGGAGAGAGGTAATAAAATGCCCTAATGACAAGGTCCCAATTACACAACTCTTTATCTGACAGGACAATTTTGAATTTCAGTTTACTCAATAACAGTAATTAACTATAATAACCCTTTGCATTTTTACATAGGCTTTCAACAAAAGGTTTTCCATTTATTACAAACAGGCTTATGTTTTATGGCACCTGTGGAGATCTTATTCAGATGACTTTGTTAAAAGAGGGAAACACTATGCAGACTGGCTCAGCTTTACATGTAGTTACAGGTCTCACTCCCTGACTCTTTCTGTGATCATTTCTTCATTTGGCTCAGATATGAGATCAACTAATATTGGTGATATGCATTTAGTTGTGGAATTGAGGGTGATAATAATGTGAATAAAAATATTACTCTGGATGAGTAGAAGTATTACCTCCTTTTTACAGATGAATAAAATGAATCAGCAAAGGATCAAGTCAGTTCTGATTTTGATCTTCTGCAGTGAGTCTGTTAGCATCCAGAAAACTGATTGTCAGTAGAGTAATACTTTTCCTCATATTGTACCAGACAAAATGTTTCACTATATGCAATCAAAACTATCACTCAAAATCAGAGTGGGGCCACTTTCAGTGGGATTCCCTTTGAGCTTAATTCATATTTACACTAAATCCCCTTTACAAACTGTAAAGAAGAATTAGTGAGATTATGAAGTGCATAGGGACTTACTTTAAAACCACTTTGTATTAACACAGACAAGTACTTAGTGTGTGTGTCTACCTGCTGAGGTACATGGCTCAGCAGCAGCCTAATTTGCCTGGGCTGTTTGGGCATCTAGGTTGCAGGCCACCCTGGCCTTATTTAACATGGTGATAAGGGCTGGGGATCAGAGGGTTTTTTTAAGTTCACAGAAGTACTTATTTTCCTTAATGAAAACTAGGCTTGTGAAATTCAATATAATTGCTGATAAAATACATGGTGATTTATGTATTGCCTTTATTATATAAGGGATATGTAAAATTCTTCAATATGAAAGGTAGATAAAGGCTTAAGTTGGGTGAGGCATGTCCATTTTGCAGAAGATCATGCAAGCCCCAGGAGTATGTCATGCAGACTCTCTCCTCTTAGAGTGCATGGACTGTAAAACATGGAAGTACATTCCTGACATTAGTTATTAGAGGCATAAAGGTGGAGAAGGAATAATTTGTGTCCAAGACTTTCTCGTTACTTTTGTATATAAATCACTTCTCTAGACTCTCTTCTATTTGCTAAAGGAAAATAAAAAATAATAAAAAAAAAATTAAAGCCACCAGAGTCACATGAAAACAGTCCTTAATGGCTGCTGTTACAGAAAAGGAAAACTTGAAATTAATCTGCATGGCTTGTGAGTTTCTGCAGATATGAGCCAGTGAACCTAAGTCTGGTTGAAGTCACTCTCTTCAATGACACTGGTCGGTAAAAAGTGGCATAGGTGTGCTAAATGTGCTGTAGTTCTTCCTCTGGCCAAAATTCAGATGTATTCTTAACTCCTGTGAATGCTATTCTGAGGCGGTGCTCACCCTTCCAGTGGTGCTGACATGATGTGCAGACTAGGCAGTGTGATGGCAGCAAGGTTGGAGTAAATTTCACCCATGGAGAAATAAATACATCCATAAAACCCAGAGGGGAAAGCCCAATGCTGCTAGTGGTGTGTGATGCCAATTCTATATCTGAAGTCTGATCAATAGTAACAGCCCTCAGTGTCTCTGCTATTTTATAAAGATGCCTTTAAGGACTCAGCTAGCTAGCCAGCTGGCATCCATCCTGCACTCAGACAGATTGTCATTGCCAGTTTCTGCTGAAATGAGATACTATGCCACTAATTTAACTCCTTTTAATTAATAGAAAATCGAAGCTTAGCCTTTGTGCTGCTGCTGAAAGTTACATATGCCGGTCCCATACAATATGTATACATATTTTGCTGTTATTTTATACATATTTCTATATATTATAAAATTTTTTATGTTGATGCCACCCAGTGTCATATATTCAAAGAAGTCCTAAAGAACTGTAAACATGTTATTTAAAGGTCTAGATTCTCAAGAGAATGACTTCATCTAGTTTTATTTAAATGCACAGTGGGATCCATAACATTAACAAGAAACTCAGTAAATTCTGCAGGTGTGAAGTGTAGTATGGCAGAGGATGAACCAAGAAGAAGCAATCAATTATTGTGGTTTTTAGTATGACATTGTCTGTGTCCTACTTCTCCTCTGCTTAGAAAAGGTGGATAAAAACCTGAAAGTTCAATTTATTCAAGTAGGTGGCAGGAGGTCTGGAGTGCAGTTTGGAATTTCCCACCCCTAAGTGCCAGCACTAGGAAGGGCACATTGCTTGTGACCCTAGTAGTATTGGGAATTGAGCTCACTGCAAGCTCCATGGAAATCCAGCCACCAGAGAAGAGCTAGTTTGACACCTACAGGAATCTGCATTTTAAACCTGAGGCTAGAAAGAAAGCTCATGATTCTTACAGTGAAACTCCTGATCTGCCATCTATGGAGATTTATGATGTTACTTTCACTTCTAAAAAAGAATGTAACTATGTGTCTCCTGGTTGCACCTGAAAAAACTAATTCCTCTTCCCATCATGTAAATATGTTGAAACAATTTCTTCCTCAATCTTTGTGAAGTACTGTTGATTTAGGTTTTTTTATTTGTGTGCTTTGATGTATTTTAGAACATTTCATCCAATGTGCTGGAGGAATCTGCTGTTTCAGATGATGTTTTGTCTCCAGACGAAGATGGCATATGTTCTGGGAGGTATTTTTCAGAAAGTGGACTGGTAGGCCTGCTGGAACAAGCTGCAGAGCTCTTCAGCACGGTGAGTGAGGACCGGAACCACCAGGAGGGAATGGATAGTGGGCTACCTAAGCCAGATCCACAGCTTCCTTTCCTGCACATGAGGAAACAATGTAGTACTCCTAAACCAGGCATCACAGACCTGCCACAGTCCAAATAACAAAAGGACACATTTTTGTCTGTCCAAATACTGCCTCAGTCGGATTGATTAACCTGGGCTTTTTCAGCCCAGCTCAGTCACATACCCACCTCTACTGTGCAGACCACTGGCAACACCAACAGAAAGTGATTGTCTCAGACAGGAACCAAGATTTTCAGTTGCTATTATGATGAGATAGTACATTTAAGAAAAAGATCTTGCATAAAGTATATATTTTAGGAGGCATGTGAGAGTTACTCCTATACTTTTATAACACATACAACCAAGATCCTCATAATCTCCACTTACTATATAAGGACTTGTGATTTAGCATCTCTAAAGATATCACTTGGGTCCCTTTGTCCAGACACAGCTCTGGTTGCCCTGAACCATACATGACAAACAAATTCATTTCCTGCTGCTAACCTGCATTTCTAGTTCTTGTAGCCCTGAGGCAGAAACCAGGGCTTTACACAGGAATTTGAGCTCAAGAGCCGAACAGATCAGAGATCCAAATTACATCCAGTTCATTGTTTGCTGTTCAGAATGGCCCATTTACTATTACTAGTTTTCAGAACACCAAAACAAGCGACATAGCAGATTAACAGATGAGTCCTATAAATACCCTTTTCTCCATTGATAGAAATATAGTTTCTTTTCAGAGTGCATGAAAACTCACTTAGTTCCTTCCTCTTTTTTTTTTTTTTTAATTCTAAGGGAGGTTTGTATGAAACTGTGAATGAAGTGTACAAAATTGTCATCCCCATACTGGAAGCACATCGAGACTTCAGAAAGCTTACCTTGACACACAGCAAGCTACAGAAGGCCTTTGACAGCATTATTAATAAGGTACTTTTGAGGCAAGGCACTGCTAGCAAGACACATTGCTGGGTTGCACTATTTGAGACTGCTGTTAATAAAACTGTTCATGTCTATATTGGGTTTGTGTGGCCAGGGTTTGATAGTGGAGGGGGAGGGTTAAATAATGTCAATGAGAAGCTGCTAGAAACTTTACCCATGTCCAACAGAGCCAATGCCAGCTGCTGGCCAGGGCTGGCCAAGGCTGAGACCATCAGTGACAGTGGCAACACCTCTGGGATAATATATTTTAAAAGGGAAAAAAGTTACTGACCAGATGTAATTGTGCTCAGAGGAGAGACAAGTGGAAAATATATGAGAGCAACAGCTCTGCAGACACTAAGGTCAGTGGAGAAGGAGGGGCAGGAGATGATACGGGTGCCACAGAGAGATTCCCCTGCAGCCCATGGTGCAGACCAGGGTGAGACAACTGAGGCCCTGAAGCCCATGGAGATCCACAGAGGAGCAGAGATCCACCTGCAGCCCATGCCAGAGCAGGTGGATGCCTGAAAGAAGGCTGTGACCCCATGTGAAGCTCACACTAGAGCAGGGAGGAACCACAGGCTGGAGGAGGAGAAGGATTCCTCTCCATGAGCAGTGGGAGAAGCAACATGTGATGAATTGACCATAACCCCCATTTCCCTTCTCCCTGTGCCACTGGGAGAGAAGATGTAGAGCCTAAGGAGAAAGGGGGTAAGATGCTTTTAAAATTTGTTTTACTTCTTATTATCCTGTTCTGAGTTTGATTGGTAATAAATTCAATTCATTTTCCCAAGTAAAGTGTGTTTTGTCCATGATGGTAACTAATTTGTGATCACTCCCAATCCTTATGTCAGCTCATGAACCATTCATTATCGCTCTCCTGTCCAGTTGCAGGGAGGGATAATACTGTGGCTTTGGTGGGTACCTGGCATCCTGCCATGATCAACCCACCAGAATTTGAAATAGTTCCATTTCCTTTTTTCACATAAAAGCTTCCATCTGTTTGGGTCTACCTACATAGCTTACAGTGTAAAAAGGCTCTCCATACAAAAAAAAGCAAAAATGAATATAAAATGGGTATAGCCAACCATATCTGTGTCCACCTGGCCACATCTGTTTAACAAAAATAACTTAATTGTGTGATTGGTTAGTGTTTGTGGTTGTAAAACAGAAGAGTGTTTATATTTATAAAACATATTTCGTAAATATGAAAACCCATCTGAATTGTCAGCACTCATACCGTCCCTTCACTTTCTTCAGAAGAACCTTATTGCTGAGCTTAGTCAGCTTCAAATTCGTATCAATTTTCATTGTAAATTTGCAAAATTTTAATTTTGTTACATGTATTCAAAGGAATTTAGAAATAATAAGCTATTTTGTTTTGTGCAACTTCCTTCGTGATCAGCTTAAATTTTAAACTAGATTGCAATCAAATGTCCCCTTAGTTGTATGCTTTCTCTCCTGTGCTTCTAATCCATCAGCACTGATGACATATAGAAGTGGCTTTGAAATGGGGAAAATGTAGGACTAGTGGATTTTCTTATACATCAATTGGGGGGGAAAAAGGCACCCAAATACTACAATATCCACATAAAGCAGTTGTAAATTTCCTCTTCTTTTTATGAATTAGGGTCAAAAACGAATGTTTGGAACTTACTTCCGTGTTGGTTTCTATGGATCAAAATTTGGGGACTTGGATGAACAGGAATTTGTTTATAAGGAGCCTGCAATTACAAAACTCCCAGAGATTTCTCACAGATTAGAGGTAAGGAAAAACATTATGTTAATAGGACCTCAAATGGTATATTATACTTTTCAATTAACCCACAAAATCCTGATATTATCATTGCTATATAAAAAAAAATCAGTAACAGACTGATTTGTGCCATAGATTATTTCCTTAGTGTTTCCTTAGTATTTTCTTAGTGTTTCCATAGTATTTCCTTTTCACAGTATCCCTTTTTAAAGCATAATTATGTAAGGGAGCCATTCTTTTGAGGCTGTGTCTCTTTCAAGCAGGCCTGTAAAACATTGAGTGATTTTGAGCATGCCAGATATTTGCTTTGGTATCTTTTCAGCTTTTTTATAGAATCACTGTGTTCCCTTCTGGTTGTTTAACTTCAAGTTCTGTGATTGTCTGAGCAATTCACAGTGATCTTTGTCAGAAGATCCCTTACCCTGGCCAGCTGTGGTTTGTGGAACAGTATACTGACTGTACAAAGCCCAGAAATTGTCATGGTTGTCACTCCTTTCTCCTAGAATTGCATTAGCATTGCATTAAGGACTAAAATTCTGGAATAATTCTTTTTCTTTTCTAGGGATTTTATGGCCAGTGCTTTGGGGAGGATGCTGTGGAAGTGATTAAGGACTCTGCTCCTGTAGACAAAAGAAAGCTGGATCCCAATAAGGTAGGGAAAGTACTACTGAGAGGGTTGAGTGCCTTGTCTCACAAGAGCAATGAGTAGAGAAGGTCCCCTTTGCAACTCTTATGCTCAAACATTAAGACACTAAAAGAAACCACCCAACTTGGTGTCTCTGTGCCCAGGGGTATTAAAACCTCTGTGACAGGCTTAGCGAGGTAGCTTGTCACAGAGTATAGAAATTAAAAGTTCTGATCTCTGATCCCTGCCCAGGTTCTGATCCCCAGGGTTAAACTGTGACCTCCTAGATGCAAATTTTGTTAGCTCTGAATAAGAAAATGACCTCTGAAAGATTATCAGCTCTGTGTTTTTCCAGACCATCCATTGCCTACACATCCTTAGGCAATGTGTACTATGGTGTACTTCACATGCGCCATTCCTTTTACATTCCTTGGGTTGTAAAGTACTGTAATGGTTCTTCCCTCTTTTCTTAGGCATACATACAAATAACTTTTGTGGAGCCCTATTTTGATGAGTATGAGATGAAGGACAGAGTCACCCACTTTGAAAAAAACTTCAACATCTGTCGGTTCATGTACACTACGCCTTTCACTATGGATGGGCGTCCCAGAGGAGAACTTAGTGAGCAATACAAGAGGAACACCATCCTAACCACAATGCATGCTTTCCCCTACATCAAAACTAGAATCAATGTCATCCAAAGAGAAGAGGTAATTGGATTTTGAAGAGAGATCTAATTTCTCAAGGACTGAATGAATCACTGGATGGGAAGATTTCCAAATTTATGCTTGACAGAAAAAAAGAATGCTGAATTTCTCAGACATTGCTCTTGTAAACTGGACTATCACAGAAGGGACAGACAAGGCAAGATAGAGATATACTGTGAAGAAAAGACAATAGCCAATGTACATTCTTCTTTTAACCTCCTAGCTCTAATGCTGTGTAGGAGGATATGTGGAGCTCTGTAGCTATACTTCTAGCTGGTAAAGCAGATGTAGGATAAGAGTACAGTCAGAGAATTAGATTGGGCTTAGGGCTGGTTTAGAGACGGAGAAGCTTTATAGTTAGAAATTACAACACCATTTCAGGCATGAAGTAACTTAGAATAAGAATGAATTTATGACAACAGAAGGTCTGATTCACACCTATTTCTGCAAATGATAAGACATCTAAGACCTTTGGATCAGTTGCACCGTCTACCAAGATGACCATCTACCAAGTTAGATTGAACAGTGTTCCTGGGTTTCACAACTACTGCTTCTGAAATAGGACAATGATAGTGATATTGTCATATTTAGAGTAGGTCAACTGCATGCATGATTCAGGTAATGAACCATTTTTTCCTCCCTTTCACTTTAGTTTATTTTAACACCAATTGAAGTTGCTATTGAAGATATGCGTAAAAAAACACAGGAACTAACTGCAGCCACCAACCAAGAACCACCAGATGCCAAAATGCTCCAGATGGTTTTGCAGGGCTCAGTTGGAGCCACTGTAAATCAGGTAAGGGATCCAAATAAGCCAGATGAAGTGTACTTTTCTCACTATGCATTCTTTTTTGCACTCCGATTTCTTGCACTGGAAGAAGTACATCTAGTCAGACACATTTAGTCACTGTGTGTATTTAAACTTCATCCCTTGATATTTAGTCACTGTATACTGTTCATTAGCTATGCTTTTGGTGAAAGTGTTCATGGGAAGCGCTGTCCTGGCTGTAGGAGCAGAAACTCATAGAAATCTTGTGAATGCATCCAAGGATTTTTCATTTCTAACATGCTAGCTATCTCAGCCATTTTGTTAATTCCAGATTTATCCTTGGGGAATGGGAATAATAATAACAATTTTCCTGTGGAACCACCACAAACTCAGTTTCATGGAAATTAAGTCAATACATGAAGTCAAGTCCTGAGTGCCCCAAAGTAAAGCTGAGATGCAATATGTATAACATAAACATACACACAAAAAAAAAAGTCCAGGTAATTTAAAAAAAATTAAAATGGAATGATGAAACCATGGCTGAGCAACTTGGTGCTATGCACAGTTTCACAGAATTTGGGGTTTTTTTCTGAAAGCCGAAATACTCTGTTTCCAACCAATGCATCTATGATGAAATGTTGTAAGCTTTGCAAAGAGTGACCTTTTTTCAGTACTGGGCTCCTCTCTGCTGAGTGGAATTTGTTCCCTTTGTTGTGGAACTGGAGGACGAATTATAACAGGAGAGGATAAGATATGATGGGCAAAATTTCTGCTTGCCAAAGGAAGTACTGTGGGAGAAAGGGAGCTAAAATCCATCCTGTTATGGTAACTGTGCATAGTTTTTTTTTCTTTCGTAATTGCACTCATGAAATAACAAACAGCTTTAAACAAATGTGTGTTCCGTTTTCAGTCTAAGCAGGTGGGTTTCACATTTTCCTGTGTTATTTCTATAAGGGACCACTAGAGGTAGCGCAAGTGTTCCTGGCTGAAATTCCAGCAGACCCCAAACTTTATCGACATCACAACAAGCTGAGGTTGTGCTTCAAAGAGTTTATAATGAGGTCAGTAAAACAAATTTGAAATGCGGAATTACATCAATACATTCAATATTAGCAATACTGCAATGATAATATAACTGAGTAATTACCTATGCAAGTTAGCATGATGAATCCTGGCATCTCACACTTTGAACACTTGGACCACACTTGTTATTTCTGCTTCACATTAATGCCTAGGTCGGCACTGCATTCTCAAAGGGAAGAAACGTTAACACTCTAAACTAATAATGTAGAAATTAAGATCTTCCATTTGTTTTGTCTTCTGACATCTTATAGAAATCAAACATCAGACTATTGCCTTGATTTGATTTTTAATAAAATTACATTCTTACTTAGAAAGCTGTTCATAAGAAAACTCCATCTGTCAAGCAGACACAGTGGTAGTGGCAGACGTGTGTCCTTTGCTTTAAATACATTTGTAAATCTCAACAAGAATATTCACATACAATGATACTCATCTCCTCAGTCCAGACTATCCTCCTTGCTAAAGGATAAGTTAAATAGAGTCAAATAAAAATAAGTCTTATACAGAAGATACAGCTTCTAAGTATTGCTATTGCCAATTTTTCTTTTTATACAGTAAGTAGGCAGCTAGCTCAGTATTCTGCAGTCACTAAATTTGCTTTTTATTGGTTCACTCATGCTTTCCTAATTTCTTTAAAATATCATCTCAATTTATGTACTTGAAAAAAACAGAACTTTCTTATTAGTTCATTATCACTTTAGTCTTGACAAGTTACCAGAGGAATGCCTAGACTAAAAGAACTGGATTCTTGTCCATTTAAATTACCTAACACAAAACGAGGGAGTTTAACAGAAGTAGATTATGTATGTCATGTCTTTTTTTCTTTCATTTTGTCTAGGTGTGGTGAAGCAGTGGAGAAAAACAAGCACCTTATTACTGCTGATCAGCGGGAATATCATCAGGAGCTCAAAAGAAACTACATGAAACTGAAGGAGAACCTTAGACCCATGATTGAGAGGAAGATCCCAGAGCTGTACAAACCTGTAGTGAAAGCCCATAGCATAAGGTATAGTTAGGGGAGGTTATCTGTTGTGGCTATACAAAAATATGTCATTTTTTGCAAGGAAGAAAGGGAGTTTTACTGGAGCTAAAACCAAGCCAGAATATACACTGCCAACTCCAATACTGATTAAAGAAATCTGCTGACTTCCACTAGAGATGATTGTAGTGTTAGCTGTGTTTTTAAATCTCTGCATTCTGGGGGTAGAGGATTTATGTAATTTCAATGCATTGTTAGATAAGACTTCCCTCTCACCCTAACAAATTTACTGGAAACATCTTGTGATTTTTCAACCTTTGAAGCCAGAAAGGAGATAGAACATGTATGGTACCATGTGGTGTTAGACAGCATGAAGCCATCCTTTCACTACAGAAAACATAATCCTTTTTAATCACATGACTGACACAGTCTAATGTACTTTGATTATGACTATATGCTTCTTCACAAAGTCACTGTGTCCAGTTTGGGGTGGGAGAAGAAGAAATGACAACTCTGACCTGCCAACACATAGCAAGTTTCAGCAGAGCTCCTTTTCACAAGACTGGTATTTCTTTGATTGTTTTTCATTTGCCAACTCTATTTATGAATCTGTTTCATTGCAGGGAATCTTTTCGTAACCACAGTTTTAGGAAATACAATGCCCAGACTTCTTCCCAAAGCACCTAAGCACTAGCTGGTTTGGCCATGGAAGAGCTTTATGCTGCAAGACAGAAAAGATGGAGTATTTATTCCACATCTATGAAATCAGAAATCTCTCACAAGACAGCATTGTGCACTTTCTGGACAGCATGCAGAAAAGCATTTACACAAGATCACTGAATGAAAACTAGGGGGAAAATCCTAATCAAGCACATATCACGAGGGCTTGGAAAGGAAGGGGATGCTTTTTAGATACTTCTGTATATATTGTACAATAATGGCCTAATGCAGAGGGGTGGACCTTAGAGTGGCCAGTGACATGAAGCCAGTCATGACTAGGTAACAGACATAGAACTTTGTGTGGTTTGATTGAGGTGAATCCAAATAACATGTATAAGGAATAACAACAAATTATATGTGTTTATAGTCCTTTACTAAGACAGCATTTAACTCGTAGAAGCACATTCTACAAGTCAATCACATGCTTAAATTTTGTCTTAATGAGGAGGGACATAGTTACCTGCTCAGTGTTTGCTGGGCAGGCACTCTAGGGAAGGATCATTTCCTCAGTCAATTTCTGAATGGATTCTTGTCATGGCCCTTAACTGCAGGGAGTTCTGCACAAGTTTTCTCAACCAAATCATGAAGATCAAGAAGTAACAATAGACAGTTCTTGTAGATCTTCTAAAGTTTTTTCTAAGTATAGGGACATGCAGTATAGTGACTTGACATGCAGTTAGTAATCTGTGACATATTTAGCAGAGCTAACAAGCAATAGTTTAAAAAGAAGATGCTAAGCTATGAGTGATTCTTTATTACATAAAGCTCTTACATAGATAACCTTATTGAAAATTAACTACAGAAGCTCACAATGGGGATTTCTTGAAAATCACTTGACTCAGGCTTTACTGCAGCTTAAGATAAATTAGCACATAATTTATAATACCTAGTGCTTGATATTTTTTGAGTCCTAAGCAAATGTCTTACTGAGTAATCTTTACACCACTTGTCTGAATTACAGAAATGTTATTACAATTTTTTCAGATGAGGATGCAAAGAGAAAGGAGAAATTAGGACTTTGGAACTCATTTAGGACTTTAGGAACTCCTTTAGTGAGGCAGTGGAAGAGCTACAATTTTTATTGTGACTATGCTTGCCACATAATGTTTGTATGTTGAAACAAGGATCTGTGAAAGCATTGTAAGTATTAGTTCATCTCCTGCACCTCTTCAATGTTTTGGAAATGATACTTTAATGCTGATTAAAGCAACCAATTCCATTTGCCCAAGCACAGAATTTAATGTTAAAATTCAAGGAAATGGTAGGTTTTTTTCCTTAATGCTTCATATTAGAAAATTACAGTGAACTTTTTCAGAGCTGAGGCCATATGTTTCAAAAGGCAAGGCCTCTTTGATCCAAAAGTGTAAGGGAGATTGAGGCTGTTGCTTTTAGTGGAAACATTTTGACTTTTTATGGTCACCTGCAGCCTTGCAATTTGATAATATGAATATTCCAAGCACTTAATTGACATTTGTATCATATTTTGAATGTGCTTTGTAGAAGATTAGCACAGATGATCAAAAAAGAGGAGATGTAGAAATAGGTGAAATAAACCCTGTAGTTACACAGCACTTGGAGTGTAAGAAAATAATTTCCATCTGTATTCATAGTATTGTTAAATGACATATTCAGGAATAAAAACTCCCTGACTTTGAAGTGAGCATATCCAAAGTACATAAGCAAATGGTATAAAAAGCTCAAAGCAAAAGATACCTCTATGTCAGAGTGGCTTCTCTATATTCAAGTTGCTTTGAAACAGTTCTAGGTTGAAAAATTACTGATTTCCCAAAGTTTTGAAGCTATGAGATCTCTGCCTATCAGAACCTAGCCCTTTCTCTATTGTTTTAAACTTCCAGTTGAGGAGAAAGGTCACAATTTAACATTACTGTTTACAAGATACTTATCCTTTACAGCCTAACTAGCAGGAACCTCAGGTAAATAAATCCCCTAACAAGTGTACAATATACTAGATAAAAGTAATGAAGTGGTTCCTTGAACTGAAATAATACTCAGGATAATATAAATACTGTCAGACTCTTCTCTCCCATTTTACAAGTTGAGCACCTTGCAATCAGATGGCCAGTCTTGCCCTCAGCTTGCATTTCATGTTGTCCCTTCTGCAAATGGAACATGGTTGTACATTTATTTTAAGAGCTGAACTATGTGAAACAAATTTTCTATCTTACAATATTCATTTTGCAATAAAGTAATTGTTACACAGTATATTTTGAAGTGCCTTTGTGTTACATCTTATATCTCAATAGAATGCAGCTGGAAAGAAAATTTCAGTGGGAAGAACATTTTCTTGTAGAAGCATCATTTACCAAAAAAACACATGTATTTGGGCAGAGGATGTGTTGGTCTGTCTTTAAGATAAATTGTGACTATTGCAAGGATTAAAAGCAACAAGTTGCTTCCCAACTTCTGTTTTTCATTCAGTGTATGTGAAAAATGTCAGTGGGAAGCTCAGCGACAGTAGTGCCCTTCTTTCTTCCCCTGGTCTGTAGCTGTAGAGCAGAAACATGCCTGATTCCTGAATTCAGCATGTGGATGATTCAAGACTAGGGAGAGTTTTGTGCATCCAAACTAGGTAGATCCAGGGCTAAACTGCTGAGGCTGTCAAAGGGGTACCAGCAGATAAGCATGACACCATCCTAGATATTTAGCTGGGAGTTCACCGGAGCTCACTCACCCCTTGCATTTACCACTAGAAAGCTCCAGCTTTAAGGAGCACGCTGCTGAAAGCAGCCAAAGCACAGGAATCCTCTAGCTCAGCACCAGCCTCTCTCTAGTGACACGTCAGCCATGCCCCATCCTGCAGCAGCACATGGGTGGCAAGGTAGTGACCAGCTGCCTCAGGTCTGGGCACAGCCCCACTGCCCCAGGAGAGCACAACCAATCCAGAGCAGGTGTCAGCACACACTTGCACATCTGGCAGATGTAAGGAGTCAATGCCGAGTATGAAAAGGTCAGCAATAATGCCCGGAAGCATAAATATCAGTGCACTTTGAAAACATTTGAATAGTCAAGGCAGCTGCTTTTGGTCAGAACTACAAACCCTACATGGGCAGCACTGGATTTCCTAGTTTGCAGAACAGTATCTATACAGGGAGCACACCTTTCATGCTACATGAAAAAAACCACAACATCAGGAGGTGATGGACTGAACAGGCATGACCATGAGTAGGAGTAGCCACCTTTGTGCTGAGTACAGAGAAAATCAGTGTTGTCACTTAAAATTGGCAGGTGTGGGTTATTTGACCTCTCCTGGGAAGTTGAATGCTTTCTCATTATGTTTCATAATTGTGAAGGCTGGGGAAAGCAAAAGCAAACATTTAAACTCTTTTTTGTTGTTTCTCTTTGTCCATTGGAAGTATCATTGTCTCAAATATTTCAGAAAGGGCAATTAAAGCTTAGCAGAGAGCCTGACACAGAGCCAGCTAGGACTCTTGTAGGTGTTTCAATCTTTCAAAGCAATGCTTGTTATGAAAGTGAAGCACACAGTAAGTGTTTTACTGGGGTTTACTGCACTACACTGCTGATGTCTTCCGATAGAGAGGAACATGTACAAGGAGTGCTCATAGGGTGCTGCCATTAGCAAAAGTCCCTTCTGATTACATGAATAAAGACAATGCACTCTCACAGTAAAACTCAGTTTATGTTTTGGAAAGCTACAGTAAATTCTGGTATTCATTGACCACTTCACATACTGACAATGTTTCTGTCGCTTTTTATGTTCTTGCTGAGGGATTCGTTTAAATTACTCATTTTCATTCAAAACCAGACTGTTTTGCAACATTATTATCACTCAATATTGATCAGGAAAAGATCCTGAAAACATCAAAGTGTTTAGCTGACCAAACCATGCAAAACTGAACCCCTGAAGATGCTCAATAATAACTTTTATAAGAATAATTTAGAAAGCCTTGAAAGTAGTAACATTTTGTTCTGCTTGTCTGTTCTAAGCAATTTGATGCTTTGCACCCTTCAAAACAAAATTTTCTCTTTAGAAAAAAAAAATTGAATTTTACTTTTTTTTTAGTTTCTCTTCATTAATTTAAAAGATACCTAAATCATTACACACCCTTTTTTCTATGTTCCTTTAGAATTATGTCTTTTTACAGAAATAAGGTTTTTCACTATCAGCCTCTATTCATGGAATATTTCTAAACATGTAACTACTGCTAGGATGCAAATTACAAAATTAAATTAAATAACCAAAGGGACAAGGTGTTTCAGCTGGATGGCAAGAGGACTGAGTCTTGTGCACTTAATAACCATGTGTAAAACAACTGGAAGGGAAGATTTCCAATCACACATTTCTGACTTTCCCAAATGTGAACATCTGGGCAAATTTCTTTTCCCCAAGAAGAGCTCAATGAAAACAAACAAACAAAAGCAAGATTAGCACTACTTGTACATCTAGAATTTGAAAGTGCCAGAAAGCCATCTTAAAACCTTAAGAACCTCAAGCAAACAAGTGTTTCTGGACTTAACACATAGCGAAGAAAGGAAGTATGTAGAAAACCCTATCCCTGTGTTTATTGGCAGGCGGCTTTTCAAGAGATGAACAGTTCCTTTTCAGGTATCAAAAAAAGGTTGGAAGTGCTCCAAAGGAGCATGTTCCTTTTTGACTTAAGGCATAAAATCCTGGGCTCAAATCTAAACCCTTGAGGAGATGTTTTTCCCAGAGGAAGAAAGGGAAGGGAAAGAAGAAGGGGAAGGGATTGTGAGCAAGAACAATTTTACAAAAATTAAGTTGATAGCACTTCTCTCAGAGGCTGAAGATTTGTTAGCAGCCTGGAAGGATGCACTGTAATTCATACCGCCAGCTTTTAATATTGGGAAAATAATATTAAATCAACAGTGTCTAAATATTTCAAAGAAGTTGGTTTATGTAAGAGGCTTCAATAATTGATTAAATTAGGAAGAGCAAAACTCTTGTAATCTATGGCAGATTAAAGAGCATGTAGGATGTGTAAAAAGATTGCTCAGCTCAGGTTGTAGGGAATATCAGTTGCGCTCAAGGCCCACTGCAGCCTAGAACAAAGGATGCAGTTGAGTGAAAGAAATCCATCCATTAATAAGCAATCAGAAAGGAAAGATCAAAACACCAACACTGTTGGGAACAAAGGGAGCAGTACTTTAAAAGGGCAGGGTAAATTGCTGAATACATCTCACTTTCTAGACTGTGTGGGGCACTCAGCACCAAAGTGAGGACTGTTGTGCACTAATGGCAGCTATCAGGCAAAAAGTAATAACAAAATATTTAAACAAATAAATAAAATAGAGAATTTTTTTCCTAATAAAAGCATTCTTATTTTTTGTGGGGCTTCTGTGAATTTAGTGGGCTGTGTTTGTTTGTTTGTTTCCTTGTTTGTTGATGTCATGGGTTTTGTTTTGTTTCATTTTGGTTTGATTTTTTTTAATGCTGACTTCCTGGATTTTGCCAGTTTACACCAAGAACTGGGAAACTGCAAAAGCCACGAACAAAAGGCACACTGCTTTCCCATCCTTCCTTTGAAGGAGACAGAACAAACTTGGGATTGTTGCTTCCAGGAGAGGATTCGGGCTGTTTAGGAGGAGTGACACACCCCTTCACATCTCCTGCAGTAATGACCAGTAATGCCAGGAGCAACCACTGGTTCCACATCCTATGCACAAAAGGGGTGCTGTGGACAGAAATGACATAATTTGGAAATAAAGTCACAGACAGGCATAGTTTGAGGAAAAGAGGGCACTGCAGCATGTCCTGTTATTCCCACTAGTTTTGGTTCACTGGTAATTTTCTGTATTGCTAATTGGTGGAGGATGCACCAAAATATACCCCCCCAGTACCTTTGCGCTCTGGAGTCCTGCTCACAAGGGAGGCACCATCACCAGGGCACTGGCCCTGCAGCACCAGCTGCTGTGAGAGCACTCAGTGTTTCCATGGTGAAGAAAATCTTCCTAGAAAGGCTACCTGAGCCTTCCTACAGTGCTGATCATTCCCACAGCCTGGGAAAGAACTTAACATAAAGTAAGTGTGATTGTAAAACAGGAGCTTGTTTAATCCTCTTTTAATTTCAGCAGTTCTCTTTCAGATAGTTCCCATCCCTGCTCTCCCTGACTCACCACCTGCACAAGATCCCTTTGCCTGATTACTATGAACCTATGTGTGGTTTAAGTTGGACAGCCCAGCATAGAAGGGAGTGCCCACAAAAGTAGCGGAATGGCTCACAGCTCCATAGGCACAGCTGCAGGAGCACACTACAGAGACCATGCAGCAGAGCTGGGACACACCAGCATGCAACACTGATGGAGCTGCTCAATGCCACTGCTGGAAAGCTACCCTAACCCAATAAGTCATTTGGGGAATAACTTATTTTCTTGAATCCTCAGCAGTGCTCTGCATTAATAAATAGTACCAAAGTGCATTCCCTGCATCCAGGAATGCAGGGAACTGCACACCATGTATTAAAAACTGGGACTCTTCATGTGTTCCGGGGTAGTCTGAGACAGTGAGAGGATGCCTGTATCCATACAACAACTGCCAGGTCCCAGATGAAGCATCTGGCTAACAAAATGAAGCAATGGTTTAGTTTAATGGATCAATCTCTACTTACTACCTGTACCAGCTTGGTTTGCAGTAGGTACATCTGAAGGCTGAAGGCTTACACTGCTAGCCATAAGTTCACTGAAACACAAATACAGTACTTTTATGCCAGGCATTTTGCACCCCTGCTGCTGCAAAAGCCAGTATTGCATGATTCAGAATGAAAAATCTTTGTGAGTTATGGGAGAGGATCTACACCCACAACCAGTGTTATAAAGCACAGATTAATCAGCATGGCATGCATTTGAAGAACAAATAAACTATCCCCAGCCTCTGAAAGCAGTTTCACACTGATGTCTTCCAAACAGGAACAAAAGGTCAGTTGCCTTCTTCAGCTTGACCTTTAGTGTTGAGAATCATCATTAAATGACCATCAGATGGGCCCTTATTTATTAAATCAGTCAGTAGGTGAGAAGAACAGAAGATGGGTCCACCACTCTTCTCAACAAAATGCCGAAGTACATCAAGTTTTTTCTTGCATTTTTACAGTTATGGTCCTCAATATCCTAATCACATTTCTTTAAAAAAAGCCTCTAAGTTAAAATACTCTCATGAACTTGAAACTAGAATGAAGGTTGAGGAACAACATTCTAGGAGGACAGTTGTCTAATGAATTTGATGAAATCAAATAATCATTTGTACAAAGTAAACCAATTTATCTATGCAGGAGAGAATAGGACCTACCTATATCTTACCTATCTCCACAATGAAGGAGAAGCTACTCCAATGACCTATGCATGAGGGAAACAAATGCTGGGGTCATTAGTTTCCTCATTCTGCTATTCCTTGGCATGAACATACATAAATTTAGGATTGCATCAAATGAGTCTAATTTAGGGAGTTGATTTTATAAATTTCTTGTTCCAGCAAGAAATTGCCAATGGTTTTTCTGTCCTGAGTTCTTCCTACAGATGTTGTTTTGCCTATTACTATAGGTCTCAAGTTTGCTTCTGAGGTGCTGTAAAATGTTTTCTCCCTGCCCTGGCATGTAAGACAGTCATCCTGTGAATATCCAACCTCATTCAGGCCAACTCTGCCTCTCATGAGCTGTCATGCAGACATGCTCATCTTTTACAGCACAGGCATCCAAAGAGACCTTTGGTGATAATTTTAGGTTTCAGCATGATTCTCCAATGTAGTTCAAAACCCCATATCCATTAAGGGAATTATTGTATTAATCGCTCAGATGAATCACGACAGGCATCAAGTCAAAGTAAGGCCTTTTGCAGAGATTGAACTTGGTTGTACAACTTCATTATACTGATGATACAACTATATTAAACTGCAGTGGCTTCCTCATCCTGCTCAAAAATTAAGGTCTGGGAGGTCTGGGCAATCAAGCATTCTTTAAAATATTTCAGGGACAAAAGTTTGGTGGCAACTTTTTCTTCTGTCATATTAGAATTGCTCAAACCTTGGGGAGCATATTTTGACACTGCTTCTCCAAAGGGAAGTGCTACATTTCATCTAGTAAATGATTTCTGGAGTTGCATTCTTGTGCATTCATGCACAAATCAGGAATGCTGTTCTGCCTCAAATATCCATAGGCCTAATGGTGAGATCCAAGACAATGTGTGGTAAACAGCAACACATACCCTCCAGCACTGAAAACTCTGATGATGGAAAATCAGGCATCCTGCTGCATTCTTTCATCTCACTCCGGACTCCCAGGCAAGCATATGGTATTTTGTCCCTGCTGCCATCGATGTGAGCCATGAACCAGGGTGGAAAAAATGCCCTGCCTTCTTTTGTGTTTGTGTAACATCCTTCCTTTGCAGATGGGGCTCTGCAGAAACCAGCCACGCAGTGTGAACTGCCAGTGATGTCCTGTGCTGAGAAAAGAGAGACAGAATGTGCATCTAGTGAAACTACTGCATCTCTAAAAGTAAGTCAGGACAGCAAATGCACAAGAGAGAAAAAGCTGAGCTTTTACAGGCTTGCAGTGGAGAGGATGACTCTGCCCCTCAGCTGCCATGCCCACTGTGTGGGGTCATTCACACCAGTGCAACGCATTACCCCTGCTCTTACTGTGGTATGCAGAATATTCACAACAGCAAACGTTCAGTATTTTTAAATAGTGTTTTATTTAATTCCTTAGGCTGCTATCCAGCTTTGGCATTGGCAGCTGCCCGGCAATAATCAGCACTTCACAGTGTCCTTCAGAGGCAGAGGTGCACCAGAGGCCTTTGATGGGTGATACTCCAGCAGCACAGCCCTGCCCTGCCCTCTCTGTTTGACACACCACAAAGGCAGGGAGGACTTGAGGGGCAAGGGTGGGAGGGTCACTCAGTTCTGGTCATTCTTAGGTGGGTGCTTGAACACCATTTCCTACATGCCAAATCTTCCTTTTGGATAAAAAAGAAATACATGTTTTTTTCAGATAAGTGGTATTTCTAGAATGGACAAAATAAGGCATAGGAAAACATTACCATTTCCTATGGAAAGAACATTTCAACAGTTTGGGTTTTTTTTGGCAAAATCATAATTATTCCTTTTATAAAATTTTCATAGGATTGATGTTTTTTATACATCAGGACTGTTTCCACTACCCCTACAAATCAGGTGAAGTTTACTGTGGCTTAAGGAGCTTTCCTGAAGCTGTGGGACTTGTGGAATTGTCAGCATCCTATTTTTTGAGGTTGGAGAAATGTGGGAGAAGTGAAATTATGCAATTTATGAGTTAGGGTGCTGAGGAGCTGCTTGCTGTGGAGCCATAGACATACATTGCAGTTTGAGAAAGACCTAAGGCAACTCATCTAAGATAACTGTGGCCTCTCATGCTCCTCTACAGTGGCAGCAAAGAAAAAAAATTGCTGCCAAATACAGCAGCAGAGAGAATGTCTGATGCCCCTCCTTTCACACTTTTACAAAAGTGGGCCACAGCTGGGTGCAGGGTTGAAGCAACCTGCCTCTAAATTTAGCTTGCAGATCACCTGCACTCAGGTGCACTTGCAGCACAGAGGATGCTGATGTGACTGACCCAGTGGCTCCTGAGTAAGCTGTGAGGGATGTCCAATAATAAACAAGTTTCAGGCATGGAAAGTGTTAAAATCCAGAAGGATGGGGCTTGAAAATCCACGAGAGCTCACTCTGCCTGAGCCTCTGTTCAACCCATTGCAGAAGGGCAGGATGATTTCTCTGAAGTCCTTCTTGTTTTTAACACAGGCTCTATGTGTGCATAGGGTTTATCTGTATTGTGAGCAATCTGAAATGTCTGTCAAAGCATACCAGAATATTTATCTGGACCAGATAATGGAAAAATAAAATACGTTATCACTCTTCAAAGTATTACTTTTACTTACTTCCAGACATGCCCCTTATGATTTCCTACTCACAGACATGGAGCATCTGGCTTTTTGAAAGAAATAGGTGGGTTTGGGATTTTTGGGGGTGGTAGGGACTTTTTCCCTAAATGATTAATGGTCCAGAGTTCCTACCATCAGAGCAGATTACAAATAAAAAACACACAGGGAGCTAGAAAAGCCCTGCAAAAGCACCTATTCCCAGGCCAGTGTCTCGTGCTGGAGCTTAGGCTGAGCAAGGCAAACACTCACTCCCACAGCCCCAGGTGGGAGCTGCACAGGCATCTCTGACAGTGACAAAGCCAGTGCCAGTGCCCAGCTGGGAAGGAGGAACCTGCTCCTCATGTGAAAAGGAGTAGCACCTGTGAAAGAGTAGCAACACATTCACATCTTAATTCCCCTTTCTCCTGGAGGCTTTGGCTGGGTTAATTTAGACAAGTTTCTCTCTTTGGTGCTTGACAGGGTGGGGTCTCTGTTCCCTCTCCCAGCCTTCCTTATATGCATGTGCAGGGTAGATGGCAGATTGGCAGACTGGCTCCCCTCACCTCATGCTCACCTGTACATCCCTCTGCCCCATTTGGCAGATCCCGGGGGCTCCCAGTTAGTGCACTCTGCAAGTCCTCTGCAGGGCCAGACTAGCCCCAAGGAGCAGAAGGGTGAACCAAGGCCTGCCGGTTTTAATTGCACCATCAAAGAAAAAAGCCCCATCCACTGCATGATCACACCCACTGAAAGACTTCTGTCATTCTTACGTAGGTAATGCAACAATCGACTTCTTTATTTAATTTCACTTGTTTTAACTGTCAGGAGCTGGCAGCTCTTGAAAGAAAGGATTAAGTGGGAGAAGTGGAAAGAGTCCTATCTGCTTGCTCTGTACACTGCCGTAGTCTGAGTGCTTCCATTCTGTTTGTACAGTGTTATATGTAACAGGTATAATTCACGCCATTTTCTTGCATTATATATATATAATATTAAATAGTTGTTAGGATGTACCCTTTGGCACTAGAAGCCCCCCCTTCTCAGGCAAAACCAAGTGTGTGTTGAAACCTGATTTACAAGCAAGGGGATGTGGCTCTCCAGGAGATGGGCCGTATCTAAGGCGGTATGGAGACACCCAGGCGCTGATCATCGTGTGAACGACCCGAGATGGACATCAGGAACATCCCCCGGGCCAATACATGTGAATACTCTGTTCCTGTAAATTTCATCAAGAATTTCCACGACACCGGACTTCGAATTTTTCTGCCTTGTCGCCAAGAAGGAAATCTCATCAACTTATGGGACTTTGAATGAAACAAAGGACCGAATGCCGAAATCCTGGCTTCAGGCAAAATTTTCCCTATAAAAAATCGCTTGTACCGGGATGGTGGGGTGGGTGCATAGAGTAAAACCTCTGCTGAGGATGATCTCTCTGTCTTGCACCCAGCGCCGATCCCGGGCTCGGCACTGTCCTTTTCCGTGTGGCTGGCTAAGTTAGATCCCTATTGCTACAATAAATTATTTTTATTTTTTAATTTGGCTGGATCATTTTTCATTTATAGCAATCTTGGTGACCCCGACGTGATCCGGTTTGGGGTATCCAGGGGGTTCCCTATCCTTGATCCGGGTGGCGCCTCCCTGAGTTCAGCGGCCGGACGGGGAGGAGGAATCCCACAGAACCAATCGGATTACGAAAACCCGCAACAGCCACAGTAAGGAAAAAAAAGGTGGGCCCAGAGCTCTCGGAATTCGGAGCCTAAGTCTCCGAGGCTGCAGCAGAAATTTTTTCACTCATAAAATCAACGTGCACAAAGAATCCACGTGGGAAAAGGAGCCATAAGTATCGCGTGGTTGAGTGAGGCGTGAGTGGGTGTGTGTGTGAGACGTGACTTCATCACGGGGTGAGAGCGGACCCCAATAAACCGCAGTTTCACTATCCTGCGAGGGAAATGGTCGGCTACGGGGGAAGCGAAAGAACTCGGGTACACTCACAACACGCATACGACCTGAAACTTGGGGGAGTTACGGGGATCCACTCACCGACAGGTCAGGGGAGGGAAGGTACGTTCTCGTGGGTTCGAGAAATTGGTAAACCTCACCGACTTCTGGACTCGGGGAGTCCAGGGAAACAGGTAAAAGAGAGCTCACCCTTCTTCCAGCTGAAAACCCACAGAGCGGTTCACTGTGCAGCTACTAAGTTGGCAAGGTTCGGTCGGGGACAGACCGGTTTAAACATTTGGTAAGACTCGGTCTGGGACAGGACTGGAGTTAACATTCTGTCCGGGACAGGACCGGAGTATACATTTAGCACGCGAGTTACTGACTTCTTGGAAAGGCTTGCGGACACCAACTCGGAAACACGGTAAGGAAAAACTTCAAACATGGGACAAAGGAACAGTAAAGTCCAGGGGAGAACTCAAGAGAAGAGTATTAAATCCGGAAAATAACTTAAAATCAGGGAAAAATAAATCGGGAGGAGGGAGGACGGGTTGCCCAAGGTTCCGAGGGAGGGTCCCCTGGGCTGGATGTTGGAGCGCTGGGAGGGCTGCTTCTTGGGGCGGGGGAGGTCCGGAGAGGAGATGATGCACTACTATGTAGAGGTATGGGGAAACAGGGAAGCTGGAGGATTCCTATACTGGCCCATTTTTGGTACCTTTGAGGGTGGGTTTTGCCAAGCACTCTCTGAGCACTTGTACGAGGAGGGGGAGTGGGATGATGGGGAGCTGGGGTGTGCCAGGCTGTGGGAGTGTGCTGGCGCGTGGCTGTTCCCTATTGAGACCTCCAGCAGCGAGGTGGGTTCGGGTGGAACTTGGGAGCCCCTGGAAGACCTGCCACCCCCATGCCGGGTTCCTCCATCATGGGCGCGGGTCCCGGCCGCCCCACCAACAGCACCTCCAGCTCAGTCTGCATCGCCACCTAATGCCCAAATACTGGCTGCAGACGCACCGGGACCTTCTCAACCTCCCCTCCCCACACAACACGGGGTCACAGACACACAGCCACTTCACACTGGGGAAAACTCATCTCCTCCCGCCAGTAGAACTTGGCGTAAAGCAAGGAGAGAAAATACGGAGGACAGTGATGATGAAAGGGACAGACCTAATCTATACCCTTTAAGGGAAGTCCCAACCGCCCCCAGAGTCATCGGATTTGTAAACCTTCCCATCAATACGGGGGATGTAAGGGCTTTTAAAAAGGAGATGGGGAAACTAATAGATGACCCGTTGGGGGTGGCGGAGAGGTTGGATGAATTCTTGGGAAATAGTATATACTCATACAATGATATCTCAGCCATATTAAGATCCTTGTTTAATGCAGAGGAACGAGATATGATAAGGCAGGCTGCCATCAAGGATTGGGAATTCAGAAACCCCCAGGCAGGGGTGAGTCTGGACGGTGCGGGGGCCAGCACGGGCTTGAGGGCCCTGGGGAGGGCCAGGACCTACACAAGGGGGGGACAGGCAGGTGGGTGCCCCTGAATGCTTTTGCTGTGGGAGGGGAGGTCACTTCAGGAGGGACTGTGGAGGAAGGATGAAAGATGAAGTGATTTTTCAGGAGGATTAGAGGTGTCAGGGGCTCTATAATTTGGGGTTGCAAACATCTGGAGAGCCCTTGATAAAATTAAAGGTTGGACCCCAAAAGCAGGAGTTGATTTTTTGGTTGGTTCAGGAGCAGAGAGAACCACAGTCTGGCAACTACCTCCCAGGTGCACAAAAGGTAAGGATTCTATGACCGTAACTGGGGCAAAAGGGGAACCCTTTCAAGTCCCTGTCTTGAGGGATGTAGAAATAGAATCTGAGAATAAAATCTGTGTGGGGGACATTTTATTAGTAGAAGAAACAAAATACAATTTACTGGGAAGAGACCTGATTGTAATGCTAGGAATAAGCATAATTACGAAGGACTCAAGACTCAAGGTAAGTTTCTATAAGCTGACCACCGAGGATGAGGAAAAGATTGATCCCAGGGTTTGGCACACTCCGGGGGAAGCTGGAAAATTAAACATGGAACCCATCCACATCAAAATTGAGAGACCAGAAGATCCCATAAGGATCAAACAATATCCCATCCCTTTAGAGGGAAGAAAGGGATTGAAACCAATAATTGAGGATTTAATAAGGAGAGGCACATTAGAACCTTGCATGTCAAGACATAATACACCTACCTGGGCAGTTCAGAAACCGGATGGTAGTTACCGATTGGTACAAGATTTAAGAGCAGTAAATCTAAGAACAAAAACCCTATTTCCCATGGTCTCTAATCCGTATACTTTATTAAATAATATCTCCCCAGAAGATATATGGTATAGTGTGATTGACTTCAGGGAATTAAAGGAGACCCTTATGGCAGCCCCTGTATTGAGTCTCCCTGATATAAAAAGGCCCTTTCAGCTTTTTGTAGATGTTAGCAATCATACTGCCCATGGAGTTCTAACTCAGGACTGGGCAGGGGCCAAGAAACCGGTCGGATACCTATCCAAGCTCCTGGATCCTGTCAGCAGGGGGTGGCCCACTTGCTTACAAGCAATTGTGGCCATGGCAATATTGGTAGAAGAAGCCAAAAAGGTAACATTTGGGGCTTCATTAACCATCTACTCCCCCCACAATGTAAGGAGCATTTTACAGCAAAAAGCTGACAAGTGGCTGACAGACACTAGGCTTCTGAAATACGAAGCCATTCTAATTCATTCCCAAGACTTGGAGCTAAAAACCACCCCAGCACAAAACCTGGCCCGATTCCTATTTGGGGACGCTCCAGGAGACCTGTCTCATGATTGTGTTGAGATGGTGGAGCTACAAACCAAAATAAGACTGGATTTAGAGGAAGAAGAGCTCGAGGAAGGGGAAAAATGGTTTGTGGACGGTTCTGCAAGGGTAATAGAAGGCAAAAGAAAGTCGGGATATGCGGTCATTGATAGGCAAAGGGAAAAGTGATAGAGTCCGGACCCCTGAATGCAGGATGGTTGGCTCAAGCCTGTGAGCTATATGCTGTATACAGGGCATTGCTGGGACTTGAAAAGAAAAAGGGGACGATTTTCACTGATTCCAAATATGCATTTGGGGTAGTAAATACCTTTGGGAAAATTTGGGAAGAAAGGGGACTGCTAAATACCCGGGGAAAGGGGCTAATTCATGAAGAAATAATTAAACAAATATTAAAAGCTATCAGAGGGCCAAAGGCAGTGGCTGTAGTCCATGTAAAAGGACACCAAGCCGGGATGCACTTCTGAACTCGGGGGAACAACTTAGCCGACAAAGAGGCAAAAAGTGCAGCTTTGTTAAAGGTAAGTATCCCGGAGGTTGAAAGGGAGGAAACCCAGGAACCACACCCCCAACCCTCCAAAAAGGAGATAGAAGATTATCAGAAGATTGGGAGGCATCTGGAAGGAGGTAAGTGGAAGTTGCCAGACAGGAGGGAATTATTATCGAAAGAATACACTAGGAAGATTCTAAGGAGATTGCACCAACAAACACACTGGGGGACCCAAGCACTAGCCGAGCAATTCCTGAGATTCTTTGGCTGTAAAGGGATATATGAACTGGCTAAGCAAGAGGTACAGGGGTGCATAATCTGCAAAAAAATAAATAGGGCAAACTCCTGGAAACTAACACTGGGGAGTCGCCCAGCAGCTTATCGACCTTTTGAAAGAACCCAGGTAGATTTCACTGGTAGATTTTCCCCTAAAGTCGGGAGAAACAAACTTTTACTAATCATAGTAGACAAACTAACCCACTGGGTGGAGGCTTTTCCAAGCTCCAGGGCTACAGCCCAGACAGTATCAAGGTTCTTATTAGAGGAAATTATACCTCGATACGGGTTAGCAAGCTACATTGATTCAGACCAAGGAACACATTTTACTTCAAAAATTATTAAACAATTGGCAGATACCTTAGGTATCAGATGGGATTATCACACCCCGTGACACCCTCAGAGTTCTGGGCAAGTGGAAAGGATGAATCAAACATTAAAGGCCCAACTAGCCAAACTAATGTTAGAAACAAAAATGTCATGGATAAAATGTCTCCCACTGGCCTTATTAAACATAAGAACTATGCCTCATTCCGAAACGGGGCTTTCACCTTTTGAAATGTTATATGGGATGCCTTATACTCATGGTATGCCTGTAGGGCATCCGAAATTAGAGGATGGGCAAATACAACCATACCTGATAACATTAAATAAGAATCTCGAGGAATTGCGAAAGCAGGGGGTAATCATGCAGCACAGCCCCCTTGGCTTCTCAATACATAAGATACAGCCTGGGGACAGGGTTCTCATAAAAACATGGAAGGAAATTCCACTATCCTCTCATTGGGAGGGACCCTATATCGTTCTTCTAACTACAGACACTGCTATACGCACTGCAGAGAAGGGGTGGACACACGGGTCAAAGGTGAAGAAAATTGACCTTCAGGACCGAGCCCCGGAGTGGAAAGTCACCTCCTCCCCTGGAGATTTGAAGATAACTTTGCGCCGGCCTAGTAAATGACCGAGAGTAACTTGGTCAGATGTTCTGTACCAGACTGTAACTGTTACCCCTTTGCATATTTCATTCGCAAATACTGTTATAAGAAGTGGGTTGTTCACTGTCGGAGAGGAATAAGACCTAGTGGGCTGTGTGCAAAGTGCTTTAAACAAGAACAAAAACAAAGCCATTTTCTGGTATTGGCCACCAGGCTGAGACTGATTCAATTGGATTCAATAATTTGAACAGATTCAATATCAGAACAGATTGAGGGGGAAATTACAAACAAAAGCTAAAACCATTATTGTTGAGTGCCGTAGGTTGAACAAGGTACCCTGCAGTGCAGATCCTGTTGAATTACGCTGGTGCGGCACCTTTAAGCGAAAGTATGCAGCTCGGTCTTGGTACGAAACCACTGACAAAGATTCCTGCTGCCAAGAAGATGGTCTACCCTGCCGCTGGAGGCACCCCAGTGGGCGCAGGGAATGGCAGAGGAATCCTAGCAGTGGGAGTAATCCTGATGAGCCTGAGTCTAGCCACATGCCTCAGTAACCTTCCTAACCCTGAAACAGGGGAATCCGGTGGCAGGTACCCAGGAGGTCCAGTGCCCCTGACCCCATGGAACTGCAGTAAGGGTAAGCCTAATAAACCTTGTTCTAAAATTAACACTCAACAGGGGGCATATAAATTCAAGGAAAAATTAAAATACCTCAAAAATGGACAGTCAGCACATAAATTGCACCGAAGGAGCCCAGGGGAAATTTCCATCCCAGCCTGTAGCAAATGTAATCGCACTGTACGGATTGGTGGGAAGCAAGAGTCAATTTTTGTTGCTTACTTTCAAGGTAATTCACTGTGTTATAACCCCGATGAACTAGGTATGTGTGTGATGGGGGAAAAACCTACTGGGTGGGAAATAACCTGAAGTATGAAAATAAGATACCTCTAAAAACTGAGCCAATTATCCTGGACCTTTTAGAGGACCAGGACAACAGGGTTTGTTTACACTATGACAAGATATTCTGCTTCACAAAGGACAAAGAGGGAGTGGACCCAGAAGACAGGATGAAACAGGTAATGCAAGAGGTAAAAAGACAGGAGGCTGAAAAGAGAAAAAAGAGGGTGGAACAGGAAAGATTGAAAACTCTAAGTGAGCAATATGACCAATTGGAAAAACAATACACAAAATGGGGATTACCTGCTTCAGATCAGAATCTATTTGTGGATCTGATGCAGGAAATTGCCACGGAACTAAGGTTGTCGAATTGCTGGATCTGTGAGGGGGCTAAAATCTGCTGAGAAATGGCCTTGGAAGGGCGAGGATTTGACTCCTGAACAGCTACTAAAGTGGAAGGCCGACTGGACCCCCAAAATAATTCAAAGACCACAGGGGTGGGTGCTGGATAAACGGGTAATTGGAACTTTCTGTTTTAGCAGAGAAGGTGGAGATTACTCAGAAGTTGTAGGCTCTGTAACCGTAAGATAAAATAAAAACTATAGAAACTAGTAGAAATAATAAGTAGGGCACGAATTAATGGGTTAATATAAAAGGTGGGGGATTGTTATATGTAACAGGTATAATTCGCGCCATTTTCTTGCATTATATATATATAATATTAAATAGTTGTTAGGATGTACCCTTTGGCACTAGAAGCCCCCCCTTCTCAGGCAAAACCAAGTGTGTGTTGAAACCTGATTTACAAGCAAGGGGATGTGGCTCTCCAGGAGATGGGCCGTATCTAAGGCGGTATGGAGACACCCAGGCGCTGATCATCGTGTGAACAACCCAAGATGGACATCAGGAACATCCCCCGGGCCAATACATGTGAATACTCTGTTCCTGTAAATTTCATCAAGAGTTTCCATGACACCGGACTTCGAATTTTTCTGCCTTGTCGCCAAGAAGGAAATCTCATCAACTTATGGGACTTTGAATGAAACAAAGGACTGAATGCTGAAATCCTGGTTTCAGGCAAAATTTTCCCTATAAAAAATCGTTTGTACCGGGATGGTGGGGTGGGGGCATAGAGTGAAACCTCTGCTGAGTCTGATCTCTGTGTCTTGCACCCAGCGCCGATCCTGGGCTCAGCACTGTCCTTTTCCATGTGGCTGGCTAAGTTAGATCCCTATTGCTAAAATAAATTCTTTTTATTTTTTAAAATTGGCTGGATCATTTTTCATTTATAACATACAGTTTCTGGTACAACATGGTCCTGACCCAACTAATCAGATGAATAAACTGATGTTAAGGAGTTGTTTGATGGTCTGAATATACTTTCTTTTTGGTTGTTAATATAAAAAATGATAAGTGGTGCTCACTGTTATCTCAACTACTTCTTTCATCAGTAACCCCTTTTTTTTAGAGTTGGTAATTCAGCCATTAAAAAATAGCCTCTGGATGGGAAGTTAACAGTCAGGATTAATAAATATTAGCATCTTAAAGAGCTGCAGAGCCTGTTTGCAAATTTGGACTGCCAATATTTCCAAAAATACGAGAGTTTGAATTAAAATGTACAAAAGTCCTTTTTTTTTTTAATAAAAGTTCTGTGGTTGAGAGGTGGTTTACCTCAATGTCATAGGAGCTTTACTTAGGAAAATACTAGATGTGATTTAATCTCTAAAATGTTTTAATGGCTTCAGAGATTTCAGAAGAAATACTGGAAATTATTTAGATGGAAATGTCACTGAGCCTATTAGCTTTTTATAGAATGAGAAAACCCTAAACTTTTTTGTCTACCATTAGTTGAGTGTGGTCCATGAGGGAAAAAAACACAACAGAGATTTTCAAATTTCCTTAATATTCTTCTTGGTCTATTCTGGAATCAATATTCATTGAGAGAAACTTTGGTGGTCTCCATTCATGAATTTCAGGTATCATGTCTGCAAAAAAAAAAAAAAAAAAAAATCTGGGACTATTCAGAGCTTCAGGAGAATTAATCAGGGAAAGGCAGAAGAAAAGCAGAGGAATTACACAGAAAGAAGGAAATTGGAAGAGATCAGAAGATACCAGCATTTCATAGCACACTGCATGTAAAACCAGAAAAAGCAAGGAGTGTTGCACCACAGCTGTGTCCTTTTGCTCTGTGAAGTAACTCACAATAATCACTTTGCAGGGTCCAATATCCAGAGCTGGAAAAGAAAACCAGGCATTGTTTTCTGGACGTTCCTGACTTGGCTGAGTCTCCTGCATCTTACTTACTCCTAGCCTGTGGATTCTGATTTTTATTTGTAGGGACTGTCCTGTGAAACCTTTCCTGGCATCACCACAAAATTTCTGAATCATTTTCTCCCGGAGACACTGGAGCCCTGGGGCAATGGAGATAGCTCTTGAGATAAGAGTGGGAGGAGTGAAAGAAACACCCATCAATCCGTTCCGAATATTCAAACCCTTAAGCGAAAAAATTCAAGGCACACAAAAAACGGGACTGCTGTATACTTTCCCAGCTGAAAAGGCTTTAGATATGGCCTGTTCTGACCGGTAAAAATAAAGGCACAAGTCTAAAAACTTTGTTTCTAAGCTGAGGTTCACAAAACAATGCAGAGAGAGCTGATGCCCATTTTGCTCTTTGAAAGCCCTGCCGAGGACCCCATCCAACCCAGTGTAGCCGGAGGGCACATTCTGCCGAGGCTCCAACATGAAAAAAAGGGCTTCACGCGAGAACCTCCACTGGGGAATCCCAATCCCTCGACACTAGACTGCACCAGCCTCGGACAGGTATCGGGATCTAACCCCATTAATTGGACCTGCTGGGGCCAACACTCCTTTTCTGGGCTTTCGAACCAGTCCCTCCAACCTGCACACATCGCGGACTCCACTTGGAATAGCCTCCGGTAAATTTTCCCAAGGATGATTATTTTTCCAAGATTTCCAGGCGCAGCCCCGACGGTAACCTCCTCTCCCTGACGAGGAGCTCCCGCATCCCGGCGAGCCGCCGAGCTAGTCTCTTAAGCGGGGGACAAGAAAACTCCTCTGTGCTGCCGCCGCCACCAGCACTCCAGCGCACCGCCGGGGCTCCCCCGCCACGCCGTGTACGCAGCCCGCCTCACCGTCCCGCGGCGGGGTACAGGGGCTGTCTCGGGGGATGCACGGGGGGCAGGCGACCGCGGCCCGGGCCCGGGGCGGGACAGTAGCCGGCGGCGCCGTGTTGGTTTTGGGCAGCGCGCAGCCGCAGTGCGGCCGCCGCCGGGTACAATGCGGGGCCGGAGCGCTCCGCGGACTCGCAGCGCGGCAGCGGGAGGCAGGCAGGGAGGGAGGGAGGGACGGGGGCTGAAGTTTTGCGGCGTCACTGGAGCCCCTCCCAACCTCCTCGCCGGGACGCGGAGCCCGGAGGTGAGCGGCAGGGGATGAGATTGGGTTGGGCTGGACGTGGGCGCTCGGGCGAGGGGCACCCGGCAGCAGCTTCGCCGCCGCTCTCGTCGAGAGGAGCAGCGCAGTTCCCCCCGCCCTGGGGGAACGCCTGGGTCTGTAGGAGCGGGGAGCGGACGCTCAGCCACGGCGCTGCCCCGCTGGTAGGAAGACGGCGGTCTTGGGAGACCAGTCTGTGAGCGTGTCGCGAAGAGTTGTTGATCTCCCTCCCCGTTTTGAGTAAAAATGCTTGATTATGCCAGACGAGGTGCGGACGCGCGTGTTCCGTTCCTCGCCGCATCCCGCCCGCTCTCGGAGCCGCGAAGGCGCGACCCTGCCTTGCGCTCCGCCGGCGGCTCCTCCGGCCCCGAGGGAAGCGCTGCCAGGTGCGGTGGGAAGTACCTGGGTTGGGGAGAGGAGGGGGTGGAATGGGTCACATGTGAGAGCAGCGTTCACCGGTGCTTTGTTTAAATGGACTGTCACTAACTTGTGAGCCGGCACTTCAAAAGAGTAGAGAATTTTTTGGGGGTAGGGGGATGGGAAAAGGGGAAGGTCTTCGGCTTTGATGCTCAGTACATGAAAGTGCCTTAACTTTGACTGCTCTTCACGAATCTCACGAATCCTCTTCACGAAATAAGAAAAAAACCCAACTCACAAACTCTTAAAGACATCCTGAAGTGTTTGAAAATAGTCTTATTTTTTCTGAAACAACGTTGTGGGACTCAATAGCTTGATTCATATTTACATGTAAAAACTGATTCAGACGTAATTACAAGCTTCAGTAATGATAGTGACTTTCTTATGACTACTTTGTCCCCGAGTTACACGTAAGACCAAGCTGAGTTAAACTTTTCTTGTACCGATGGTAAGGTCAGGCACAGTGTGGTTTTTATTAAATCAAAGTTCTCAAACATTTAAGTAGCAGCTAAGCCAGTTTGGCATATCAGTAGGATAGCTGACTACCTTGTATCTTGGCAAACCATTAAAGATACTATGACAATTTGCTGATTAAACATATTGGCTATATCTTATCCTTTTATTTCACCCCTTCTCTCAGAGTGACTTCTTCAAGGTTGTGTGGGTGTCTGTTGGGAAGGAAGGAAAATGTGGGAAAACTGAGAGGAGGCTGGTCTGGTTAATGTGTGAATTTTAGGAAGGTCAAACTAATTTGGAAAGTGTTCATGATGTGCTGAGAAAGCCCTGACATTTTTGTTCAGGTGGCGTATCAAGTCCTTAGAGGTGCTGCTTGGGTCTTCAAGTCCAGAGTCATAGACCCACTCCAAAGGGAGTGGGTGCCAGTAGGGTGCAGTGGTGCTGCCTGACAGGACTAGGGCTGTAATCCCAGGCAATCTGTTCTGCAAGCAATATCTTTGAAGTCTTGTCTCTCTTCTGGCTGGGAACATCTGCCATGTATTAGTGACTAGGTGGAACAGGATTCCACCCCAAAACTGCCTCCTTAACAGGAGATGAGATATTGTCATATGATGGGACAGCCTGTGTCCTTCCTCTGTTGGTTTTGAGTGAGAGAGGTTGCAGCTTTGGTGTGGGATGATGGGGGTGTGGAAAAGTGTTGCATTCCACACAGTGCTGAGTGTGGGTCACACCGGTGCCAGAGGCAGTGGCACAACCCCAGGTTGTGGCAGAGTGCAGCTTGCGCTGAAGGATAGGCAGATACAGACTCATGTGTGCCTCAAAATCTGTAGCTTTGCTGACCATGTGTTTAATGGAATTTGGTGTTACATTTGACTCTGTTTCATTTGTCTGACATCACAGTGTGGTTTGTCCCTTTGTATTGCTAGCAATCTAACTAGAAGGAAATTCATATTGTAAAGTATTTTAGTGACTACTTCTGTAGCAGTCCAGCCCATTAGGGAGTACCTAGTGTCTTAATTTTTAAATTTGTGCATACCTGCTTTCTTTTAAGATTGGGCTTTACTTCAGAATTGCACTGGAGAAAGCCTTGATTGAACACTGAATGTGAACTGGTTTTAGGTGTCAGTTCAGTGTGTCTTTAAAAATCCCACCTCCTTGGGAGAACCTGCTATGGAAGTATTTCTTGTAGCACAAATGACTTCAGTCTGAGATGAGTTGCCTTTTCTCACTCTAGCAGTTTTCTCAGGTTTGTAGCTTCTGGTACAGCTTGTCGTCTCAATTTCTGCAGTGCACTGCATGTCTAAATAATAGATGATGAAAGTGAAATGAAAACTTCCAAATGAAGAGTCAGTTTTTCAAATGATGCAGAGCTGCTGTGAAGAGCTGTCGGGAATGGGCATCTGATCGTGCTTTTAGTTGCTAAAACATTAGTTGTTAACTGAAGAGAGCTGCAGATTTTCTCGTGGTGTCAGCACCTGTTCAAGTGGTAGGTCATGGAGATGAAGGATTTTTTTCCCTAGTCATTTAGCTAATGGAATTGACTGATGGGCCAAAGGAGGTGTTTCAGGCATCACTGTTTGTACTGTTTATCCATTCAAATTCTCCTCTGCACTTTAGAAAGTGAAGAAACATAGTACTTGGAAGGTCGCTTGACAGCTTTGTGTGTATGTATGTGCACAAGTATGAATTTTATCTAAAATTTTTGTGGGTTGTGTCAAGATGGCATGCGTTAAGTTGATGATTAGGTTTTCATGTTGTAATGATGAGGAGGAGTTCATGTGGAATTGCAACAAGAAATAGCAATTAACTACTTCCAAAAAACTATGATTCCACCTGACTTCTTAAAGATGCAGTAAATCTAGTTTACAGATGACTTGAAATGCCAGCTGTTACTTTTTACAGAATTTAATTGAGAAATCTTTTGTTTAAACTGTATAAATATATCTAAAAATAACATTGTGTTTTTATAAACCTTTTGTATATAGCCATATTTCACAAGCCTTTATGAAACAAAAATATTTATGAACATTATTAAATAAGTTCATCTTGACTAGAGATTGAAATTTATGGTGATGTTTATAATGTGTTTGAGTCTAGTGGGAAGTGATTCATTTTAAGTATCTTAATAGTATCTGCTCGCATGGTTGAATAATTGGCAGTGCTGTAAAAAGGCATTTAGGCATCTCAAGGGAAGCTATTTAGGCTTGTCAACTCTTAACACTCCACAGTTGTCTCTTGCTCCCATTATAGAGGCTATATATTGAGGGGAAATAACATGCAAATTATATGACTGTTCCCAGCTATCAAAAGACTGGTACCTGAAGAGAAATAAATACATGTCAGGAATGAGCAATTGGCATAATTGATTTTTTTTCCAGTTTATATATTTTCCTAGCAGTGTTGTATTGTAAATTATACTTGTAAGGTCTATCTAGCATGTTCTCTAATTCTGAATTGTGCCCATGTATTTTACTTTGGGAAACTGTATCTGCAGTCATGACACTAGTGTTGAGATTTGTGTTTAAATCTGAATACTGATTCAGGCCATGTTTATATTTGTACTTCACCAAAGGTCCATGGCAAACTCCAGATAGCAGAAAGATGTATGTGATGATAATAACTTTTTCACCATTAATGGTGTACTTGTCCATAATGAGGCAAAAAGGAAATAGCTTGTGATGTGCTGTAGTGAATATGGGAAATGCTTTCTGAGCTTTGATAGTAATGAAAAAAATCTGTCATTCAGGAGGGGTGGCAAGAACATCTGATCTCTCTTTTGGGCTGCCGCAGACTCTGGGCTCTTAACCCTGTATTAAGCCCAATGACAAGTCTGGCTAAAGCATAACTTAGAAGGCGACATCCTGTTGGACTTAAAGCACTCCCACAAGTTTCCCTTGTCAGTTAGTGCCAATTTTTTTGTGTTTTTCTGAGCTCAAAAATGTGTTTCTGATTTCTAATTAGAGCTGTACTGAGGAAGGATAGCTGGCAATTAAACATGAGTCATGAATGCGTGTTTTGAATGTCCCTTTAATTCTTTAGAGATGTGAGTAGACTGAAGACAGAGGAGTCAGACAAGATCAGTTGGAACTTAATTGTGGATAAGCATTATCAAACTGAGTCTGTTCTGTTCAAAAGCCAAACTGCTGTTCACATGCTTTTCTGATGTATGGGCTCCCTATTGCACTCAGGAGCCAAAAGTAGACCCAGATATCTGCCCTGATGGGTTGGAGGTTGTAACTACCTTTCGCTAAAACAAGGCATCTTCAGAAAATGTTCTGGTGAAGGAAGGGGATGGTGGGAGGATGTTGGGCACTGGGGGTGCCCCAGCCTGCTTTGGGGCTTAGGGATAGTGCCTGTGTCCCATTCCTCACACAGACAGATTCTGTGCACTCTGGGAGCACTGGGATGTTGCTGTGTGACATACAGAGCTCAAGACAAAGAAGTGTCAGTGGGGGAAGTCTCCTACATGCATAATATGTCTGTTTTTCCATCTTCTCTGCAGCCATGTATGCTGGGAGCTACAGACAGCTTTTTGTGGTGTTTGGGGGATGGTTGGTGTCCAGAAGGGCAGTGGGGGTACCTTACTGGGTTTCTTGGACAAATGTTTGTGACGCCACACATCGGGAATGGATTGGTGGACTGTGCTGGCCTGGTGATGTATTAAGCCTATTTCATCGTATGTTAATGCTCTGAAGTTGAGGATGTCCTTCCTGCCTGCAGATGCCCTAAGCTGCTGGTTGTGGAAATCTAGAAGGATTGACTGTTGAGTTCTTCATTATCTAAAGGTACCCTTTCCTCATCCCAAGGACATTGCTTTTTCTTACTGGTCTGCCATCATCTGAGCCCAGAGAGTTCAGTGCATTTACAGGAAACAGTTGTGCCCTGGCAGGAGCGGGTTACACTGCTGCTAAGGTTTCCAAGAAGATGCAGACAGTCAAAATGTTAGTTATTGGACAAGGCATTAGCCTTAGTAAGGCTGCTTTGCCTTGAGAGGTTCTGTACCAGAGGTTTTTATCGAATGTGTGGTACCTATACATCTGAGACTGATGAGGGCTAATCAATCCTGTATGTCTTGTATGAGTCTGTAATTAGTTATCATTGACTTTTAAAATCCAAGTCCCTCGACTTTTTTTCCTACTTTTTTACTATTTCAAGTAGTATTCCCAAGTTTAGCTCCAGACAGGGCTGTTACCCACACAAATGATCAGTCCTTCTCTTGGTCTCACTCAGCTGATAGCCTTTATGGCTGCTGTGCACTGACAATGTGTTCTGTAGCATGTGTGCATACATTTCAGCCCCCTAATTGTATGGCTTGATCAACACATCTTAACATAAGGATAAACACTGATTTAGCTGTTATGCACCGTCTATTATTTTACATAATCCAGCAGCCCGTTCCAAATAATGTAGTTTGGTCTGTTAAAGATTGAACTTCTTTTTGAAGAAGCCTCTTTTCACTATTTATAAGTATTTCTGATCCCTTCCTGATTCTACAATGTCATTATTAAGGGGGACGATGCTGCCCAGATTAACTCAGATAATTTTGTGCCATGAATTGCTGAGTGGCGCCAGAAATGCTTCTGTTTTGTTCAGCAACCATGCCAGTCTCCACACCTCGTGGGTCTTTCCTTTTGACTCTGCTGTGCCACAGGGAAGCCTACAGGGGTTGCAGGTAGGCAGAAAACCTGTGCCTGGCTGAAAGCAGCGAGCTCCTGTCTTGCAGTTTTGATGCCACCTTCTTTCTGTTGGTGCTAATGTGGCTGTGGGACAAAACAGACTGGAACACTGATCTGGCTGGAAACAGATGTGCTGGAATACCTCCCTCCCTTCCCTCACCCCCGGCTATTTGATGTGTGCACAGTGTCCCATGGGCTGTGCCAACATAGTATTAGAGGGGGGGAAGCCTCAGCAGTAGTATGGGGATGTGTCAGAAATTAATAGGCATGAAATCATGGTACTGTGATTGCCACCCGAGCCTGTGAGTTGGAAATCCATGTGATGTGGACTTCCATGTGATGTGGTCCATTAGAACCTTTTTGGCAGATGATGATCAGAAGCACTGATCATCAAAGCCCTGTTTTTTGGGTGGGACTGGGAGAGTTCCTCACCTTGCATTTTCTACTCATCATGATACCAGCCTGCAACCTGTTAGTCTCAAAGATGAAGAGTTTAGTTTAAAACTAAACTAATTATCTGTTTAAAACTAAACCAGTTATCTCCCCTGAGCTATTCTGATCCTTTATCTTTTTTTCTTTTTCTTTTTTGACCATAACTATTTTCCCAGTTAATGGCTAGAAGTCTTCCCTGAAGTGAGACAATGTCAAGAGGTTGAATGTGTTTGTTTAGGTGCATAAACATGGCTATGCATGGTGGGGCTTCAGTCATAGTGTTTTCATTCACTTCATGAGCTGTTAAATGAGAAAAGTATGGTGCTCATTCTTGAGCTGTTTTGGAACAGCTGTGTCAAAAAGCCCCCAAGGACCTCGGACAATAGTGAACTCTCTGTGAATGATGTTCTTTTCATCTCTGTCTCAGCATATCTAGACGCAGAGGATCTCTGACAGTTATACCAAGCTAATCTAGCTTCGGTAGGGAAAGAAAGATACATACACGAGTGTGTGTGGCTCTTTTATGTGGCTCTTCAGTATTTCTCCAGACGGAATTTGCGAAGTGTAGTGACTGGGGAAAGTAATATTTAGATTCAGACTAGGGAACCTTTCTCTTTATTTATGTAGACACTTCTGAGTGTTTTAAACTTAGAATATTATGAGTAACAAAGAACAGTCAAGATACTGATAGTGAGACAAAAGCAGGGGCACTTGACTCATGCATAGTTATTAAATGAAACAATATTACAGATTTTTTTTTCCCAATTTCCAGACTTCCAGCAGAAGAGAAATCAGAATGAAAGAGTTGATAGGTCTTCTCAGTTTTGCAGCTTGGCAAACGCAATTTAAGGTTGTTAGTATTTTCTGACCAGTGCTTTGTTAGTAACCGACTTGTTAGTAGACAGCTTGTTTCAATCATTAAGATGTAATCTACTTCCCACTGCAGTTCAGCTTTTGGAGGGCTGCACTAGAGTAGAGCCTTGCTGCTTTTTTTTGCTTGCTTTTTTTTTTTTTTTTTTTTTTTTTTTTTTTTTTTTTTTTTTTTTTTCCCAGGGTGTATCTACCTCAATAGACACAGCAAAATACCTGCTAAGAAAAGATGTTTACTTTAGCTGAATATTTCTTCAGAGTAGAAGCTGGTGTTTCTGTCAGGGTTGAGTCCTACTCTGGGGGATTTGTTTTTAAAGGAGAGTGCTTTAGTGGATTATGACTAATTTGCTGGAATCTGACTTTTCATTCCAATTAGCCACAGATACACCCAGATGTACCCGCCGTTCTGCAATAGATAACTTCAGTGTGCATTGCTTACATTTCAGATACCAAACCGGGGTGAAAATCAGGAGCTGAGCGTGAGTCCACATCCCTTCAGGCTCCATTAGCATGATTTAACTTTGTAATTGGGTTTCTGGGGCAAACAGGGACAGGAAGCAGAAGTAATTTGGCAGGCCAGGCTTAGCTTTTTTGTTCTGTGTGTTGTAAGTGCACAAGAGAGCAGAAGTAAAAGATGGGTGCAGAATGGCTGGAGACATCCTAACAAAGCAGAGGACTGTTGTAAAAACTTGATCTGGATGTTAGAGAATATCATGCAGCTTAACCAAGGTGGGACTTTACAGCTATATTGAAGCAGAATTTTTATAGCCTCCTGTGATTTTCAGAGCCCTTCTCTTGCTGCTCTGTATTTTTCACCTGTCTGGCAGTAGCACTTTGCCTTGTAGAGTCTAGCAACAGAAAACTGCTTGCTTTCAACAGAAAATTCAGGCTTGCTGAATGAAAATTGATGAACTTAATAGAAATGTAAGTTTTGGAGTTGCTCTAAACTCTGTTCATAATACCTAGTTTTGCACAAATAAACCAAAAAAGAGAGAGGGGGAAAAATCCAAACCAAACTGTAAAATGCTAGTGTTCCTGAGCAGGGGAGACAGGTTTTGGGTTTTTTTCTTCCATTTTTTAAGGCACTGAAAATCATCCGGCTCTTTTCAGGTGTTCAGTTTGGATTTACAGGAACATGATTAGAATTAAGATGCTCTATGGTAATTTAAAAAAAAAAACACTTCACAATTTTCAATTAATAACTTCACTTTTAAAACAATAGTCTTTTTCCCAGAGTAATCTTAAGACTCAGAAAATGCAGTACAATTAGAGATTTTTAGCTTAAGTTCCATTCCTTCTTGATATGTGGGGCTGAACTTGTTCTTAAACTTTCAAGTTTCTGCTTTTTTTTTTTTTTTTTCTTTCTTTTTTCTGTTGATAAGCTCCTGAAGGGTTTTCTTTCCTTAGATGAATGCTAGTCTTGCTGTGGCATTACTGACCATTTTCTCAACTTACATTTTACCAGCAGCCTTCTCAGGCAGTTTTCTGTGCGTGACAAGTCAGTAACATTCGCAGATGAGGTATAATCACCTGCAAGACCAAGGTGAGATCTCTCTGAAACAAAGAGGTGCTGGAAATTTTGTAGGCATGATTAGCCGCAGTTTATGTATCTTGTCAACAACGTTTAACCGGGCTGACAAACTTGATGTATGCTTCTTACTTTGTTCTTGTGGTCTTATGGGCCTCTTTACACATGGAGTTTTTCTGAGTAGACAAGGGTTCTGATGTGTGTAATGGAGGTTGCCTCAGTCCTGATCCCTTCTGTGATTTAGTACTGAGTCTTTGTCTCCTCTGTGTTTATCTTGCAGTTTCTCATCCCATCACTACTGCTGCTTGTGCCCACTATCGTGTTTTTAAGCAGTGTTGCAGGATCACATAAACGAAAATACTAGTGGCTGCTGGGAGCCTTCTCACTAAGGAAATTTAAGGGAAACAAACCCCTCTTTGTATCTGTGCACACATCATGACTGTCACGAGTTATGCAGGGTCGGCGTGCTAAGTAGGGTGCAGTTGGTGCTCACTCCAGCGAGACCCAGCAGTAGGAGGTGCATCTCCTGGGAGGCTGCTGCTCCAGCCAGATAGGCAGTGCTGTCACTTAGTAGTTGGACTGGTATGTGAGGATCAAGAAAATGTGGTCGAAATAAAATGGAGTTCTTCAAGAATCTTATTTATAAGCAGTTGACAGAATATTGTTCACATTGTAAGGGGTTGTTGGCTTTGGCTGAAGCAGATTTGAGAGGGTTTCAGGGTTGTTACCTGTAGCAATTCCATCTTTTGTTAGCCTGGGGCAGAGGTTTGTGCATGTACAGCTGAATAATAAATCTCTGGCTCAGGAAGTGTTCAGTGCATGGATTTATTAGTCTTAATGCGGGTATATTTTTCATGCCAGCAACTAGCCAAAAAAACAGGAGGGCCTGCAGTTTGTTTTAGCTGGTAGAGATTAATGACAGTTTTATTGCAAAGCTAAATTTGTAGTTTTGTTTCCACAAGCACAGGGTGACTGGGACAGGAAGGGACCTTTGTTGGTTTGCAGCCTGCAGTTACGTCTTTTGACCCCTCCACAGACCGCCCCCATTCAAAGGAGCCCTCAGCAACCTCAGCTGCCTCTTGGTCTTCTTGTTGTTCCCTGGTAGCCCCTCCCATCCCTCTCTCCCGGGCAGCAAAGCCCCCTGGCCCCCAGTGCGCATTGCTCACATTCCCGAGCTCTGCGTGCACGCGGTGGGTTGAGGGAGGCGGCTAAGCTGGTCCTCTGCTCTGGCTTGGAAACCACTGTTGTGAAAGCAGCCTGCCTGCTCCTGTCCTCCCTTTATATCCATCAGAGCCCCCCTCCCCACATAGCTCACATTCCTGAGCCGTATTTCATTTGGGATGGTGTTTTGCTTTGGAAGCTGTTCCTGCTTGATAAAAAAGTTTCCTTGTAGCTTCGTCTTCATGGAAGAGCAGCGGTTTATGTCCCCCTGTTTAACACACTTGGTGGCTGTTCTGGGTGGTTCAAGGTCTCTTCGCTGACTGCAAGTAAGTGAGATGGCAGATGTAGCAGTGAGGATAGTGTGCAGTAAGGAGCCAGAGGTTTGGCTGTGCACAGGGATGAAGGAGAGCATTGGAGTCCTGGAGGAGATACCACTGGAGCTGGTGTTTGTGACTATTGTGTAGGGAGGAAATTTTATTGTAATTTCAGTTTAAAGACTTTTTCTCCCCACCTCTTCCTCCAAGCAACTTGCTAATTTGCATCACAAAAGTGAGCCAGGGTTGTCTTCTTACTGTGTTTCAGAAAATAGCAATTGTCTTAAACTCTGAGTGAAAATGGCACGATTTGTGGGTTGCTTTATGCATACTGGTGCATTCAAGTACAAATGTTACTTGAACTGCCTAATATTCTTTTACTGCTAGGCTTTCATCAGTGCTGAGCGAGTCTCATTGCAAGGAGGAGGACTGTCTGGCCTGTGATACTGGTGTTACCCTGTGGAAGAACCAGCTGGGTATGTAAGGCACTTTGCTGCACATCCTGTCTTCAGAAACAGTGGGCTGTTTCCCATATCTTACAACTGCTAAGCCAGAGATTCTTTGAGCAAATAAAAAAATAGCAATAATGTATTTATACACAGCTAGGAGTACTACAATTTTCTGTCAGCCAAAAGCCATTTGTATCTATATTAAAGCTTAGTCAAACTGGCTTTGCTGGAGCTGGAGCATTTCATCACTTCGATTTCAGTGCAGAAGTTGTCAAGCCACAAGGCTGTCCTGACGTTCCTGCATAAAGTTGCTGTAAATAAGTGTGTGACCAGTGTATATGTACCATAGGTCAGAAGCAGTAGTTACTCCATTTGTGCTTTTTCTTTTTCCTTTCTATTAATCTCTGGACCTTTGTCTAAAACCCAGAGTATTACAGAGACTGCAGGAGAGGCCAGAGTAAGGCATGGAGTCTCTATTCTGTATTGCCCCAAGATTCATGTCTGTGCTGTGTTGCAAAATTGTCCTGTTTACTGTTCTTTCTCTGAATGGAAAAGCCTTTTGTGGCTGGCTAAACTTTGGAAAAGCATTAGGCCCAAGGAGGAACATTTTCATTCCTTTGTCAAGTAAAATCTTCCCTTGGACCCATGCTTGAATAGTTAGGTTGCGCTGTGTTTGGCCTGTCAAAATCCAGGTATTTTTTGCCAAAACTGAGGTAAGCTCTAGATAGAACTTAACATGTGCTCTTTCTCAATGAATTACTCACATAAAAGCGCTTGCTAAACCATGTCTAGACTGCAAAGACCTGGATTTGACTGAATCTAATTAAAGCAATGGTGGCTTTCAGGTACAGATTTAACTGCAGTATGTTATCCTGGCTTTTGTTAGAAAGAGGCTGACCATGGCTGAAGTGGATTTGACTTGCATATGCAGGTAAATTCAAGTCACATACCTTTGAAATGGTACTTCTGCCCACCTGCTTAGCCTGCCACACAGAGAACATAATGTACCCAGAGCAAGCTAGCCAAGCAGCTCATGGCGATACGGGTTTCACTCTTCTCAGAAAATTTGAAATCAACTTCCTGCTGGTTTTGGGGAATTGGAGAATATTTTTGAGAATAATTCTATGAGTCACCCAAAAGTTTTTGACTGCATTGCAGAGATATGAAGAGTCTGAAAATATCCCTGCTAGAAATACTGGTTTTGATACTGGAGGTTAAACATGTTCAGTGCACAGCACTAACTAGTCCGTGCTGGTCAGCCACCCTCATGACTAAGCTTGTGAGTTCATTGCCCATCTGTTCCCATTGCCTCATCTTAACTCAGGTTGATTACCAGCTGCTTATTGATTAAGAGGGATTAGGGGAGTCGTGGATGTCTAACACAGCTGGTTTCTCCCATCTCTGAGTAAGTTACTGAGTGGAAGTTGTGGTATTGCCTATGGATCCCTCCCTGGACCTGTTCAGGGTAGGTTTTACTGGAGTACAGAGAAGCATAATGTAACCCCTGGCTTCTGATAGTTTTAGCTTGTGGCCTTGAACGTTTGCCCAGACATGTCTGTGAAGCATCTTGGCTGTTCTCATGCTTTTGCTATTCCTCTGTCTCAGCTCTCTGGACTCCTTTTATTTCCTGTAACTTTTCTATCTAGTGTGCATTTTGTTCAGCGCCCATCAAGTCATGCCTGCTCCTCCTCTTTCACCCTGTCCCTGAATGCTTGCTCTGTTCAAAGTCGCTAAGACAATACAGAATAGTGGGGGGGGGGGGTCACCAAGAAGAAAATGAAGAAATAAAAGGGAGACGTGAAAGAGCTGCCTCTAGACAGCGGAGCCTGAATTCTGTCAATCTGACAAGTATAACTTTTTCTTGAGAAACTGTCCTTTGCTTCACATTTTCAGCCTGTCATCACATTTCTGCTAGTTTTGAACTTTGTCTCATGAGGCTTTTGCAGGAGCAGGAGTAATGAGCCAGTAGTGCAATTCCTTTTCTTGTCATTGGAAGTGGAGAGAAGAAAAAAAAAGACTCAGCTGCCTCTCACTGTAACACAGCAGCAGTGGGTGACTGGCATGACTTTTTAGGCTATTGCAGTCTTACAAAATGTTCTAGTTTGGAAATTAAAAAAGGAGATTTACTGGACTATTCTTAGTACTAAGTTCAAGGCTCAGCATTGCAAAGAAACTTTGTGTAGCTAATAAAAGGTATACGTACTACTTATTGGCAGTGTGCAGAGAGAACTTTTTCTGGTAAGGAATGTTGGCATGACCTTGTCTTGTCCCTAACTGTCTGAGAGCTTGCATTTTTGTTGTCTTCTCAGCAGAACACAACCTGGGATAAACCACATAGTGGCTAGGGGTCACAGCACAAATGTGCCATGCTTGCTTAGTGAGTTTTCTTGTTTGCAGCTGGGTAGTGGGGCTGTGGATTAGCCCTGTCACTGCCTTCTCCTCTGGCCATGGGCTGTGACCCATGCTCTTTTAAGCTCTTCCTGCTTGCTGCAGGAATCTGGTGTTTTCTTAGCTGGGAACACTTTTCTAGGCTGATTTATGTAGGATTTTTTAAAACATATCTCTTGATTTCCTTTCACTGTTAACCTGTTAATTCACAGCTGGTTGTTACAGGACTGAGTACATTTTGGGTCACGAACAGCGCCAGTCTGTGTTGGGACTATTCCTGTATGCATTATGTTTTGCTGCTGTGCAAAGAAGGCTGTTGTGCTGTATGATTAATTTGCAATTCATCTTGCATGGCCCAGTCAGGACTCAAGTTGGATGGTGCTGATGGATGAGGTGATTACTGCTGATGTTGAAGATGGAGTTACAGGCAAAAAGGTTCCTAGCTTCATGACTTCTTACCATGAAAAAAGGGGAAGTATTTGTCTTGCTATACTGAGCTTCTCTCTGATCTTTAGGAAGGCTCCATTAGATCCATCCATTTCCTTGATCCCTTCTTGAAAACTTCATTTTACGTCACGGTTTTTAATTTTTTTTTTCTTTTTCGTCAGAATGAAGGAAAACTGTACTTTTGTGTTGCTGTCCATTGGAAGTGATAGAAATTGCATAACAGCCTGGGTGGGGTTTTTTGTAGATGAGTTTGTATTCCCTAAGGCTCTGGTATTTATCAGCCCTTGTTCATGATAGAAGTTGCAGGTCATTGAGATATTTTAACTCCTGACCTAATAGCATGTGAGTGTTTGCGGTTGCCCAGTTTGCTCAATTCCCTGTTTGGTCAGCAGCTGGGGAGCTGCTGGGAGCTTTGCTGGCCTTGGCTCCCGGTCACTCACAGAGCTGGCTCGTTGCTGGCATTAGCCTCGTCTGCCAGCCGATGTGACCGGCGAGCTGAGCAGAAGGCTGCGAAGTTAAAATGCTGTCAGTGCGCTCAGCCCACGGGCAGGGCTGGATGGCACAGTCCGTCCAGCTTTTGGGGGGAGAGGGTGATGTGAGTGCACAGCTCACGCTGTGGAAGCTAAGCCGGCTGAGCCCGCGGCGGAAGCTGCTGGCTGCGGAGCACTGCGGTCCTCATACCTGTTTCCTTGTGTTTGCTGAAGGGTAATTGTAAACAGCCGTTTCCCACTTTCTTTGTAGGTCTTTCTTTTGTCCTCCTTTTAACCCAGATTTTTCCTTCAGCTTGCCAGTTACTTATAACTCCTAATTCCGGTTTAATGACTTTTTTGTGTCTGGGGATTGTACTTTATTTGCATCACAACAGAGCCCTATGAAAGGCTTGCAGTAATCTCAGCTCTGGATCTGGTGTTAGGCAGTTCAAAGTGCCAGGCATGAGTTTTATCAAATCGGTCCCTTTCTGCTGCGAGGTTTGAAGATACTGATCTCCTTGGAAGTAGGCAGGTGGCAGGTCAAGCAGCCCATATGAGAGTTGCCTGCTTGAAAAAACTTGTTTTAATGAGAAAGAATAGAAAAATAACAAGTCTATCACAAGGACAGATTTCAGAAGTTCAGTTTTATGGCATCACTAGTAAAAGTAAGTTAATAAACATCAACATACCAAGAGCATCTCAAGGGTTAGTCAGTCTCTTTCTATTTTGTGTATTATGGCCTATTGATTTAATGAGATTGTAGAATCAATTTCTCAAAGCCTGGTAATAAAACACATCAGTTAAAATGAGGCTGAAGTTTGGATGAAATTATTTTGTTTTGTGGACTGTTTCTTTCAACACCTTGGATTAATAATGTTTGCGTTTTGTTGGTTTTTGTTAATTAAGAGTTCATCATACCAGAACTATGTAGCAAAATAGGCTTCTAATCTGCAGCCCTCCAAACTGCATTTCTTTTTAATTGCCAAATGTTCTATTTGCCAGTAGAAGCATGGGGAAAATATTAATAATTGAGAGTCTATCTGATAAGAATGTTGAAAGAAGTCTGCTAGCATCAGGACTTTTTTTTTATGGTTGCAAGTAACTGTGAATGCTTAATTTTAGTAGGAAAAAAGGAGATAGTACTAAACCTCAGCTCTGCCCTCACTTTTCCCAACTGCTGTCTCAGATCTTTATTAAGCTCCTTTTTTGTTTTTGTCTCACTCAGTTCAGGCCCGAAGGTTTAAAGGTTTTGAATGCGTCATTGCATTTGGAAATTTTTCAGTTTCTAAACATCCTTTGGAAAGCAAAGCAAAGCAAAAAAAAGCAAAAAAAAAAAAAAAAAAAAAAAAACCCAAAACAAAACAACCAAAAAACAAAAAACTCCTCTAACACACAACACCCCCAGCTGTAGTACATCCAACTTCAGTACTGCTAGAGTATCCTGCAATTGCTTGCTTTCCTTTTGATGAGTTTTAATGGATCCCTGTTCTGTTAGCTTGCTTCAGATAGGAAGCAAGAGAAGGAATTGCCTTTCCAGAAGGAACTTCTTGCATGCTTTGAATGCAATTAGACCATTTACTCCCCTCCTACCACCTAAATCTTTCCTCCCAGGCTTTGTGGGATTTAGTGCCAGCTCACAAAGTAAGTGAGACAGCTGGTTAGTGTCCAAAGTCCTTTTTGTTGTTTCAGCTTTAATCAGGAAATTATTTGTTAGAGGATCAAAGAACTCTTGGATGAATTAACTTTTTTTGCCAAACTGTACCTTTGATGCATATGTAAATATTGTCTGATATTTATTGGGATGGAGTGATCCTTGCACAGGATTGATTTTTGGCTATAACCCGAATAAAACTGGGGTTGACTCTTAATTTTACAGAGCAGCCTCCATGAACTGTTAGAGATCACATTTGGAAATTAGATCAGGTGTGCCAGTAAATTGCATGCAGGTGGCAAAAGGTCTCTTAGCTCATCTCCTGATAGAATTCTGAAATCAACGAACAAACTTCCAATGTCGACGGTGACTCCTCTCTCTGCCTCCTCTTCTGCCTCTCATTCTGAAAGACAGTTGCATGTCACTTGGCATTGCATTGGCCTTTGCAGGTTCTGTGACACTATGGACACTATGGAGATGTGACTTTACCTGTGCACTGCTCTGAGAGCTTCTGGGAATTGCTTCTGGGTGCTCATTTTGCCATGCAAAAATGCAGTGAAGACCCCCTGGAAGGATTTGGCTTGTGTGTCTGTGTGTTTGCAAATATTTTATTGGCAATGCCATGCTGTGAGAGTAGAGTGAGAGAAGGGATGAGATCCACTGCCTGGGATTCCTTTGTTCCCTGGAACACAGGTAGGGTGCTGTTGTTGGGACAAGTGTGTACATGTCTGTGCAGGTGCCAGTGCTGGTGGGAGAAGCATGAGCTGCAGGCACAGATTGAGGTGGTCTGCAGCTAGGGAATGTGTTCTGTGAGGAAATAAAGCTGAGTAAGGTTGTGTTGATGCCTGAGGAGAAGGTGGGAGGGGGGAGATCAGGGTGCAAGGCAGTGGGGCAGTGGCTGGGTAACATCACTCTTAAGAAGCTGTTACAAGAAAGTTTCTTGGGGTGGTGATTCTTTTTGTCTATGAGAGCACACAGCTCTAGATGACTATTTGAGACAGCAGTCCCATTATGAAGGATGGACATATTCTCTTCAATATTTGGGAACCAACTGGATTTTTTTTTCTATAAAAATTGTATTTGGGTGAAACATACCCCAAACGCAAGTTACACATTCTTTTCCTGCTTTCTGATTTGAAGTACCGTGTTTCTCAGTCACCCCGAAGTAATCCCCCATCCCAAATGTGGGGAACCCTCTCTGGGCAGAAAGGCCAGGCCCTGCTCTCCAGGAACAAATGGATGATGCATTGCATGGTGGCTCAACTGCCAGTATCTCTCAGGCATCTGACACCTCTTCTTGGTGTCAGGAAGGCATGGAAAAGAAAGGAAGGCGTGGAAATCTGGTGTGGCAAACCCTGTTCTGCTTCTGTAGTGCCTCTGGGGATGTGAATGGCTTGTGCTGCAGCACCGGGTAGCTTGAAGGAGAGGGGTTTGTGCTCTGGATAAGGGAGAAGAAAATTGGTGGTACATTATGAACTCTGGGCTGTTAAGTTCATGTCTGTCTGGTACACCTGAGGGTGAAATGGAAAGAAATGCTTGATGTCAGGATGCCTGATGGATGGGAGAAGAGTTGGATTGAGGCACACAGAAAAGACATAAAGTGAGATGTTAATCAGTAACAAGCTGAGTCATCTTGCAACAGCTTGCAATGCCAAGTAGAGATGTACACAGTATGAAAGGAAGGAATGTGTACAAGTGTGTTTATTCCAAGTACAGAAGGACTCACCCTCATCCTACACTCAAAAATGACGCATTTTATTGCTTTTGAGAAGTAACAGAATGTAGTAGGAAATGTGACCCTATGCCTTTTGTTCTCTGTATTGTCCTTCAGATGGAATAGCCTTGGTGTGAAATGCCTGGTAATCAACCAGAGGGCAGCTGCTTACCCAGACTGTGTTCTGGACATCAGCGTTCTTGATCCAGCCTGCTGCAACTTCAGGGTCTTTTAAATGACCTCTTCCTGAATTCTTGTCCAAAGGAGGGCTTTAAGCCAGTCAGTTTGTCAGAGAAGAGCTTGAAGAGAGGGACTCATTAACCTAGAATGATGTATCTTACAATGAAGGTCTCTCCTTTAAAAGGAAAGAAAGCAGAACGAATAGTATTCCTGTTGTTTGCCTAGCACAAAGTCTGTTTTGTTTCAAGGAAGTACCTGATCCTTGACATTTTCACTTTCTTATTGTTGGTTCTGAATTGCTCACCTGAGACTGAGCTGCAGGTGTCTTCAGGTTCAAACAAAGTAGAACATTCTTGCTTCTCAGATTTCAATGAAATTTGTGTGCTGTAAGACCAGAAACTATAATAATTTTTTTTTTTCCAGGGAAAAACAGGTGGCTGAAATTGCTGTGTGGGTGGGTATAAAGAAAAGGATGGGGACAAAGGGATAAAAAATTTGTGTGAGAAAGCACAGTTGGCTAGGCTGCACATCTCCAGTGCATTGAGCTCTGTGTGTCTAGAGGGTGATAACACAAAAAAAAAGATTGATTCCATCACCTGTGTTTGTCCAGTTGGCCTGTTGCCCTGTTGTACTCATGCAGTTGTGAAGACGTGGTCTTGGTGCTCCTGCTTCACTCTGGGTAAAGCAGACATGAAGAGAAGTAGTGTTTGGAGCTATTCATGTAACTGGAAAAGGGCAATGAGATTAGAGGTACTTTGAGTATGGCACAAGTTTATAGCTTGTCCTTCCTCATTAAAAAAAAAAAAACAAACCCAAAATAATAATTTAAGAAACTCCATGTGTTTTGTCCTAGCTAAAATGAGTGGCATCTCAGTCATAAACTGAATCAAAAGGAGAAACATATGTTGGATTATTGAGTCTTTATTCAGGCAGGTGGACGTTTTATTTACATTTTAATGATTGTGGTGTCCCTTTGCTGCTCCAAAATGCTACAGCTGAGTGCAGATAGTCCAGAGAATATTTGACTTCTGGATGTATCTGCCTAATGATAGCTTGGAGTTTTGACGTTTGCTATTGGTACTAACAGAGCAATCTTTACAGAATGCCTGAGATCCATAGTGTGAAAAGTGTGCTGAACTTTTTGTGGAGTGTTTTTCCATTGTTTCTTCTGTGTGACTCCTCTCATTTTAGTGCTATATCCAAGAAGCTTTTTTTAGCCTTTGATCCAAGATAACCAACACTTAAAACAACAGTCTTGCTTCCTTTGTTTTAAAGTGTGTTAGCTATCCATGTCTTAAACTGGCATGTCACTTGCAACTGCATTCTGGTCCTGCCCTTACAGCAAGGCAGCAAGGCATCGTCTACCCTGCTGCAGCTTGTTCAGAAATAGTTGATTTCAGGGAAACTTGTTCAACTAAGAGATAGGAGATCTGTTCTCATTATAGGTTTGAAAGTATCTATGCCTTTGGCATGCTGACCTCCCACCAAACTCACTGTGCAAGGTAAGTTGGTGCTCTGAAAATTAGTCAGGCAAGAGCAGTGGTGCTCTACTTTCACTCTTTCTCGCTGCTCATAGAGAAAATCTTGGGATGATTGTGTCTTTTTAATGGCATTTTTCAAAACAAATGAAGCCCCTTCTTAAAATGCTATCAAGTGCTTATTTGTAGATAAGCACGTACTTTGCAGCCAGAAGCTTTGCAGTGGCTGGGTGAGGAGGAATTATTTAGCAACCTTCTTGCTAGGCGGTGTCCTCTTTCACTGTTCTCAGATTGCAAAGGGTAAGAATGAGAAAAAAAACCTACCTGATTATCTCTTTTCTTGATTTCATGTTGGCCCACCCCAGACAGTTTATGCCAGGCATTCTGGGTAGAGTTCAGCTGAAGTTTCCACCAGAGAGGGCCTTTGCAGAGCTGGGTGTTGCCATTCCCACCTTATGCACTTTGCCTCTCTGTGCTGTCCTTTGGTGGGTGCAGTCCTTGTCAGTCACTGCTGGCAGGTGTTGAGGACAAAGGGCATGACTGCTGCAGTATGTTATTGCAGGCTGCAGATTTGCTTGTGCCTGTGAGGTTTCACCAGGGAGTTACTGTGGCTCAAGGGCTAAAAAATCCAACACTTTCTCCAAACCCACCCTCTCCCTGTGTAGAACATCACTATTACAGCAAGAAGTCACCTTTCCCTTGGCTTCATTTTATTCACTAAACATTGCTTAAAGAAAGCAAGTCTTTAATTACTGTTTTGATAGCATGGATATTTGTTGAGAATAAAACATGAAAGTAAATATGTCAACCTTTTTCCACCTACACAGTAAAAATGAAATTCCTGCAACTACCTTTAGAAAAACAACTTTTCACTTACGCTTGAGGTAGAAGCTGTTTTGTGGCAGTGTGTCTTTGAGTGTATCTACATGTCCCCCCTTTACCTCCCTGAAACTTGTTGGTACTATTGTTGCAGGAGGTTTTTTGTTTATCGTACAGCTATATTAGCACTGTAGCAGGGTACAGGCTGCTACTCTTGACCCCCGGGGTTTCTGCGAAGGTCACAATGGAGGAGCTGGAATTCCTGCCTTAATTACATTGCAGCAGAATATCCATGCTGGTTTTCCCAGAGGATTAACAGAATGATACTGCACTGCTTTGAAATGTGATCTCAGAGGATCTAGCTTTCAGGACAGCTTCTTTCATGTTTAACACATGCATGGATTTTATGTATTTTTAAATTACTAATTACTACTCCTTGGAATAAAATGTGAATGGTAGTTTCTCACACTGGTTGTTTGCTATTGCTTTTGTCTTTCTTACCAGAAGCCTTCAGTGCTCTCCTGTGGAGTAGGGAAGAGAAAGACTTTGTTTTCCTGGTAATATTTTGAGGTAGCTAACCTGCAGCTGTTATGCAGTTACTGTAATGTACGGTAAGGTACAGCTCTACAGATTTGAAGAATAAATACACAAAAAATTGTCCAGTGGTTAGGCTTGATCGACTGCAGAGATGCCTACAGAATTGCAGCAAAACTGAAGGCACAGATGTTGCTGTTCTTGGACTTTGGGGAAAGCATGCTAGAGGGAACTCTTTGCCTTTCCCTCCTTATATATAGCTTGGCTCCCAGAGCAAGTAGATTCTTGGCTTCAGTCCAGCTACACTGTGAAATGTGGTATCAAATATCTGCTCTATTGTGAGCAGTTGGTTTATCGGTCATTGGCCCTGGCATGGTCAACAGAGCAGGGAGATTTTGTAGGTGCCCCTGTTTCATGCAGTGTGTCTGTGGTTTTCTCGGTGCTCTTGGTTTGGGGTGGTGCCAGAGTACCTCAGTATGATTTGTCTTTATCTTAACTTCTGTATGCTAAGAGCACTTCCAAACTGGACTGCACTTCCAGGGAAAATATGAACATGCCAATTCTCACTGCTGTTTCCCCCCAAAGCAGCTTAGTCTCCAATCATTCCAGAAATAATCTCTTTTCTAATAATGATACAAGGCTCTTTCCATCTTTCTCTCAGAACTTAGGTATTGAGAAAGAAGACTGAAACACTTGTTTATGCACCTGAATTACCCCTCCTTCCATTTACCCCAAATCCTTGTGTGCATACAAACAGACTATACATGGCAACATTTTTTTGGATGGAAGCCCACAATAATACTGTTTTCTTTCTGTCACTGCTGATGAAAGTGTCATGAAGGCACTCGCTGCAGGGCAGAGCAGATGTTCATGTTTCTAGTGCGTACTCCAGATGTTTATGCAATGTGCCTAAGCTTGCTGTGGAATATAAAATATTTGTGAAAGGCCCCCAGGTCTATCCATGGATAAGCTATTTGTCCAGGTTTTCTGAACAAAGCAGGAGAGAGAGCTTAACTGACAAGCCCTAATTAGCTCTGTTCTCTAGCAGCTCTTTCCCAGGAGAATGACTTGGGGAAGGTTGTTATCAAATGACTTGGAAACTGGAAAACCGTAATGTTGACTTTTCCCTTTATTTGTGTTTACTGGAATAGCAAATGCTGAAATAGACTGCAGAAATTCCTGCTCCTAAACAGTGGCAATTAAATGATTGCAACCAACATTTGTTGCAAACTCAGATCTTTGTTCTGTTTCCTCCTTTATCACAAGCCACTTTTGTTTGACTTAAAGCATTTTCTTTGCATACCTCAGACCTTTTGAATAGATATTTTAGGTAATGCTTAAGATGGTCACTCTGTCATCTTTTAATTGTTTTTTTTAGTTTATGTGGAAGAGGGAGAGAATCTGCAAAATAAAGCTGTCCACATTTTGCATCAGTGTCTAAGAAAGTACACAGGTGTTACATACACTGTGCATAAACCATTGTTTACAAAAACATAACTTAAAACTTACCAAAAAATCTCCAGCAAGTTCTGCTTATATGGTCAAAACAACACTGACCAATTTTCATTAACTTGAGATTTCAAATACATGTGGAAAATACTGCCCTGAAATTTTACTTTCTCTGAGGTCGCTGTGGGCAACTTGTATTCCCTGATATACATGGTTATTCTGCATAAAGGAAAAACACATTGTTGATACTACAAAATCTGACTTAAAATATCAACAGGTGCTTCACTGTGTGCATTGCTATGATTTCCAAAGTTTTGGAAGTATATTGTAATGAACAAGAGCAGGGATGCAGGGAGCTGGACTGCTTGAAAAACAAAACAGAAGAATGATTCCAGAATTATTCATGTATCATTGCTGGAACAGTGTTCCAGATGCATGCATTGTCCCTAATGCCTGGGGAATTAGCTGAAATGAATACCTTGTATTCCACATATATTTGTGCCAAGCACCGGGAGCTAAATGGGCTGAATCAAGAACACTGGAAGTTCCATTATAGGCAGGGGGTTAGGTCAGTTGCCAGAACAGCAACATGTAGATGTTGGTATCAAAATAAGTTCAGGGGCAACTGGGTTCAGAATAGCTATAGATACTGCTCCACATCAGTTGGTCAGGAGTGCAGCTAGGTCTTGATTTTGAGGAGTATGAGAACTTAGCTAGAGAAGACTGTTATTTGACATGTGTGTGCAGTTCTTCTGTCTTGTGAACAGCATTTTCTCCCTCTTCAAAAAATTGCATTTTGTGTTGTTAGCCTTAAAAAGTACTGCAAACCTTAAAAGCCCTGAAAATGTTGTATATTTCACAGCTCCAGCTGTGAATATTGGTTTGTAGTATTTTATTTTTCTTGGCAGTGGTTCCACCACCCAAAACTTGAAAGGTGGTTGCTGCTTTATCCTTGAAGGGAAGACAAGGCTGTATTGAGAGGACATTCGGTATGTTTGGTGTGAAGGGGGAACTGCCATAAGCATAGGGCAGCCATGATGCAAGAAGTGGATGCCTCTGGAGTCAGAAACAAGCATGGTCTCTTCGTGCTTCATCTGCCTGTTTACCTTCCAGTGGGTTTTTATCCTACCCGGCCCTGTGGATTGGTTCTGCCAAAGGTCCTTGGGTTTGCTGAGGAGCAGGCGGGCAATACACAGGTGTGTGAAGCATCACCCTGTAGGCATGGGTGGATGATGAATGATGGGATGTGGTTGGTGCTACAGCAGGCATCCTTAGAAGTGCCACAGGAATGGATGCAATGGGTTTGTAGGGTTGAAGGAAAACAAAATTAGAGTATTGTCAGTGGTGGGGCAGAAAGCTCAAAATTCATGGTTTAGCTCGCTGAAGTCTTGGCTTTGATTTGGCAGCACTGACATTTTATCTTGGTAGCATGTGCACAGTTAAGTCCAGAGGAAATTTCTCTGGCCCTAAGAAATTTTGTTCTCCTGAGACCTCATGAAAAATTTTCATAATTGATGGTTGGCATATGATCTAAGCCTGGAGTGTCAGTGTGACTTGATTTCATTCATATTGATTTTTGGATGAAATAATGTGTGGTGAATACCCAGAGCAATTATGCATGTTTCTAATGTTTCAGCTTGAATAATACCGCCCACCTTCCCAGAGAGGTCAAGTTACTGTTTCAGGCATTGCAGTTGAGTAATGTACCGTGTGCCAGAGAGAAACGGTGGACTAACAGCCCTGTAAGTTTTTAATACAGTTTTTTTTTTTTTTTTTCTCTTTCAGGAAATAATGAAATCAGATCAGCTTTGTGTCACTGGGTAGCTTTTGAATTTACAGTCAGAGAGTACTTTTGGCTTGAAGTGGTGATTTGTTTTTGAATAGCAGTACTTAATGTCGAAGGAGTATTAAAGAGTGTGTGTGCCTGGTTGGTGTGTCTTTGTGATACACAAACTGTTTGCAAACTGCTGCAGCAACACAGACAGTCCAACACAAGTCAAATTCTGCTCAGCAGAAGCGGTGGTGGAACAATTAAATTGGTGATTTTTCATCCATGGTGACCCGAAGTACCTGCAAGCATGCTGAGATGATAAAGCAGCTTTGCAAAGCTTGTGCTGACTTTTTCATCTGCATTTCCATTCTGTGCTCTGCCTCCCCTGCCTTTTGCTGGCAATGGGAGCCTACAACTTTTCAGGCAGAATTGGTTGAGGTTCACATTGCTTAGTGACCTTCGTGTTTCATGCAGTGTGTGGGTAGATGGAACTTCTACATGTAGGTGATATTTTTTAGCAGTTCAAGAGAAACATACAGTGACAATCACACTGTGCGTACACGTGTTGTTAGACTGCAACCTTAATGTCTGTGAGCTGGAGCATGAAAATCTAGTGTTTAAGGTTTTGGAGAGGGGTGGTGGTGTTCTGTATGTGGACAGAGAGGGAGTGTATTAATATTGTAAGGAGAGTCTCACTACTTATTTTTTGGCAGAAAGGACAGGAATATTAATGGATAAGAGGCTGGACCTGACCCAGCCATGGGCACTCACAGCCCAGAAAGCTGAATGTGTCCTGGGCTGCATCCAGAGCAGTGTGGGCAGCAGGGCCAGGGAGGGGATTCTGCCCCTCTGCTCTGCTCTGCTGAGACCCCACCTGCAGTGCTGCATCAGCTCTGGGGTCCCCAGCATGGGAAGAACATGGAACTGTTGGAGTGAGTCCAGAGGAGGGACACTAAGGTGGTTAGAGGGATGGAGCACCTGTCCTTTGAGGAAAAGCTGAAAGAATTGGGGTTGTTCAGCTTGGAAAAGAGAAGGTTTTGGGGTGACCTAATTGCTGCCTTTCAGTATCTGAAGGGAGCCTGCAAGAAAGATGGAGGGGGATTTTTTACAAGAGCATGTACCAACAGGACAGGGGGGAATGGATTAAGACTGAAAGAAGGTAGGTTTAGATTAGATACTAGAAAAAAATTCTTTGCTGTGGGGGTGGTAAGACACTGGAACAGATTGCCCAGAAAAGTTGTGGATGTCCCATCCCTGGAAATGTTCAGGGCCAGGTTGATTGGAGCTTGAAGCAAGCTGGTCTAGTGAAAGGTAGCCCTGTCCATGGCAGGGGGGGTTGGAACTATATATCTTTAATGTCCCTTCCAAGCCAAACCATTTTATGATTCTAAACATACTGCTATATTTGTATGCTGCCTTTAGTAGAGTTCCTGATCAATGCCGTAGATGAATATGCAAGCCATGGTAAGTTTCAGAAGAGAAGAGCATCCTGACCACCACTACCTGTGTCCAGCTTCTCCTCCCCTTGTCTTCCTTTTGCTAGGACAAGCTGCTTTGTTTCCTAGGGACACCAACAAATGTCTTACCGTGACTGGGTTTGAAGTTTAATTGGGGAAAGCTGTTCTGTTGAGAGATGGTGGTAGAACTCTGGGGAATAATCTGTCCTTTTCCTTGGAGGCCATATACTTGGTTATTTAATTTTCCTGGTTGTTAAATACTTGGAAGTGCTTTTTTTGTCTACCATCTCTCATCTAAAATGTCTGGTTTATTCCTTTGTCTAGAACACAGTGCTCTTGAAGGCATAGGAACATATAGTAGTTATTCTGGATTAGTTTGCTTTACAGGAGGTAAATTCAGAATGATGACCTTATTTTTAGCTGTTCTTCAAGCAATTGATTCAGAACATCTGATGAGACAGCTGTCGTATCTGCTTTTTTTTTCTTTTTGTACAAGGGAAACAGTATTGCCATGACAATGGCCCTGAGTGATATGTGACGTTTGAGGACGCTTTTCATTGCAGTCTGCTGCAGTGAGGAGTGTGCCACCCAATAGCACTGTGCAGCCTGGGGTTCTTAAATTCATTGTGTTTTCAGAACTTTAGGCTGAAAATATGATGGAGGTTTTCTTTCTCATCTTGGCTCAGTGTCATAACTTCCATAGAGCTATTAACAGGAGTGTGTGGAGAGCGTTGAGGATCTTTCCCAAACAGTGCTGGGTTTTGAACACTAGTCCACCACAGCCCTTCCAAAATTCCCATCCTTTAGGAATATAAACTTTAGAATATCACTAGGAAGATGGTCATAAGATCCACTTGAAAACCCCTAAAGGCAGCTAGGTAGCATGCATATGGAAAGCCCAAGCTACAAAGAAGTGACCTGGTCCAGGGTTTGACTTGGTGCCAGAGGAATACGTGAGCTCTATTGTTGATTTTCTTTCTGACTCAAAGTCTCAGGATGTTGCCTATCCCTAAGTAAGGGGAGCTTCAGCCTTTAGGCTTAGATATGGAGATTGGTATTTGTGGGACAGGAATTCCCTAAGATGCAGGTTCTTGGCATGTTTCTAGCTGGCATGACCAGCTGCCTATTTTTAGCTGTAGCTGTGTTACACCCAGGAACATATGTAGTGATGACTGACATTTGGGGAATGTGAAGATGAGAAAAGAGCACAACGAGGAATTTTTACAGATATTTGCTTTTGTCACTTGAAATCTAGCAACTAAACATTTCTGGGAGTCATAAAGATTATTAGTGTTTCAGATCTGCTGCTCCTGGAGATAATATTCTAGATCTTTAACTGAATTTTAAAGGGTAAGATATCTAGTGAAATATCTTCTGCCTTTTAAAAGTTTCCAGGCCCCTTTCCCTCCCTTCCTCTCCTTGTCCAGCTGAGATGGGATCAGAAGAGCAAGCAAGTGGCTCTCCTCAGGAGCATCATGTATCTCACCTGGTAACAAGGCAAGCAAGATAGTGTTTTATGATCCTTTTCAGTTTGATTCCTGCCTTTGCAGTTCCTTTTCATTGCAAAACAAAATAAATACTTTCATGCCCTTTCCTAATCTCTGCTTGCCTTAAGGAAGCAAGCACAGATTCATCATGTTGCTTATCAGCAGTAATTTGTTATACAGTGATGTAAACAAGCAAAGGATGTAACTCGGTAAGAGATGCAGTACAGGATATAATTGGTGTATGAAGGAAAGTTAAAAGGAGAACATAGGTAGCTGAAGGTCTTTCCAGTTGTCCTTCTTTCTTGAACCACTTTTTTAGGTAACTTCACACCAGTGCTTCTGTTGTGACACCTTCTTCTCCCTCCATTCCCTGCCTAATGTCAAGTATCCCATCTAAACTGGCCTTGTAAAACACATCCTACTTAGGAGCCATAGAAAATTCACTATGTTTTTAAATCTGGGCTAAGATTGAGTAGTTTAGTTTTGCAGTCAGAGAGCAAAGAATTACATTTGCATGCTCATAGGCATGTGTGGAAAAAAAATCCTCACAAACAAAACTTGGGTGTGTTAATGACTTTGTCCTCAGTCACTGGGTGTGAATCCCTGTATAGGTGAAGTCCAAGAGTAGCAGTCTCCCTGCAGATGGGAGAAGAAGTCCTGAGTGAATTCTAGCACTGTCAGTGAAGCTTCATCTCTGGCAGCAGCCTTGGTTGTTGGAGTGGTTGTTCGTCCTGTTTATTTGCACATTTCTAGTTAAGACTCAGATCTCTGTCTGCCAGCTGAAGTTCTCCATTGCAGTGGTGGTTGTGTCATGGTATTGTTTGTCCTACCAAGCAAAGGTCTCCTCTCGCAAAGCCCAGCGTGAGCTCCACAGTTTCTGTAGGGAAGGTTCTGTAGGAGGGAGTGGGACATGTGTCTGACCTCTGAATGTCCACTGAATGCTGAGTTAACTTCACCTGATGTGGCAGCTAAAGCTATTAAGATTCAGCACACGTTTGTATGGCTTGCTGGGTTTTGTCACCACCTTGACTAGTAGTTGTAGTTTGGAGACTTTTGCCACTTTTACTGTGTACAATTCACAATAGCCTGTGGGTTAAAAAAAATATTTTGAAGGAGAGAGCCTTTTATTAGGCAGTGTTAAAGTCAGATGTACACTATTTTTTGACGACATTTGTGAATAATTTTTAAAGGGTTGGGTAGCAAATGTGTCTTCTGTGGCACCTTTCTATTTTTTCATGAGCTGAAGTATTTGTAAGTGTGAAAACTCTTACTTTAACACCTATTTAAATCAAATGCAATTTAAGTACTCATAAGTGAATTGTTATGCTTTTTATAGTGTTTTATTCATCTGTGCAGAGTTATTTGAGTATTTGTCCTCTCTGCTGAGACCATGAAAATCTCAAGAACTCTTGATACTATTTAATCTATGAGATTTCTCTGTGTTTCAAGGCAATGCACTCTGTTAGGCAGTTGTCCCTGTGCTTTTGCTACAATAAACAGCCTATGTGCTGAAACCAGTCACCAACTTCTGAGCACTATGGTACAAACCCAAGGTGAAGCTGTCTTTCCTTGTGCTGTGACCTCTGCAGAACTGACAGACACGTGAGAAGCCAGCCTTGCCTGCCAGCTTCTAGGTGAGCTGGTATATACCATTTACCTGCAACACAAGCCATCTCACTTAAGTAAATCCTGAATTCGTGTTCTGCAGAAGGTCTGTGTCTGTTGAGAGAGGTCATAAGAACAGGATTGTCTTGACAATTACTCATTTTAAAATATATATTTGTGGGGAGAAGGAAGAAGGGACTGGATGGGGATCTTCAGTATCTGAAATTCTGTTCTGCATGGCAGTAAAGCACTTCTCTGACTATGGTTTGTTTGTGCGACAGGGAATGACCCTTCAATGTCTTTCAGTCTTTATTGCGGACAGGTATGAGGCTGTGTTCTGCTGCAGGTTGTATTGTGTATCAGGTGTTCCCCCTCCCTGTTGCTCTCTGGTTGTTCAAAAAACAGTTCCTATTGGGACAGGTGCTTCAAGCTACTGCTGGGTACATTATTCCTTATTGTATGTGTTTTAACAATTCAAAAGAAGATCCAAGTCCATTTGAAGTATGTGAAGAGCATGTCCTGGTACCAAGAGGTAGCATCAGGTACAGTAGATAAAATGTTCTGGCTTTAGCCCAGAACTTGTTTTATCACCAGAAAGTTGAAAACAAAGTCGCTTTAGCAACAATTTAACTTCCACCCTGCTAACAGCCACACTATTACCACTACTTGGAGCATACTAAATGGAGAACATTTACACTAGTGCTAGAGAGCTTCTCCTTGTTCTGTTTTAAATGTGTCTATTAAAAAGTGGTGTGAATTGCCGCAGCTGATTGTCAGACAATCACCATTATCATTACACATAGCTCCTCTGAGATGCTGACCTGAACCTTTTCTTCTGGAGCCCAGGATACTGTCTGTAGGCATACCCTCTCACATTCCTCCTCCTAGCAGCCGAGCATGCTCAGTAATTGCTTGTCGATTATTTTACTGTTTTTCAAGAATTGGTGCAGTGTAGAGCTCAGTATTCTGTGCTGAAGGTGATAGATTTCAGTAAAACACACAGCTTCTGAAAGGAAACACCCCTCTATGGAGGGCTCCTCTTTGGTGTAAGAGTCTTTCATGTGAAAAAGACTGCTTGGGGTGGGAGGCAGGTATCCAAATGGCAATACATCAACACTGGGAGATTCCCAGGGCAGAGCAGTCATGTTACTGTGGTGCCCTGCCCGGCTTAATTAGTGTCTCTGAAGCGGTAATTAGCATATCTGTGCCACTCAGACACAGCCTTAGTTATTTCCTTCAGTAATTATGAGAACTTATGTCAGTGAAATATACCAAGGCTGAATAGTGCTTTTGACTACTTTAAGGCTTTCCTGTCCCAAAATGTAGAACATGTTCACCAGGAAATAGTGCCTTCACCATTGAAAATGTTAGATTCAAATTTATTTTTGAAAAAAGTCTCCTTCACACCAAGAATGTGACTACCCTTCTGGTGCTACACAGGACATCTCTGGAGCACTTCACATTGCTTGTTGGACACAACATCTGAGGCATATCTCAATAAGCAATCTAGGCATGTCCTTGCAGTTGAGGGGGCTGGTGTTTTTTCAGGCCAGCATAAAGTTCTCTTTAGATAAGTGAATCAGGCTGCTGGCTGCTGGAGGGAAGTGTGTGCGTTGGAGGAGCATGTAGGCGGAGGTGTTCAACAGTGCTAGAATGGAAAAGGAGAGAAGATGGAATACATGTATTAACCATCTGGTGACTTGTCACGCTAGTGAAGTACACTGTGAAACATGCATCTTTTGTTAAAAATTGACACCATGTCTTTGGGACTTTAAGGACTATCTGTTGCATAGCAAGTTTAGCTTAAATCTAAAATATTATGAAGGTTAAAACTTTATGTAAAAATTACAGCTTTATCGGTAAATGCACTCCCATTGTATATTCAATATCTCTGCTTAACTGTTTGACCATGATTGTTTTCATTTCTACTTTTCTTTCCTTGTGCTTAATACTTAGTTATGCTAATCACTGAGTAAATTTTCTGGCTGGAAATAAAATGAGATTGCCATTTGTGAGGCAGTTTAGAAGAACAGTTACTTTATGTGAGATACCTACATCCATTTTGTACAGATTAAAATTTTGCTTAGTGTTACATACATTATTTTAAATACCCATTGTAACAGAATGTTTTCTGATGTTTGGTGTTTTTATTAATACCTGTTAGGTGTGGTCTGTTCTTCCCTTAAGGGAAAAAATGGGTATACAGTGTGCTGTTCTTCGTTTTGGTCATGCTTGGATGTGTAGGAGTCAGATGATTGTGTACACATGCATGCTGTGATTTGTTTGGGGTAAAAAGTGAAACAGAAGCATTCTTTCTTCTGGTGTGGAAAACACTCAGGTACATGATAAGTCTTAGATTCCAAAGGATTTCAGACTTTCGATCAGCCCTCTTTGACAAAAAGGAAAAATTCCCCCGACATTGTTACTAGTTCATCTTGGGGCTCAAGCCATGTCCTGGTTCTAGCCTTTGGAGTTGAACAGTTACGTGTTTTTAGGCTGATTTGGAACAGGTATGGGCATAAACTCTCTTCAGCTAAATTACACAGAGTATCTGGTGAGGAGTTTATGCTAGCTGTGGGACGATGAGCAGAATGTGACATCTGCTGTAAAAAAAATAACTCATTCAGAAACACCTGAATGATCTTGACTTCATGGTGTAGGGACACATGGCAGCAGGGGTTTGAAAGTCAGGTTTTTGTGTCCTTGAATAGTGGCCCAGGATGTATGACTGTGTATAACTATGACTTTCCAGACTGAACATCTGGAAAGTGCTGTTCTGCTTTATACAGAAGTATAGTGGAGGAGGTTATAGAAAGAAGCAGTGATTGTGGTACTTCCTATAGAAGTGAATATAGAGCTCCAAGGATATGATTTGTTTCCTATAATCTCAAGTTTCTGCATGCAATTGCAGTCTTTATTATTATGTAAATGGAGATGTTTGTAATCATTTTAGACTATACCCCCATTATAAGAAAGGCATTTTTAAGGTATCATGAATAGGTAACTTGCTGTATAAAACATTCATATTTTATACAAATAGCGAAAACTAAAAGTAATCTTATTGAGAAAGTGTTAGAAAGAGGAGGGGGGAAGAAATTGCTTAGGGCTTTTGGATTTCTGGGTTTTTTAACAAATGTAGGTGTCTAATTTATTTTTCCCCTTCCACTCCTCCTAAAGATATGGACCCTTGCAGTTTCCCTTCAAATGCTACTTTTTATTTAAATTTATGAAGATAATTAACCCCTTCGAGGCTTTTTAAAGGATTTGTAAACAGGTACTTGTGAGTGGCCCTGAGGCAGGATATCTCAGTGCAAGGAGCCCTGTCCAGCCCTGTCCTGTGTGTCTGGATGTGCCTCTAGTTTTGGTAAGTTGCTCATTTGGAGGATTAAACACACCAAATGGGTTGGAGCTGAAAAACAAGTATCTAAACCTTAGTGGTGGAATATCCTTGCTGAATTGTGGAGGAAGAGAGCTGTCTTATGTGCTGCAGTGGTGCAGGCATTAACTCTGCTGCAGCTTCACTCAGTGTAGGTTGAGTGCTTGCAGGATGAGAATTCTGTGAAAAGCCAATCTAGGGGAATGAACCAAGTCCCTCTGTAAATGTTTCTCCTTTTCCTGTGTTTTATATAGTAGTATCTCCATGTGTCTTCTACATACATCAAGATCCTAATTTATAATGTACCCATACTTAGCTCACATGCGCTTCTGATGCATTTCCCAGTTCAAACTAATCCAGATTACTAACATCTAGTGCTGTGTTTCTGTAACTGGTGTGACTGGTGTATCCTGACATGCCTGGAGCTTTGCTTCTGTGCATTCACATGGACTCTTGTTTGAACAAAGATTTAAATTGAGAAGGCAGGGCAGGGTGACACAGCTATTGCAAGATGCATGCTTTCTCCTCACAGTGTGGTAGCCAAAATGTGCTTGAGCATTTCATCTTGGAAACAAAAAATAACTTAGCCTTTCACTTCTGTGGTAATTTCTTCATTGTTCAGCAGCATGCTCTACCGGGCATCAGTAGTTTTAAGCACAAGATATATTGCAGAACATATGAACTAATTGGTGCTTTTAATTTCTCTTCTTGTAGGATGAGTCTCAGGTTCCTGAATGTGGTGTAAATGCTGACATATTGTATTAGGTGGATCTGCTGCATTGTTTCTTATGTTTGAAAAGGCTTAAAGGAAAGAGACTGGCACTTCTGTTACAGTCTTTTAAGGTAAGATGTTATTTCTTTTGTCAGGGCAGAGGGAAGAAGACAGATGTGATTCCACAAACTGTCCTAGCCCCACTCTTGGTTTCTAATCAACCTATTGTGGTTTAGTCCAATGCAGCTACTTGCTCACTCACCAGTGGGATGGGGGAGAGAATCAGAAGAGTAAAAGTGAAAAACTTGTGCATTGAGACAAAGACAGTTTAATATGGAAAGCAAGACCCATGCACGGAAGCAAAGCAAAACAAGGAATTAATTCACCACTTCCCATGTGCTGGCAGGTGTTCAGCCATCCCAGGAAAGCCAGGCCCCATCACACATAAAGGTGACTTCGGAAGACAAGCATCATCACTCCAAATGTTCCCTCTTACTTCTTCCCTCTTCATATGCTGAGCTTGATGCCATAAGGTCTGGAATATCCCTTTGGTAATCTGAGGTCATTTGTCCTTGCTGTGTTCCCTCGCAATTCCTTGTGCACCCCCAGCCTCCATGCTGGTGGCATGGTATAAGGAGCAAAAAAGGCCTTGTCACTGTGCATAACACTCAGCAATAACTTAAAATGTCCACGTGTTATCAATCCTGTTACCAGCAAAAACATAAAGCATAGCTTTTTATCAGCTTTTGTGAGGAAAATGAACTCCACCCTAGTCAAAATCAGCACAAAACTACATGAACCTAAGGTCTTGTATTGGACCCAACTGTTGGTATTTGTTGGTTATAAGCAAATTCACTGACATCAGTAAGACAAAATCCATGCAATTTCAAGAAATATCCATAAAGAAACAATTTATTTTCTTTTCCTAAATCACTAATTCTGCACTCTTAAGTGCTTGTATATCTTTCCATTCGCACACCTTAGTTCTTCTCTCTGTGTATTAGAATGATTTAGTAGTAGTGGTCTTTAGTCGCTATAGAATGGCATGCTGAGATCAATTCACCACCAGGAAAAATAAGGCTATGGAGCTAAACATGACTGTAGCTAGAAAAGTGACCATTCTGCTTTGGCTAGAGTTGCTGCTGCGATCTTTCATTAATTACCTACGTTTTCTGTGCATGCTTTGGAATCATGGCTGCATTGTCACCACTGTAATGCTGCTGCATTTTCTCAGCAGCATGGCAGAGCAGCCACAGACCAGACTGACAGCGAGTCAGTCAGTACCATGGTTATGCTGTGCCCAGTGAGCAGCATGGCCTCTTACTGCTGCAGAGTTGTTATGGTGACCACTGACTGCGTGTAAGTACCCCAGCAGGAAAGGGCTATATAGATTTTTTTTTTCTCTCTTTTCTGTGCAAAGATCAGGTTAAGAGCAGCACCAAAGGGATGGCCTGAATGAAATCTCTAAGACGGGAAACCCAGATAAGTAAAGGCTGTGTAAAGGCTCTTTGCTACGGACTCCTGAATTGCCTCAGGTTTGACAGCTGCTGTTTGAAGTGGCAGCTGAATCCTGGTTTTATTTACACTTAGTGTCACTGCCTGCCCACTTTATTACATGCACTGCAATGCGCTGCAGAGTTGGATGAGAGGTAAGACACACCTAAAACTGAATTTCTGTTTTGAAGAGGAAGCTTGTCAGCTGTGATTACCTGGGATGGCTAACTGCTTTTCTTCTGCTGCTTTTGCAGCTTTAATCAGAGCGTATACAAGCAGTAGAGACAGCTTGTTTGGCTTTTGAGTGTGGAGAGCTTGTTTCGGTTTTGACTGTGGAGTAAGTCTGGTGCTTACTGATGTGGACTTGAATTGCTGCCAGCTTACGTGGCAGATAAAGGGCTCCTGAATCTAGTGATTCCAAAGACATGAGGACACCAGTTGGTTTTCCTCAAATTTTGAAACTCAGTAAGTGTGGAAAAGCAGATCTCCTGCCGTTTTTCATTACTCCATGAACTTGGCATTTAGATGTTTGAGATGTTTGTGTGTGTAGCTGGAAACACCCAGACTCCACTGGCTCCACTGACTCTCTCTGGCTCTGTTGTGTAAAAGCACTTCAGAAAGGGGACAGAGGGTTCTGCAATAGACAAGCTGACATGATTGGGAAGCCTGTGTGCTCTTCCTCTGCAGGCCTCATACCAGCACATTTTGGATTGGCCCTGGGCTCTTGCTCATAGGGCAGTGTCTGTTCCTCCTTGGAGGATGCTGTTCTTCCCTTGGGTGTATCTGGGCTCTTGCTCTTCTGAGATTATTCTTTTACCCGGAAAAGCATTTGTACACGGACTTTATCTTTTCTGGTGACAAAAAAGTGTTTTGATACAGAAGGAGAAATGCTTAGAACAGGCAAAATAAGGAAACTTACTGTTGCTATTGTCGCCGTAGAGCAGGACGGGAACGAAATTACTCCAAGTCGAAGGCAAGAAAATAAATGATTTATTTCAAATGCACCACTCTATTTATAGGGAACATAGTACAGATTAATTTCATTGGTCTTAGAGTAAAAACATCTCACACTGTTGGTGTGCAGAGAATGACGCACAGTGGCAGAACCTATCTATAAACAATGTGAACAACAAGAGAGATTAGAGAGTTATTTACATTCTTTCCCAACTGTCTCCCTGGCTCTCGTCTGGTTAGAAAACCTTCTCTTTTTCTCTCTGACTGAACTGAGAATATCCACATGCTATGACTAGGCTGGTTGCAGTTCCTGTGTGGCTGTGTGCTGCACCTACGTCCTGTCTTTAGAAGTGGACACCCTCAGCCAAGCATGGGTTTCTAAGTGAAGGAAATCTGTGCATATATGCCCAGAGGGGCTCTCAGGTTGCCTTTGCAGATCCCCAGCCCTGCCAATGCACTGCAGCAGGTGCCAGTAATGTAGTGCAGTCACAGCCTCTGTGTCCAGCGGGGTTCAGTGCATGGCCCTGCGAGGTACAGGGTGGGAATTGAGGGGAGGGTGCTGTAAGGAAGCCCATGCAGAGAGAGAGGAAGAGTATGATTGCATAAAAGCTGGAAAATACAGAGCAGACTTGTATGGACTCTCAGGGAGCTGACAATAGGGACAATTGCTGACTGCCTCAGAAAGCACAGGACCACCAGGTACAGTCACTGAGAAGTAGACAGTGTCAGCTCTTGTCACAAGGCTGTGGCTATGGAGAGGAGCAGGGTGAAGATATTTCCATTTGAGGTGCTCTGAATTTAGGTACCCTCCAAGTTACACATACATTTGTATGTATCTTTGCTTGTCTCTACACAGAGTGGCATGGTGAGCTGTCCTGATGCATCAGTAGCTCTGGGCACTTAGAGAGGGCAGGGCAGTGCAGGCATTACTGGCAGTAGCCATCAGCATAAAGATGTGCTACCAATTAAATGTCAGCACACAAGGTAGGGTTACTAATTTAGCAAGTCTTGGAAGAAGTGGGCTTAATTTCTCTCTGCAAAGCATAGTATTTGGAAACTGGGTATGGTATGATAGCATGTAACACAACATTTCATTGTGCTCAAGGCATTTTGCATTTTTACCGATACTGATACCTTGAAATACTAATGTGAACACCTCAGTGCTTTTTGCCTGTGTGTTACAAAGCCAGCATCTCACTGGTGTTACATACTCCATGGAGAGGAGCCCAAGAGCATTTTGTCTGTTTCTGAACTTCAGTGAAATGTGATCCCTGTTCAGATGATTAAAGCACTGCACTTCTAATTGGATCACAGACTTTGGCAATGTGAGATGAGCAACAGACTTACTAAAATTAATTTCCACTTACAAAACCATGTTTGCTTCATTGGGATTGCCTAGGGTTTCTCAAAGCTGTGTCCTGTAGCCTTAATTTAGCTTTGATTTTAGTAAAAAGAATGTATTTACTGCAATATCATCAGAGTGAAAACAGCATTTTCACTTTTCACAGCAGAAACTCTGCCTATTTAAGAGGGAAACAATTCACAACAGCAACTAATGTTACGAAGAAAGTCCTTCACTTCTGACAGATTAAAATACAGACTGGTTGAAATACAAATGCTCAGCAATCACCTTGCTTAGCTGATCCTTAAGCTGTAGGTTTTTAACACTTCTGGTTATCTTCTGTTTATCTTATTCTTTTTATCTGGTCTTTCTGAGTTTTCTGTGCTTGCTGGACCAGTTAAATTGGAGTTTTACACACTGGCTTCAGAGGTCCCTGATACATCTTAATGTGCAAGGGAGATCTGATTTTTGAGAAAATATGTGTATTGTAAGTGCAGTTAAGCTTTGCTCAAATCCAAATGCCACTGAAGAGAGTTGATTTTCTTCTCTCAACACCTGCACAATTAAATGCAGTCACTCTTTTTATTTGACCAGGTATTTCCACTTGACTAACTTAAAACAGTTGTGGCTTAAGCTCTGGCTCTTTCATCCTTCCTCCCCTTACTTGTGGTTGTGCTTAAATATGCCATAAGGCCATCAAGCTGCCCAGCCATTCTGTGTTACAGCTTCCACCTTCTCACATTATACAGAAGGATTTTTTCGGTGTCATCTTGTCATGCCAGTTGCCAGAGAGACCTGGAGGGTCCCACCGGGAGTGGTGCTCTGGGTATGAAAAGGTTGTCACAGTGTCACCTAGTGCTTTGCCAATTTCTAGAGGGAAGCCAGCTGTGCAGCCTCACTGTAAAAGAAACAGCAGTAGGAGTCTTAAGTGTGAGCCAAACTGGCCTCCTGGTGGTGCTGCCATCCATCTGATGGCTGGTTGCACCTGACTCCATGTCTGAAACCAGGCTGAGGAGGGCTCAGGTGGAGGCCCCACCTGCGTATTGGTCACTGCCAGAGCAGAGTCCAGGTGAAACTGTTGGATGTGCAAATCTTTTGTCTGCATCCTATGCTGCTGGTGGCCAGCACATGTGCTCCAGGTTCCTTGATGCTTTCTTCCATTTCAGGCATTCAGGTGCTGGGACCACTGTGGTTGAAAGTGGTGCTACTGACCAAGAGCAACCAACTTGTGTCATATCATATTTTTGTGAATTTGGTCTGTAGAAGGGACCGCACTCCTCATTTTTTTACTGGCACAATAAATGCTGCTGAGCTATTTCAGAACAGTAACTAGTTCTTTATATTGATGAAAAGCTTGTGTGCTTTTCTGATTTATGAGACTTGTGAAGGTTTAAAAAAATAAGTCTACTAATCTTTGGAGCAACCGAAACATAAAAAAAATCCCAGCAAAACATCTTTGGGTTTTAGTGCTTTTGCTGTCAGAATCTGACACCAATTCAGCATCTCTCAGGATTTTCTGAGAATATAGAAAGTAAATTCTCTTGTTTCATGTTTTAATCTTAATGAGTTCAGGGTTTTGAGCTGTTAGCTATATATTTTTTTATTTCCCCTTTTGCTGTTTCTCTACATGTAAGGCACAAAAGTAACTAATCTTTCTTTCTGCTAAAGGTGTTTCTACTTTTTTAAAGGAGATGCTTTGTCCACTAGGAACTGTGTCTCAGCATGCTCATAAAACTCACTTTATGCCTTTAAAATGTTTATTCAAAGTGGCCTGGCTCGCTCACAGTAGCTGTGTGGGTGGACTGTCCTTGAATTTTGTCAACTTAATTTAGTACTGCACAATACCCAGTGATGGAAAACAGCTATAAATTGTCTGTGTGCAGCCATGCATTATTGATAAAGGGTAGAATAAGCTCTACAATTTCTTTATTTGATGTTGTTAGTACAACAGCTGGCTGATTTGTTAAGACTTTCCCCCTCCTATTGGCAGTAAAATATCTCTACATTTTGAACTCTGAGTTTTCTGAATTTTGATTTGTTTGGGGTTGAAAACTTGCTTTGTCTCCAGTGTTACTAAATGTAATGGAAGTATTCTCACAGAGTAGAAACAAACTTAAGTTCAGGTGAACTTAAGTTTGCTAAGCAAACAGGCTAAGCAGACAGGCTAAGCAAACAGTAAGTTTGACTCCATGCTGAAGACAGGACTTTCCTAATTATCTCAAATATTTAGAAATAGAAAATGGATCATAAAGTCTCCCAGTGCGTTTAGAAGAAAAAATGCTTTAATATATCTCATTTGGCACATGCTTAGAGAAAATGCTTTACAGTGAGCTCAGTGTGCTTTGTAATTTCAGTGTTCCTTCAAAGTTTATGAAAAAATTTCAGGCCTCAAATCTGTCATGCCTTTTCTCCTGTTGACACTTATGACAAATAGAGACTCTACTGAATATAATTTGCATATAAAATTGTGCTGTAAACTAAACAGTTCTTTCCCTCTGGTTGAATGAAGGTACAATGAACTGGTGAAAACTGGAAATTAATAAATATGTAAGTTAAAAAAAAAGTTGCCAGCAAAAAACTGCAAGGAGCTTAGTCTTCCCAACAGATGTCCAGCACTGAAACTTCTTTTTAAGCTATAATTTTTAGAAGAGTAGCTTCCCAGAGGTTGTTATTGTAATACAGCCAAGAGAATGCATAATTTGTGCCAAGGAAATATTGTATTAGAATTATGGAATTTTATTTCCCTCTTTCATGTTTGTAGATAGATATGCTTTGGTAGAAGCATTCCAGACCCCTATAGATTTTTGCTGTCTTTTTTTTTGCCTTTGTTAAAGTGTCTGGATAGGGATTTCACAAGTTATACTCATGTTTATAATGGTTTCATTTATTCCATGGGGAATTGATGTGTATTAGTTTAACTTTCCATATATTTGCAGTCTTTTAAGGTTAGAAGTAATTAAGTAATGAAGTAATTAAACTGGTTGTGTTGTTGCAGTCAGAAGGCAGGAAAAATCATTGGTAAAAGGACTAACATGACTGACAGAGGCTTGCTAGACATTTATATTGAGAATGACTCATTTTTCAAAACTTTTTCATTTTCTGATGGAAATTGTGTAGTAAATCAAATACAGTGGCTATGAGTGATTAAAATGCAAAACTTATGAATTCTTACTGACTTTGTAAATATGACTCCTTTGTTCATATTAGATCATTTATCTTAAAGCAGTCTTGAAGCTGTGAATATTTAAATGAAAGCTTCAACACTTGAAGAAGGTTATTTTGATATTCAACATCATTAATTATGTGGCTTGCATAGAAAGCTGTCATGGAAGAGGCACAGGAGATTTTTTCCATAGGTCATCTGGTAGATCTGTGGCAATTCACTTGATAAATCAAAGTAGCAAAGTTTAAATACTTACGCAATTCAGATGTTACAGAGTAATCTAAAAATTCTCTGCTGGTTGAAGAGGATACTTTTGGTTTAATCCTACAGAAAATACAAACAGTGGCTATCGACTTGCCTGTGATTTTGGTTTTGGAGCAACTGTAGACCTGTATTTTTTTAGAGAAGGGCAGGCTTCAGCCATGTCACTACAATTCTGTTTAGACAGTTTGGGAGTATGAGTGTGTGTGTAATTTCTTCTGGAAACAAGTATACTTGGTAGTGAAATGCAAATTTGAAAATCCTTTGTTCCTGTTGTTTGTTTAAAAGAGCATCTTTCACTGGCATTCTTAGAAGCCACAGTAATGAAAAAACGGTAAGATAAGGAAACACTCCAGAGTACAATGGCATTGGATTCTCCTCCACATCTCTGCACTTACTTCAGGTGTTATTCAGACCTCTTGATTTACCCCCCTGGAAGTCAATCAGTAGTCTGACAAACACAAAGGAGCTTTAATGTAATTTGACATTTATTTTGTTCATACTAACAAAATATGCCTTGGTCCAGCAAGGTTGAGTGACTTTTGGAAAGCTAACTAGATTAGAAATATACTGTGCAAGTGACCTGAGTGTTGCTTGCTACCATCCAAAATCCTTGTCCCTTGGGAGGGTCATTGTGGAGGAAGGTGGGATGGATGAGGCGGTAAGAAATCAGCTTCACATGGCTGATTGCTGCAGGCTATGCTCAAAAAACAGGGACAGCTACATATGTTGCAGGAATGGCATGATGCAAAAGGATGTGAAATTAGTTTTAAAAACAAGTAAATAAAATATCAAAAGCTTAGTTTTATTAAAGGAAAACCAGAGACTTTTCCTAGCAGTCAGTATAAACAAGAAAGTGGTAGGGGAAGAGTGAGACTGGTGACTTGTGAAGAGAAGTTACCTGAAAACCTTCTGTTACTTTTGGTGTGGTATTTCCCATTCCTTTTCAAATGCATTGAAAGAGGATGTTAAATTTGTTTTCTTTCCAGTATAGGAATTAACGGAGGCAAGGTGGAATCCTTCACCCTAAAATATTTTCTTTTTAAAAGCATAGGGTAGGAGAGTAAAACATGTGTTGCTGCATCTGTCCCCACCCAGGAGTAACGCCAAATGCTTTGTCTCTGACAAGTTGCAGTATGCCCTACTATAAGGGAAATAAAACTGCTTTCCCCTGTCTTGGTGCAAAAAAAAAAAAAAAAGTATTAAGCTTGTTTGAGTGCAATAAACTTCAGAGGCCTCTTCCAGCTTTGATTAATAGTACAAAACCTGTGTTGGTTCTAACACAGGTGCGTTGTGCTTCCATTACTCCAACCAGCCAGGCTGCAGTACACACTTGTTCTGTGAATCACAAAACAGTCATCATTGTGGACAAAATCTCTTTTCTCCTTTTTGCTGTTACACTATATTGTCCTCCACTAATTTGAAAGAGATGGGGAGTGCACTGAATTACCCTGATTCTCTCAAATTACTGTGTCAACAGTGTAGCAGTATCTGCTCTGAGAGGCTCTGCACTGGCAGAAACTGATTCTTACTGAATTTGCCATGAACTTTCAGCTGTAAAAGTAATAAATTCTCTGCAAAATATGCTTTAAGTAGAGCTATGCCCTTATGTAATGTCTGTAACGCCAAAAACTAATAACATTTTGTCCTTCTAGAAGACTCTATTAATGATCTTTCCACAGTGAACTTGATGAGACCCTCTTTGCAAAAAGCAGAACACTTTTTAACCCTTCTCCCAACAACCATTTTGGCTGGCAATGTTCATGCAGTTTCCATGCAATGTGGTGGTCAAGGCATGTTACTCCTCTACTATGTGTACAGAACACAGAGCTGTAGGTTGCTCGCATATTTTATTTCTGTTCCCCTTTTCCTCCTCCCTTTTGTGCTGCACTTAATGAGGTGCTAGGGGATGGCAGCATAGATTTTCCCAGTATACATCAAAGCAAACACATCTAAGCTGGATACAGTAAAAGCAAAACATTACTAGATATGGCAGAAGAATTGCTAGGTAGGGAAAAATTGAGTTATGTTGTTTGGGAAAATGATTGCACCTCTGGCTAATTACAAAATAATTGAATGAGCGGTTATGTGTTGCCTCACTGCAAGCTTTAACTATCTGAAACATGATCTGTTTTTTTTTTAGTGCTGAAATTTGCTATGAAATAGAAAATTGAGTAAATAAAGTTTGGATCCTGCATGATCCTCAGCTGTTCTTCAAGGTTCCCTTCCTCCTCCTGGTTGGACCTGAGATATTCTTGTGTACCTGGAAAACTGGGCTATAAAAATGCAGTTTTGTTTCTGTTGTTTTATTTGTTTTGTGCTAGACAAATTGCATTCCCGAAAACTTTCTGTAGGCTGCCTATAGCAAAGGCACTGCTGACATGTGAGGTTTCAAGATGCAGAATAGGCTGAAGAATTCACTATTAAAGGTACACTATGAATGACTGGGCTTAATGTGTATTATACCCAAGGAATTTTGCCCTCAAAAGTTTAGAGGTGCATACCACTTTAAGGAGCCTGCGGTTTACTTTGGAGTGAAATCACAAGAGATTTCAGGTTTTATTCCAGCTTTTTCTGTTTTCTTTGCTTTGGCCTTGAATGTTCTGGCATCTTTTGTTGCCTTTCTTCCACAGCAGCCTCAGTAGAGGTGCAACAGCAACTATGAATTGTCTTCCATGATAAAGAAGGGTGCAAAATAAAGATGCACACTGTTGCTTCCCAAAGATCAAAATGAAGTTTCAGTTGCTAACAATGTCATCAACATGCAAGACAAATCTGGGCACAGGCACTCAGGAGTTATTTTGGCTGAATGTAGTTGGCAGTCTTTCGGGTGTAAAACGAAAATTTGTCCTTGAGTTTTTTTAAAGACTAATAGTTACAATGTTGACATATTCATCAAAAGCTTTAAAGTTAATTCCCCAATAAGTAAACCTGTAATGTTGCATTGTTGATTTTTCTGAACCAATTTTTAAACTTCAGAATAAGTTTAAAAAGGTTGGTTAAAAATATGTTTTCCATTCCATTGCTGGAATGTGTCCATGATTCCCAAAGGGTAAAAGACTTCCTGTGCCAAATTCAACGGAGTAGCAAGAGATGTTATTTTAAGTCTGTCTTCTGAGAAGGATGGATTATGGTTTGTTCTGAACAAATTAGAAACTGTAGGAAAGAGGAAAGGAATTTTTGCCAGGTTACCCTTCATTTGTGAGAAATGCTATTACCCTAAACTTGTCTCTCTATCATATCACTTCAGGTTAATGGCTCCTTTCATCTTGCTTCAAATTCTAGCTCCCTCTGCTTTAAAAATAATAATAATAAATGGCATTTCAGAAAGATTCACAGTGTTTTAAAGACAGATGGAGAATCGGGGTGACTGCCTCTCAAAGTCGGTAATTGATGGCATTTCAATTCAGGGAGGAGTTTGGCTTGGTTAATGTAACTTTACAGCAGAAATATGCATCTCATTATTTTATGTGTCTGTATTTACTTAACTTTTGGCTGTGTGTTTTACCTGTAACATTCCTTTTAGTTGTGACTGAGAGCAAACTAAGCAGGTAATCACAGGTTTAAATGCACAACAATGTGTCTTTGAGGATTGTTAGCTGGGCTTCTCTTTTAATTGAAAATGCATAGAAGTAAGAATAAGTAATGTATTTAAAATGGAAATCTCTTTTGTGAAACACAAAACAATTCTTTATGTTAAAAAGAAGGGTGGCTACTAGGGCATTGTGTCCTTTGCTAGGTATCTGAAACAATTTATGATATGTCAGTGGTCAATGAGTAATTGTTTGAACTGTTTTAGAAATAGGTTTTCTTGTAGATATCTAGTGTCTTGGGTTAAAAGATGTGGCCGGGGGTGTGTGTTTTATTCCCATCTGTTAGAGGTGGGACAGTTATCTTCTGTTAATTGGGCCACCTGTTAAAACCAGGTGGGGCAGTTTTCTTTATCTCTTCCACAACCAATCCTCCCTCTGGGAAATATCTTCTGTTAACGGGCCATTGAGTCTCACTGCATGACTGATAAAAGTTACAGCATCCCATTGTGTGATGCTCCACCCACGGGGAGGAGCCAAGCATTCCTACCTAGATATAATCTGAGTTTTGGAACAACAGAGCAGCCTTTTCCCACTGGATTCCCAGAGGCGCAGCTTTCTTTTCTGCTGAATTCCCAGAGGAAGACCAGGCCCATCAACACCACCACTGGACCTTCAGAGGAAAACTGCACCCTTCCACAGGATCACTGCTTCAACAGAACCACATCTGTCACTCCAGGAGGACTGCAGTCACCATTTAATGGGACTGCTACCAGCACCCCGACCCACAGGGTGTCAGGTCGTATTCTGACGCGGTCAGTAGGGTTTTTTTTTGTACTGCTGCATTTGTATTTTAATTTTCCTAGTAAAGAACTGTTATTCCTGTTCCCATATCTTTGCCTGAGAGCACCTTAATTTCAAAATTATAATAATTCTGAGCAAGAGGGGTTACATTTTCCATTTTAAGGAAGGCTCCTGCCTCCCTTAAAAAAAAGACACCTGTCCTTTTGCAAACCAAGACACCTGGTGAAAAAAACAGATCAGAAGTTCAAGGAATTTTGAAGGCAAAGGTGACTTATAAACACAGGAGAACTTAAGGATATACACTGGCAGTGAACTGGTCTGAAGGAGTTGAGAGAGAAGATGATTCACTCTGCAGCTATGGCCACCTATTCTGTATCAGGTTTGCTCCTCATAAAAGTAATTTACTTTAGCTCATCCTAGCTCAGCATTAGCTGTGGTGCTAACATGCCTTTACAGTATTTTTTGATGTAAATTATGTAAAGATTTCTGCATGTGCTTTAGAGATGGGCAGTTGTTATTTTGGATATTTTTAATTTCTACATTGCTAATGCATTGAGCAACAAAAGTTTTAATCCCAGATTTTGAAAGCAATTATTTCATCTGTAAAGAGCTTCAGAGTTTGACTTGCATGCTTCCTCTTGTGTAGGTAATTAAGAGTTACCTAATGTAGTACTACAAAATCTTCTGGTTTTGGGTAGGGCACTACTGAAAAGGCTCTCCGAGAGCAATGGGCAGATTGCATTTAAGTCAGATATGAGCTGACCACAGCAGTTGTTATCCAGAGAACTCTAGTCTGAGCTTTGGTCTCCAAATGCATGTGTCCTTCTCACAGAAGAAATCAATAATACAGGCAGAAGCACAGGAATGTCAGAGTCTGGAAGAAGAGGATAGGAAGGATGTGTAGGAGATAATAGGACTTAAGAGAGGACCACAAGCCCAAATACAGTTCCACTTGTGAAGTTTTTTGATGCAGTGTAATGGTGTATGGATCATAGTGGAAAACCAGTCTTCTGGGAAACTTAAGGATATTTACATTACTTGATACAGAAGACTGAACACACAAAATATCTCAGAACTAGTCTGTAAGAAGGTCAAGAAGAAAGAGATGGAGGATCCGAAATTTAATATTCTTCATAGCATTTAAATCCAAATTAACAGATTATGACCTATTTCATGTGTGCAGAAAACCATACTATGAAAAGCCAGTGCCCATGAAGAAGACAGAGGAGTCCTGCAACTTTATTTGAATAAAGGGGGAGTCTTCTGGGGCACATGCCCACGGGGATTTCTCTCTCGGGATTTCCGAGAGCGCAGCCTCCTTTTATGCTAAACTCCCGGCCGCACGTTTCCCTCTTCATTTCCCCATTGGCTGAGGTCCTAGGAAGGTACAGCCTTCCCAAATTGCCTACCCCATATGCCCCCTTAAGCCTGTTATTTTACCCCAAAGTTCAGAAGTTCAGGCTGTCTGTGTCCTGGAGTAGACTTTGTGTGGTCCCATTTGTCTGTTATGCTGAAGTTCAGGAGCCAAACTGTCTAGGTTCTGTAACAAACTTGCAGCTTGAGGTTGGTAGAGACATTAAGACCCATGTCGAAGATATTACTGCCCATTCCTTCTGAAGGCACTTACCCATCAAATTGTTTGTAAAGACATTAGCACATGTATTTCCTGTCACATGCTTATCTCCCATTCTACTGGTTGTTTTTTTTTTAATGCTGAAAAACCAAAGTCAGAAGTAGTTCTCAGAGATACAGTATCATTCTGTGTCTCAGAAGTGACTTCTAGCCTTCCTTCTAATTTTTGATAAAGATTCATATAATGGGTTTTTTCCTGCCTTTTACTGTGTGGAACAATTTTCAGACAAACCCTTGATATTCTGCTGAGGTAGATGAAGTACATTGTAAGTTTTCGGGTTTTTTAAGAACAAGTAAAGTATATCAGAACAGAGGTGATGCTGACCTTTGTATGAATTTTTAGCAGTGACTAAGACTTCTACTGAAACAAGGAACAACTGTCTCTCATGAGGACAGGGAAGAATATAAAAAAAAAATTAAAGTGTTTAAAATTATGAAAGCTGTTCTATTTGTCAGTAGTTTGTCAATACCAAATGTAAGTTGTGAGAGTTTCTGTGTAGTAATGATATGGCTACAACTAGTTTATAGTTGGAAATGTGTTGATTTCAGTTAATCTGTACAGCCTAAAGCTGTTTTTGTTTGTAAACCTCAATAAATACTATGGTGGCACTAGAGGAAGGAATAACTGGAAAAGCAAAACAAGCTTCAATAAGAACACAAGAACTTTGCAGAATATTTTATTTGTTGTGTTGCTGCATATGGGTCCTCCATCATGAGAGAAAAGGGAAAGTAAAAGAATTTTTTAGTGTTCTGTAATATTTTTCTTCTGTTTTCCCTGTACATTCTAGAACATATCTTCCTCATTTTTTCTCCACTGAGTGTTTTAAAACATCATTCTGATTCAATAACTGTACTTTATCATTAGCATGGCTGCAGCACATTATTTTGCCAGTGTTCCCATTGAGAAACAGTGGCATGAAGTGGATTAAGTAAGTCAAGGGAACTGACTTAAGGGAGCTGCCACTTCACGACCTGTATGAATATTCTCTCCCTCTTAGTATACTGTACCATAAAACACATGGAGGAAGGGAAGAGATGCAGACTTTAGGCAATCTTCTGGCATTTAGTAGATTTTCCCCAAAATCGGTAATGTGTGGAGTTGTCCCTCCGCATCATCATGCTGAGGTCTATTGAGCTTCCTCAGCCCTGTGTGCTGCAGAGACATGGCAGCACTGATCTTGGAGAACAGCCTTGATTGTGAGCTTTTTGTTGAGTAGGGGGGGTGAGTGACCTCAGGGGGCAGTACCTCAGCAGAAGGTCAGTGGTCACAGTTCTTGCAAATCTGTTTGTGTTCTTCAGCTTATCAATGAGATCTAGCAGTTGTATATCCTACCCTACTGACAACCTCATAGTTACTGAGGTTATAAAATGTACACCTTTCTTTAGCACTGGACTTATAATAAGTGTCCTTGCTTCCCCCTGCAAATATTTAGAATACGTTTTAGAGCCATATTTTTGGACTGAGTAGATATCAGTCTTACTGAGTGCAGGAAGTACATGTTTGTATTGTGCTGTGGTTTTGGAAGGCACAGATTGGGCTGGACAGATGTCACAGGAAGACAGGAATACTAGGACAATATTTTTCTTTAGTGAAAATGAAAAAATAAAGTATGTGTTTGAATTCTGCATACTGAAGACTGTCCTCCAGCAGGTTCTTTAGCTGAAGAGATTTCCTAGTTTGAGCAAGGTAGAACAGTTCTGCCATGGAAAGACAGGGAGAGCAAGATAAATGCACAGTTTGGAAAGTGAGCAATGCTAATTCAGCATTCTGCTCAGAAAACTAACCTGACAAAACAAAGATTTCTACTATGTTAGTGAATCAATTGAGTAAGACTTGGAGGGAGAACATGGGTAATGAATTGGACAGAACATCATGACAATGCTAATTTACCTTGTTTTCTGTTTTGATGCCCACTGTTAGGTTTTTTTTTCCTTCACACAGAGGAATTCAAGAGTGCTGGGTTTCAGTGGGCAGTTGCAAAAGTCCATTTGATTCTTAAGCAATGAAAAGTGAAATGCAAAATTACTCAGTTTTATTTCAGGAGACAGTAGCTGTTAATGCTTTGGCCGATAAAAATAATCTCTTAGAGAAATGACCTTCAGGCATGTCAAAGATCATGGGTACAATTTCTTGTTCATTTACTGTAACCAATAAAAGCTGTTATTCATCAGACTATGGATAGTCTTGGGCACCTGTGATCTTCTTTGCTCCTGTGTGATCAGGAAAATTTAGAATACCTGCACAGGCTTTTCAGGCATCTCTATGTTAGATACTGACAGCCATGACTATATCCACATTCTGATTGCTTTCCCTCTTCTTTTGGGAAGCAAGAGATTTTTTTTCTTGAGTCTAACATATTTCATGAAAAATATGTGTGTTTAGGAAGAAAATCAACTTATTCAAAGGAAACTATTTGTGTGCTTTTGTCACTTAATCTGTGTGAGTCTGTTTTTCAAAATGGTACATTGTTGTGGAATTCAGGAGATTTTGAGGTGTTACAGTTCCCAAAGTCATGAACCCAGTAACAGCTCTGTAGGAGCAGAGTGCTAGCCTGTGTGTGCTCTACAAAGATGATTTCAAGGCCTGGAACTGCGCTTGGGAGCTCTGTCGAAATGGTTTAATTTCTGCAAGACTGCTTGGGTACTCTGTCTTTATTTGATGCTCTACATAGCATATATGGGAGTAGAGTAGAGTTTGCTGTACAACTTTAGTCATTGCAGGTTAGTAATCAACAACTCTTCCACTGGTGGAATGTTCTTTTGTTAAGAGAATTTTGTATTAATCCCAACAGTGTGGTACTTCATGCTTGAAAGCATTTTCATAAATCTCCATTACAAGACTGTCACCAGATGTATGGAAGGAAGGAAACCACAGACTTTAGGCACACATGGATCATGGGAAAATTAGTCTAAACTGTCTAAACAGGAAAGACAGTTTGGCGGCTCTAATGTGCTTGGGTTTGCAGAAGAAACTCCTGGTTTCTTCTGTGTTTTCTACAGACTCTGTCCTTAATAAAAAGAATTATTTTGGCAGAGCTGTTGCAGTTTTTAGATGACAGCAACAACAGCTATGAGAGAACTCTCCATGTTGGTTTGCTGGGAGTTTTAAAATTCTATTAGATTTTTGCATATGTATTTGCATGTCCAAGTTTTGAGTAATGAGAAGGTTAAAAGTTGCATTTAAACAATTCCATGTGTGTATATTGGCTTCTTGATGAATTCTGTCAGTCTTTCTATTGTCTCCTGGTATTTATGCATAAAAGCACAACTTGCTTCCAAAATAATCACAAGTTTTGAAACTTGGCTTTAAGGTTTCCGAAGCATGGTTCACTTCATAATGAAAGCATTAAAGGCAGTGATATATACTGAGACAGTTCCCAGGGGATTCTAAGTGATCCATATCCAAGCTGCCAAAAATGTTCTTGCTAGAGGGAAGAGGGGAGTGGGTGGACCATGGCATTATTTATGGACTACTGAGACTTACAGCCTTGAACTGTAAGGAAATCAGAGGTATGCTGTAGTATTTGCCCTCAGTCCAGGAGCACCTGAGCAGCCTGGATCCCATCCCGGGAGTTAGACAAAGCCCTCCCTGGCACACCTGTGTGGCAGCAGAGCTGCCTTCATGGCACTTCAATTCCTCTCCTAATTCCCGGTGCCTTCTGGACTTTGAGCAAAGGAATGTCCCCAGTGAGTGCGGCAGCTGTTCCTTGGTGGGCACTTGGAATCTTGTATCATCCTAGAGTCCCCTTCTATGCTTGTCTGCAGAACAGGTCTGGAGGCCTGATGAGTTTTTATCACTGTGCAGTACTTGCCACGTTTTTCTGAATGCAGCAGTTCCTGCTCCAGCCAAAGGCCTGCTGGCCTTCTTTGGCTGCAGTGGGACTTTGATGCTGCTGAGTGCAACAGCATAAGCATCTCTATGTTTATCTACACGTCTCTATGTGTTGCCCATGTGCTTCCTTCTGTCTCTTTAAGGTTTTCCGCAACTCGCGGCTGTGTCTGTTCTATAGGATGGAGTGTCCTTGGTCAGTCTTTCCACTTCAGATCCCCTAGAAAGATACTGTATGTCAGTTGGTCTATTAGCTGTCAGATGCCTTGCAAGACTGACAGTTTTGATGAGTGTGAAAATAGGAGAGTTTTTAATCTAGTCTGCATTAAAAAAAAAAAAGGGTTAATATTATACAAATCATTCTACATTGGCTTCAATATCATATGCAAGTGTATTAGTTTAAGTGTTTGGATGACTCATTAATTAGTCTCCTGCTAGCCTCCTTGTCTCCTAGTACAGAAAACACAAGGGGTGAGCTGGGCAGAAAGGTGAGCGGAGATGGAATTCATAGGTCTGTACAGCAAGTGCAGTTAACTGAAATCCAGAGATTCATCCATGGCATTTGTGGTGAGGACACAGCTGATGCCTGAGTGAGAACTGTGCACTCTGTGTGTACAAGACTGCTGCCCCTCTGCCTGCAGATGGCAGGTGATGCAGTTTGGGATTCATGCACGTTCATGGTAAACCTGTGTGAACAGTTTTTAAAAAAAAATACGTCGAAGACTTTAGTTTTTAATGTTAGTATATTCTGGGCAGAAAACTGATCCAGAGGCTTGGCTTTCCTTAAGGGCTCTTTCCTTCCCTTGCTGAAAATCCTGATGCCATACAGTATGTAGCTCAGCAGAGTAGAAGGTGCTGCATGAAATAATCAGCAAGATACGAAACTTAGAGTGAAGAAAGCCAAGAATAAACAAAGAAACCTTCAGAAGTTCCCAGGAGTCTATGTAACAATCGTGAGGAGGGTGAGCAGCCTTAGCAGTTTTTTGGCAGCAGGCACCTCTGTTTTTCTCAAGAGCCAGGCTGCTTTAGTACTCAGCTATCAGGTAATATCAGTGTAAATCTGCATGTGTATGCCCTGAAGGATGTTCTCAGTCTCTGTTCAACAGGATGACCTCCTTTGCAAACACTGTTTTTCATAACACAGTGTGTATATAAATAAATCATTATAATTAGAAAGGTGTGCAGATTTTCCTCTCCATCTCAGAAAAACAAATTTTCAGCACAGTTTGCCATGGGAGTGAAAAGATCCTTTATTTCCTAGTCTGTGACAACCTGTAGATTTGCCAGGTTTCTCTCAAATATGTAGTTTAGGTTAGGCATTCCTTAGCAAAATGCCGTATTGGTAGATGAACAACACCCCCACAAACAACGTCTGTCTCTGGACACTTGCACAACCTGATGGAGAGCTAGTAAAATATTTCCATGCCTTTGAAATTTAGTTAGCAATTATGGATAAGTTTTGGCATGTGTCTGGAGATGGGATGCAGAGCTTGTGCCTTCTTTGAAATGTTGTTCCAAATTGTTTAAAAATGCTAAGTGTTGATTCAAAAAAAAAAAAAAAAGGGAAACCAGGAAGCCAGCTGTCTGGAAAGCTTTCACAGAAGTGCAGGTATGCTACATTATCCTTGGACTCTTTCTAGAGTTGCAGCATTTAGCATGGATTTGTCCATAAAAGGATGAGGTTGAATACTTCAAAATTACACAGTCAGTTCAAACCCCTTCTGTTAAGACTGCCACTAGTGGAAGAAATGATCTGAAATGGCGCTTTCCCTCTGTCATTTTATTCTGTTTTGTTTATACTGTTTTGTCTCTACTGGATGAGGTTAAGGTCCACAGGGCTCAGTCTGTTCCCTGACAGTGACCAGAGAAAAGTGCCTAGGGAATATAACATAAGAACAGGGTAGGCACATAGTACATTGTTAGAATATACCACTAATCACTAGCAATTTGTAGTCCAGCACTGTCTTAAACCACAAGAAGGTATTTGTTTGTTTCAATAGCCTTTGGTGGACAAATACATTGTATTTAAAAACCATCCGCAGTTTTTAAGTATGGGTGACTTTTAACACAGTCAATAACATCCTGTGGCAAGGAGTTTCATTAACTACTTGTGTTTTGTGAATGCACCTCAGTTTTAGTTTTTCTTTTTATCCTGCTTGACATCCCCTAGTTTTTGCAAACTTGAGAAACATTTTCTTCCTGTAAATCTGTTCACAGTTTTTAAACCACATATTTAATGTCTTTTTAATTAGGGAATTTTTTTATTTTCTCTCACATCAGTAAAAGTTCATAGAATATCCTGAGTTGGGAGGTACCCACAAGGATCATCAAGTCCAGCTCCTGGTCATGCACAGGACACCTCAATAATCATGCCATGTGACTAGTCGCCTGAGAGTGTTGTCCAAAGGCCTCTTGGACTCTTGTCAGGCTTGGTGCTGTGACCACTTCCCTGGGGAGCCTGTTCCAGTGCCCAACCACCATCTGTGTGAAGAACCTTTTCCTGATATCCAACCTAAACCTCCCCAACACAACTTCAGTCCATTCCGTCAGGTCCTGTCATTGGTCACCACAAAGAAGAGTGGTGCCTGCCCCTCCTCTTCCCCTCATGAGGAAGTTGTAACTGCAATGAGATCTCCCCTCAGCCTCCTTTTCTCCAGGATGAACAGACCAGGTGACCTCAGCCCCTCATCCATAAGGGGTTCCCTCAAGTCCCTTCACCATCCTCATGGCCCTCTTTTGGACACTCTCTAGCCTTACATTAGGCTATTGTGGCACCCAGAAAAGCCCCAGCACTCGAGGCGAGGCTGCCTCAGAGCGCAGCACAGCAGGACAATCCCCTCCCTTGCCTGGATGGCCATGCTGTGCCTGATATCCCCAGGACATGGGTGGCCCTCCTGGCTGCCAGGGCACTGCTGACCATGTTCAACTTGGCATCAACCAGGGCCCAATGGTGCATTTCCAAGGGTCTCTCCCAGCCTTTTGTGTCCTATTCTGTCAATACATCCAGGCTTGCCCTGTCCCAGGTGCTAGGTGTGGCACTTGTCTTTATTATAAACTTCATGTCACTGGTGATTGCCCAGTCCTGCAATCTGCCTAGGTCTCTCTGCTGGGCCTTTCTGCTTTCAACAGCACTTCCCAATTGTCAACAAACTTGCTTAGTATCCCTTTGAGTTCTCTACTCAAGTCATTTATTAAGAGGTTGAAGAGCACTGACCCTAAGGAGGAGCCCTGTGGAACCCCACTGGTGACAGGTCACCAGCCTGATGCCACCCCATTCACTGCAACCCTTTGTGGTCGGCCACTAAGCCAGCTGTTCACCCATCACATGACATATCCAGAAGGATCCTGTGAGAGACGGCATCAAAAACTTTATTGAATTCCAAATATCACTCATCTTCTCTTGATCAGCTGTGTGGATTACCCTGTCATAAAATAAAACTAAGTTTGACAAGAAGGATTTTTCCCTTATGAACATGTTTTAGCTGTGACCAATGACTGCATTATCCTTCAGATGTTTTTCAATACCTCACAGAGTAATCCCCAAAATTTTGTCAGTCACTGAAATGAGACTGTGATAGGCCTGTAGTTTCCAGGCTCATCCATCCTTCTTGCCCTGCTTGGAAACCAGGACAATTTTAGCAGCTTCCAGTCAATCGGGACCTTCAATGATTCAAAAATCATTGAAAGAGGCCTTGTAGTTGACATCAGGCAGCTCTTTAAATACTCCCAGAATCCCATTAGGCCCCATAGCTTTACAGTGGTCCAGCTGGAGCAGCAGATCTTACAGAAATTCATGTCTCTGTGATCATACTCATACTGTAACAGGCCAATGTTACTTCTGCACTACCTTTTGTTATTAATGTATTTTAAAAAACTTTTTATTATCCCCCACAGTACTGGCCAGCTTCAACTCCAATTGAGCTTTGGCCACACAAATTTTCTCCCTACAGTGGCAAGCAGCATTGTTGTATCTCAGATCATAATTTTTAAAAATTCCTGAAATGGAAATTAGAGAATACTTAAAATGTGGTGTAGGGGAGTATATTAGTAATATACGTTATTTCTCCTTCCTGCCCAGTCTTGTTTTGATGGCTCAATACTAGGAAAAATACTTGTTTTTCCTTGCTGCTGTTGAAGGCTTCTTGCTAAACTGTAAAAATATGATTGTGTAGCTTCTAGATATATTTATTTTGTCTTCCATTTTGAAATATTTTTAGTATTTCTAGCATTGAATAAGGAGGAGGGGGGGCAGGAATCTAGGAGATCCTGTTCTGCTTGTGCATACAATAGCAGAGATTAGGGATTTTACATATTTAACAAAGACTTGCTTATTTTTTCATAGCATTTGGTAGTCATTGTTTTAGTGTGAGAGAGAAGGAAACTGTATGACAGTGAAATTCCTCTCCTTCCTTGCAGCTCAGGTTTGATTTCTTAATTGCCATATCATCAGCAGCATCACCACTCATCAGCTCTGCCTGCAGATGGTGAGACCTGAGTTGCCAATCTGGTAAACTGGCCAAGGAGTTGCCAAATCCTCCTCCCTCCCAAACCAAAAGACTGTTTCCCTTCCCACCAGCTTTATGACTGATCAGTTTTTCAGTAGGATTTGTTCACAGGATAAAATGTCTCTGAGGAGTCTGCTTGGTGCTAGGTGAGCTAGGTACTGTCCCTCCAGGTTGTGACCTGGTGGCCACATAGCCTGGAGCCTGATGGGCTGTGGCTAGGTGGGACCCAGGTACAGAGATGCAGGTAAAGTCTCCTAAATTCATTGTACCAGCTGATCACTGTGACTTTGAGAGAGACTGTAACAGATAACCACCATGGCCTCTGCCGCTGGGCACAACTAGTGCTGACTGCCTTCAGGGCAACTACTGCTGTCATCTTAGTTACCATGGTATCATTAAGATACTTTTTACTAAGTTCACAAAGGTGAGGGTTGGGTTTTTTAAAGTTATTTTTGGATAAAGGCTCAACTGTAGTTAATGGATCTGTGCAGTTTTAAACAAAGCTTTTCTGTTGCTGAAGGACAGCAGAAGGGTGGATAGAAATGACTGGTGCCTTGTCCACACACAGCAAGTTGTAGTCTTTTGGTCACAAAAATGACAGGATTTACCAGGCAGCTCTCAGTGCCATGGACTAGCTTACTTTTCTTTGCAGCGCAATCCACGTCCCTGGGTGTAAACTCTGTCCTATTACCAAGAAAAAAAACATTTTAATTTCACTTGAAAGTAAAGTGACAGACTGGGTTATGTCCACTGACTGCTGATCTTACCTCTCTGAGCTGTTCAGCCATGCAAGTGAGCTAAGTGGCACAGAAAGCAGCCTCTTTCCATGGTATACAAATGCTTATGTGCTCCATGGGATCCTCTCCAATGATTTTTAAGAAACAGAGAAACCCTCTAATATCTGATAGAAGTACAGGGTCTCCTTGAGACTGCAAGTTCGCAAAGAATTTTCTGTGTGTGGACAAGGCACCAGTCACTTCTATCTACACTTCTGCTGTTCTTCTTAAGAAGCTTTAGACTCCACACCTTTGTGATTTTTATAAACTGGTGGAACTTCTTTCTTTGTAACAAAATTGAAAGAACTTTCCATTGTTTCCTGGGATGCTGTTGCAAGAGTGAGCATCACTGGGTCACTGCTCTCAATGTCTTCAATCCTAAGGTGGGAAGTAATCTCATGCAGAAGGCTTGCTCTAAGGAGTGCTATTCTTTCATAGCAAGGAAAGCACTCTAATCTTGCAGGGTTACTGAGCAATGTAACTGTGTTATTGTCCTGCTTGAAAGCTATGCATAGGGAGGCTTATTTAGACACCAGATCTTCTGGTATAATTTTTTGGTGACTAATTCAGCACATAGTAAAAATTACAAGTGAGCAGGCTGCTGATGTAAGGACTTTTTCTCACTATTACAGGTAGTTTTTTTTCTGATGCCATAAAGAGGAGAGCATTAATTTGTGCACAAACAGTCCTGCTTTTCATATAGAAAAACTCAAAATACTAAAAGCTAGATGCATTCAGAGTCCTGTAAAGGCATCACTTACCCCAAGTGAAATGCAAGCATCATGGATTATAAATGCCACGTAACTTGGACATATCATCCAAGAGGCAGGTTTCATCATTTTCCTCATCTGCTTTATGAGTTAGTGGAGGAAGCCAGCAGGCTCCTGCAGTGGGTAACTTGGAGCATTCACTAAGTTTTGACCCCAGCTCTTGGGAGGAGCTCCATCTCTTCCCCTCCTGGACAGAAGAAGGCCCTCACAATATTAAAGGGGGAGCTAAACGTTAAAGATATGAAAACTCCTTGTTTTCGGAGGAACCAACCCATACTTAACACTATGCATCTTTTTTGGATGCTAGACAGTGGTGCCTAAAACAGCCAGACTCTATGACTAGTTGGCAATATTATTTCCTTACTCATCTTGCTGGCCAGAAAGGTCACTAAGTGTGGACCCTTCAGTATCCCATGATGACCAGCTCTGGCAGGGTGTAAAGCATCAAGTGACCAGGGCCGTGTCCCACATCCCTGCCTTGCTCTCAGCAGGTAGATGGGCAGAAGCTGACCCAAGGTGCCACTTGTTGACTTATCCTGCTCGTTCCTGTCCCTCTGTGCCCTCGGCAGCAACGGCACACAAGCCATTGCAGGAAGCAGAGAGCTGTGTAACCCTTGTCCTGTGCAATTTGCTTTTGACAGCTGTGACAGCCAGCAGAGCTTTGGCTTCAGATGTAGTGTAATGATTAGTGTAACACGCAAATAATAATTTTGTTGTAACATCTGCCATCCTCTCAGGGTGAGGCTGTGTGTTTTACCCGTGGGCTGACAGTTGCTGGATGGATTTCATTTGGTTCCCAGACACACCCTGGTGTGTCTGTATAATTGATGTACTTATTAAAAAGGGAAGAGAAAAACCTCTTCTGTTCCCAATTCCTGATTTAATAATAAACTCTCATTTAGGTCTGTGAACAAATCTTTTTTTGCAATGCTATCTCACAACTTTGGCTATCATGGTTTGCAGTTACGAAAGTAGAAGATATTTTTGTTGGCCATTGAAAATACAGGAGTGTTTTGCAATTTTTTTCTTTTTTTGCTGCTTTGTATGGCAGAAACATGCTGAAAATATGCTCCCTTAAAACTAGCAGTTTCTTCTTTAAAAAAAAAAAAACAGCCCAGCTTCTTGCACTAGATGGCAGTGTGGATAGTTCATTGGGAAACTTGTTTTATTTAGAAAAATCATTAGATTGATGATAGAAAATATTCAACATTAAAAAAAAATCACTTTCTAGTGATGCCAAAATCACTTTTCATTGCTTGTCCATCACACATTTGTGCTGGGGAAAAATGTGTATTCCAGGTCTGAAAAACTTGTGTAAGAGGTGGCAGTTTTCAGAGTTGCAAATTATTGCATTATTCTCCTTCTCATTTCTCCTCTTACATCTCAGAAGAGCTAAGGTCCTCCTGGGCTGAATGTTCATCTACACACTTCTGAAGACGTGTTGTTGCTGTCCCTCAGACACAAGCCTGGGGACAGTTCTGCTGAATGAAGAGTGGCAATTACTAAATATTGAGAAGTATGCTAAAATGACTGGGTGTAATTACACATTGTTGGTCAAGGGTTAGCAGTGAATGAATAGGTGTATCAAGTTGCACGTATCTTGAAGAAACTTTATCAAATTATCAAAATAAAGCTATAATTAAGAAAAATACAGCATCCTTCTATATATATGAAATATTAAACACAGTAGATAAACTTAAGTGAGGATGCTTGTCCCATACCTGAGTGCCAGTGTGAGGGTAAAATCCTGGTGAACATCAGCAATCTTTTATTGAAATTCAGCAGTGCTATTTTTCATTGAAAGAAACTGAAGGGCAGATCTGAACTGAGACATGGTGTTTGAAATTCTTCTCTGACTAGATGGTCATGAACCTGTTGTATGCTGGAAAAAATAATGGTGCCTATTCTGGGCCACTTATGCCAAGGTATAGGTCTTTGAGATGGTGGGGGTTGTGGTCTCACATTTTCCCTTTAGCAAGACCTTCAGCAAGTTTATCAGAAGAGAGAAGGGGTTTCATCTGGAAAGAAAGTCTAGATAATAACTGGCAAATCCACTTGCATTTATTTTGAGTTAGGTAAAAAAGCTGCTATCTGCTATCTACTCAACTTAGCCCTTAGGTATAATTAGAAAAAGTACTATGCAGGCACCTCTGCAGAAATTTGTCTTAGATGTGTAACAATGTATTTTCACCAAGTGTTTTGTGGCATATCCTTTAGCTCTCATACATAATGCAAATAAGAAATTAAGATTAGTGATTTGAGACCGATTATCAGAAAGGTTTTAAGGTAAAGCTGATTATGTGGTTGGGGAGAGAACTATGAAACTTTTAATTGCAAATAGGTATCCAGTACCCAGATGCTTTTACACTAAAGTGCCAGCATCTTTCCATGGCTTATGCTATCTGTATGACATAAAAAGTATAAAAGATAAAATAATGACCATTAAAAAAACCCAGACAATCAACAGTAGGAACAAATCTTGGCTTGTACACATGTAATGTTATATGTGTCTATATAACAAAGCCTTTCAAATAAAAATGCACCTTGTTTTTGTAAAAACACTGAGAAGAGAGCAAGCAGGTTTGGGCAGAATAAAATTATTTAATTGATGTTCTTAATGTATTAAATATAAAGTACATTTTATTGGTTTAAATATTTAAAATATATTTGATAAAAAAGTGTTTTAACCTTAATGTCAGTTAACTAGAAATAAAATGGTCAGAATGCTGCACTTAACAAACTTAATTTTTGTATTTGCAGGATCCATATTCTTTCCTTGTCTTGTTCAGATGTCTGCTAGTTAACATACTGCATTATTCCTTAATATGAATACAACTCAGTATTTGTCCACACATGTATGCTATTAGAATAATTATTCCCTATTGTTCATTGCTCTTTGCCTATTGTATATTACACTTCGTAATATAAAGTTTCTTAGGCAGAAATTGCTCTGTGGTATAGGCAGTTGGATACTCAGATGCAGATTACATTTCTTTCAAGCAGAGACAACAAATTGAGTGACATGTACTTGTCCTCTCTAAATGATTGTAAGGGACACTGCTGAGGATTGGTCTGCATTTCAATGCCTTGAATGAAAATTTGGAGAATGCTAGTGCTCTGTCACAGCTGTGTCCTCCTAGACAGTGATTTAAAATGTATCTGTGGGGAGACATGGCAGGCAAAGAAGGAGCCAAGGAATTTCTTCTGCAATTGTTTGCTTTCCCTGAGTAGCAAAGGTAGAGGACTGTGTAAAACAATTACTTCTTGGACATGAAACTCTTATCTTGCTGCTTCAGGGAATATTTGTGGTTGTAAAAGGGCCCTCTTCTAAGTACAAAGTAACAGAAAGCATAGAGAAAGATTAGGCTCTTGCTGAAGAAGCACATCTCATCTAAGCAGAGCTTGTGACTGCAGCCTCAGCTAACCTTTCTGATGGTTCTGCAGGCTGCTGGGCAGAGACTTGGTACTAGTCTGTGGTTCTGCTGGTGCCTGCTTGATTTCTCACACCTGCCTTAGCTCCCCTTTTAAAAGTGGCTCTGCCACAATTCACAGACATGCTGAAAGTTGCCATCCTTCATTCTACTAATAAAATTGGACTTCCAGACATTTCAATGTCATTTTTTGCTTAACTGTTAAAATAATTAATGTTGTGATTTAAACAAGGGCACAGTTCATTCAGCTGTCATCATGAGAAGACACTGTGTCAGCTTAGTGTACATATATCTAAGTGTCCAGCTGTCCTTCTGAAATGAACAAGCAATGACAAGTTTCAGAGCAAAAGTCAGGAAAGATATTCTGGGTAAGAGAAGGCAGCCGGTTTGATACATGAACTGCACAACATGTCCAAGTTTAAAAAAATAAATATGGAGAAAAGATGCTTCAATTTTCACCTCACAGAAACCATCTGTGTTCTCTGTCTTGTATTTGAAAAGGATAACAAAACTAGCGTGTATTAATTTTTCTCCTCTCCTTTTTTTTAGCAAAAATAAATAAATAAAAATACACATACTGTTTTGTTTCTCTTTCACAATCTCTTCTACCAGGACATTATTGTCACTGTATGCAGTATAGGGGAATATTTCTGGATGACCATTTCCCCAAGCGTGCTTATTAAGAATTACTGCTTTTTATTTCACACCGTGGTATTAAACAAGCAAACAAATAGAAAACTCAACCCCTCCTTCCAGCTGGGAGTTACAAATGACCTTAAAAGTGAGCTAGCAGTGCCAGTGAAAAGACTGTGGTCTACCAAAGATAAATGGAAATGCAGACATCCTATAATACAGAAGTTACAGAAAATTGAGTAATAACTGGTTTATATTATACTGTAACCACTGGGCTGAATCTGCTTGAAGTCAAGTATATTTCTGTGAGTAAGAGAAGAGGAATTTGTTGACAGGAACAATTGTTAAATGTCTGTGCCTTCACTAGAGGCAGTAGGAAGCTTGATTTTTGCAGCTACGTCTCACTGATAGAACATCTCCTACAGAAGTAAAGCTTCGGTAGGAAAAGATTGGGTTATTGCAAAGAAAACTCTGCCCAGTACTCTCAGCACAGTTTTTTAGAAAATTGTCTTGGTTACATACTGGTTGAATTAGTTTGAACTGAGAGGAATATATAGTTTCCTGAAGAAGTAGACATAATGCTAGGAAATGAGATTTGTAGTCCTTTTATCTGTTGATTAGTCACCATTTGTCAGTAAATAAGATTGATATTACTGCCAGGTTTTACACTGGCCTTAGCAAGCTCTGCTCTCCATAGTTTAAGTTGTGCTGAAAAACATGTATTTTCCAGGTAGAGCAAAAAAGTAGATATACCTTCTTATTTTATGTATTGAGACTTGGACTACTTTATGGAAAATGGTCACACCTTGCAAAATGCTAGGGCCATCTGCTGCTGGAAGGGTGGGTCATTACTTCAAATGCTTTGGCCAGAGAGGGTGACCAAGCTTAGGAAGACAGTAGCAAAGTTAGAGTTTACAACTTTGCCTTCCCTATCTGGGGGAAATTTTCTGAAAATTCTGGTTTCACTTAATGAAGTTCAATCATTCAGTCAATTTTTTGGAAATTAAACCATTTTCAGAGTGGGTTACAGCCCAAGAGGCAGACCCATATGCATGAGGTCAGCCACAGTGCTCTCATGGGAGCTCATATCAACTGCTCTGAACCTGGGCTCAACTCTGCTGTGAATTTACTGAAACAGCTGCTTATCAGTTGGCATGGGTCACTGCTTTCACATTTTTACTGCTGATGCCTGGGAAAGTTGGGTGTTTGTGCATCCTGTGCTTGCCTATTGTAAATACTCCCTCTGACATTCTGCAAAATAGGGGGGAATAATAATCCCTTGTGCTTGCAGTTAGTTTTCAGTTTATCAGCTCCCCATATCCCCTGGAATAAATCTAAAGGAAATGACTGGGCTGGAGGGCAGGATGGAGCAGCCCAGGCTTTGGTTTGAGGCATATGCACGCTGCTTTTAGCAGGTTCCAGTGCTGCAGGCTGGTCTAGGAAATAAATTGCTCAATTACTAAATTGGCAGTGTCTCCTCGTGGATGTTTTTGCTGCTGTTTTCACTCTCTGAATGGCCCTGTGGTGAGATCTTAACCATCTTGCAGGAGGCAAGGCAGGCACTGCAAACCAGTAGCGGTGCAGGCCACAAGCTGTGTGGGAGCAGCAACCATTGCCTATGAAACTTGTTCCCTGCATCTTGTGAGGCTTACAGATCTTGGTATTTGGATCGAAATTCAGAGTCTTTTAGGAGTGTTAAAGTGTAGCAGGCTCACCTAGTGCATTACTAGCCTAGCTGCTTTAGTGGATTCCTGCCTTTTGAAAATCAAATGGGGTCCTCGCTATTCCATTAAATCTTGCTGTTAGCTGACTAGTCTCCATATTCATATAGAAAATGTTCCTAGTAAAAACAGCATACTTCTTGGCTTGCAGCATATCTCCCTATCCTGTTTTCCTTTGAATTGTGTTGGTTGGGAATATTAGGCAGTGTGCTTCAGCACCTGCACTATGGGGGCAGGAGCTACAGTTCTTCTGAGAGCAGCAGTTTTTCCCTGTTTACACCTATATAGAGACTCAGAAATTTTCTGACAAAAGTTTGCTAAAAGCTAGTGCTAGGATGCCAACAGGTCATTGTGATGCATTTTGATTTTGTAATATACATAAGTAACAGTCATTTAATCAACATATTGGCAAGATCAAGAACAGGACTGATTAGGACATAAAGAACAGACAATAAATAAATAAAATTAATAATAATCTCATCTGGGATTAGAGGTTGGTGTGAGAGAGTTGGCAGGAAATAATTAAAACACATTCACTGGGAGATTTGTTTATATTTTATTCCTGTTACTTATTCCTCCTACGTTTCTCTAATGCAAATTTTCACCCATGCTGTAACTATGAGCTGGTGCAAAACACAGCTGGCCCTGAGGGATGGTAAGAAGCATGATGTTTATTTTCCCCCACTACTCCATTTAGTGGTTGTTCTGTAGAGGTATGCACTGCTATGCCCACTGATGATTTTGGCAAATTTGGGAATGAACTGTGTAGGTTCCAGCTGATTGGGAGCAGAAACCACATGCCTTGATACCAAAGCTGAAAATAAAAAAAAGTAATTGCTTTATAGTGTCCCACAAATAGGTTTTAAGTGTTGTGGTTTGAATGTTAGAAGTGAATTGTTACTGTCATTAGTCACTGTTTGGATGCTGAAGAGGGAGACATGGTTAGCTTTTTAATGAAGTCATTTTCTGGAACTGTGAAACTTTGTTTAAAAACAAAAAAGCTAATTTTTGTTGAAAATGTGATCACCATTGGGGTACATTGGAATAACTTCTGTTCTTGTGGAAACCATATTTTATTCTGAAATAATCTGTTGTGGTATTCTGAAATCTGACTCTGAGGTGCTGTTTTTCCTTGGGGTCAGGTTTTTCCAAGTTCTTTTATGCACAGAATAAAGCTGTGCAGCTGCCACTCAGTGACACCACGCAGGATTGCAGTTGCATTGTGGTGTGTCCCATTTTTGGAGAGAGGATGGTATTCAGTAGCCCAACTGGATTTTGTTAAGGTGAGCTCTGTTCAGTATCAGCAGTTGGAACTGGCAAGACCAGTGCTTGTCAGTGCTGCAGAGAAAAGAGTTCAAGAATCTGTCATGCTCATCATGAGTGATAATGTGTATGAGTACAGTGGCTCGGTGAACATGCTTTCCTACAGTACTTTGCTCTGCGTGATGAATGGATGAAACTAATAATGTTTCTGAAGGACTGTCCAAGTATCTTCGAGCTTATTGTATCTGATTTTACTCTGTCCTCCCTTCAGGAACAGGCAAATGGAATAATGTCAGATTTCTAACTACAAAGCTCAGCCTGGAATAGTTATTTTTCTGGAACTAATGCCTTTAAAGATATTCACAGGTAGAAATTAATTGCTTTTTTAGACAGCAGTTGTCTCCCTCATGAGTCAACTTTATCGTGCAGTATTTAGCAACACATTTACTAAGATGAAATTTATATTTACAGAAATATCCATATGCATAGAGTAGCAGTGATTCCTAAAGGTTTTTTTTAAAGTGTGTCATCATCACTGTTGCTTTGAATGCTATTTTGTTATTGCAGCAAGGTAAATACACACTAATCTCATGGGAGGGGCTGGCTGGTGTCTTCACAGGTCTAGAGAGTGTAGGGAGTAATTTCTGCTGTTCTGTCCCACCTTGCTTCAAAAACCTGTGTGCTGCTGAGAATGAACAAAATGTTCTCTCCACAGTTGCATTCCTTCTGCCACTGTTCACTACTGCCAAGTCAATAAAACAAAAGTGGAATTTTGTAAAGCTGTCCTTTTTTTCTTCTTTTTTTAACCTTTAATACTTGTTGGTTTCTGAGCAAAGAGCTGCTGATGCCAGACATTATACCTGCTCAGGTTTTGCCGTCCCACATCGCTTTGCTAATTGGCACTTTTGGCAGTGTTTGTTTCTGCAGCTTTTTTTGGAGCGTAGCAGCCGCCTGTAAAATCTTTCAGGAGGGGAGGAGATGGAATGGTGTTCACACACACAGCTGTGTTTATTTCCATATGAGCTAAAAACTGCCCAGCTCCAAAATGCACAGCCATAAAGGGAGCACTACCATAACAGCTGTAGGTCACCTTATGGATGGAGTCAGGGTTTATGCGCCTGTCCTGCAACAGTGCCAGCTGCCTCAAGCTCTCAGCAGAGAGCTAAACACCATGAAAGCAGTGCATTTGTGGGTGTCACTGAGCTGATAGGGAGATGATGGTGGGAGGCACCTTGAAAACCTTGATTCATCTCTATAGCTCTTGTGTGAGGCCAACTCCTACTTGAGACAAAAATCTCATTAGTTATGGACCAAGAAATCTTGCTGTTAAACAGTGATGCTAAGAAATTTGTTTCAAGTGTTTTTTATGCTACTCCTTTCCCTGCAACTGGGAGCAGACTAGATCACAGAGAGGGATGTTCACATATCTTGCAGCTCTGGTAGTCCATGCTGTAATCTGATTATCAGCAGTTTTCCAAGGAAGCTTTGAAAGTCCTTTTTGGCTTCTGCAAGTCCTGCAATGAGCTCCCTAAGGAAAATGAAGGATGAATACTGCTGAAAATCTGCAGTCTACTTTTTGTGCTGCAGTATCTGCCACTATGTTAACCCTTCCTATTTCTATCACACTTTTTCAAGAATGTATTCTGGTATCTGAGTTATAATACAATAAAATAATCTTGATTTTATGTTATGTTATTTCACAGTATGTTAAGCTCCCATGTATTTATTTAAAACAACAAAGCCGCTCACTACAAATTTTGGCAGCAATCCTAGCTACCTAGTTATTATTCTAGAGCAACTGTTGATGTGTGATGTGTGATTTATGCACCAGAAAACAAAGAAAAAACAAAAATCAGCTGAGAGTTGGTTCTAGTTAAGCAAACAGAGAGATACATGCAAAGGTTTGAAGTTTTATGCTGCAGCTACAAGACTTCAATTAAGGATAAAATTTGCAACCATCCACTTCTTTATTGACTCTGAGCTGCAAGCATGGTTCAAAGTGTAAAAGTTGGTGTGACTTGGCATATCAATTAGTGAGGTGCATGTTGCCCAGGAAAGCTTGACCAAATTTTAGACATGTCCATGTTTAACATTTGCTTTCTAATTTTGGTGGGAGTGGAGACAATGTAAAATTGAGTACATTTCCATAGGAGTTTTGTTGTTTAAGTGCCATTTAACTTTCTTAAAGTGGCTCTTAGAGAACATGCCTTACTTGACAATTGATGATGAAAATAGTGCTTGTCTATGTGCCCTCAAAGGCTTATGTGCCTGAGTAATCATATGATGAATTTAGCTACATTTATAAGGAAACTAATGCTAGTTTTCACCCTTTAAGAACTTCATTTTGATGTGTGACCTATCCAGTATTTTCTTTCTTTGAAAGTTCCTATTTCATAGCAATTGTTTTTCAGTGTGATGGCAGCAGGTAAGAAGCATGCCAGTGTCCTCAGATAACTCAAAATAATTTTCATTTGGGTTTGTATTTCTTCCCCCAATTATGAATGTGCTATAAAATAATCAATATATAGCAAAAATTATGCATTTGAATTGTAATACTTCATTGAATACATAAATATAGTCTGCTTCTTAAGTCATATTTTTGAAACAATAATTCACATACTGTTTATTTAACTTCCTAAGGCTTGTCTTCTGCAAGCTTAGCATCATTTACCTATTTCTTCTAACTTTACATTTTTCTGGTGAAGCAGATGTATTGTGTTGGAAATACTGTTGTCCAGTTTACAAGCAAGTATTTTGTACTGTCAATTCTGTTCTGGTAAACTGAAGCAGTTTTTGTGCCTGTACTTGTGTAAAATCAGGTCACATTCTTCTTAACAAGGTGTTTCCCCAGCTTAAATGATTGCAGAGAGCTTCCCACCTTGATGGCAGCTTTACTCCCTGAAAGAGGAAATGCTTTTACGAATAGGGAAATACAGGATATTTCCAAATACTGGGCAATCTAATATCTTAAATCTATTATTTACCCTATTGCTTAATATCAGAGGAAGATGCCCTTTGAGTAAGCACGTATATACAAGATATGTGATGGCATTTAGATTTAGGGAATGGAAAAATAACTGTTTACCTAAGGAAAATTTTGCCTGCTTACATGTTTTCAGTTTTTGAAATTTCACTGCAGGATGACATCAGCACACAGCCTTCATTCTGTTCATTTTCTTGGCAACATTTTGATACTGGATGTACATTATTAGAAACAAAGGGCAAAACATGGATTAATAATTAGCAATTCATATGTCCCCAGTCATTCATTTGTAACCTCTCTGCTTACTTTTGCTATTGTTTTGAGGAGAGAGGGAAAGAAGAGGTCATTCAGTACAGCAGAGAATAGTAAAAAGTAAATGCTAGTATTTCCTCATATGGTGATTAAGTAGCTTTAGAAACTTAAGAAATTAAAAGGAAGAGGAGGACTTGCAAAGGTCTTTAATCCTATCATGTGGTGCTGCTTTGTAATGGTTTTGTTTGTCTCTTGTCTTCCCTTGCAGCAAAAATACACAGAAATATAACAATTCTATTGCTTAGGTAGTGGACCTGTTGCTCCAAGAAATGGGAGCAGATAAAATTATGTGCTCCAAGGAATGGAAGCAGATAAGATTAGCCTCAAATGAAGCTTGGTGAGAGATCCTTGGTGGCAAAACAGTAAAAATAAGCAGCTCCTCCAAATAAGTAAGTGGGAAAAAGGAAATTCAGCATATTTTAAGAAAAAAGCTAGGGAGAGAACATCTCTTTAAGAGTCCTCTCCTATAAGAACTTTTCTCAAGATTTTAAATCAGTAAAAGATTAAATGTATTGCTAAAAATGGTTATTTTTAGACTTTGTAAGGAAATTAGAGTGGCTGCAGAAGGCACCCTTAAGTTCTGCTCAGATTGAAAAAAACAGAACCTAAATCTTAAAAAAAAAATCCTTTTTATCCGACTGGGACTGCCCTTGTTCAAATTCAGCTGCTGTCTTCTGGATTATGCATGGAATGAGGGAGAACGGCGACAGGTATAAATAAATTGTGTATTTTCTGTTCTGCAGTTCTTGCAAGAAGATAGATGAATGTGCTTTTAAGCTCTCTATTGACTTGTTCACTGTGGCTGTGTGTTTATCAGAAATTTGTGGGTACTGGGGTTGAGGAGAGCTCAAAGTATGGTTTAGCTTTCTGGGGAAGTGCCATGTGGATGGGAATAACCTGAACCTCTCTGCTAGGACCTTTATGGTATGGTTTCAGGAGGGTGTTGATAATTGAGCTTATTCTGCTCTCAATAATACAAGTGAATATGAAAGCCATTCTTTTGTTATTAAGAACATCTGAATTAGGTTTAGTTTTATTTGCACCACAATAATTTCCTGCTTAGGACTTGCCTTCTGTAGAGAAACACATGAATCACATTGAAGATGCATTGTTTCAATGACAGTCCTGCTGTGTTGCTCTTCAGAAGCTTAAAGCTTCTTGCATTGCTTTTTTTATCAGATTTTGGTTTGTTGTACAAGATGCACTGCCATCTATTTGTCTCTTTGCTCATATGGGGTCTCAGAAAAACATACCTTATTTTGCTATTTCTTTTTTAACATTCTGCTATCTAATAAGAGATCAACTAAAAAGACTAAAGGTAACATATTTATGGATCCCCATAGAAAGGTATGGTTTTTGCAGATTATGGTGGACTCCACTGTCTTGGGGTTATAACAGGGTGAGTGTTTCAGATCCATACACCATTTGGGGAATTACAGATTTGATTCTAACTTGACACGTGGTATAAGATGCAGATGGCCCCTTGTTTGTTATTGCTTCAGCTCATGTCAGCGCTGAGATACAGTTTTGGCTGACAGACAGTGTGAATGAAGACTGAGTTTATTTGGATGTGACAGGCAGAAATGAGTCAGCACTGCCAGCCTCGATGCTGCACATGGCAGTCATACCATACACATCCCAGGAGCTTCTCAGCACCTCTGCTTCCTGGCACCCTGTGGCACCACAGTGATGTGCCTCATGCCAGTTGCCACATGCAGGGCTGTCTATTAGAATTTCCAGGGGAGAGACATAGTGTGAGTCCTGGCTTCTTAAGGTGAAAAGTTCTTGTGCAGTAAGTTGATCATTACACTTTTGTCTGCACTGGACTCTCCTGCCATTGTGCATCTGTTTAAAAAAGATGAGGAGTATGAGCATGAGAAGATGCTGTGAATAATTAATGCAAGTGTTAGTTCACTCTCTCGCTGAGAAGGAGGAAGACAGGTTATATGAACTCTATGCTGATTTCAATTACTCTGATTAAATTACAAAGTCCCAGAGCATTAGGAACAGGTTGTTTTAATGTTGATTTGACTAGGCTGCAGAGAGGAACATGCCCTGTGAGGGACAAGTGCATTGCCCCATATTGTGGCCCTCTCCTTTGGGTGGGTAAGTTCCCTTTGGGTGGGCAGGTATCCACATGTAGCAAAATGGTTTTGGGTGCATGCAATGCAGAGGCTGAGTGACACTTGCCTGACAAGCTGATGAGTCTTTCTCTATGAGCTGTTGAGCAGGAAGACTATGGAGGTACCCAGCTAGGACTGGCTCCATCAGGCTCTGCTGCAGCTGTTGCCAGATGGTCTCCATGGTCTCCAGCTGGTTCATGCCAGCTCCAAATCACAGGGTTAGCATGGTTTGGTGATTCTGCATGCTCAGTAATGGGAGCCCATATGGTATGTGGTGGGGTGACTGGCAGGTTTTTGCTGCTGTGATATCATGCCTCCCTCCTGCCAGTGTGTGCAGACTTGCAGTTCATAGGCTGTGGTGTGGACATATGGTGGCTTTGGAGGCAGGACCAAATAAACATCCTCACCCCTAGAATGAATGTTGAAAGCCTCACAAGAGATGGTTTGTGGTTTAGCGAGGAGGTAGAAATAATAGTGCACATGTGCTGGCTGTTTCTGAGGGATGCTGTGATGGAGTGGAAAGGGACAGCAGCCTGGAGCATGTCTGGAATGTGTTCCCTGGCCATGCTGAAGCTGTGGGGTTCTGGTCTCCTTAGAAAAGTTGTGGTAAGTAGGGCTCCCTTGTATTGCTGAAGGGTCCCTTCAACAGCTTGAGGAGAGATGGGCCCATGTTAGTATTGAGGTTGTAGACACAGTCTAACACTTGCAGATAGATGTTGGCAGTGTGGGCTGTAGACAGAGTCTAATGGAGACTGACACTTTAAGTCCTCTCTTGTAAACTGTGGTAGATGAAAAGCAAGAGCCTGGTCCTTGCAATATTGTCTCCTTGCCCCTACAGTTTTCCACTTTCATTGTGGAAAAAGCCTATAATTTCTCTGTTCATGTAAGGTTGATACCACAGTCCCAACCATATTGGTAGTTAAAAAAGGGAAGAGATAGCAGGATTTGGGCATTATTGCAGGGGTAAAGCAGCATTTAGGGCTATATGGGGACAAAGCTGATCTGCTGGAGCTTTCTCAGGTAAAGATACACCCTCAGCTGAGGTCACAGTTACATGAGCAAATGCTGCTAGACAAAAGTATTTGTCCTTGAACTTGCCAACTGTCCCATATCATTGCCCTTTTGTCATATCAGCTTTATGGTTGGTCTGGTTATGTATAGCATCTCAGACCTAAAATCAGGGGAAGAGACAGACTTGATATTTGACTGCCTCTAAATATGTTTCATGCTTGTTCCATTATATATGCAACGTCACTGAAGACTAAATACTTGGGTACTTTGTAGAAGAGTTAGACTTGTCTATTTATCAGAGTTTGTGCCTTAAAATCCTTGCAGTTTGTCCTAGATACAAAATCTAAACAAGTTCATAGTCCATTTCCTAGACTGTTTGTAAACATCTTTGATTGGTTTGTTCATCTCAGCATTCAAGTTTACCTACCTGTAAATTTTCTTTGAATAAGTGAATTACTTTTAAATTATTGGGATCTGCATATGTGTTTTTCCAACTGTTGTTCAACTTTCAGTGTTTAAATATAGAGTGGAAAGGATGCATGCAGTGTTTTGTACTGCCCCATTGAGTGAACAGATGTAATGGACAGTTTATACACATGCTGTGGAGAGAAAGGTAGAACTGCTTCTCGTCCCAGGCAGAGCAATTCCAGGGTTGTCAGCTCTGGGAGGCCACAGGTATACTACAGCTGGGATGCATGCATCATCCCCAAGATGCATTCTTTCCTCTCCCAACATTTTTAAGCCTTGTCATTTGTTATTCATGCTGGATTTCAGTCTTTGTCAGAGCAGATGAAAATGCTGCTCAGCACACATTTAATATCCCTCTTGGAGACTGAACTACTTCAAGCCATGGAAGTTTCATCCCTCCTGCTTTTCCACAAGAAAAATATGGATAGCCCAGTTTCATTCTTTGGACTCCCTGTCACAGCAAGCATTAAAACCCATAGCAATGCCATACTGGTTTGAATTCATGTACTATTATGTGACTCATTATTCACTGGCATAAATAAAAGGGAGTGTCTTCTGCATCACCCATTAGGAATTTCAGGTATAAAAAAAAAAGTTGTTTTTTTCTACCATGGACTGCTTTTCTTTTTCTAGTTGATCTTTTTTTCTCTAATCTAAACAGAAATGAGTTTCTGAATTGCAGCACCATTCAGTCTTCTAAAGGTGGCTTTTTTCCCTTCTGCAATGTAACACTATGACAATGATGTTGTCAGGAATGATTTCCAGAAGAGATGGGTAGTCTCAGAATGTTTGCAGGGTATGGGGGGCCTTGCAGCACTGTGTGATGGGTGTCATCCAAACATACCTGTCTGTGTTTAGGCTCACATAATGAGCAAAGAGCATGCTCTTGCACATTAGACAAGGGCCACCCAAGTCATCAGACTGTAGCCCAGTTCTGTATGGATGGGATGTCCTCCTTATTACAAGTGGCAAAAGCATCCCAACTATGGTTCACAGAATCCATACAAAGATTTCCTTTCACTAATGAGTGGTGATCCTGATAGTAAGAACACAGGGCTGCCACTGCCATTAGAGCTGCCACTTCTGGCTGGCAGTGAGTCTGCTGGACATCTGAGAACAGGTATGGTTACCAAAAGTCCACTAGGCTGACCTGATGTCTTTTGGGATACTTTGGAGGGCTGAGTCCAACTTCTGGCCTGTGCTAGAGAAAGCTGCTTGTGCTTGCAGGTAAGTTCTGTTTTGTCTTAACTGCTTGACAAGAATTACTAGAACTGAGGTTTACCTTCCTACAAATTAGGTAGTTGTTAGAGCCAAGCTTGGTTATACTAAAAAAAAAAAAAAAAAAGAATGTATCTTAAACCCATTATGTAAGATTGTTCTTGCAAACAACTTTTTAGTAAGATGCTGTTAATGACCAGGATCTTCCACATGGTGACTATACATGAAAGGGTAAAAAAATGGCAAAGTAAAATGAGCTGGGGACTGTATTGCCTATGAGCTGGGAGACAAGATTATAATTCATAAAATCACAAAGGGTGTGGTTTGAATCTGAATCTGAAAAAGCTGAATCTGCACTGATTTTGACCAAGTCCTGCAATGCAAGAATTTGGTGGCAGTAAAATTCGTGAAACATCAGTTTAAAATAAGAAAAACATTTGTGGTTAGGTACTGACAGCCTGGGACTTCCTGCCTAACAAGGCAGCAGAAGCAGGTGGCATCAGCAGGGTCAGAAAGATGCTAGTTAAATTCACAGGCAATTTATGTGAATATTAAAATTACATACTAAGGACATACCTTTAAATATTCCCAATCCAATAACTGTTGATGCTCAGAGAATATAGAAGCATGGATTCATCATAAGGCACTTGAATACTCCTTAAATAATAAATGCTGTTGCTACTATTGAAAACAATATAGTCTGGATGAATCATTTATCTGACACTACAGAATGCTGGTTATGTTTGTTTCTGCTGGGTACTATTTTGAAATCTTTTTGTGTTGTTTTTTTTTTTTTTTTTTTAGTTTTTATAGAGATAGGGTATCTCTATTCTATAACCTTCTTAAATTAACACACCTTATCTTAGTGTTTCCATAGAGATGTACAAATCCATTTCCTACACTTTAGCTGTTTCTTTTTCCTTTCCCAGCAAGTCACTGAGTGGCTTGTGTAGAATGGCTGATTTCTCTTCTGAATCCTCCAGACACAACTGGGTAACTCCATGTGGAAGGGAAACTAAAACCCAGCAGCTGATGGTAGACCATTTCTGCTACTGCTAGCAAATGTGACAAAGCAATACTTGCAGAAATTCAGAAAATTTGTGGGATATTTCAAATAGCCGGAAGGACCCAGTATCTCTGAAATATTTTCACATATATCCATTTTCTGAGGCATTTTCTATACTGAAAGCTGTGCAGTAAAGTCCTGTTCCTGTACAGTGGGTAGGTGGCTTGGGAGAGAGAAGCAGAGGCTTTGTAGAAGCTCAGCTCAGGAGATGAGAAGACCATTTTCAAGTATGTAGAAGAAAACCCCTCAGGCCCCTACATTACTGAAGGTTGTACATTTATTCTCTGCTTGCAGCAATAACAAGGTAGGCAGATAAGTTAATGCAAGTCTGCTTAAGGCAGGAGCTTGGAGAGAAGACAATTGAAGGAATCCCCATGAAACTGATTTATCTTTATTTCCAACACAGCTTGAGAACTGGAGCCTGGCATGGTATTAGCTCAGACTTTGGGGTTCAAAAGCAGCAGAGCTTAGAGTTGGGTCTGATATTTTGTTGTTGTTTTTGTCAAAAGGGAAACATTTGCCCTGGGTAGGAGGACTCTGACTGTTCTTTTCTTCAGCTTGCTGACTCAGGTCCCAGAGTTTCTGAGCCATCACTCTCTTCTTAACAGAGCTTAGCTCAGCTTTTGCCTGGAGCTCTTCTGTAAAGAAAGACCTTTTTACAGACCACTGCCATAAGTGGAGGGAGTGAGGAAGGCAGGCAGGTAAATTCATGCTGACTGTAGCCATATCTTTTTAATTAACTTGCTTGTTGAAAGGATTTACAAGACTTCTTTTGCTCTCATCATACTGCAGATTCTGCACAAAAAAAAAAACAAAAAAAAAAAAAACAACAAAAAAAACCACAACACAAACAAGCAAAAAAAAACACATAATGAGAGGTGACTTCTTTTGATTCACTAATTAAATATTGTCCAAAATAAATTACCTGTCACACTGCATATAGTAAGAATAGTTTCTGTCTTGTGATGGAGAGACTGAACCACAACTGACTGCTGCCTGAGAGATGGTGCAAGAAACACTGGTCCCAGGGATTTTTACTTCTGCATTTTAGGGTGGCCTAGCTACTGATTTATTTTGTTCAGTTAGTGAGACTTGAACAGCAACTTGCATTATTTTGCTTGTGATTTGAATGCAACATTAGAAAGACATTTGCTCTAGAAACTATATGAATCGGTGAATTAAATAATGAATAAATAATTAAGTGAAATTTAAAATCATTCACAGTTTACCCTTATCTCAACGTTGATCACTCCATGTCTGACCTGAAAAAAAAATCCTTATACGCTTGCATTCTTACTTGGTTTTTGCTTTTAATTCTAAAGTAGCATTTATTTAAAAAAATATATTTCTCCCTTACAAATGTTGCCTTTCAGTTTATTGGCCACTCATTTTGATTAACATAAAGATAAGAAGAACACAACCACAAGGTAGGGGTAAGATTCAAAAGAAAGTATCACTGAGATGCAGTCATTATCCCAGGATAGATACCAACCACAGAGCAACTCCCTACATACTTTCTCTTTTGCTGTTGTTGGTTTCAGATCTTGCTTCATTTAAATTGCACCTGGCATACTTAGTACACATAGGTTGCAGACATTCCTGTTTCCTGTAGAAAAGCACAAGTTTGAAAAGTGCTTGCCACTCTAGCTGAGCAGGAGGGATTCCCACTGCCAATATCTTCTTGCAGCTAGAGAAATTACCATCTGTGTTTTCAGATGGGTTTTGCATATATCTTGTCTCTTGTTTGTAAATGATATCAGTGTCTTGCAGAATGAAACTGGGAAAGTTTACTGCCAGGACGACCCACCTGTGGGTGGGTCTCACCTCCCACCCATGTGAGAGCAAAGTCTCAGGCAGAAGTCTTGTTCCACTGATGTATAGCAGGAATGGAGCAGTACCAGTTCTTCTTGAGTATTGCATCTCATGGGTCAACTTGCTCTGTCAAACCCTTCTACTCTAGACCTATTTAATCACCACTTTGCACTTGCTGGATAGCATTGCAGATCTGGTTTTACTCCTGAAACCATTCTCTGACTACATCCATCTGAACAACTGGGAATCTGTACCTTTGAATCCTTCACAGTTCTGACCTACAGAACTCCCACTTTTAATCCAGATCTTAAACAGAATTGTATTGTCTGAACCACATTCACCCTATGAGTGGTTCAAAATATGGTGCTGATCTGGAGCTTTTTTGGAGTGGTTGATGTGACTGTTTGCTCTTAAGAGTCTGTGTGTGCCATGAGAAAAAAGAAGTTACATATGCATCTATTTAGCCTAAAGCCTCCTTGCCTGGGAAGCCAGAATCTGTTTCCTTGAATCCCGCAAACCAGTGTTTGCCCATCACTATTCCCACATGTGACCTCAGCCCTGGACAGGAGGACTTTCATGATTGTTTTTCTGGGTTAAGAGCCGAGTTACATTTCTCTTCTAATTACTGTGTTACCGACATGCTGTTCTACAGCTGCTCTTAGACCAAACCTCAACTGTTTTCTATCTTAAATGTCTCCTGCAAACATCAGACTGAAGTGGGAGTCTGGATCTTCTGCAAGGTCTGTGCCTCTAGAGGCTTCTGCATTTCTGCAGTTCTGCTGTATGGATGCCAGAACTGATCTGTACGTACTCAGGTACTTCTGGTGCTGAAACACCAGAATAGGTGTCAGTGACCTAGCAAGACACAGCACAAAAGAGGAGCAAGGTTCTTTTCCCTTGTGACTAGGACAGGATTAGGACATAGGCTTTGTGTTCTGCCTAAAAAAATCACCATTCTGGAAAATCCTGTAAAAGCTGAGGTGTCATGAATGTTTGTAGAAACTGAGGATCATGTGTGTTTAAGGTTTCTGCTATTGAACCTCAGGGCAGAAGAGAGTTTGAATATCTAATGCAAAACACTTTTAACAACTGCTTCATTGAGCAATAACTCTTCATACAGCTAGTCTCTACTTGTTTTGTATTTGCCCTAGGATCTGTAAATCACAGTATTCACAGGCAAGCATGGGTTGAGCATGTAAAAACACATAGGCAAAGAGTTGAAGACTTGGGAATGGAATATACAAGCTCCTCTACTAATTTTCTTGTGTAAGATATCTCTGCTGGAGAATATGCTTTGCTGTAGAGGAGATTAAGTTTTTTTCTCTGTGTTCTAGCTGGTCTCTGGTATTTTGCTGCGCCTTGCCCACATGAGAGACTTGTGTCCAAATGCAGCTTCTGGGGGGTGTGCAACTGGGGAATCACATGTGGCACCATTCTAAAAATGATCCATGTATGTGTTGATGCAATTTCAGGAATTCAGTTCCTGATGTGGGGCTCAAAGCACATTTTAACAAAATTCCCTTCTTCCATGAGTTTGCTGAGCTAGAGCAGATTTTTTCTGTACTTGAAGGGCTGTTTAATAGGCAGGTTTTCAATTCCTGCTACATTTAATATAAAACAAACAAAAAACAAAACAAAACAAAAAAACCTAAACCACCCTACCTGTCCTGGTTGAGGGCCAATTTGGGAGAGAACCCCCAAGGGGTTCCTCTAGGAAGCAGATTCAATCGGCTTCTCCCCCAGCTGGTTTGGGAAAAATACCTCCTTGGAGAAAAGTGGAAAAAATGTTTATTTAAAAAGAAAACCTAAACAATATTAAACAATAAAACCTCTTGCTGCTCCAAAAGAGAGAAAAGCTCAGGAAGTCCCGTCCACGGGTTGGAGCTCAGCTCGCTCAGTCCCTTTCAGTCCCTCCAGCGCTGGAAATGCCGCGGCCCAGGCCCAGCCCGCTGGACCACAGGTGCGAGCTGACGGTGCTCTTCTTGTGTTCAGGCCAGAGCAGGTTTGAGCAGGTCCAAAGAAAAGGAAAAAAAACACAGTCCAGGGAACCTCTTTGCCTCAGCTAGCTAAAACTAACTAAAAAGCAAAGGAGAGCTCTGTCTCGCTGTCTGTCCGTCCACAGACAACACAGTCCAGGAGAGGAACGTGGAGGAGTGAGTGCAGTTTCTGGAAACAAACTCTGTGCTTCTTCTCCCCCCACTTCACTCTTGGAACAAGTCTTAAAGGTGCAAAACTTATTATTCAATATAAACAGAACAGACTATTGGGGATAAAAGCATCATATAGTTAACCCAGGACACTACCATACCAAAAAATACAGGAATCAATTATTTCACTTAGCTAACAAATTATTAGATCCTATGTTTTCCTTTATTTTTTAAATTTTCTTCTATCTGTTGGACTGAATTTGCTTCCTGAATTATTTTATTAATCCTCACTTAAGCTCAGAAGCAGCGAGTTTGCTTGAGGTACTTGAGCCTGCATAGCTTTGAAATTGGCAGAAGCATACTCACAAGGCAGTTTGTACCAGGTCAATTTCATCTCTTCAAGCCACAACAAATCCAGATCTCAGGCCTTGTTTAGATTTTCAGCACTATTTTTATTAACTTTTTGTCAATTCTCACCTCAATTACATTTGTTTCTTGCTATGAGGAAGCTCTCCTCATTTGTGCCTGTGAATGGTGACTATAACAGATTTTACTTTTAAACCCATGATGAGGCACGCAACAGTTGGGCCTCATTTTTGTGGTTGACTCACTCATATTTGGGACTGCATTGCACCTAAAAGAGATGTGTCCTCCCCCCAGGATCCCCTCCCACCCATCTGTCCCTACCCATCCCTGGGTGCATGCTATGCTCTCAGGTCTCCCCTTGTACAATATATATAATGAAAGCAGGGAAGCAAACCTGTTGTTACAGTGCTACCGAGACAGCACAGAGCTATGCTAAACAGATTAGAAGTGGGTGAATAAATTAAGTTTTCTTTACCCTAGGTTACAATGATAGAGATAGACACCTTGCTAAGTGAGCTTCAGGACATATCCTGAACTTCACATGGAGACTGACAATAATTTTTCAGTAAGCATTCACTGGGAATCAGTAAAAATTGCCTGTCTTCAGTTTAAAGCATAACTTTATATCCTTATAGCAAGCAGAGATGGGAATGATGCTTTAAAATATCTCTGTTTGAAAGGAAGTAGTTAATATTTTCCTAAAAGCTCACAGATTTAAAACTTCTGCAAACTCTGACAGCAACATGTTTTTTGGGTTTTTTTTGGGTTTTTTTTTTTTTTTTGGGTTGGTGTTTTTTTTTTTGTTTTGGTTTTTTTTTTTTTTTGTTTTTGTTTTTGTTTTTGTTTTTGTTTTTGCCATGTTTCATTGTTTCAGAAATTTTATAATTATCATTAGGCCTGGAATCTTGTGATGGGCCTCTATGCATCATGGCCTGTGTTGGATTCCTGCCTTATATTGCTGTTCATATCCTTTCACTTATACAATCTTTATAGCAGCTTCATGCTCTGCCCTCCACTGAAAAAGAGATGGTAAACATCAGTGTATAAGGCAGAGCTAGGGAGGAGAAATTGCAATGCTGCTCTTTCTGCATTCTTGGAAAATTTATATCAGGATTGTACTAAAAATGAAGGTATTTGTGTTCTTGAAGGAGAAAGCAAAGCTGTATTAGCTTGTATGATCAAGCTCTGTCAGATTTTTAAAGACAGCAAGCTTCTCTATCAGTCAGTGTATCTCTGACAAATTCACGTGGTGCCTGCCCTCATTAATTTCTTGATTTTCTCTACGTTGCTAATCTGCTTAGCTTTTAAATACTCTCCTGCACATAGTGTCAAAGCTAAATCAAATATAATTGGAAAAATGTGACTAGTTTCTTGAGGAGTTGTCAGCCCAAGTCAGATGGGGGTCAGCAAAGCAGCATATTCTTCATATGCCTAAGCTTCACCTATCTGAGTCAACAAAATAAAATGCTGGTTGGACGGTAGAAAACTCAAAGCAGACTCAGGAAGAGGCATTTCTGCAGCCCCAGATGAGTCAGATCTTCTGCCCTGAAGATGAGAGTTGTGATCAGGCTGCCCCCCCTGCACTGAAGGTGGGCAGGGAAGAAGGAACCGAGCCCTACTGCAGAGCAAACAATTCTGGCTTTGCCGAGCCAGCCAGCAAACCACAGAACTGCTGCTGGTTTGGCATCTGCCTCTCATTTGGCTTCATCTCAGCAGCCACCCACCCAAAAGGACAGTGCCCTTTTTCTGTACCTGCAGCCTGAGCTTTAGGCAAATGCTGCTTATTGGTTCAATCTCCCATGTGTGGGTTGGAAGAAAACACAACACCTGGAGAACCCGTTGCTGCTGGAACTTGCAGTGGAGAGGACTTGTAGTCAGATGAGCACCACTCCTGACACTGTCCATGCCACCCTGGTGGTTTCCATACATACAGAGATGCCTGCTCTGGCTGTATCTGAGGGTTCTACCCTCACCTCCCCAGGGAGACATCTGAGCTCAGAAATTGCTCGCTGGTACAGTGCTTCTGTAGGTGTTCTTCACCTAAAAAATCCTCTAACCCTGCCTTCGTAAGATGTTGGGTAATCTAAAACTTTATACACGTGCCTGCAAATGAGGAATCTGCGGTTGGTACAGAGGAGTTTAGAGACCAGCTGCAAAAAAGTTGAGGACAGGCCAGAAAAACCAAGGCCAGTTGCAGATTCAGCTAGTTGCATCTTCACTGGTGACAGATCCAGAGGTTGTCAGAGAACCATGGTTCAGCTTCAGTCACTTAGACATCCTTGGGGTTTGTAATAGCTAGGATGCTGATTTGAGAGGAGCATGCTAGTGCTGGGCTGAAGTTTGTATTGAAGATGAGACTTTAAATAGTCAGAAATGCCTACTGCTTAATGTACTTAACTTCTTAAAACGACATGTTTTTAACTGCTTTTTACTTGTTTGTTCCAGGTTGCATGTCTGGTTGGACTTGATGCATGACATTTGCATGACACCAAACAGCCTAGCTGTGGATGTGTCACTGAGCAAACATGGCCTACCCAGCAAATACTAATGGCAGTGCTACAGGTAACTGAACAGGAACGCTTTCCCCCTTTGGATTATTAATTAAAAGAATTCTTACATTGTGCGAGCAGGAAAAGGAAGTAATGGCAGTTTAAATACTGAAAAACAGTTTCCTGGTAGATCAGAGACCATCTGTTCTGTGCTCCCCCCACCCCCCCACCTCCATCCCCCACCCCCCCAACCCCTTCCCTACCCCAATAATTTTTTATATGTTTATAGTGTGCAAAGTAGTTTGGGAAGACTTAAGGGCTGGCACTCCATCATTCAGCATGCAGTGTCCTCTGCTCTCATGGACCTACAGGGACTTACTCTAGACTCTGGGAGGCCTAGGGCTTTTCTCAGAATCATGTGGCTATTACACTGAGTCTGTAATAATTTGTGAGATTAACTAGCTCTTAATGCATCAAATCCCCAGCCCTTCCTGGTTACCCTTACTGGTCAGTCTAATTTTTGTTGCTTGCTTCTATGCAAAGCTTAAAAACATTTCTCAAGGAATATCCTGAAGAGGTGTTCACTTTTTTGTTATTTTTAAGGAGTTCCTGAACTATCTGTTTTGGTTATGTGATACTCTGTGATATGGATTGCTTGGCATGTTCAAAGGTTGCTGAGGAGGGCTGGCAGGTCAGGAGGGGGCAGAAATTGCAGAACAACTGATAACAGCACAGCAGCAGTGTTCCTCCTGCGGTTATGTCAATATTTTCCTCTTCTGATCACTGCACAAACATAGTTTTAGCCCACTAAAGCTGAGGCTGTTACAGTAGGATTATACGGAAAATGTCAAGTGCATGGCAGGAGCTTGTGAGTTACTCACTGTGCTCACTGTAGAATTATTCTAATTAGAGCATGGGATTAAAACATTTTTTTGTGCAGGATATTAGAAATATGGAGTGCCACTATGTGCAGTTTATGCAAAACAATAAGTCTTTTTTAAAGGCTACTGAAAGTTGAATTAAGTCTTTGGAATTTCTGTTATCTGTTGATGATTTAAGGTTAAATTTACCAATGTTGTAAAATCTTGAGACTGCTGAAATAAGATATTTCTATTCCCTTCTCCCACCCCCTTTTTATATAATTAGAAGTATATCTTTAACATAGAAAGCATATCTTTTTGTAACCTTCAGTAATCCTTTTGAGAAGGTGGACTGCAAAACCTCTGGTGTGTGGCTTAACTGTACCTGTTTGCTGCCTAAACCCCCCATGTAACTTGACTTTTATTTGTAATATGCATTTAACTTAAGTCATGCAGAAAAATTTCCTCTGCTTACAAAGAAAGAAAAATTGTGCATGGAGTGTTACTGATTGCTGTACTAATCTTTTTTCTCCCTGCAGTAGAATTGTCTATTGAAAAAGTTGGTGGGCTGATGTGTAAGTATAAAAGAAGATGAATGCTGGTACTGTTATTGCAAGATGAAGTTTTAGTTTCAGGATTGTTATGCAAACAAACAAGGCTTCTTGCAGGATAAAGCTGTTTGTTCCCTTTTTGCAGGGTAAAGCTGTTTGTTCCCTTATTCATAGAAAGATGCTGTAATAAATTACAAGTATTTAATTCAGAACTAAATTGGACAACATTTTGCAGATACTGTCAGGACTTGTTGGCTTTGCAAACCCTTGAGGCTGGTGTTCTAACATGTAGCTATGTATGCCTGTTTCTCCAAATCCACAGCAGTTCATAATAGACAAAATATTGGGTGGCAAATACCTGTGATTTGTTGTGCTGCTGTGCTGCCTGGGAGAGATTGCCTTTGGATGAACAGGAACTGATCTGGGCGTTGGAGGAATTGAAGCAAGTTTCTTAATTGCATGGAGCGCTACGAGTGGAAAGACAAACTTCAGGGGTGGTGTTTCCTGCGCCCTCTGAATCAATCAGCAGCCGGAAAAAGAACTAGAAAGACTTGTTAGGGACTACTAAGCTGCATTTATGTTACTTGAATATTTTGGCAAGTCTGACTACATGTTCAGCTTCATTCAAGTATGAAGTGACTAAGAAGCAGGCAGTGGTTTGCTTTGGTTAACTCGAGAATGTGAGTACTTGCACTATCAAATAATTATGCCTATGTGCCATTCCGGTAATTTTTTTTCAGTGTACAAGCCTATATGGACTACTGCTGCTGCAGATGAAATCTGTAGAGGAAAGCTTGAATTTGGAACTTGCTTCCAGGAAAGGATCTAGCTATTTTGCATTTGTATAGAGATTTTTTTTAAAGGGATATTTATGGGAAGTAGATTTGCTGTAAATACTTTAGTGACTGTGTATAGGTGATAAACTACAAAGCAAGTGATGACTTTATCGTGAAAGTACCTATCATAAGTTTCTCTGTCTCTTGCCTATCTCATTAACCTTAAATGTTGTGAATAAATGATAGTCTGTGATTTATGCTTCAGTACTGTTTGTAAATAGTTTTGTTTGCTGCTGACTTCAAAATTTTATCACTCTGTTCACAGTTTCATTGCACAGAGGTCTTGCAGTGAACTGTATTTCGTTGGGCTGCAAGCTTATTTATTCTTTATTATCCAATTTGGGAGTTTTTTTGACTTCTTACTGATTTTGGACTAGGCTGTCAAAGCTGTGCTGTCTGCTCAGAAAAGTGCTGAATAAATTGGTGCTTGCAGAAAAATTTGCTATATTTTATGAGGAAATACCCTCAGTCTGTGGGGAGATATTGGGAGTCTGCAGTTGGTTTGGTACATGATACAAATTAATTTCTCTTTTCATAGTACAAGAAAAAATAAATGAGGTGATTGTTTCTCTAAATAGTATTAGTGTCTCCATTAACTGCTGGGTGAAACTTCCAGTAATTGTTAGCTTCTGTGCTTGCTAGGACTAATGCATAATTCATCTATTTAATGAGGCTCTGCTAATATTTCTGTAGTGATATGTGTAGAAATGCCTTCCAGTCAGCTACGAAAAGCACAATGCACGAGCAGAAAACTTACAGGGCAGTTTGGAAATAGCTCTGGATGGATTTTCATTCCATTCACTAACAACCTCTTTGTGAAAACTTTCTTTTCAAAACACATGTTCTGGAAGGCACTGCATGTAATAAATTCCAGTCTAATTCTGTTTATTCTGATGTGGAAAACAAGGAAGCAGCAAAACAAACATAGGAGACTGATTTAGAAAAGATAAAGGATTAAAAACTGGTTTTGTCACTACCCATAATAAAAAACATGCTTCCCTAAGCACCTCATTCTCTATATCCAGAGACTGGAGAATTGTTAGTCGTTCCTTAACAGACATAAAAAAGCATTTCCAGTTTTCTTGAGCAGGATGAGCTGCAGGGGTCAGTATAGCAAGGCTGTTGCACAAACCCTTTCTTTACTTTTGCTGTAAAGCAAATGCATATTATTTTCTGTACGTAGGGTCAGAGATTTTCCTGCTTGTTTCTGTTTCCTTCCTTTTGTCTCTGCCTTCTCCTCAGTCTAGTGTATGGATTTGTTTCTGTGCCTTCCGACTCCATTTTTAATATGCTTCTGTATATAAAGAAGCACAGCACCCTGCACACTTTCATTTTAAGTGTTTACCTGCATGTTTAACTCTGCTCTATACTTTAGATTCCTGCACAATTCTTAAAGCAGTGGCATTGTAGCACCTGAACATTATTTTTACTGTTAGTCTCCTTGCACCTGAAAAGCAAGGAACTGCTGCTGTGATAGCCAGTCTGCAGTTGTTGAGTGTCTTTGCTCCCAGTGTACTCTTTTCACTCGCAGCTGATCTGGGCATCCACCTCCATTCCTTGCAGCAAGCCAGGGCTGTGGGACCACAGGTGGTTTGATGAGATAGATACAAATCATATCTGGACAGCTGTTTCCTCTGCAGCAGCCTGGCCTCCTCTAGTTATTTTATATGTGCGCAGTTACACTGGAGCACCCTGTGGGCTTCTGGTCAGATTTTCTTTGTATCTGAGCAGTTTTCTTAACTCCTACATGAAGTTATAACTATATACTAGTTAGTCAGAGAATGAGGCCATTACAAAAAGCTGCTGCCTGAATTAATGTTGTTTGAGATACTAACGTCAGCATGACTCAAAGACCAAATGTTTAATAAATGAGTTTTCCATCTGCTGGTATATAAATGCTTAAGCAACTGTTGAAAAGTATTATGAAAACCCCAGTTAACTTATTAACCCTTTTATTGAGGCCAGTAAATAGAACATTTACTTAGAGCAGATGTTTTTATCACACATACCCTCTGCATTAATTTGTAACAATTCTTACCAAAGATTTGTAGAGACACTTTTCTTTCAGTTACTGTATTATTTGACTTACAGTCTCTCATTTGATTCCATTTTCCTCATTCATTTTAGCTAATATGCACAGAATTTTGCATTATTTCTAGCCTCATTATGTAAATATAGTCTAGGCAGAAAGTGTACACCAGAACATTACCACTGTTACTAACTTTAGTAGAATATCCACCATTCTTCATTACAGACCATCCATCTGGGAACTTAAAGACCTAAATGAGTTAGCAGTTGAAACTGTTTGATTGCTAGGTAGTAATCCATCTGCTGGAGCCTTTGCTCCTGAGTAGTGCAGGTGCCTGGCCCGGGAGCCCAGCTGCCAGTCACTCTCACTGCTTCCTGCATGGTGGCTGTCACTGCAGCATGGCTGCAGTGCTACTGACACACCAAGCTCTGCATCAGCAGCCTCTGAGTTCACTTCATTTAGCAGATGCAAATGACCAGGATTCAGGAGAGTTTGTCTTTTTACCTAATCAGTCATGCAAGGACAATTTGTTTGAGTCAGGACTGTGTGATGACAGACTATTTAAACCTGTTCCTGCCCTACCATGCTCCCTGCTCCAAACCTGTTTCCAATAATTTTCAGAATTAATGGAGATGGGTGTATGCCCAATTGTGTGTTTTAGTAGCTGGTGAAAGGCTTTTGCCATCAAGAGAGCCTGCTCCATTGGCCTGCAATCTTGAGCTTTTGGGATGGGCAGGTAGCTGTCACTGGGATCTAGCTCCTGCCTCACCCACAAGTGATCCTGTGAGTCACTCTGGTGGTGCCCAGTATTTAAAAACAAGCTAGGGTGGGACCCTGAAATCTATGGGAAGAAGGGTGAGTGAGGCTCCAGTGATTTCATGTAATCTCTATCACAAGTCATATCAAAATTTTCATCAGTATGCTGTAGTACATTCACTGATGCCAGATCTGCCTTAAAGGACAGATAGCTGGAGCTGAAGCACGTGATCTCACAGTGAATGCCATCTTTTTACTTGAATTAATAATTGCTTCTGCAACTGCTAGTTGATGACTGTAATCCAAGGGTGCATTTGCCTCTGCAGCTGAATGCTTAAAAATTCACTGACTTACATTTGCCCAACTTAAAGGCCTTTATGAGACTGCAGAGGGCCAGGGATGACACATCTTTTACTCAGGACTTGTTGTCCAAAGAATGTGCTACAGGCCTGATTTTGGTTGCTAGTGGAAAGGCAGGGATCAGGAAGAAGTTAGAAAGAATAAGTTAAATACAGCGTCATTGCAAGTTCAGTGACATAGGAGTCTGCTCTGGATAGCCCAGTCCATAGAAATGGAAATTGCATGTGGTGGGAAAGAGATGGTCCAAGATACAAAACATTGATATGCAGGTGCTGATGCTCTACAGGAGGACAAAGTTGCCTTGAAAAAAAGAAAACATTTAATTGATCTGTCTTTTTGTCAGAGATTACTGCAGCTGTGTCTTGTTCTGGATTACCTTCTGCAGCTGCCCAGATTCTTACATCTCACCTAGGCAGAGGACTGTGTTCATTCTCTCTGACAAAAGCTTGCTCATGGAGCAATGCAGGCTTTCCTTCTCTGGGCTGTTGCGATGCAGTTGTGTGGTAGCACCTGGACGTTCTCATGTGGCCTACTGCTGCAGCCTTACTGAACTGGAGATCAACAGTGATAAAACCCTCAAGTTCTCGTGGTGGAAGTCACTGCTTTGCACTGTCTGGTGGCAGCTGGGGTGAGGGTAAGGAGCAAGCACCAGAAACAGGACAGGCACATGTCACAGGAAAAACACCAAGAATAAACTTTTTCCAGACTTGAAAAATTATTCTCTCTTCATTGTCTGCCTTTCCCTACTTACAAGACACTCAACTCAGTAAATTTTCTCCCAAACTATTCTACAGTATTCCTCACTTCCCAGATTCTTCTGCAGAAAGCAGTTAATGAATAATGCATATGAGCCTCCTCCCTGTGGGAAGGGAAGATATTTTGTTCCCTTTAAAAGAATATGGTTCCTCAGGAAAATTACTCGGATGGAAATGGCCTGATGACAGTTGCTTGTCCTTCTGTTTGTCAACACATGAGTGCCTGCATTTAGACATGTTCCTTACAAAAGGGTTACTACTGGAGCAGAAGTCCTTGAGAAGCTTCTTGTAGTGGCCACCTCTCTCCTCCCCCTCTTTTGAGCCATTTGTAAGGCTTTTAATTAGAGATGACAGAAGAGCAGCCCTTCCTGTATCATGTTCTCAGTGCACTTTTAGGGGCTGACTTCCCACGTTGGCATTGCTGCTGTATCTCCATTTCCTTCCTCTGGTAACATGACTCCCCTTGGTAGCAGAGTACTGTTCCTGCCAGGATGTCCCAGTGTAACCACCTCTGAGCTTTGGGACAGCAGCATGCTTGTGTCCATCCTCCTCTTTTTATTTCTGCCATTCTCTTCTCTGATTTCATCCAGAAATTACACTTACTACATTGGCAGAAAGCAGCGGTTGACCTCTGCTGTGGGATATAGGTTGGGGTGTCTGGGGGGAATCAGCAGATCAACCAGGTCCAAAAAGGGCTCTCCTGATCTCTATCTTTCTAAAACTATTTAGAGCATATTCTCAGTCTCTTGAGAATTTTCTTCTTCTGACTCTTCACACAGACTTTGACAAAACTAAATGCTCAGACGCTTGGAGAGGTAGGTGGGTGTGCAGTCTAGTCACTCTTTCATGTTTTCTGTCTGTCCTTCTCTACCTTTGCAAAACCTTCTTGCCTGTAGAAGTGGGTGATGTGACCCTTATCCCTTCTCACAGTCCATCCCTTTATTTTGCCCAATGTCTCCTCCCTAGTTACCTTGCACTGTCATTAATGTTTTATGTAACTGTTTCCTCTTTTTAAAATTAATGTATTCCTGTATCTTTTTCCTTTATAACAGTATGTTGATTTCCTTCAACATATAAGGGCCTGTCTGTGATATTTTTGCCCTTCTGTATTTGTTTGAGAGTTAAGGGGGGCAAGGGGGAAAACACGGGACACTGACTTTTTAATATCTGGGTTTGAAGGTTTGGTCAGATTAGGATGAGGATCAAATAACCTGATAATTGGGAGCAGACTGTACTCCGTATATAATCCAGACATCCCTTGTCTGGAGTAATCTCTTACTGCTGAGGGGCATGTTGGTGTACTCCTAGCCCCTTCCCTACCCTTGCTTCACACAACAAACCTCTCTGCCTGGAGCACTGTCATATAGTTTGCAAATCAAGTAATAGAAAGGAAACACTTGTGCAACTCTGCTGCTGTTACTGGAATTTCAGGTCTAATATGAGCAAATAGGTCAATTTTTAACACTTCACATACACTGCTTTGTAAATCTAAAATGTGCAGCTTTCAAAAAAAACAGTGCATTGCAAGAAAATAAAGTGAAGCACATGGCCATGGTTGAAAAAAGTGGACTAAAATTTGCATATGATACAAACATGTAGGCAAGATCAGGGCAGTCTGGTTTCAAGGACTTACAAATATCACCAGGGGTTTTTTACTTCAGTAAGTCCATGGCTAAGTCCTTTCTCCCCCCTCCCTCTTCTCACCTCCCTCCAGCAGAACTGTGATTCTTTAATTTTAGACATCTTTTTCCATATCTTAAGTATAAAGTTAAAAAAATGTATTCCTGTCTGGAATCAGTCTCTTCTCTTCTGCTCCTGTTCTCTGTTTTTTGTATGTGGAGACAGATGGCTGTTACATAGCTTTTAAGATTGTCAAGACCCAAGTGTGCTTACATGGCTGTGCATCCACTGCATCGCCCTTTGCACTTTCAGCATTCTCCCTTGTCATCATTAGTTACAGTCCTGTTCCCTTCCTCTCTCTCAGACATAGTGTCTGCCATCCAGGATGCTTGTCCTTCCATTTTTGCTCCCTAATACTCAGTGCCTTTTCCCAGTGCTTAGTTTCACCCCAGTTCTCCCCAGGGATGCAAAGGAACTAATCCAAATTTGTACCCTGAAGAGTGTAGACTGATACCCAACCTTCCTCTGCCTCTGATTCCTCACAACCCATTTTCAGTGCTGTGGAAAATGCAATGTTGACAATTTTGAGAAAATTACTTATCTGTCCATTTACAGAGAAAAACTGTAAGACTACAACTCTGCAAACACCACAGCAGCAGGAGAGACATCTCTCTATGAAACTGTGTGTCACATCTCATCCAGTCCAGCTTTACTGTCCATTGCCAATGCTGCTACTGTGTGATGTACTGCATGCACTGTTTATCAGTTTATTGGTCACATGGCACATTAACAGGACATGGATTCTTGCCCATGGATCCCATCAGGCAGATCCTGGTAAACTGACCTGATCTCATTCTCTGTCAAAGTGACTTGTTTAGTGGATGAGGGAAAGGTTGTGGATGTTTCTGCCTGGACTAAGTAAGGCTTTTGACACTGTTTCCCACAGAATTCTCCTGGAGAAAGAGGCTGTTCATGGCTCAGTGGCTTTACCCATTGCTCACTGGGTAAAAAACCATCTGGATGGCCAGGCCTCAAGTTGGAGGATGCTGATGGATGGAGTTACATCCAGCTAGTGGCCCGTCACCAGTGGTGCTCCCTAGGGCTCAGTACTGGGGCCAGTTCTGTTTAAGGTCTTTATGGATTATACGGATGAGGGCATATCAAGGGCACTCTCACACAGTTTAGAGACAACACCAACTCCAGCAGAACTGTTGATCTGTTGGAGGGCAGGAAGGCTCTGCAGAGAGATCTGGACAGCCTGGATCAACAGGCCGAGGCCAGTGGTGTGAGGTTCATCAACACAAAGTCCAGGTCCTGCACTTGTCTCACAACAACTTCAGGCAGTGCCACAGGCTGGGGCAGAGTGGCTGCAAAGCTGTCCACAGGAAAAGGAATTGGGGGTGCTGGTGATTGAGGTCAGACATGAAACTGATCTGCCCAGCCATCTCCTCTCTAGCAGATGCCCCTGGAAGGGCATAAGAAGCAAGCAAACATACTTCTTCCCTTGGTGCACAGAAACCTGCAACTCAGAGACTTCCCAAGCTGGGGTGGTCCAGGATGTGTTTTAAGTCACAGTGTCAAATATATGTTTTCAGGTACCTGAACATGAACCAGCAGTGCCCTGGTGACCAAGAAGGCTAATGGCATCCTGGCCTGTACTAGCAATAGTGTGGCCAGCAGGAGCAGGGCAGGGATTGTTCCTCTGTACTCAGTGCTGGTGAGGATACACCTCAAATCCTGTGCTCAATTCTGGGCCACTCACTCCAAGAAGGACCTTGCAGTGCTGGAGGGAGACCAGAGAACGCCAATGGAACTGGAGAAGGGTCTGGAACACAAGTTGTTTAAGGAGCAGCTGATGGAGCTGGGGTTGTTTAGCCTGGAGAAAAGGAGGCTCAGGGGGACCTTATCACTCCCTACAACTGTCAGAAGGGAGTGTGTAACTAAGTGGGAGTCAGCCTCTTCTCCCAGGGAACAAGTGACAGGATGAGAGCCTCAAGTTGTGCCAGGAAAGGTTGCATAGGAAAAATTTCTTCACCAAAATGGTTGCCAAGCTTGGACAGGCTTTTCAGGGAAGTGGTGGAGTTTTTAAAAGATGTGTACATGCGGTGCTTGGGAGCAGACCAATGTACTAGTGGTGAACATAGAAGTTTTGAGTTAATAGTTGATGATCTTAAAGGTCTCTTCCAACCTAAAAAATTCTGTGGTTCTATGATTCTAAGAAAAAAAAATATTTCACCAGATATGAAGGCTTGAATTGTCCACTTGCTCCCACAGCAAAACTTCTTAGCATAAGCTTTCCCAAGCAATCACATTGGTGTTACTTACCCAAGGACACACAAAATACCAAGTAGTTGAAGTTCATTCTGTGTGATGCCAAACTTGATGGACAATTAACAATAATATGGGGGGCATTTATCAGTTGCACCTGAAAACATATATTTGACACTGTGACTTAAAACACATCCTGGACCACCCCAGCTTGGGAAGTCTCTGAGTTGCAGGTTTCTGTGCACCAAGGGAAGAAGTATGTTTGCTTGCTTCTTATGCCCTTCCAGGGGCATCTGCTAGAGAGGAGATGGCTGGGCAGATCAGTTTCATGTCTGACCATGGCAAGCAGGTTTTAAATCCTTCTGTGGAAACCAGCTGCCAAATTCTGGAAGACTGTAAAGAAAAAAAAAAAAAACCAAAATAGCATGGTCTCACTCTCTCATAAATTAAAATCTAGGAGACCCCATATCCAATCTACATCAAAATGCAGCAGTTGTTTTTAGGGATAGGAACATAAACCTGACAGTAGTGGGTATGGCCAAGGTCTGTGTTCCCCTGAACTGGATCTCTGTAATCAGGCAGATTATTTCATTCTTTCCAAGCAGAGCCACACCATTGCTGAGGAAATGGTCTGCTGGAAGCATGTGTTTTAAAGAGCTGTGTTTCATCCATTGCCTTTCACAGATCCATTGTGCTCTCTCTGCCTTTTGTTTTCAAAAGGGGTGTGAAATAACCTGCTTTTTAGATAAGAATTTGTCAGCTGGATGGCTGCCCATGCACCAAACCCTACATTCTCTCTGCTTCAGACCAAGTCAGGTTTTCTGGTCGCTGGGGAGCTGTGTTCTGACCTCAGTTTTGTTTCTACTGCAAACAGTAGAATGAGTTTATTTGACATTTTGATGGTCTCAAAGACCAAGAAAATAAATATGTATATGTTCTTTGCCTTTAGGTTTTACTGGTGCTAACCCAGACATTTGCCTCCATATTTGAACTGCTGGACAAAGGCTGATGTGCTGATACACTCTATGGGTATATGCACTCATGAGGTCTTTTTCAGCCTGCTGAGTTAACAGAGTTTTGAAGACAGTCCACTCAAGGTGCATGACTTGATGAAGAGCCTGTTTAAATGTCGAGCCCTCAAAACCGCGGAGTAATGATAAACAGATGAGCATGTGTAGACAGCTGCTATAATCTGTTCTTGTCTAAACAGGATATCATGCTGTCTTTTTTTAGAAAAACGAAGCCATATAATGTTAAGATTTTTTTTTTTTTTCTCTGAGCAGAATTCTAACTCTTGAGAAGAATGTTCTGGCCATTCTCTTCTCTTTGCTTCCATATTCCAAGTGTCATGTTTGTTTTCACAACAGAAAACTACATGGCTATTTTAGTGATCTCCCCTGCTGATGGAGCTAGAGATGCCCACCACTAACACACAGTCCTGCTTTGCACTGCTTATTCTCACCTGGCTTGTTGAAAGATAGGGCTTAAAAAGCAGCAAGCACAAAGTGGTGGCTGCAGGCCAGGCAGGGCTGAAATTTCAAGGGCTGAAATTTTGCTTTTTTTTCCTGAATTGAAAACATGGGTTGAGTGTCAGCTGCCCTAGAGTTTTTCTGTCTTCTAGCAGAAGCTTCAAACCATGGTTAGGAACTGTTCCCAAATAATATTTTGTGGAGAGCTGCTTTTCGTCTTGCATGGGGTTGCTAGAGCACAGACCAAACCAAGTTCATTTAAAATTCAATACCTTTGTGGTCTATAGATGAAACAAGCTGGGTTCTTCAGACTTATTTTGTGAGCTCATGGTTTATACTGAATACATCAATGACTTGTAATTCAAGGAAATAATTTAAAATTACCTAGAGAGCAGAACCTACTTTAGAGTCCAAAAGCTGATGCCTGGAAGTATTGTATATTACTTTGCTTCATATTAAATACCACTGAAACTATAAAGACATTCAGGAAACACTTCTGTTAGAAGTCTGCAATTTTAGCTGAAGGTATTGCAGAGGACTTGGACCTTGCTCCTGCCAGTTCAACAAAAGATCCTACTTCTGTTTGAAGCACAGCTCTTCCAGTGTGCAATGAACTTGGAAATTGTTTTGAGAATTCATGTTCCCCTCCCACTTTTTTTTAAACTGTTCTTGATAATCTGCATGGAAAACATGAAAATAAAGTTATTTTCATTTAGTCCTGTGATGTCTTAGGACCTTTGCCCTTGTTAAATGAGTCTGTCTTTTAAAAGCAACTGTTGTAAGTAGAGGTGAAGAGAGATGGAGCTGAGGGCTTTGAGGATATTTTTATGAGGCTGAGAAGTGGGTCTTCTTGTATCTAGAATCCCAGTTATACTTACTTGAGTTAATACTTGGTGTTACATAGAAACAAGAAAATGGAATATGGAAAAATTGTGCATTGTTTTCAAAGTGCTTTTACTAACATGAAGGATATCTTATATATTTTGGATATGTTTCAAGAAAAAAAAGAAAACATATACTAAAAGTTTTATTTTTATCCCTTAAATTATAACCTGCATATGAGAAGCATAAATAAAACAAGATTGACTGTAACACAGACAAAATTGCAAGCAGTGGTGGTTACAACAGGGGTAATTGTTCTGCCCAAATTATATCAATGAACCTTTCTGTGCTCTCAGTCCACATGTGGGAGTGAGAAATGAGAGGTGGGTGGGGGTGAAAGGCTTCGGGAGGAAGGGAGAGCACAGGGTGGAAGAGAAGTGACCTGAACTGAAAATTCCCTTTTGAGAATTACATCTGTCTTCTTCAAAAAAAAAAACCAAAAACCTCCCCCCCCCAAAAAAAAAACAAAAAAAAAACAAAAAAAAAAAAACACCAAAAGAAAAAAAAAAAAAAAAACAAAAAAAAACCAAACAAGCAAAACCCTGCAGAAACCCAGCATCATTTTAGTGTGTCACTTGGTACAGTTCCTTTTGTCCTGCTACCGATTTAATGTATTTTAACCCTTGAGGAACCAGAGGCATTGCACAGCATGTGAAGTGTTGTGAAGGAAACCGCTGGCGCTGGGCTGGGCTGGCTGCCGGGCTGGAACTGTCTCAGGAAATTCCAAATGAATATAAATAAATGCTCTGTAGCAACCACTGGGCTCCCTGCCTGCTGATGTGTCAGGACTGTGCAGTCCCTTTAAGGCAAAGGAAAGTGTGCTTCAGCCTTAATTTGCTGAAAAACTGAACACGGTAACATCCAGGGTTTGCTTCTCATGGATTGGTGAGTGAGACCCTCGAATGGGCCTGGGTGAGGGGCTGGCTCTGCCAAAACCAGCCCTTGATGTTCTGACAGGATATTAAGTTTGGATGGGTAGAGGGGTTTTTTCATGTTTTTAATGGTGCTGAGTTACCTGGGTTGTCTCACAAGTGCTGCCATCTTAAGGGAGTTTGCACTTGGGGTTTCAGGCACCTCTGGTAGCCTCTTTGTTTTCCTCCTTATACACACGGTATTTTGTTTCCTTCAACAAGTCCAGGTTTTCTCATGGAAGATCAGTGTTGTGAAAGCTCTAGAGAAGGAAGTGGGGCTGTGTACCTATTTGCTGCAAAGCATCACTTCAAAAGCAGAAAGGCAGCTGTTTCCCTCAAAGTTGGTAATTTTGAGTATTTTTCATATACTTTCAATTACAAAACATTGGTTTTAGTTATTTTAAAACTTTTTTCAGAAAATCAGTTTTTTGTTCTGAACTATTTTAAATGAAGAGGAAAAGCTTTCAATTTTTTTGGCAAATGCAAATCATATAGGCTTTTGAAGTTGGGAAAGCAATACACATCTCATAGAAGGAATCAGTACTAGATTAATATAAAGAAGGGGAGGAGGGAACAGTTCCCAGTATTTGAAATATCATACTGATTATGCAGCATAAACCATATTTCTTATGGAGGCAAGCATGTGACAAAATAATGTCCTTCCAGGATTCATAAAAACAAATATTTGTTGAACCATTCTTGCAGAAGACAATTCTTCATTTTTTTTCCACTCTGCACAGCTGTAAGACAAAACTGAAACTGTAAATCAGTTTTAATACTCCATGGCAGGTTTATATCCCAGGAGTCCAGGTTCTTTCCTGATGGTTATTCCTGTTACAATAGCTCTATGTATCTGTTCTCTTCTTCTCACCTCTTTAGAGATTTATAAGCACAGAAGGGTAATGACATTATAAATCTAAATATTTTGGTTTTGTGATTCAGTTCTTGGATAGAAAGCAAATACATCCTTCTTTGCTTGTGCTTCAGCAGGTAAGACTGATGCATCTTTGTGTTAAAAGACATTTTCAAGCAAACTCCCTGCTTGCATCCATGACTTCTTTGGGGAGATGATTTGGATAAGTAAGAAAGGAAGAGAAGAATTTAGGAGTTTGCTCCTCTTTTGCTTTACCAGCCTTTTACCTCGGCATTGTGTAGCCCATCCTACTATGTGGATTCCTGCCTGGACTTTGTAACTATTTTTTTCCTTTGTCACTATTATTGTGATAATGAAACAACAGCAGATGATGTACTGCTGGAAGAGTGGGGCAGGTGTGCCACCTTTTCAAGGGTTGGCAAGGGAGGTAGGGAAGCTGTGGGGTTTCTTCTGTGTCACAGAGGATAGCAAGGTGCTTCACCAACACTGGGAGTCAACCTCGTGTTCATCATTTGCTTTCAGTGTTTATTTTTCTCAGCTACATTGCTTGACATGGGCATTAATGGGGCATTGGTGGAGGATGATATGGGAAGCACATAAATGAAATGCAAGTAAGGCTGTTACTGATTTGGCTGACAGTGGACCTGCTGATCATGCTCAAAGCCACAGGACACCCCACAGGTGGACTTGTGACAGCAATTTGCCATTTTCAGTTGTTTCTGTCCAGAGGTGGCAGTGCTGTTGGTAATAGGAGCAGTCACCACCATGGTTTCTGCTCTGCTCTTCCTTGCTGCTGGTGGGGCACTTAGCTAATGACTATATCCCTTCCCACTCATGCCCTGCCTCCTGCCACTCACTGCCCCTGGGACCTCTGAGTCAGAAAGTGGGATGGAGGCAAAACAGCCTAGCCTCTTAGTTTTTGTGGTTAATGGCCTTGAGGTGGTGCACACACAAGATGTCCCAGCACAAAACTGCCCACACAGAACTGCCAGATACTGAGTTATTCCAAGTATGTTAAAAATAAGATTTATTATCAGCCTCAAATAAGGGAGTTGTCAATAATATAAAGTAGATTTTGTGAATTTTGGTAGGGGGGCATTTTGCAGTAATTCTTAAAATGATTGTGCTTTTTACTTCCCCAAGAACATATTTCTCTTCAAAAATATTATTTCTTTATTTAAGATTAATTAATTTGCACAACTTTCTTATAGTATGTATTTTCTGGTTTAAATGAACTTCTGTTTGAGCTGCAAGTACAGATTCTAGAAGTAAAAGTTTTAGACATGAAAAGTCTAGAGAGGCTTAAGAGGTGTGTTTTTGGAAGGTAGTTTTTACTTTTAGCTCACAGAAATAACTTTTAGCTGTGCGTATATGAAGTTCAGATATTAGTGCTGTAGGTAAGTCTTTTTGTACCATGTGAAAGAAAACACTTAATGGTGTAAAAATGGGTAATGTGACCTTGAAAGACCCCATTCTAACACCAAAGACCCCATTCTAACACCATTCACTACATATATGCTCCTTTGATTAGCTGCCTGGTAAGCATTCGGAACATTTTCTACTTGTGATACCAAAATGCAAAATGCTCTGTCATAACTGGCAAACATGTACCAAGGAGAAGAATAAAAGCTAGAGTCTCTTCTTAACCTCTACAAGGTTCATAAATAGTTCTGTGGTTGAGGAATTGACTCCTGAAGAGGAGGTGACGGTGGGACATCCAGACTAGTGCACCCATCTTATCACCAGTACCAAAGCAAGAGCTGGCCACTCAGTCTCACTTCAGTGCCAGGTGAGATCATGGAGGAGATCCTCCTGAAAATTATGTACATGAAAAATGAGGTGGTTGCTGACAGCCAACATGGCTTTACTAAGGGCACACCATGCCCGACAAATGTGCAGGCCTTCCATGGTGGGGTTACAGTGGATGGTGGGATGAGGGAAGATCAAAGATCCAGTATCATCTAGCTGGACTTGTGCAAAGTGTTTGACACTGTCTCACATGACATCCTTGTCTCTAAACCAGAGACTCATGGATTTGATGGATGTATAAAGAATAGACTGGATGTGTTCCCTCAAAGAATTGGGCTCAACAACTCAATGTCCAAACCAGTGATCAGTGACATCCCCTGCCAGGGTCAGTATTGGGACTGGCACTGTTTAATGGCTTTATTGGTGATGTGATCAGTGGTAGCACCCTCAGCACATTTGCCAGGGATTCCATGCCATGTGGTTTGGTCAACACTCCAGGGAGCAGGGATGCCATCCAGAAGGACTGACAGGCTTGAGAGGTGGGCCTGTGTCCTCAAGTACAACAAGGCCAAGTGTAAGGTTGTGGATCGGGGCGATCCTGAGCACAAATACAGGCTGAGCAGAGAATGGACTGAGAGCAGCCTGGGGGAGAAGGACTTGAGGATGTTGTTTGGCAAGAAGCTTTAAATAACCCAGCAATGTGTATTTGCAGCCCAGAAAGCCAAATGCATCTTGGGCTGCATCCATAGAAGTGTGACCAACGGGTCAACGGAGGTAATTCTCCACCTCTTCTCCACTCTTGTGAGACCCCCCCTGGAATACTGTGTCCAAATCTGGATCCCGCAGCATAAGAGGGAAGAGGACCTCCTGGAGTGAGTTCAGAGGAGGGTCATTAAGATGATCAGAGGGCTGGAGCATCTCTCCTATGAAGACAGGCTGAGACAGTGTGAGTTGTTCAGCCTGGAGAAGCGAAGCCTCCAGGGGGACCTTCCAGCAACATTCTTAGGACATACGACACGGTATGCAAGAAAGCTGGAGAGGCACTTTCTGTGAGGGCATGTAGTGATGCTTTTAATGTTATTTGCATTGTGGCTGTGATTGTTTTTTCTCTTATTGCTGTACTCATCCTATTTCTAGAAACAGCATTATATTAAAAGAGCAGATCAATTCTTTAAATTCCTTCTTTTACCAATGTTGCATGGTAAATGAGCCATCTTAGCCCAGTGCCCTGGTGTTTGTGTTCCCAGAGCAAGCAAAACACAGCAGCCATCTTAAGCACCTCTCTTCAAAGGATGCTCCTTTTGTTCATTGACTTAAGGTACTGTCCTTAATTCACATCTCTGTAGCTTAACCACTGCAAATACCTGAGCTGGAGCATCTATAACGTGAAATAAAACCCTGTTTACTATACAGTGGTGTAGCTTCATCCCTTCTCTGTTATTATCAGGGAAGTTGCTATCCCCCATTTTCTGATTACAAACCCCACCCTAAGCACTGAATATTTAGATATTCAGATTTAAAAGTCAGCTCTCCAGCTGGGGTATTGACACATAAATTTTGAAAAGTAATCTAAAAACCATATATAAGTGCTTTCCCAGTTTTCTGCTCCTTATTTTTTTTTCAGACTAAATTTGCAGCAAACATTTTCACTAGAGATTTATTTGTTTGGTAAAATGTGCAGTAAATGCTTCTCTCTAACAGGAGAACCCTCCATCCCTGTAAGTGTGGGTTTGTTAGCAGGGTCTGTTCTGGTTGGAGAGTTCTGGTTTGGACTGTAGTACACCATACCCAACAGTATCAGGTGCATCAGGAGTTAAATCACATTTGCTTGGAGCATGACTGTAGCTGAGTATGAGCAAAACAGATTGCGTTCCTTACAAGGCAGTATTTATTGGTTGGATTTCCGTGGCAGAAAAAGAGATGAAGGTGTTATCAGCCATATCCACAGTACAGTGTAGCATTCTGGGCAATTGTGCAGTTGTGCAGTGTTCTTGTACGAGCACAGCTGGGCCATCCCAACACCACAGCCTAGCGCTGCAGGAAGGGTGGCTGAGGCCAGCACCAGGGTATGGTCATGACCAGCTTGCTGGCTTGACTGCTGTGCTGTCATGTCTTTCCTCCTTGCAGAAGATGACCAGCCAGCTGGGGCAATGTGTACTCTACACCTGTGGTATGCTTCACATTACCACTTTGTGCTTTAACTGCAAAGAGAAAAATAAAACACTTGATGCTCCTGCTGTGTCTGGAAAATTACAGAAATTACTTGCTGTTTCTGTAAGTTTTTCTCTCTAGGTTCTTGGAATTAAAAAAAAATCTTTTAGGTCAACTTCAGTTTTTGGACTTTTCCCCACCAGCACTTTTGAAAATAATAGAGACCTAGATTGAATCACTGGGGAGGAAGTAGTTTAATGGCATCTCCTGTATATTGCTAGCCAAGAGAAAACTGATAAAATAAGTGTGAAAGGTTAAAGTCAATTTTTCAAGAGGTTTTATTTATTGTGATTGTTTTGTTTAACTTATATTCAAATCCCAACACTTGAAAATGAAAGAAAAATGGTAAAATATTCAGGGTTTTTTTTTTTTTTTTTTTAAGTGCTTGGCCTCATGAGTTTTGGATCTTTTCAGAAGGTGAAACTGATATTTATATATAGTTAAGTGAAGAAAAAGAAGAGAATGAAAGTAATATTTTGGAGGTTGGGGGAGAAGGGGGAAATTCACCAGTTTATTCTCTGTTTTAGTAAGGAATCAAAAAGTCAGAACTTTTATTTTTTAATTCCTTTTCTAGCCCCAGATAAGCTTTCAATTTGAAGTTGAGCATACAAAAATACAAATTGACTCCATTTATGCCAACTATTACTTCTGCATTTCTTCCTTTGCAACATTCTTTATGAATAGTCTTACACCATAACTCTGGAAGGAGACTGTCATTGACAACAATATTTCAATGAAAAATACTGTTTAGTAGTAGTCAGATCCATTATAAAAATGCATTAGAGCAGATATAATAACCAGATGGGGACAACAGGCTCAACATATGATATCTGTATTTTTCAAGGCACCTCAGACTTGCAGTGTTGGAAACACATCTTCAGTTGCTTCTCTTTGCTCTTCTTGGAAGCTCCAAGGCAGCTCCACAATAAAGGTTTTCTAGCATGCAGAACCAAAATTCAATGTTGTACCCACATTTCCCATGCTTTTGTCTTCCTGAGAAGTCTTGTAGCACAGAAACTAAATATTCTATTCTTTTTCCAGTTCTCCTGGCCTGAAAGCTGCCATGATTAGTGTGGACTCCAGTAAAGCTGACTCAATATTTTAATATACTGATGTTCTTTTGTAGCGCACTGGATAGGATATAATTTAATAGAAATTGGCAAGACTGGAATGTTTGGACAGAGCCAGTCCCAGCAGTACAAAGCGAGGAGTACATTTTTTAAATGCTACTTGTGTCCTGCCCATGGTTGTCCTGTAGCAGGGAGAGGGAAATTAAGTCTTTGTGTACTTCTGGAGAAATGCATTAATAATGACAGTACCACAACGAAGTCTCTGTGCTTCACAGTGTGTTCTGCTTTGCTGGTACTAGCTTTAAAACATGATGTGTTTGTGTCTCATTGCATTTGGACATGATGATCTTAAAGGTCTTTTCCAACCTTCCTTTTCTATGAAAAGAAGAGTGTCTGCAGCATTTATACAGACAAAAGTGTATGTGTTTGTGCATCTGCACATGTGATTAATACTTGCCTGATATACTACATAGGCTAGGGAATAGCTCTAACTTCACCAGTATCCACAATCAACTGGCCAAAAATGAGACAAGGATCCTAACAAGAATGTTTGTACTGTGTGGTATTTGCTGCAATACTTCTATGTGTGTGGGCATAGAAATCTTTAGTTCACTTGAGGTCTTTGGACATGAAGGGACAGTGCTTCCTCTGAGGTTAATCTGGGATACCTGCTGGTGTAACATTTGGTACGCAGCCACTACAACTAGGAACTAAGTGTATCCATGGTTTATCCACGACCTAAGGGCTGGAAAGGCTGCACCTTTACCAGGTGTTTATTAATTTCGTTTTTATTAGATTTTTCCCCCTTTTGGAGCCAACAAAACCATTTTTATTGCTTAAAAACAGCCATCCATTTTGTTTTGTTTTATGTTTAGCAGGCACGCCCATTTTGGCCTTTTCTTTGAGACAACAAAATGCACAAAGCCTTGGCAAAGCTCCTGTATGCTGCATCAGTGTCGGTGGTAGTGGATTGCATGCCTGATCCTCTTTTGTCTTAACGTATCAAGAAGCTATCCAGGGCTCAGCTGACAATACTGGGATCGCATGGGTGGAATGCTCACTGTATTAAGGAGAGGCAGCAGGCACTCAGCTCCAGGCACATCTTGTGCTTGTACCACAAACAAACTGCGTTCTGGCAATGCTGCCAGATTAAGCTGAGGACCAGAGAGATTCCACTGTGAAGACACTGAGCTGTCTGCATGTGTTGCAGAGAAGTTTAGTGAGGGATTCAGTGTCAGTGTGATTGTTTCTTTCTTACTATTTATTTTTTATAGGTTTCTGTTGAGCAATCTTAATTCCATGAAGAACAAAATACATAAGAGATCCCAGTTTGACTCCAATGACTGAACATGGGATTTGCATGTCTTTTTAGAGGTTTTATGAATATTTTTCCAAAGATGCATTAATTCTTGAGTCCTAGGCCCTTCACATAGGAAGAGTCTGTTCTTCCTTCCCCCATCCAACACTTACACATTGTGCCCAAGGACAGTTCAGAGAAACTGTTTGACTTCACTGGTGTAGTGATGGGAAAATCAGAGATGTTGCTGGGTAGGAAGACAAGGACCAAGACAAGCAAAGCAAAGGAACTGGGGAAAGCGGGACAACAGGTAAAACCGATAGAGCTTGAATTTACATGGGCTGGGTAAAGTGACTAGAACTAAACCTGAGATGAGGGGTGAGAGTATAACCAGGTTTTGGTCTATAATTGGTGGTTCAAACAAATGGATCTAAGAAATACAGGGAGAAAATGGTTGAGAAATACGAAGTATGAGGAGAAGGCAAAAAGAATCCAGAAGGGTACATGGAATGGGGGTCAAGGAGAGAGTGGGCACAAACCTAAGGTGCAGGCAGGACCAGTCTTGGCTGTGGAGCTGTGGGGTGTGGAAAAGAGAGTTGTTTGTCCGCAGGGAATGGAGCCAGCATGAGAATCTGGGAACAGAATACTGACTGACTTCAGGGAGGAAGAGGAGTAATTTAGAGAATATGCTCTCATTCTCTCCGTGGCAGTGGGAGTCCTGGAGATTGTTCTCCTGCCTGACATTTGAGGCAGTCCTACTGGACAGCATTGAGCTGTGTGTCCTTATGTGTCTGAAGTGTTTTTGTATGCATGTATTTTTGCTTCCAGTGGTATTTAGGTAGCTATTTTGGGTGTATCTGTAAGTAAAAACCACACCATAGTGACACTCCGGTCTTTCAGCAGAAGCATGTGGTCTGCGGGGAGTGCTTGTGTCTGTCTGCACTGCAGAACCGAGGTACTAAGGTGACTTGGTCGGCCCCACTGCTGTGGGTCTGACATGTGCGTGCCTGTGTCTGTGCCTCTATGCTATTCTTTTCCCGAACCGTGGTTTCTTCTGAGCAGCGTCCTCCTCCCAGCCATAGCTCAGGATGTCCTGTGGTAGTCAAAAGCATGATGGGTCGCAGTGAAAGCAGTTACACTGTTTGCAGGAAAAGCTTTTAAGTATGCCAAGGAGATTGGAAAAACAGGAGCTTCCCCCGCCACCACACCCCCCCGCCGAAAACCTTTTCAGTACAACATTAAGTCACTTCCTGTAGTTGCAGTAAGTCTAGAGCTCCTTTTTTCCCCTCCTCTCTGCCCCCTGCCTCCTCCTTCCCTGAAGCTTGTATTCCTTTAAGAAGACGCGGCTCCCGGACCCCTCCTTTGAGAAGCGAAAGGGGGCGCGGTAGCAGCCGGCGGAGGGGGCAGCGCGGCGGGCGGAGCGCGGGGGAGGACAGCTCTTCCTTATGGGGTGAAGCAGGAGCGCGCCGGAGGGAGGCAGGGCTCCGGCGTGTGACACATGAAGCTAGGACGGCCATGCGTGGCTGGAAAATTTGCAGTGTGGGGGCAGAGACATGTGGCTAAGTCAGGTAACCGGAAAGCTGGCTTTTATTATTCCTCCAGCGCATAACTTGCAATAGTTGTTTTTCCGTTTTTTGTTGTTTTGTTTTTTTGGTTTTTTTTGTTTTTTTTTCCTTTATTTGTATTTTTCCTCCTGCAAATATGAGGCCGGGGGAGGAGGTTGTATGGCAGTGCTGCATATAAAGACGCAGCCTGAGAAAACCCAGCAGATGTATTGAACTTTTTATTTAGATTGCTTCAGGAACAGATGAGTCCTGCGGCTGGAGGGCAGGTGGGTGCACCTCTTGTATAGCACTTGTCCCTGAGCAGTGGGGTTCGGGACCCTACTGGAAGGGGATCTTGCTGCATGTCGTGGTGGTGGGAGCTTCACGGAGTTTAAAATGAAAGAGGCAGAAGTGCTGGTGGAAGTAATATGAGCAGAGGTGAGAGCAAATTGGTGGTGCTGCTGTTGCAGCAGCACTTCCCAGAGCCATGAAACAGCGCTGCAGAGCTGTGTAAAGTCCAGTGGCATCAGTTGCATAAGGAGCGGGGTCAGAGTTCCCATCGCCTGCTTGAATGCACCCTCTAGAGAAGTTGGTCTGCAAATGATTCGTGTGGTGCATTGTAATCCTGTGGTCTTTACATGATAACATAGCATGTGTGAAAGCTTGGTGAGGCATAGGAAGACTGGAAAGATTTGAGGAAGGGTTGGAAGGATTGAGATACTGGTTGCGCCCCTTCATTAACAGACACTATCTCTGTGTATGCATGTGTTCACATTTATGTATGCACTTCACAGCATGTGAAAACCCACTGATTAACTTTTAAAAAGTTAATCGGGATTTAGTGTTAAGGGTCAGTCAGCGGAAAGTTGGTCTGTTTGCTGAGCTGCAGCAGCAGTTTCAGCCTCAGGCATGCAGTGAACACCCATCTTTCCACGCTTGTGTGTGAGTATGTGGTTTACTGAATTCTGATTCCCTTTCTTCTTTTCCAGAAAAAGAGGAAGTTACTATAAATGGAGAAGATGAAAAAGAACGGAAAGACCCCTATTTTGTGGAAACACCTTATGGCTACCAGCTAGACTTGGATTTTCTGAAGTACGTGGATGATATACAAAAGGGAAATATCATTAAGAAACTAAATACGAGGAAGAGGAGGAAAGCTGTACCAGCCTCTGTGGGTACTAAGAACTCTGGTGGCCAGTGCAGTGACTGGACCTCCACAGAGTCTCTCTCTTCATCGAATAGTGATGAGAACAAGCAGTCTTTGGCAACGAGGTGTCAAGTAACCTTGCCTGTACCTGCCAAACCCTCAGTTTCCTTTGAAGTATCTCCCACCTACTTAACTGTCCCAGAGAATAAACAGCTTCCTCCTCCCTCTCCCCGGCCTCCTCGGCACAACCTTCTTGTAACAAAAACCCTCATGGAAACACGGAGGCGACTGGAGCAAGAGAGGATGATGCAGGTCACGCCTGGAGATGTCCGCAGGCCTCGACTTTCCAGCTTTGGAGGCATGGGCTCCACAAGCTCCCTCCCCTCTTTTGTGGGATCCAGTGGGTACAGTCAAGTGTGTCAGCACCTGCAAAATGGGTATCAGGGGAACAGCGACTATGGTGCCTGTTTCAGCTCCTCGTTGGGCAGCTCCATTCGTCACAGCCCCATGAGCTCGGGAATATCCACACCGGTCACCAACGTGAGCCCGATGCATCTGCAGCACATCAGGGAGCAAATGGCGGTTGCCCTCAAGCGTCTCAAGGAGCTTGAGGAGCAAGTCAAGACTATTCCTGTGCTGCAGGTCAAAATTTCAGTGTTGCAGGAGGAGAAGAGGCACATGATGGCTGAACTGAAAAACCACAGGAAAGCCACTCAAAATGACACATGCTGTTTCAGAAAGCGATCCTATAGTGCAGGAAATGCAGAGCAGTGGGAACACATGTCTCAGGTGAGAAGAGGTGGAGAACTGTATATAGATTGTGAGGAAGAGATGGAGAGTGTGGAGCAGAGCTCTCAGAGGATAGAGGAGTTCAGGCAGCTGACTGCTGAGATGCAAGCCCTGGAGAAAAAAATCCAAGATAGCAACTACGAAAGTCCAGCAAACCTTCGAGTGAACAGAGAAAGCCTGACAAAAGAAGCCCGATCTGTTGCTGTGGGTGCTGATGAGAACATGAACGATGTTGTTATATACCACAGATCTGCAAGGCAACACAAAGAAGTGGCTGTGGGAACAGAGCAAGCAGTGAGGGAGTGTGGAGTTGGGGTGACAGAGGCCATGCTTGGATTGTCTACAGAGGTTGAGAAGGAGATAGAGCTTCAGCAGCAGACCATTGAAGCCCTTAAGGAGAAGATTTATAGACTAGAGGTTCAGTTAAAGGAAACCACCCATGACAGGGAAATGACAAAATTAAAACAGGAGTTGCAGGCAGCTGGGTCTAGAAAGAAGTTGGATAAAGCCGTGATGGCTCAACCCCATGTTGTCAGTAGGATGGTGGAGGCTGTCATACAAACAAGAGACCAAATGGTGGGAGACCACGTGGATGTTGCTGATTCATCAGTGGGAAACCATCTACAAACAAGCAGCATCGGCACCTTCTGCAGACCTTCCACACGGAGCACAGCTGTGGGCCCCGAGCTGCTGATGAGCCGATGGCTGGTGAGGGAGAGGGTAGAAGTGCAAGATCAGGGTACAGGGAGGTCCATGGAGCTGCATGATAAGTCCGTGGGCACAGAGACCAGCGTCTGTGAGACAGGCGTCAACACAGAGGAGCCATCAGAGGTGCCGAGCCCTTGCCAGATGGCACAGGCGGTTGGAGCAGTGAGGTCTGTGGGCTGTGGGGACTGCTCAGTGAACACGGTGGTTTGTGTGCCCAAGGAACACGTGTCCCGTGAAACAGCCACAGAGGCTGTACCAAGGGCAGAGGCAATGGTGATGGCTGTGCCTTCCACAGCTAGCCAGCAAACCAGCACTGCTTTGGAGATGGTGAGCCAGTGCACCGGCACGGAGGTGGCCTGCCTGACAGACTGTGGGACTAACACCACTCTGAGCAGCTGTGATAAACAGACCAGCACTGATGGTGTGGAGTTGCGGAGTGTGGCAGTAGGGGATGGCCGGGTGAAGGACATACACAAGTCTGCTAAGATGCGTTCGGTTGGAGTGGGCACTGTGCTCTCTAGCCACCCTGGCTTTGAAAAGCCTTCTGCAATAAAAACCAAAGACTGTGGCATTGGACAGATAAGTGTTTATGAGAACTACCTGGTTGGTCTTAAAATGAGGAGCATTGCTTGTGGACCCCCTCCGTTGCCAGTTATCCCAACTGGCACCAGGAGCATAGGTGTTGGGGGAGAATCTGTGTGCGACCCAGTCGGTAGTCAGTCAGAGAGCCCTCTGCCTCCATCTGAACTGAGAACAGGCTTGGATCACTACATTGAACGTGTGCAGAAGCTGCTGCAGGAACAGCAGATGCTGCTTGCTGAAAATTACAGTGAATTGGCAGAAGCCTTTGGGGAGCCCCACTCCCAGATTGGATCTCTCAATTCACAACTCATCAGCACCCTCACCTCCATCAACTCTGTCATGAAATACGCCAGTACAGAGGAGCTGCGTAGCCTGGACCTTCAGAAGCAGTGCATGGAGAGAAGCACCTCATCAGGTAAGCCCAGCGTTGAGGCACACATCTGGTGTATTGTTTGGCTCTTTCCCAGGGCTGCAGATCACTTGCCTACGAGGCTCTCTATTAGTCTGGAAGCCACTGCGTAGCCCTTCCCAAAGAAGCACAGAGCATAACATTGTTGTTGAATGCCCATTGGGTATTCCGTCCAAGCCATTGCTGGTAGCTGAAAAAGCAGAAGCAGTTTTATCTCTCTCATTCCAGCAGGCTCTGAAGGTTCTGTTGATGATGTTGCCATGTCTCTGACCACACAAGAGAGGTGTCTAAAATTTTGAAAGGTTTAACCACTGTGCAATGCGCTGATTTAATGTTATAACTTCAGGAGTATATCAGGTTAATTCTTATGGGTTTGGAATTTTAAACTTGACATGCAGGTTTTTAAAAACAACAGTGTCAGATTTGACAGAGCTGAAAGTCACTTACAGTGTTGATATCAAACTGACTTGTTTCCACTGACATTTGCCTAGATTTTGTAGTGTTTCTTCCAAAGGCACATTGCCTTTGTTCTTTGTGCTGCTCAGAGAGAGAGGTGTGGTGTGCTTTCCCTATTCCAACAGGCTGATTGCTTTATAATAGGCAACTCCAGAGCACTTCACAGAAGTCACATCTTGGGCTTTCTCTGTTCCAGTAACTGTTTGTCATAATCCCTAGTTACAACCTTGTGTTTGAAAGGCATAACTGCTACTGGAGGTTTTGGTGACATTCAGTAAAGGCAAGAATTTTAATTTAAACACTCCTTGCCTTTTATTTATTAACGTAAAAATATAGACAATTATTTTGAGGGATTTTTTTATTCCCTGAGTTAGAGTTGAGTACTTTTAATTTTTTTTTAATGTGTCTGATAGTCCAGTTTAAAACTTAGCCATTTTTTTAAACATTGGTGAATACAACCACATTACTGGTGCCTGGTGGTGACTGTTAGCTACTTTATTATTGCTCCTGCCATACAGTGACTGAAATGGGGTTAAGGAGGTGGCAAAGACTGGCACAAATGCATGTCCTGTAGATGCTGAATAGGGAAAAAAAAACCCTGAGTATGTACTATTTAATGTCAGCATTATGTTATTGGCTAATTCAAATAGTTATATAAAGCTCTTGCAGCTTGCTTAGTGTCTTAAAATTTACCTATTTTTGTTAAAATGCAGCTTGGTAAATCTGTTTTTTTTTGCATATCTGTTGATGTGCTAAATAGAACCATCCACATAATAAAATAAGCTAAATTAAAAAACTTAAAAGGTTTAGGTTCTCATAGTGAAGGAATAAGCAACATTTATGTAGCAGTAAGGAAAACATATTATATTCTGTCTGCATACATGCAATATGATTCTGTATAAGCAATATTATTATTTTTCTGGTATGCATTTTATATTCCAGTCTTCATACAAGTAGTGATAGAATAATAATAATAAGGGTATCTAGCAGATATCAAAAGTGTCTGTAAAACAGTGAACCAGAGTTATCAATAGCTGTAAATCTTTAATTCCTTTTCTAGCTTTTACTGCACAATATCAAATGTGTAGTCAAGAGGTTCGAAAGCATTTAGACACAGGTGGAGCAACAGATCATATTTACTAAAAATGTTAATATGTGGATTCAGATTTCACATTCCTGATAAAATTATTTTGGAATAATTTTATTTTCACTTGTAATGCCATTATCTTTAGCTGTGGATGATAGGTGTAAAATTTCTTTATTTTTAGTCTCTGGTGAGGGATGCCTGGACAGCATACATAAATTAAGCTATGGTCTGTAACAGTTTAGACCCATGGAGAATTGGAGTGGAAAAGAGATCTTAAGCCTGAAATGTTACCCTATCTCTTTCTATTAATTTTGAAAATATTGCCCTTAATACATTTATCTGCTGGTCCTGCTGCCCTTTCCTATACTTTTACTGATCATGTGTTATATATTTCTGTAGAGGGATTTTTTGCTGAATGAAACACTAACTTGAATAATTCTGTAATCATTGGAACTAATAAAGCCTTTCTTTTTCCGTGCACCAGTATTTCATGATAGCTTGTGAGCCCTTAATAAGTTTTTTTCCTCATTTAGATCTCTTGGTTTTAGCATATCAGGTGTGTGTGTGACCTCAGCCAGTGCCCTTTTCTCCAGGCCTGGCATCTCAGACTGATTTCTGTAAAGCTTGTATAAACACAAAAAGCCTTCAGACCACTGAGTCTCTATTCCACTTTAGTTCAAATAAGCAACTGAGTTGAAGCTATTGAGAGAAGTGTGACTGCACATACCTCATTTTTTTAGAAAAACAGGCTGAAGTGTCAATTTCCAATTAGAATCAGTAACATTATATTTAATGCTTTATTCAAAGAGCATCCTTAGGAAGTGTGTCTTAGAGGCCAGTTTCTTTAAGGGCACAAAATACCTGAGCTAACTTTGAGGCATATGATTTGGGTACCAGAATGCCATACTAATGGATCAGTGGTCTGTGCTGCTTCTGAGGTAGCACATCAGTTGAGTTCTCAGCTTTACAGATTTATCTCCCTGTAATTGCTGGGGAGACTGGGTGTGCTGCAGGGACCTCTGCCATCTCACCTTCCCTGACATAGCTTGTTGCAGGTGATGGAGACATAGGCAGGAAAGCTGGAGCCTGCTGAACAGGACACAGGCTGGCAGTTTTCATCTCCAGACACCTTAGACCACTGAGATGATCTCTGAGCCAAGTCTATTAGCAATTAGTATTTTACTTGTTGCAAAATAATCACCTTCCCTTCTGTAACTTGGCAAATGCTATTTACATATGTACTGTCTTTCAGAAGCTCTAGTGACCTTAGGGAATTCAAACCCGCTGGCCAGATGAGCACATTTCCACTCTGCAAAGTCATGTTAGCTGGACTTTGCAACCTGTGTGTCCAGCTTATTCATATGGATGTGGGTCACAAACCTAGGTGCTAACTGATCCATATTCTTAGACTAGACAGTATATAGGAAGCCTGAAGGGAGGCGAGCACATTAATCACCTCTGTTTGTTGCACTAGATTTTTAAAGAATTTTCAGGATGTTATATTTTAATGCTCATATGATATGTTTTGCAAGATACCAGCCAGAAGCCTAATGTCATTTGTACAGGTTCTAATTACATGGACTTTTCACAAGTCTTCACAAGTCTAGGCGACTGTCTTTCACTGGCAGAGAGTTTTCAAGAATGGTATTTAAGAACAACTGATCTGCCATTGCCCTGAAAAATTACCTGAAAATGCATTGCTATTTAGCCTCAGTGATCTTCAGATATCAGTTTTATTGTCACATTTTATAATAATCCTGACTGAGTGTCCCAGTAGGAGCATTACGCTACTTAGTCATCATGAGGAAGGAGGCAGCTTCTTGAGTTAAAACTTCAGGGAGTGAAAGAAAATAGGAAGCATGTCATGTCAGAGTGTCTAGAGGGTTTGGAAATCTTGATGTGCCATCTGGTAAAAAATCTTCCAAGGTTTTCCGCTTTTAAGTTTTAACCAGAGCTGGGGAAGCAGGCTGAGGGACAATGGAAAGACCAAAAGAATAACGGTGATGTGGGAAGGCTCTGGTTCTCCAAAATTGGTGTGTCGGACTACTGAGACAGTGTAAACATAGTCGTCGTCTTCTGTGCTGTCAGTTGTAATGCAGGCAGTTGGAGAAAGCTGTTTTTCTTCGCAGCTCTTCTGTTTGAGACACCTTTCTCTTGAAGATTGTGTTGACAGGTTCGTAACTTCTCTCCTGGCAGCACAAACTATTGCAGCTGAAGACTCAGGGCTTGCTTGAGGATCAGAAGCCTGTACTGATATGGCACAGGTATGGTGGTGATCCTGTAAATCTGTGGGTTGCTACAAATCACAGTGGTTGTGCTTGTGTCTAGGCAGGTGAAGGAAGGCATCTCCAGCTGCCATAGATGCATGCCTAAATCACCAGGTCAAGTTTCTGTATAGATGTTCTTGCTTCTGTTACAAACAGGATACATCCATCAGTCTGCTGGGAAGATGTGGAGCATTTTCCATGTTCTCTGGAAGGTCATGCATGATGCAAAACAGCCACGCAGATGGTCCCACCTAAGAGCTACATGAGTACTGTTTATTTACACGTCTGGCTTGTGTCTCAGAGAATACAGTGCCTCTTCTGCATGTTTACTGTGGCAGGTGGTTTCTGCTAGTTGTGACAACATGGGAAGCTCAAATTGAAATGCTGTTCAAAAATGGCACCAGCCTCCATAAACCTCTTTTAAGAGGTTTGATGTACCTTCCCTGGTCATATGTTAACACAAGCTCATTACTGTTGTCATTATTAGCGTTGTAATATTTGCTGGTTTGGCTTAATGGTAGCACTACATGTAGTGTTTGAATCTAAAAACTGCTGTATCTCCTGGCTTCTGCTTCAGTTAGCAGACAGCATAATTTGCCACAGTATAGATTATTTTTCCCTTTTTATTGCTGCTTATAGAGTGGCAATCTGCAGCCTCCTAAGCTGTCTGTTAGATAGAGCCCCAGTTCTCTCCCTATGGTGTGGCAAAGGGATGTAATGTTCAGGCACTGAGTTCTGTTTGGAGTTCCACTCCCATGGTAACAGGCACAACTATGAATATTTAATAGCAAGAGATTCCCATTTTTCCAAAGAAGTGTTGTCATATTTCAGCAACAATAAAGTGTCAGCTGATAAAATCAAATCCACATGAATGAGAAAGAAAGAAGTACTCCAAGCTGACCTTCCTGCTGTGCCCAGCATCATGAAATGCTTTGATCCACCACTCCTCAGAGAGATGAAGGATGGCTTTCACCAAGCTTCACGCACAATTGTCTTGGAAAATAGAGCATTTTATAAATAAGATGATTACCTGCTTCAAAGATGTGTGATCTTTGTGGTCAGTCATGTTTAATGAAAATAATTGGTTTTAACTTCCAGTTTCAACAAGCTGGATTCACAATCTAATTTGGGGTTAAAAAACAACTTCTCAGCACAGAGAAAATGGTTAAAGTGAGAGTGAAAATGAGATTGTTCTTGCAGTTCAGCTTTTACTAGAACCTTTATCCTATTAGGAGGAGTGTTTTCCCTGGAGCTAAATGGTAGTTGAACATCTGCCTATGCTTGGGCTCCAAGAGAATCTGCCTTCTGTCAGTTTATTGTATAAAAAGCTCATGTGTGGCAATTTTTTTGGTTTGAAATTTAAATTCACTGGCATTTAACGTGGAATGGCTCAAAAGTACCTTTTACAATGAAACTACTCTCTAGTCTTGTGAAGGTACTGCATTCATCAGTTGGATGGGTTACTATCAGTAGTTGTAAATGTTTAAACATAATATGTTTGCTCATTACTGCCTTTTTATGTACCTTAGTAGAATGGGTTTTATTCTTTAACAGTTCTGATACATAGACCAAATTGAAAGTGCATTAAAGTAATTTCTATTTTTAAAAAACACTTTTTAGGCATGACAATTTAAAAACACTGGAGGAGAGTATTTCAGTTAAAATCATTTTGTAATTAGCTTATTGTTACTGTAAAGAAACCATACAGTGTGAAAGAGAAGTATTTCCTTGCTATATATACTCCAGACAGTATTTGTGCACTGTCTTTAGTGAGGAATGTATAGCTTGTATCACTGACCATTTTAAACATATTGTGCATATATATGCTGGCACTGACCAAAAGGTTAAAAATAAAATCTTGTTGCAGCTACCACATAATAAAAAGCTTGTGCACTTTTTTAAACTAGAAGGCTATGATGTTCCAGCCAGAGATCTAGGTTCTCATCCTGATGGTATTTAATCCCCCAGACTTGCTTACACTTCTCTTGATTTGCAGTGGGATAAAGTATTGTCAAGCTAAATTGTTTTTATGATAACACTTAGGTTTGCTTCTGTCAAACTAAATGGAAGATTTCAAAAGCAGGCGAAGGCCAGACTTCTGTTTGCATGAGTTCATCACAAATTCAGAAAAGTCTGTTGAGTTCCCTGAACCAGCTAACAGCATGACTACTTGTGCTGTCATTAATGGAAGGGAAGATATGCAATTAGGAAGGAAAATTGTATCCTAATAACAGTAGACAGATATTAAAGGTGCCAGAAATGGCATGGGTAATCTGTTACTTCTCTGTAGCAGCTTTGCTGTCACCCTGGTTTAAAGTGGTGAGATTTTCAAAAGAAGCACGAGTGATTTATGAGATACGATTCCTTCTAAAAAATTAAAAATAGGTGTTCTCATTCCTTCAAACCACTGGAGCTAAACCCCTGAAGATGCTCCAATCTCTTGTTACCTGTCGGAGTCCAGAACTTCCCTTTGGCTGCTGTGGGTGTCTTGGGACCCTGGCAGGGGGCTCAGGGACCTTGGCAACAAGTCAGAAACACCTGTGGCTTCGATTTTAGCCCATGGGAGAGACTGCCAACCTTATATGAAAAATTATAAGCCAAAAGGGTTCAAGTAGTGTAATAAGGGAACTGACACAAGGTTAAAAAGTGTAATTTTAGAGTTTTTTAGAATGTAATTCAAAGATACAATATAGAGGAATCAGGGCGTACCCTAACCTTTTCTTCCTTCTTCTTGTCCTCCATGTCTCAGTGTGATAGTGACACTTTTCTATTGGTCTAGGATAGGGACACACTGTCCAGCATAGATTTTAAGTATTGGTACAGGAACTGTAAACATAATACACGTAATTTTGAGTATATAATGTAGGAGATGCCCAGGGCTCAGAGCAGATGGCCATAGCTTCTGTACTAAGTAGACCTCAACAAGTCAAAAAGAAAATATTTTAAATAAGAAGAAATAAACAACCTTGAAAACACAACTTCACACCTTGCAAACCTTTTCTTTAGCTACCAAGCTAAAGAAAAAAGACTTTCACACTGTTAATATCTTACCAACCCAACCCCACAGTTTCCCTCTGAAACTGATGAGAGCAGCTTTCTGCCTAAGTGTTTATGTACAGATGAAGTTAGCAAGTGTTTTTTTTTGTTTTGCTGCGTCATACTTTTGCCTCTAAATTACTCCTGAAGTTTTCCAAAATCCTCTACTGTGTTGAAAAATGCATTAGAAGTTCTTGACAAGTCCCTGCCATAGTTTGCTATTCTATGTCAATACTTAGAAACTTATGTCAGGTCTGTAGTATTTGCCTGGAACAGTAAGTTAAGGAATATCGTCAAGGCAGGTCTCTGTCTGGAGAGTCTCTGAGGGTCCCAGGGGTCTCTGTCTGGAGGTAGTGCCTGACTGAGTATTGACCTCTTGGCAGATATGCTGTCATTGCTGTGCACTGCAACCTGGAGAAGGATTCTGCTCAAGCATACTTGAGATCTCTCTGAAGTGAGAGGACCAGTCTATTTTAAGATCTGTGTAGACCGGTGGTGATCTTCAGCCAGGGTTTCATTTCCACACTGGAGAGGTGTGCGCTACCTCCAGCCATAAGAGTAGCCCTGCAGTTTTGTTGTAGAAAGAAGGAACTCTGTTCATTTGGTTTTTTGGTTTGCACAGCAATAGATTAATCTATTAAATCATGGACCATAATGTTGGATGGAACAGCTCCTTCCTTTGTCTCTTTTTCTCAGTGATTGGATTCAGTGCTATCAAGTGTCTTCATGTTTGCTGTCTTGAAAAGGGGAAGGCCTGGGAGCTGATATTAAATTATAATTAACAGCTTGCAGCATTAATACTGAGTTGGACCCAAAGCTGTCTTTCCCTCATCATTGGGTACTATTCATGCAATAAGTGTAGACTTCTAAGAGCTTTGCAGGGAGAATGAGTGCACTGACTGATTTGCCTAATGCACATATATTGTCTCCTTGCCCTCAAGTGCTGATGTCACCTCTTTTGTCAGGTGCCAGGGGCCAGATTAGCAGAAGAACCCTTTTCTTCTTCATTGGAAGGCATGGACATCATGCCCTGTATCCTGAATTCAGTGTTGTGCCTCTCAGCCAATGATGCATGTACCAGAAGAGGGAACGTATTGAAATCATGTTGCATTGGTGGCAGGTTCAGGGGAGGCTATGAGTCAGGGGAGAGAGGTCTGCTCTGTCCTCGTTTCTGCCTGTCCTAGCCTACAGCTCCCTCCCCTGCCTGTCCCAAGGCAGGAGGGAGACACCTAAGAAAATTTAGGCTCAGGCTTTGGGGGCATGACAAGGGTCCACCAGGTGCTGCTGTTGGTTCACTTCAGGCTGGAGCCCCACTTTGCCTTGCCAGAATCCTGCCCTCAGCTCTGGCATGCGCAAGCCCACCTGTGCCTCCAGACACACCATGGTTTTCACAGCTGCTTTAGTAGGAGAACTGTGTTGTCTGGCAGACTATGCAGACAGTTCTGCTGAAAGCAAACCTGGGCATCTTTGGAACTTTGCATGTCCCTGCGTGCTTCAGAGCAGGTTTCCTTCACTCCTTCCCATGTCCTCAGAGGCCAGTCTGGAGCAGAAGGGGTGACCTGGTAAAACCAGCCCTAGCAGCCACCATCAGCTGCAGCTGGAAGTAGTTACTGTGCTTGATACTCTAATTGTACCTATCACAGCTCCAGGCAAGCAAAGAGACAGTTCCCTTGTTTTTCTGCTAAGGGAGTTTAAAAATCATGGGTTTTGGCTTGGTGTTTTATCATCTTGGCAGCCCTCTTCTCCTCAGCTGTTGGATGAGGGATGATGCTTGCTGTTGGGAAGAGACCTGACCAAAGTCAGTCTGTGCTGAAAAGTGGGGAATGGTGGGAGAGCAAGTGCAGGACTTCCCTCTTGCTTTTCATGAGTGTCCAGGTGTTCAGACATGTCTCTAGAAGGGTTATTCCTACCCAGGACGCCCTGGGAAGCTGCTGCCTCCTTACACACACACACACACACACACACAAACACACACATTTTACTCTTAAGAAAAAGCTTTTTTGCTGTGCTTGTAGTGACATGACTGTCAATACCCTGCTGCATGCCTTTTCCTGCAGACAGCTTCCCCTGTATGTTGGAGAAGCTGTAAGCTGTGGTGGGACTGGGCAATAGGCCTCACTGCTGGAGAAGGGTGATTTGGGAAATGCATACAGGGTGAGACTCGATTGTAAGTTCAGAGACTTGGGTGGGAATGGGAGCAAAAAGGAGGCAGTGGTGCTGGGAAGTGACAGTGTTTGGAAAAATCAGCTTCGTTATGTCCTGTTGTAGGAAAAATTCACTGAGGTGAATTAACAAGGGGGAAAGGCAGTCTAACAAGAACAGCTTGCTAGACAGAGATGTAGCTGTGTGTCTAAAAATTGATGTTTGGAATTCACCTTACTACATTGTGTTAGCACCCTGTGCAGTGCCGCTCATATTTGAGTGAGAAGGCTGTGCCTTAGTTCTTGATGAATACAAAGGCAAAAAGTAATATAGAGGCACACATCATTGGAAGCAAGAAGAGAGTGGGGGGGAAAAAGTGGTAGTGTTTAAAGCAAGTTAAACTTCAGCTTTTTTTTCCTTGAATGCTAACAAGATCACTAGGGAGGCATATGTGTGTAAAAAAACACTCAGTATGTTTCACAAACAAAGGCATTTGTGCAGATTTGTAGAGAAGTTGTAATAGCACAGCTGGAGTAACTCCAGGGGAATCTGTAAAAGTCTGTGTCTAATTAGCACTGCTTTTTGAATACACAATGGGCAAAAGTGAGTGAATGCTAGCAAATCAGTGAGGGGAAAAAAGTGTAGCCCAAAGATTTTGAATTTGGTTTAAATACAACTACTAGCTCAGTACAATCCTGACCAAAAAAAAAAACCAAAAAATTGTCTCAGTAACTGGGCAAAGCACATAGCTTTCAGAATTAGTTTAAGTACTGGAAAAAAAGGGGGAAAATTTCCTGAAAAATTTCTGCTTTCATGGAAAATGACATTTCTTAAAAAACCAAAAAATTGTCTCAGTAACTGGGCAAAGCACATAGCTTTCAGAATTAGTTTAAGTACTGGAAAAAAAGGGGGAAAATTTCCTGAAAAATTTCTGCTTTCATGGAAAATGACATTTCTTAAAAAACAAGTACAATGAAAAAGTTACAGTTCTTGCAGAAAAAACCTTCAGAGCCCATGAATATGCTGTGTTCTTCAGGCATGTCATCAAGGAGCAGCTCAGTTAGCCCACCCTGACCAGGGTGCCAGAAGCTGAGGTCACTCTCTTACTGAAAGAGAAGGAAAAAAAAGGACTGTTCCTTTCATGCATTTTAAAGCCAATATCTTCATAGCTTGTCCTTGTATTGTATGTCTTTATCAAAAGAAAAAAGCATAGCCATTTTTTGTGTTTGTTTTTTTTTTTTTTTTTTTAATTATCACAGTCTTTTTCCGATTAGGTCCTCAGAAAAGAGTATTTTAAAGGACAAGCTTTTTTTTTTCTAGTTTGTTTTTTTTTTTCCTATTGATCACAGTATTGATGGAAATATTATCATTTGACTCGTCCATGACACCTACTGTCTTCTTTGGCAGGTGCTACTTTGGAGTATATCCCTCATGGTCAGCTTGCAAACACACACTTAACGTCAAATTTGCGAACGCTGAAATTGGAGCAGGACACTGTGCCCACTCAGGAGGAGAGGAAGACTCCCCTTGTGGAAGCTGTTCGGGGAATGAAGTGTTTTTCTTCTCAGGATAAAACTGTCACTCCAATTAACCTGACGGATGATCAGCTTGCCTCAGGTCTCTATGGTAATTACTGGCTCACATTCACCTTTCATCATGCTGGTGGAGTCTGAATATGAAATACAATTAAAGGTTTTCAATATTCTCAAAGATGAAGCTGAGGGGAAATTCACAGTGTGACAGCATGTGTCTGCAGATAGTGGTTAGGTTTTAAATGGCAGATTGTAGCACATCAGTGAAATGCAATTTAGTGTCTTCCTAAGAAAAATCTTCTGAAAGCTAAAGGGTTAATAATTTTTAAAATAAATTTTTATGCACCTGTCCTTGGTATAGAGATTGGTTTAAAAGTTTTTTTTTAATTAATACTAAATCTAAAAGACCATCTTTGATTGAACCTACCTGTTGAATAGTTTGTTAAACATGCTGTCTGTATTAATGTGTTCCTTTTGGCAAGGAACTGCTGCTCTTTGACACTAAGAATTAAGATTTTGTTAACAGAATAACTGATTTCAGTGTTAAAAGTTTTTCACTAATAGCAAAGAAAAACAAAAAGCTCATGTCTTTTCTTTAAGTTTTCTAAAGCATCATGAAGATTAGCAGCATGTTGTAAGATGGAAAAGTTAGGCTTAACTAGTTTCCAAAGCTGATGTTGAAGCTGTCCTTCTCTATTTCCAATGTGCATGTCAAGCCATGACTGTATGTATATTAGAAAACCCAGCTTCAGATGGTAAATTACCAAGAGAGCTGTTGAAAAATACAGAGTTGTTGTGAAAAATCAGCCATAATGCTGCTGCATTCAAAGCTGGCTACGGGTTTATACTGATATGTATGCTTTATCTCCCTTTCTAACAGTATGTACTAATAATGAGAACACACTCAAATCTATCATGAAGAAAAGAGACGGGAAGAAAGATTTGAGCAACACCAAGAAGAACCTGCAGTTTGTTGGCATTAATGGCGGGTAAGAGACCTGTCTCCAAAACATCTGTTATTGTAGCACTTTTCACAGTGGGAAGAAGAGAAAGAGCCCCAGAACACATGCATAGGTTTGGCCTGTCCTTCAGGCTGAGGTGCAACTGCTGAGTGTAAGCATAAGAAGGAAGAATGGAGCAGCTGAGCTCCTCTTAATCCTCTTGTGCTTGCAAGTCATATATGGCATCAATCTCAAATACCTGTACATTAGATTGCTGCCAGATTTACCACAGGAAAGTGAAACAATCTCAGACAGCCATGAGGACATTTCTCAGGCAATGCTGTAGTAAGGAAAACTTGTATATATCTCTGGTAGCTGACAAGCACAGCATTATACTATTAAACAATACAGCAAGAGATGCCATTGCCCTAGTATTAATTTTTCTGGCTTTGTGTTAAATATATACAGAGACTTCCTATACAAATACAGAAGACAGTATGGAAAATTGTCTTCTTTTAGAATATTACTTGCTCTCGCAGAATGTTAAAAAGACCTTTAAAATGGTTTCATCCAATTGTTTTTATATAGCTTTTCTAGCCCTTTCCTCAGATTAGTTTTTCTTTACTACAAATGCTTTGTGCGGTATATAGCCTAAATATCTCACTTACCTAATTTCTTACATATTAGCTAAAAGTATCATTACATATAGTGAGGGAAATTTGTCATAGGTTTGTTAGCTTCCCTGCTTATATCTGCCTAGCAAGGCAATACAATTTACTCTGAACAAAGTAATTTCAGTTTGGGGATAAGGCAAGGTCTGACAAAACGTGAAGACTTACATTTAAAAGAGATTGTTCTTCTTTCATTACACACTATATACAGAATACTGACAGTGTCATTTGCCAGTAACACTGAGTTCAGTGAGTAGAAGAGGTCTCCGAGGAAAAAACAGGACAAAGCTTTTGCAGGACGTTTTTCCACTTGTGCATGTGCAAGCAGGTACTGACTTGCTGCAGAATGGCACTGAGCAGTCACCTCTGCCCCTGCCCCTTCTCCCTGTAGGTATGAGACCACATCCAGCGATGACTCCAGCTCTGAGGAGAGCTCCTCCTCCGATTCAGAGGAGGAGTGTGAGAGCCACGAGTACCCCTGCGACCAGCACACAGAAGAAAAGCAGCCCATCCCCCATGCTGCGGAGGTCTGTGCCATGGGGGCAGAGAAAGACAGTCCCCTCCCAGAGTGTGAGGCCGAGGAGGTGGAAATCAGAGAAAGGTAGGCTGCCCACCCTCTCCAGAGTGTGCCTCTGAGGAGGTCACCTCTGCCTTGTGCCAAGGGGCAAGCTGTGCAGACTGTGCTTGTGGAGAAAGCATCAGCCCCAACACTGGCTGACTGCTGCCCACTTCCCTCCTCCTCAAGTGGGTAGCCAAAAGCAGTTTCATGGCAAAATTACTGTGTGTGAGCAGGAAGAAGGTGTCAGAGGGTATCCTTTCTAGCGGCTGACCCTATTGACTATAAATGATTCATTAGCAGCAAGACCCTGGTGCCTCCCCTAGCAGAGGCTGTCCCAGGTCACAACTGGCACTTGCTTGGGAGCAGGCAGTGCCTTGTTAATGTCCTGGTCTGTAAGCAAACGAGTTAATCTTGAGCCATGCACACCAGGTCAGCTGGCTGCTGGGAGTGCATCTTGCATTTGCACCTTCCACAGCATCTTGGGCATGGCACAGTAAGATGATGGGGTACAACACTGAGGACACTGAGATCATGTGCTTCATATGATATGAGATTGTATACTGTAATACACTTTCAAGGCTGCCATCACACACTTGTTCAACATCTCATGTCTTAGGGTACTTTTCAAATTGCTGTGTAAGGTAGAATTTGACAGACAAGGCTGTGCTTTTTTGGCATATGGAAAAAATAAAGTGGTGAGTTTTTACTGATTCTTTGTTAGCAAACAGCAAAAAGAAGTATGAACCATGGCAGTGAAAGGATATCCTACAGATAATGGATTTGCCAGTGTGCTAATTTGGAAAATTATGTAGGTAGAATAATAACAGTAAAAGAGCTAAAACAAAATTAATGTCATGTTTCACTGGAGATGTAGCTTAGCATCAAGTTATCTGTAATTGTCAGCTGTTAAATAAAAGAGATGCAGAAATTAATAATTCAGAGTTTGGAGGCCCTGGAGCTGTGTGTTATTTGAAGAGCCCTGAGCTTACTTTATACAGTACTGTAGGATAGCCTGTTGTTTTACAGGTCGCATAAAAAGATGGGCAGCCTCTGAAAAGAGCTCTCTAATTTGTATTTACAGTAGCAAGGCCTGATTGGGAAGAAGAGCATCAGAACAGCTTAGATAGCCATTGTACTTAAGGAGCACATTCCTTGCAAGTTGACTGCCCTGGTGATGCCCTCTGAGGGGAAGAGTCAGGGCACGTGGCCATGTATGGCCATGGTCCATGCAATGGTGGAGAATTTCATTGCTCTGTTAGCACTAGCAACTGGCTTGTAATACACGGGGGCTGAAATGCCCATCTTACACACATGAGTGTGTTACCTTCTCTGGTTTTTGGGATAATTTTCTGGGAAAACTGCCATTATCCTCTGTGCAGATTTTAGGCAAAGATGGCTGGCCACAGCCTGGTATGACATGTGGCACAGGCCTTCTCGACCTTTTTTTTGAAATTTGTAATGATGAGAGAGTAAAAATTAAAGAGCGTTGGAGAAAAAGAGTAGATTTCCAGTGTAGGTGGAATGAGAAGGGCTAGTTCCAGTGAATGGGAGCTGGCAAGGAGGTACCTCTTGAGCTGTTTCCTACTGCTTAATTCTGTTTCCATCACAGCTATTGGCATTTCTCCTTGTCAATCAAGTAATCAAAGCACATAGCATATAAAGTGTGTTCTTCAGTCACACAGCAGTAGATGAGAATTTCCACTAGAAGTGTTGCCAAGTCTTACAGCACGAAAATTCTGCGTGGTAGGAGCAGATGGCTTGCCTGGAAACTTTAATTCCCAGAGAAGTTTCAGAAAAACAAATATTACTATACCAAAATGCTAAGATAAAAATTGAAACATGCCATGTATTCTGCTGTCTCCCTCAGGTACGAGCTGAGTGAAAAGATGCTTTCTGCCTGTAACCTGCTGAGAAACAACATTGATGACCCCAAGGCATTAAACAACAAAGATGTGGTAAGCAATACAGGTGAAAATTTTCTCTTGAGATGCAATAGAAAACCTTCAGGGAGAGGTATCTTCTGGTTTTACAGGACCAGCACTGCAGTGGCTAGGCAGAAGAGGATTTCGTCTTTCCTGCAAGAGTCACAAAGCTCTTTCTACCACGGCACTTCCATCCAGAGAATATACTTGTGCTTTGTGTGCTTCAGTATTGTTGTCCCAAGGCTCACACATAAAAACAGTAACATGAAAGTACGGTTTCAACATACCTGTGCATTCCTGTGTTATTCCTGTGGGTTTGTTGGTTTAGCACTGGTGTGGGCAGGTCTCAGGCCTCACATTAGGAGACTGCAGTGGGTGAAGACTCTGTTGCATCCTATGAAAAGACCTCAGAGTCTGTTCTGAAATACTAGGTGATCTGTCTTCCTCTAAGCACAGGGATGCTGTTTGTCTTGTTTACTACACTGGCGGTTTTTATCAATGATGCAGAGAGTAAGGAGGATTTATTGTTAATACTTAAGTACTACTCAAGTCTCAAGACATAAAATAGCATTTGCCTTAATGGAAATGCCTCAGATAGGGATTGCCTACGCTACTCTGTGAGGACAATCTGAAAGCAAAGAAACACTGCTCAATAGTATGAAATTGAATTTTGAATTTGTTACACTTGTGCAGTGATATAAAAGGCAACAACATAGTCATTCTCTTCTACTATAGAGCATCTGCAGCTTCTTAAAAGACAGTAATGTTGTCTCTATGACACAGTAATACTGTCTGTGTCCAGTTCTGACATCTGTGCTCCGGTGAATGTTTTGAAAAATTGTTTCATACAATTGTGACACATAGTTTTTAATTCTGTGTTTGTCCTTCAGGAATAGTTTAGGCATTCAAACAACAAATGCTTTAGGCCCTCTTGGATTTGAAAGTGTCAAAAATGGCAAAACCAGATTATGATCACTGCCTTAGAAGGGTAATTTGAATTTACATTTTTCTTTCTTGTACCTAAAGTGTTTTCCAGCACAAGTAGTGCTTTGTAGGTGGAAGCTGCAGACTAATCAGCTCTTGTCCTTTGTCTGCTGATAAAGAAGTTTTGTCCAAACAGCTTAAATGTCAGTATAGCTAAGGATCTGTATGAGTTGTCCCAGCCTCTTCCAGTATATTCAGCTCTTGTAGCTGCTGTTTACACCAGAAAGAGTTGTGGACTGCATCTTTTTGAATGTGATGGATTAATTGAATTTTAAAAGTGTGTTGTTTATTTAATAATGTGTGTGATACTGTGACTAAAAATAGTTTCTTAGTGGTATTTTGCACTCAGTAGTTCCTGAAATAAATTTTAAAATTCTATTGTGTCAATTTATGGCCACCTTTGCATTTCAACTCTCTATGTTCACAGAATACATATATCACATTGTAGTAGCACTGATGTAAAATACTCTGTTAATGTGTTTATGTAGTACAGATACATAGGTAGCACTGGTGTGGGTAGAATATTTTCTCTTTACCAGACACAGACCACCTCTGGAGCTACTGGTGTGTTTTCACTAGAGGCTAGATAAACTTTCTGAATGTCTTCTCTGCAAAATTGCCCTTGAATTTACTGGCCGCCTTGCAGGTGAGGATTTATGAGAAAGATACAGTGGTCCTTCCAGGTTAGAGAAAGTGTCTCAAAGTCAGAGCTGGTGAATGTGGAAGCCTTCTTGGCTCACAGTGAGATCTGCTCTACCTACCTTGTCACAACAGACAAGTCACCTGGCCTAAGAGGCTCCTACTCCCCCACTCACATACCCATGGGAAAGTCCATACCCATGGGAAAGTTTATCCTGAATGTGTAGCCTGCATCTTCTCACTGCAACTAAAATCTCTTATTACTAAAGCCAGACAGCTTTCAGGTGAAAAACAGGTTCTTCCTTTTTTTGCTCTTTTCTGCAACAAAAGTTACACAGTTTCTTTCCCCAGCGGTTCTTTTCAGCAGTGCATCTCCAGTCCTTCCTGTCTGTCCAGTAAGTCAGATTTCCTTGACTTCTGTTCATTCTTGCTGCTTATCTTTGAAACTGTTTCAACCAAATATTTTGTGTCATTCAGTGATCAGACCAGACAAAGTAGTCCAGGTGTTGTCTTCACAGTACTAGGCAGAAAGAAGGGACTTCATCACATGCCATGCAAACTATAAATCTTATTCACCCCAAAACAGTATTTACCTGTTACATTATGATGTGATGTTGGGTTCAGTTTGTAATTGTCTCTAATGATCAGTTCTTCTTCTTCAGAACTGCTGTCCAGACAGTTCTCATATACTTCGTGCATTTGATAATTTGTGCCTCAGAACTGGGCCTATCTGACTTAGTTTTAAGTCCAGTGAGAAAGTCTTGAGTTTATCGGTGATTTATAAACGTAGTTAAGTATTTGATGGAAATCGTTGCGCAACTTTTCTTTTTTTTTTTTTCCGTTCACCAGTAGTTGATAACTGTTAATTCTGGGAGTATTCTCATCCTGAAATTCTGTGCTGTCAGAGGTGAAAGTCAGGTGAGGTGAGAGGAAGTAAACGGTGTTTTAAAGTGGAGTTTAGTCAGAGGGGACACTTCAGTCTGTATGTCTTATTTGTGAGCTGAATACTTCTTCCCACATTGGACTAAAAATGTATGATCTGCATTGCTGACTTTTGGGATGGAAAATCTTTAAAATAGATTGTCCATATGTAAATTTTTCTGTCTTGGTTTCGGCAGAGGTTTTGTTTAAATACCATCCAGCATGAGTGGTTTCATGTCTCAAGTCAGAAGTCAGCTCTCCCCGAAATGGTTGGAGACTACATAACTGCTTTTGAAGAGATTTCTCCTGCTGTCCTCAGACATATCATCAACATGGCAGATGGAAATGGAAACACAGCTCTGCATTACAGTGTCTCACATTCTAACTTTGAAATTGTAAAGCTTCTTCTGGATGCAAGTAAGTTTGCTTTATGGTTTGTTTTTTTTTTTTAATTACTCTTGGTTTTGCAGTTCTCATGGGTGAAATTCTTGATGGACTAGAGGCCAAGTTTGGTCTTCTTCCAGCAGGTGTTTTAACTCTTAACAGTTACATGGTGGCTTTCTTAGGTAGTCTAGAGTCTTTGTTTCTAGTACTAGCTTTGGAGGTGGTGCTTCTTGAAGAAGTTAAAAAAACACTTAAGTAAATTGTATACAGATTTGAGATAGTTAGATTCCTGACTGTTGCACTGTAGTCCCAAGTTCAGCAGCACCAGTCTCCAGCAGTTTTCTCTGGAGGCAGCACACTTGCTGCTCAGCACTCTGTAGGGTGTTGATGGAGGAAGATGCATTGAGGTATATATACCATCTTAAACACACAAGCTAGTCTGGCATTGTCTAGAGCGGTGCAGAAGTTTTTTCTGGCTACCACATTGACTCATCTATGCTACTTTCCTGAGAAACTGGAGCAATCTGGCATTCTGTCAGAGACCATTTTCTTAGTCCATAAGCAATCTGATGCTGCTTCATGTGGTTGCTTTTGTTGCTTCATTTTCTTGATCTTCTTGCAACACACGTGCAGAAAGAGTAGTGGCAAAGGAGAGACTCTGGAGTATCTACTCCTCTGGAGTATCTGTTCCTCTGGAGTATCTGCCTCTGTGCCAGATGGCATCCAGCAGAAGGTATCACACACTGGAATTGGTCCCAGGCAGATGTTTAATCTGTTTAATTCTAGTTTTGCTCTCTGAGTGAAGTTTGTTTCTCTAAACTAGTTGAAAAACCTGTCACAGTTGATTGTGAAAGCTTAACTAGGCCAATGACACATCTGGAGTGTGAGCCAAGCAATATTCATAAATCCAGAAGGGTAGCATCAGATAAACAAGGATATGAATTATACAAATCTCAGCTTTGATGACCTAGCACATGTGTCACACATGCAGAGACTTCTTCAGGAGGAAAGCGAGCACTTTGAAATCTCTGGTCCTTTTGAAGGCAGTGTGTGTTTGGGAAGAGTGAGTCACAGCAGGGGAATGCAGGAAATGTCAGGAGTGTGGTGAAAAGGGGCAGGCTGGGTCTGCAGCACAGTGTGGTAGGAGGAAGCTGCCCCTCTGCCTCCCTAGGTGTCTCAGAGGAGCAGGAACATGCTCATCTCTTGCTGGAAATCAAGAGATGTGGTCAGCTTTGCAGTGCGGTAATATCACAGGTAGATTATTAGACCAAGAACTCTGTGTCTGTATTTGGTGAGAAGAGTGGACAAGATGAGATGAGAGAATCCTCCGTAGCATGAAGCATGAAGCAGAGTCACCAAGAGGACAAATAGAACAGTTTCCTTCAGCCATATGGAAAAGCAGCTAAATGTGACCTCAGAAAACACACTGCTAAAGTAGTGTAGTCAGAGTAGGAGCACACCACTTCTGAAAGTTTTTCATTACTCAGGATGTAATGCATTTAGCAGAGTGTTGTGTTCTCTGGCTTCAGTGGCTTCACAGAAGTGATGTCTGAAAGAAGTATTGGTCTACTGATTATAAGGTGTCATCACCAACATCTATTTAACATTAAAAAAATTTGCAATATCTTACATCTGCATTCGAATTGCTTCTGAAATGTTCTTTTGACTGAAAAAAAATCCTTTGCCCATAAGTCTGAAGAATTTCCTGAACCATTTTTGCTTGTTAAGATATATGTGGTGCAATTTAACCTCTAGTCTGCAGATAATGTTCATGTAAATCTGAGTCCCTGCTTTCCAATAAGATGAGCACCCTGCTGCCCAGTAAACCAATAATTACTGCTGAATTTCTGCAGAATTTTAGGAACAGAGACAAACTGGAGGCAAGTTTTGAACAAAAAGGAGAGCTCTTGTCGGTTGCTGGCACTGGTGAAGTTGCAGGCACTTACTTGCCTGTATTTGTTCCCAGAGCAGTTTTGTTCATGGTCAAATACACTGTGGAACTGGCAGCAGTCTTTAATTTAAAGGGTTGATTTTTTTGGCAGCTCCAAAACATGTTGAAGTACACTTGCAAATTTTTAAAGTAACCACCAATTGCAGGAAAATTGTGCTGAAGAGAAATATCTTTTCCATTGACCATGTTATTGGACCACTTTTATTCTGCAGTATGCATGCCTTTGGGAGGAGAGCTTAAGAACTATCCTGACAGTGTTTCTGAATATCATGCTAAATTTCAGACCACTTTTGCAAAAGGAAAAATAATGCACAAATAAAGCCCTAAATGATAACATATAAAATGTCTTTGTGTTCTCTCTTGTGTTGTACACATAGTACAAAAGAATTCTTTTCTTTGTCTGGCTCAAGAGCTCCTCTGTTAATTTTTTTCTTCTCCACCTTCCCTTGAATTACATCCATTATGAAAGCAGTTGCTACTTTTTCTTTTTATAGGCTGCTCTACTGACAGTTTATTCAGTTGATTAGCACAATTACTGCATTTTGGGTTCTTGCTTTCTGAAGAAATTATGTCATCCCTCTGCAGATGTCTGTAATGTAAATCATCAGAACAAGGCTGGTTATACCCCCATCATGCTTGCTGCACTTGCAGCTGTGGAAGCGGAGAAGGACATGAGGATAGTGGAGGAACTGTTCAGCTGTGGGGATGTGAATGCTAAAGCCAGCCAGGTCAGTCAAACAGTTCACAAGGCACAGTTCTTACTGCTGTACTCTTGTGCCTTTTTATTGTTCCTTCCATGCTTCCATCCCTGCTCTTATCAATTCAAATGTTGCTCTCATTTGTTTTCATAATTTGTGGGTTTTTAATGTATGTTTTTTATTGCTATATACAAAATGGAGCTGTGGAAGAACAGTTGAGCCTCAGGTCTGGACCTCTTCTAAAAATGAAGGTTGATCATCGTATGAAAGAACTATTACTGAATTTTGGGCAACATTTACATATTCTGCAGCATTTCGCTCCTTTGAATAAACTACAGATGTCTGAAAATAGGTTGGATATCTTTCATTAATTCAGTAAATAGCTGTGTGAATGTGGGATATATGTTACATAAGAGATATATGATACATGAGGTATTTAAATAATGACAATCAAAGCCTTGAAAGTACTGTTTAAAATAACATTTTTTTCCCCCAGAAGAAACAACAGTGTCTCAAAAAAAAAAAAGTGTTCATGCTTTGTCACTGATTGTTTCTGTAGTTATTTGGGTTTTCCTCTTCTCTCCATGCAGGCTGGTCAGACTGCACTGATGCTAGCTGTGAGTCATGGCCGAATAGACATGGTTAAAGCTTTACTGGCATGTGGTGCAGATGTCAATATCCAGGATGATGAGGGCTCTACAGCTCTGATGTGCGCTAGTGAGCATGGACATGTGGAGATTGTTAAGCTTCTGCTCGCTCAGCCATGGTGTAACAGCACTCTGGAGGACAATGTGAGTTGCCTTTCAATGCTTCTGAAATCTGCTTGGGTGAATGTCTGACTCAGAGTGCCAGAGTACCAGCCACAATGAATCTTCTGCTTAATTGGTAGCAAGTGCTATGATTATTTGGCTAGTATTTTTACTTTTCTCACAGACATACCTGGTAGCAATTTCTGTGGTTAGCTGTAGGTGTTTAGTGGCCAGAAAAGAAAAAAAAAACATCTGTTAGCTCATAGTTAGCTCAACACCTTTCCCTCTCACATTCCTTCCCCCTTTCAAAGGAGTTTCCTAGTTTTCAGTTAGGACCTTATCTGGTGACTTAGGGCCTCACTGTGTTGCTTTTCTGTGCCTATGGCAAACATCAGCCCTACAATTCCCTTGAAATTATATTCCCACTGTTCCTACACCATGACTTTTGAGACTATAGGTTCAGTCTTAGTCATGAAGCTACACTGTCCTGACAATAAATGGATACAGACTGTGACTTTAGTGCCAAGTGTGACACCTGCATATTTCTTGTCTACAGGGACCATTGCAGCCTACACTGTCAGTAGACAATTTGTTCTGTAGATTTCTCAAGCTTGAAAACATTGTGACTTAGCTTTTTTCTTGCTGTGTTCTTGTTAACAACATTTTTTGCGTACTTTTCCTTTCTTCCTATTGCTTTACCCACTGAACACTGAAATGGAGCCTGGGTTTGGATTTGGAAGGGCAGTGGGTGGTTATTTGTTGAAGCTGTTGCAGAAAGGCAAGGAGGTAATTTCACTTCATTCACCCAACTGCTGCAGGAGGCAGCTCAGTTCCTTGTAGTGCTAGTGGTGTGGAACTTCGGGCCAGAGAGAAAAATGTAAGAAGACCTCAGTCTGACAAACACTTTCAGGAGCAGTCTAGATTATTGCTGCTTGGATGCTGTTAGCACTATCAGATACTAAATCGATAATTACAGTCTTTATGGGGACATGATACTTAACTATTCCTGTGGCCAGTTTGATCGTTGCCCAAGCAGAGTTTGCTGCTTATTCACAGATCTGTGCTGTGGGATTGAGATTTTTAGCATTCCCCTAGCTATTGTCAGTGTCACCGTGATGCTTTTCCAGTATGCATGATCAGTAGTAAGCTATCATCCCATTAATGTGTGCCATAGTGATTCAGCACCTCTCTTTAAGAACCTGTGTTGACTTTGACTGGAGAGTGTTAACTGTGCATTTGTTATGCATTATATTGCACTGTAGTAGACAGTTCTTCTAGCTCCCTGTCTGTTCAGGACAATTAGATTTATGTGTAATTGCTCCCTTTAGTCTCATAAGAAGACTTTCCATGTAGATGCCATCCATCGTGTCCCATGCTGGAAAAAGGGTTTACTATTTAAAAACTGGCGCAAACCATTCCAATAACAGTACTTCAGCAGTGGCTGGAATGCATGCTCCATCCCTGTGAGACATTTCAAATACTGGCATTATTGTAGAGATTTCTGTGTGCAAGAGCCAAAAGCCAGGCAGTGAGCCAAGCACCAAGTTCATATCACAGGTTGCCTAACATCTATGTTTTCCTTGACCAAACATGGTCCAAAGGAAAATCAGTAAAATACTCTTATTAGTAAGTGAAAGCAGGTTAGTAAAATACTCTTTCAGCTATAGCACTTTTTACTTCTAGAACCCTCAACAGCTGTTATTTTTGAAAGCAATGGTATCTTCTGAGAAACTAAGGTGGCAGCATTTGACTAGAAAAGCCCATTTGTTTGTATTTAGACTTCCATCAAAGACCATTTGGAATTATGAGTGCAATTTCTCTTAGTGTTGATGGGAGCTATACTACAACAATTATCCTTTTAACACAGCAGTTATCATTATATCTGACCAGCATTTTTCCCTCCCTTATTATCTCTTCTACTTGTTACTGACATTGTAGTTTCTCTGAGACAGCCCAATCTTCTGGTCTTGCACAGCACTATTTGTAACATTACTGTGATAATAGTGTGTTCATTCTTCCACAGCAATAATCGAGACTCCTCATTTAGAGAAATTATGAGGCTTTGACAATTGGACTGCCTCATAAAACAGCAGTGCAAGGCTTAAAACAAAAGAAATTTGACAAGACTCTAAATTTACCTGTCTGTATGAGCAGTAGGGCCTCCACATAATAACTCCACTTCTCTGTGGGCTGATAGGTCTTTTAAGAGATCTGATAAAGCATACAAGCACTAATTTTCTTGTTTCTTCCTTTCTTCTCTCAGGATGGCAGCACAGCACTTTCAATAGCCCTGGAAGCTGGACATAAGGACATAGCAGTTCTCCTGTATGCCCACGTCAACTTTTCCAAAACCCAGTCACCGGTTAGTACACAACCTCCTGTAGTTTATGTTTTAACTTGCTGCTGTTGAACATAATAGTGAAATGTAAACAAGAAATTTACTCCCTGACAGCTGTACAGCAGTACAGCACATGAAATTTTGAGTTTTATTCACGAGACAATTTCTGTGCTGCTACGTGGAATGTGCTTTTTAAAATACATGTTGGCTGCAGAAGGTTGAAGCCTGGCTGAGCAATAGTTCATGCTTCTCCTCCTAATTACCAAGGGGTACAGATAGCTCACTATCAAGACTCACTGATTCTGGCTAGTGTGCAGAGGTGCTATTGTATTATTTTAATGGTAATTATTGACCTGGAAACTGAAACATAGCTGTTCTAGGTCTTTTGGCAACTATCCACCTCTCTTCTAGCCCTGACTTATTCTCCTGATAAACTGCTGCTAAACATCTCACTGTCTAAACAATATGCACTTGCAGCTAGTAGTCTGTTTGATTGCTGGAACTTTTCTTCCAAAAATTAAAAAAGAAAAAGTTATCTGTACAATTAAAGTTAAAGAATTGAACAGAATAATTCTGAGTGTTGTGTTTTCTATCCACTGGCTGGATTAATTTCTCTTTAATTAACTGTTCTTTATTCTCTTTTAGGGCACTCCTAGGCTTAGCAGAAGGACATCTCCTGGTCCCACCCACAGAGCCACATTTGAGTAGTAGTGTATAAATATCTGTAAAAAATCTCTATGCTATCTTTAAGCTGCTAAATGTTACTGTTTTACTGAGACAGATACTGAATGTAATTGTCTTGTGCCTGAACTCACCAGCAAAGTGAAAGCAGAGATCTAGTGCTAAAGGTAGAAAACTGTAAACCTGAATCAAGCATAAAGTTAAGTAGCGCTCAGTGGAGAAACTTAGCCAGAGCTGTTCTTATGCTCACATACTCATCTTTCTGTACACTGGCATAAATCCTGTTTTTCTTTGTTGTAGATTGTCCTTCCTTATGTTATGTGCAAACTTAGACTTCTAAAGCTATCCATGCAAGGGTGTCCCAGTGGCTTATTTTTAGTAATTCTAATATATATTTACTATGCCTAGACTTCATCACAGTAAACTTTTCATAAATTTCATTCCAACTTGATTTTCATGTTTTTAATTACTTTGAAATTCGGAAGTTGCAGTTGCTTATGTAGTCAGTTCCGTGGATCTTGAGCTGGTGGGTGACTGGGTAGGTATTGGGGATAGAGCCTCTTGTCAGGTCTGAAGTTCACTAAATAAGTTGTTGCTAATTGGGGATAATTATAACTTTTTATATAAAAGATACTAGTATCTATAAAATTAACTCACACAGTATTTTCAACATTTTATATTCTGTAATAATGAAAACCTACATGAAGAATTAGATATCCTGTTACCATATTTTTATTAACTGTTTCAGTCTATAACTCCATACATGTTTATTGGAAAATAAAATTAGAGGTACCAGCTGTATATTCCCCTTGAGTGTAATTGAGTGTACATCTTGGTGCATATTTATGGAATGCTATTACCTTGTCACATTCACTTTAGTCAAGTGTATTGAAATGTTTGAAGTGCCTTAGATTCTTGCCATATTTTCAGAATAAAATTTCGGTATACTGTTTTACTCCTCTCCTGTTTAACTTGTGATTTGTCATCATCCAGAAAGACTGCACATTACAACTGCAGCGGGAAAACAAGCTAAATTGGTAAATCAAGGCAGGGAGGACTGGACAGTGCTCACATGAGGTTTTCCTGCTGATTGGAAGAACTTTGCCCAAGATGATCTGCTTTTGCTTGTCTTGCACAGGCTGCAGCCTTTGCTGTTTGGTTAAGAAGTGACCTCTCTCAGCCACGTGAAGCATCCTGGGGAGGTGTTGACAGACTGTGTTCAAGCAGTTCACTTGAACTGAAAAGTAGTTAACTGAAATAAAAGCCTTTGAGCTTTATCTTACAAGCAGCCCTGTGGCAACTTGGAGAAGGGAATGCTTTTTAGATGGCATGGAACCAAGTCCAAAGCTAGTGCCTGTGTATCCTTGTCAGTTCTGACCTACCTGATTAGACAGAAATACACCTCAGTGCCTCCCTTCAAGGGATCTGAACAGTTCCGTTACTCTCTTGTCCTTCGTCCTTCTCTCCCTATGTCCTTATCAAACAACTTTTCTAACACAGGCCCTTTGAAATAGAGACCCACTGAAGCCATTCTCACTTGTCCTACATTGACTTGGTGACTTGGCATGCCAAGAAGTCTTTGTGGGCTGGACGTGGTTTGGCCCAGCACAGCAGGTATGGTGTGATAACCAGTGCCAGACTAGTACCCCAGTGCCCTTGATGTCAGTCAGTTTTTACTCTTGCACCTCTCTGGCCAACTTTTCTTCCCACTCTTCACTTTGCATCTGTTAATGTGTGGATGCTCTCTCACCTGGATCCCACATGCTAGGTATAGAGGCACGTCAGCCAGCAAGCCAAATTACTGTGAAAATAAGGTTTTCCCTCTGACACAAGACTGACAGCAAAGAGCACCAGCAGCTGCCAAAAATAACAAACAAAACAAAACAAAGCCATACCACCAGAAAAATACCCCTCACTTTGCCATCTGTCAAGAGTCAGTGGGTGCAGGCTATCCTGTGCTTAGCAGGGTGCTGTACATAGGGATCCACCCAATAACCTGAGGTTGTGTCACACATAGTACACAACAGTAGTGCAAGCTTTCTAATGAATTCCTCATTCACTTAGGATCTGGGTAATTTTATCATTAAACAGAATTAGTGCAAGTTGGATCTCCCTGGCTTGGGCATGGCAAGAGTTGCTTTTGAGTCTTTTTCAGATCTGTTGAACTGACATCTCCTGCCCAAGAACAACTGTCTGGAAAGCAAAGTCAAGATAATCTGTTCTTGTCTTCATGAGTTTAAAATACATACGGGGATAGAGATAAACAAATCAAGCTGAAGAAGTTAATAAAATGGATGACTACTTTAATGTTTCTCCAGAACTTAATCTAATTTTACAGAAAATCCAGTTCACTTAGTTAATACATGCTTGCCTATATCTCAAGGATTAAATTCTTGCCCAGCAGAAAGACATGCTGCCGGGACAGAATTTGGAGAACAAAGAGCTTTCTAATTTCAGTTTTACCAAGAATACATTTTTTTTTTTTTAGCACTGGGCTGACCAAAACTAGACTACTTGTGCTTTTTTAAGGGAGTTAGTGATCATACATTTAACTCTGGCTTTTATCTCATGACAGTAGTTTTAGGTAATCTTTAGAGGAGCAGGGAGTTGGACCTTATGTGTCTGTTCTAACTTGAGATATGCTGTGATTCTGTGACACTGTGATGGCAGTTTTAAAGCATGTAGATTATGCTCCAAAGTCTGACTTCGATGAAGAGTATGCTGAGGCACCCGATAATGTCCTCTTCAGTAGTGCCTCTGTATTGCCGTAGGAAATAGGTTAATTAGTAACATGTCTAATAGGTCTTTGCCCCAAAAATCGTTTTTAAACTATGATCTCTGTTGCTGTGCTACTGAGCTTCATTTGCACATGATATTTGTACATACTGTAGCCTAACCCCTTCTTTGTACATAATGGAGCAAAAAAAAAAAACCAATGTGAAATGCCCATGAATAATGGCTTTCCAGAGCAGAGGGCCATGACTGCTATTTTCCATGTTGGAACAGATTTCTGTCTCTCCCTCCACAAATCAATGGGAGTCCTGGGCATGATGGAATTCCTGGATGTGCAGCTATCATAGAAGGGTTTAAAACAATTAGTCCAGTTTAGGTGACTAATGATACAGGGAGAATCACTAAATGTACTTAAATACTTTTTTTTTTTTTTTACCTGCAACAAAAAGATAAGGAGAGTAATGTGGAATAAACATTACTGTAGCATCCCACAAACTCTCTCAGCTTAGTCAATTTCCAAGCCCTCTGCCCTGGCAACAGCAGTAACTACCTGCCATAGAGTTAGTCCTCCTAGGGGAAAAAAGACAGACTCCCACATGGACTTCTGTTCCTTTTTTTCTTCTGTTTTCTTCCCCCAATCCTGAATACAAATGGTATATCAGAAATGAAAACATTTTCTAATTGACAGAAATCTGTGGAGGTATCTGACCACCATAGCACCATACAAGTGTCAAACTGTGTAACTTGGAGTGCCTGGATTTATTTAGGTGCCATTTTCCTGGTAAGCAAAAGAAACTAACTGCCTAAATCTTCAGAAAATATTAGATGAAGCTGTGGGCTCTGCATTTCTGTGCAATGTTCAGTTTCACCCAAAACCTCATTTTCCTGGGCTACAATGCCTTGTTAAAGAAAAGTGACCCCGGTTTTAGTTGTATGGTGAAGTAGGCTATTGTGGTATGCCATATCAGAAAGATTGCCAAAAGGAACCAAAATTTTGGACGTGTTAGTGACTATAGATGAAAAGTACAAAATTAACTTGACTATTTTATTGAAGTCAGTGATGGTCATTTCTGGCTTAAAATCCTATTAAGGTAGACTTAATGAATTAAGCACTTTAAAAAAAAAGTACAAAATAAGAATAATAACTTTCTTTCAAATTTTGTTCTCTTAAATGGTTCTGCCAGCTCCAAGAGGTGACACGTGAAGCAGTTCATACTGTGGAGGTTGGGCCCTTCCTCAGGAAACAGTTAAGAGGTTCCCAAAAGTGTTTGTATCCACTGATGCCCTCTGCAAGCCAAGTTTAATTCCACCTACTAATGCTGGATGGTATTTATCACCAGTTCTGGGATTAAGGGGTTTACCATTCATATCAGCTCTGACCTGAGCTCCCTCTACACACTCTCACTGGCATTTGTTTTTCAGGTTAGATGATGATTGACTCAGTATATCCAAGTGTGATGTTGTCATTACCTTTGAACTCTGACTATCAGTGAATATATAAGAGATTGGCACTTTTTCCAAGATTCTAAAATATGTCACTGTCTTTTTCCAGTTACATTGTCATACATTGAGTCTGACACTTGAAAGGTGAGAGTTACTGGTATGGAGTTTTACATTATGGAAATTAGCCAACAAAATAGTCATCTAAAATCAACAACTGAGGAAAACATTTTTGCAAGACATACTTTCAGAGGTTTTTATCTTCTTGATATGGCTGGAAGAACTTAAGTTATTCTAGAAATAGCTTTTTAGTCCATTTCTCCTGGTGTCTCATGCTTTTGGCTGAGACGTCTGTCTGTTAGAAGTCCAGTTCAACCATGGTGTGAATTAATGCAAGCCTTGGCGTCAATCCCTGACACGCAGGACTAGCTGTTTCCTGGAAGGGAAGCAGCCAAACATTACAGGCATCTTCCTGCCTTTGAAAGGCACTAGCAAAGCTGGCCAAAACAGCATTCATGCTCTTACTGCAGCTGCAGACAACTCTCCTCAGTGGACTCTGTGCCTGCATGCAGGCCTGTAAAACTTCATCCCTTCCTGCTCTTCTGTGGGCATCCAGGTGTGTTAACTACAAACATTTCCTGACTAAAAAGAGATGCTTTCAGTTGTTCAGTTCATATGGTGATACTTGGGCCTGTCTCTGAAGGCCTGATTTGGGACAAAGGACAGAAGTAAGGGACCAAGGAGCAGTGTTGGAAGACCTGCAAGGAGGATTTTGCATTAAGTGGTTTTAGAAATGGCCACAGTAGGATTAGAAGAAAGGGCTACCCAGTTAAAGGTTTGTTTTGTATTTCAGTTTGGAATTGTGGAAGTATTAGCCATTACTACTCACAGCTTAATGCAATGCCTAGGGAAGTAAATTTTAATATTCCTGTCTTACTTCACTTTGGCTGTAGTATCTTTGTGTACACATACACTGAACAGAAGTGCCTGGTTAAAGCTGAGCCACCTCATTGGTTTTAGTTCCTGTAACACAATCCAGTGTACCTGTACCTTGAGTATCACTGGACAGTAAAGTGCTGTTGAAGGAGCTGAAGAATTGCATGCTACCTGCACAAATATTTGGGAACCTCTCTCTATGATACTAATCAGGAAATGCTAAGATTTTGTTGGTGGTTTTTTGTTTTTCAAAGATGATTCTAACAACTTCTTAAAGTTGTTTGTAAAAGAGTACATATGTTTTCCTGACAGGTTGTTAGGCAACAAAAACAAGGCACATAAGTAAGTTATGCTCAAAGTAGTATTGTCTTACAGCTGTATAAATGTGCAGTGGGTTGGTCCTGGCCAAACACCAGATGCCCACCAAAACAACTTAGTCACTCCCCTCCTCTAATGGTCAGGGAGAGAGAGAAAAGTCTGGTGGGTTATGATAAGGACAGGGAGAGATCACTCACAAGTTACTGTCACAGGCAAAGCAGACTCAGAGAGATTAGTTTAATTTACTGCCAATCAAATGAGAGTAGAATAACAAGGAAATAAGCCCCAAATCTTTAAACACCTTCCCTCTCCCCTCCCTTCTTCCCAGGCCAAAGTTTACTACTGAATTCTCTGCCTCCTTCCTGCCAGTGGCACAGAAGGACTGGAATGAGGGTTAGTCCATTAACTTGCTTCCGCTGCTTATCCTTCTGCTTACCTTGCTCCAGCATGGGATCTGTCCCATGGGAAACAGTCCTCCACAAATTCTCCACCATTAGTCCTTCCAGTAGGCTGCAGTTCTTCTCTCCAGTGTGGGTTTCCCACAGGGTCACAAGTTCTGCTAACAAACCTGCTCCAGCATGGGCTCTTCTCTCTATGATACACAGGTCCTGCCAAGAAACTGCTCTATACTGGGCTTCCAAAAGGGTCCACAGTTTCCACCATGTATCCACCTGCTCTGCCATGGGGTCGTGCACAGGCTGGAGGCTGACGCAGGGGAAGAGTCTGGCATCTTCTCACAGAAGCACCCTGCTAGCATCCCTGCTACCAAAACCTGGCCATATAAACCCTGTACAACAAACCTTTGCCAATATATCAGATGGTTCCTTACTATAGGTGATTAATGAATTCTCAAAACTTCTATTGTAAGTATTCTATTTCCTTAACTATTTTAAGTTCTTCCTGTTGAAAAAAAAAGTATGTTTCCACCCACCAAAACCCCCACCCTATGCATCATCCCTGAAGAGATCTCAGAAATGAGAGGGTCATTAGGCAGTTGGTACCTGCTGTGAGCACTTCACCTGGGGCCTTAAAGCAAATGGGGCACTGCAGGCAAGCTTGATTCACCTTTCTTTATCATTTTATACATGGTGCTTTGCTGCTTCACCCTATGCCACTGCGTGAGTGGTAGCCATTCCTCTTGAGAACCATATCTTTGCACATTCACTTAGCCAACACCAGAAAAAATAAACTGCCTTTTAAAAATATTTCTTGCAATACAAAACTGCCCTTCAAGGACTTCTATGCAGAGACCTTTAAATAAGGGCCTCCCTATAATTAAGCAGAGTATGAGTAAATACATTCAGCTATGAATGACAAACCTCAATGTCCATGTACTCCAAAGAACATTTCACTCATTTGCAGTATTATTATTTAGATAACATGAGGTGTAACATTTTTTTTCAAAGCCAAGCTGATCGGAATGTCAGTAGCAAAGAGGCATTTCTAAGAAATGTACTGGTAAATTTTTTTTCAGTCTTCCACTTAATGGTTTTAGTACTGCTGCAGAAACAGCCCCTGCTGTGTTCTCTAGAGTTTCATCTAGCTGCAGAGCTGCAAGGCTAGCTCATGTTCCCCCAGTAATGCTGTCCTTCGTCACTGAGCCACATTATCTTCACCAAGATGAAGACATGAAATTTCATTTGCAAGAGATTTCACTTGTCATGGCGGAACAGGTAGACTAGGAAAAGACCCTCCTCCACTTCCTGACTATGCTATATCATGCCTTTTTTTGAGGCATGAAAAGCCACCTGCTGTGTCTGGCAGTCACCCTGCAGCACCTGTGCATTGCTCTTGGGCATTTTCTGGGGCTGGAAAGGCAACTTTTCTTCTGTTCCAAGCATGAGAGAGATTTGGAGTCAGACAGTTAACAATCCCTTGGTACTGTGCAGGCAGGGGCTGGCCCTGGAAATGGCTTGCCCCACTCCACCACAATGCACTCATTCTTGTAAATTTATAATGAGAATTTTCCAGTCCAACCAGATACATCTGTTCAGAGGCCCTTTATTGTGGTGGCTTAATCTGCATCACCAGCCTAGCAGGAGGAGCAAGAAGCATGTTAATGCCTTCTGCAGTGGAAGCTGATTTGGGAGATTTGTGAGCAGAACAGCTGTACAAAGAGATTGGAAGAGATTAGAAACACAGTATTACAAAATGAGGCTCATTTTAGCAAAACCAGATTGAAGCAACTGAGGAAAAAGATTATGAATTTGTGGGCACGACAGAAAGTTGGAAATCTGTAATGCTGAAAGAGAACTTGCCAGAGAATTGCTTAAACAAGAACTGGCAGTGTGATGAGAAGAAAAAAATGGTCTGTGCATTTTTTGTCCATTTCAGATGGAGCAGAGGCGCCTGACACTGGAAGATATAATGCAACTTGACACCATTTACAGTCACAGTGTTCCAGCAGACAGATCCAAAGTCTGCCACCCTCAACAGAACAAACAACAGCTGCTAAAAGGCTGGAAGCTGAAAAAAAATAAAAGGAAGAAGTTTGTAACAGTAGTTCTGTTTTGATAAGAGATAAATCCTATAAATAAGGAATTTAGAACATCTCACATTATATGAGTGCTGAAATAATGAGCCATGTGGATGGTTTGCAAAGAGACAGGCAAAGAGATACCGAAAGTTCTCTGGATTAGTTCTGCAAAAACAGGTTTTAGTTCTTGGGAAATTTGGGTGAGTTTTTAAATGAATATTGAGTTTGTTTCCACTTTTGTCTCATATAGTAACTGCCTCATCTGGCCTTCTCACACATATTCAGTCAGAATATGGTCAACAATTGAAAACAAAGAGACATATTCATATGAAAACGGGTGTGTGCGTGAGTTTCTGAAAACATGCTATAGACATGACTGTGAATGCCTCCTTTAAGCTGGGTGAACAAAATCCAGTGCACTACAGTGCTCTGTATATCTGAAGGAGAGCCCAGCTGCAACCCATAAGATGCTGGCTGTTCCCCCTCCCCACAGCCTCCCCCGAAACGTTTCTGTGGAGTAGGGAGACCTCTGCAGACAGGATAAATCCAACATTGCTGCAGGGTGTAGAAGGAGACAACTAGATTCTCTGACAGAGCAGTTAGTTACAGAGGTTTGTTGGGGTTTGGGGTTTTGTTTATGTTTTTCTTTTTGGGGTTGGGTTGGGGTTTTCTGATTGGTTGAGTTGAGGTTTTGTTTGCTTGTTTTAGTATTCTGGTATTATTTCATTCATTCTTTCTCTTTTAAAAATCCCCTTTCAACTGCTGACATACCAGGGCTGCATATATGACCTGACATATGCAAATCTTGGTCTCAACTATTTTCTAATTTAACACTGAAGTCGTAGCCCACTGCTTTCTACCCAAATTTTGTGCAAAGAGATCAAGTAGTATTCTCCTAAGATCTGGTGTCAGGAGATGGAAAAATGCTGTGCCCTGTAGCCCAGAACTACCTTTGGAAGGAGGAATGAGCATTGTAAAACAACTGCTAACAGAAATGTAAGCTCCACAGACAGAGAAAGAAACCTTGCCATACAACCCTGTACTAAACCACAAGACTTCTACAGGTCTTCTCCCAAGTCAACATGGAAGAAGTTCAGGAGCCTGAATTTAGCTTCTGAGAAATCTTGGGTTTCTGTTGTATGGAACTAGTCTACCCAAGAGGTATAGGATAGCTATGCAGGCTCTGAGATCTATCTCTGCTCTAGAAATTAAAGTTCTCTTCAAATTACAGGATGATTTTCTAGTGCAGGAGACATATTTCACACAAACAGGTCATCCCCTACCCCCACCATTACCGGAGGGCAGATCAAAAAGGGCACTTGCCCTAACTTACAGTAGTGAAGATGATGGCCGAAACTCTGTTCCAACTGCAGAAAGGTTTGTGTATTATTCTCCTCAAGCCTGCAAGAAAATAGGTTCTTCAAAGGCAGAAACAAACCTATAAAACAGGCTATCATCTACTATAGACCTGAACAGGGCTTCCAATGGTCTGCTGCTGGCATGCAGTGTTACTGAGAAACATGAAAACAAGCTGAGCCGGGTACACTTCTTCAACACATAAATACTTGAACTGAGGAACTAGCTATTCCAAACAATTAATCCTGAAATATAATACAGACTGCCTGAAAGTACCTGAAGTAATAAAACTAATGAGTCTCACATAATAATGAGGTTGTGTTTCCTACTACTTCAATAGCATCCAAACAGAACTAAATGTGCAGAAGTCACTCCTTCTGTCTCCTGCTAAGAAAAGGCTTGTATTAACCAGTATTTTAAGTCCACTCCTGAATTTCAGTGTTCTGCTGTTGCTCTTTACCACCATCACTAGTCCACTTCTAAAGTATGATTAACAGTGCAATCTCACATGACTTGGTTTGGGACATCAGTTATTTTGACCATTTTAGGAAGATTATCGGTGCCCCCTAGAAGTTAATATTGATAATAACAATTCTTTTAGGTATCTTTTTGAGTAGGAATAAAAGATAAGTACAAGATACTCTTTGTTAATAACATTGCCACCCTTGATAACAGCTCCTACTTTAACAATATCATTATTGTAACCGAGTATTCCTTAAAAAAAAAAAAAGTATATGTGTGTCTGTATGTGTAATTTTCACTCTATTCATCAAATTTGTTTTGAAAAAAGATAGGAGGCATCTCACTGCAGTACATAAGAATAAACAGCTACTCAAAATTGGCCTGTGTTCTTCACCCAGAGGTAAAAAATATCAGCAAGCTGATGGGCCATAAAGCAAAGTGAGTATCCAGGCAGGTATTTAAGGTATGTATCATTCAGACAGTAGAACACAGTGAGTCCTGTAGAGAGGAATTATGGCCTATTATGTTTATAATAGAGACTCAGGCAATACTAGAGGTGTACCTCACTTACGGTGACTAATGAACAAAATTCTTAGATGTCATTATTGTGAATTCACAGAAACTGCCTTCCAGTGAAAAGGCAATCTCCATACCTTGGTTTCTTGAAAACAGGTAAGAGAAAATAATGACTTAAACAATCATGCAGAGAAGATACTCTTTGTTCTCAGCCGCATCATGTGCTATCTGTTACAATTTCAAACTCTGGGGATATTTAACAATATTTTACTCAGACCATGTGAATATTTTCATGCACTTGGCTGGAATGACTGAGCTGGGATCAGAACACCTTTATTCTGGCATCTTCGAATGGTTTGCATATGAATGACAAAAAATTAAGGTGTCTAATTAGTTTTTATGCAATGTTTCCTTCACCTTTCAAGGTATCTCAGTGCCAAGACAAATTAAATTAAAATAATAAAATTATTTTAATAATAAAAAAAAAACTTGTAAGCTTGACAGTTGAAATAATTTGTAACAGTGTGCCATCTTTCTTACCAGCTTCTCATCAATAGTATGAGGAACTCAATTACTCTTAATTACCAAATGTGCATATATGATGTACAGAGATCATCAACCCCGACACTGATGACCAACACAAGTGATAGAAGAAAACTGTTTCCTAAGGAAGCCAACTAAGTGTTCTGATTATCTGTATCTTGATAGCACTAAGTAAAGCTTTACTTGATAGGCATATGTTTCCTGGGATCCGGATCTCCCAGGTCCTTTCTCTGAACTGGATTTCTAGCAAACCCTTGAAGGGGGAAAGACCTAATGCACTGTCTGTAGCATTTGGGGACCACCTCTGAACTGCCCAATTACTCTTGGGGCTCTGGGGCATGGAGACTGGAATGGGAGAGGCTCTAGGGGAAGAGAGGTGGCTGACAGCAAAGAAGAAAGCCTCTTTCCCATGCTAGGAGACACAAAAGATCAGCAGCTCACATCAAATCATTTCACAGCATGGCTGATTAAATAACAGTCATTTGACTTTGATTAAAATATTTGGAAGAGCCCAGCTGTTTCTGGAGGCAATTCTTACACTCCTGCCCCACTCTGTAGATCTGAAAGGCTTCCTACAGGAAACAGCAAGAAATGGGGGAAAAGCAGCACAATACTTTGCTCTCAAGCATGTGTGCTACACTCACTGATTTTAATGGGAAGTTTCACAGAATGCTCCCCTGAGAGCAGTATATGATGTGAAAAATATATTTATTTAGGCTTAAGGAAAAAGGATGAAAATAAATCAAAAGGAGATATTGTAACAATAACTTTGCTTCTACTGAGCATCAGAATTAGAAGCAACAAATAAAAAACCGGATAGATAGTAAATTGACATAACAAAACCTACCTGTTCCCTTACCTCAGCTGTAACCATCCTTCAGAATTACAGTTTCAACAGTTTTAGGTTTCTGAAGATCAAGAATGTAAAATAATAAAAACTTGGACCATTTAGAGAAGATAATAAAGCAAGTTCTTTATAATTTGCAATGATCTATTTCTTCCTTTACATACCAATTAGTTTGCTCAGTGAAGAGAAAATTTAACTGTATCCATTAAAACATTGAAGGCCATAAATTTAAAAATAGCAATTAATTGCGTTGCCTATTTTTAAGACGATGGAGCTTAGTTTTTCATATTCTGGCAGTCTATCAAACTCAGCTCCATTACAGATGTCTTAGAGCTGAATTGATGATGATATTCAGAAGTAAGGGCATTCTCTTCAGTAGTCCTACCCTGATGAAGGAGCTCAAATGTATAGATGGCTTATGCGACTCTATCATTCTTGCTCTGTGAATTAGGAATGTTAGAAATGTCAGCTTAATGAGTCATGCAACAGTGTTCAATGTTCTAAGTCACTGGATCCCATTAATTTTCAAGTGTGCCTAAAATGAACAATGAATACTGAGAAGTATTCAGTGGTTTTCTTCACACTCACTTTTTAACTTCTATTTTATACGTTGCACCTAATAATGCTTTCAAATAGCTATCTAAGTCAATTATTAACAATGATTGAAATTTCCAAGGAGCTGACAGTGTTTTTTCTTCAGCCTTTACATCTGCAAAGAAATTATTCCAATTTGCATGAACAAATGAGGAAAGGAAGAATGTAGGTGTTAGTGTAAAAAACAGTAATTTTTTTCCCCTTCTTTATGCATATTATTAGTAAAACTAGTCAGAGGGGCAACAAGACAAACATATATATTTTTTAAATATCTCCATTCTATTTGCTTCACTGAACTTGAAAACTGCTTTGGTTTTGTATTATATTTGGCATAATGTAACAACATTAATTTTGCTTCCAGCAAATCCTATTTTTATTGAGCAGTGTGGGCCAATCTCATTGGCTGGGCTCCTAGCTATGAAGGGGAACAGCCATTTGTTGTAACAGGCAGGGTTTTCTTTATTTTTATGTAAGTAATTTTTACCATAGCCTTAACATTTGGACCATCAAACTCTAGATTCTGATTAGTCTGTACCTTACAAACATATGTTTCTGCTTAGGCACCCAGTCCTGGTGGCTCTTCTCAGTTGTGGCTCATCTGAAGTTATTGATGAGAAAAGGTTCTCTTTCCCTATGCTTACTGGGAGAATACCAATAAGGAGAATATGAATAAACACGCTGCTTCAGAGGCCATTAAGGCATGTCACTTGCTATGGCAGGCCTGTTCTCCACCTAGGGATACACGTGATGCTGTTCCCTGCCCCTTGCCAACATTCCTTCTTGCACTCTTTGTAGAAGGGCCCCCTGACACCTTATCTTCCCAGTGATTACAGATTTGTTCTAAGAGAAATGAATGTGAAGTGAGGGTGCTGAAGAGTGTACACAATTTGTCCTGCCTTGCTAACAATCAGTGGTCTTTGTAAGCAGATTTGGGCACAGCAGCTTTTTCACTGTTGGCTTTTTCACTGTGGACCGCCACCCTAAGTACTCTCTTTACTCTCACTGAGAAAAGGCAGCAAATAGCCAAATGCCAGCAGTACTATAAATTGCATTACTTGCTCACTCATTGAGAGTGGAGCCCTGGGCACCAGAGGGAGAAAAAAACAAAAAAATGAAAAAAAAAAAACCCCAAAAAAACCCAAAACAAAAAACCCAAACCAAACAAAAAAAACCCACAACAACAACAAAACCAAACCAAAACAAAACAAAAAACCAAACAACCAGGCAAAAAAAAAACCTGCAGGAAAAAGGACTTTGAGGAAAAGAGAGCAAAGCAGCACACTGAAACTCCAGATCCCTAAATGCCCATGCCAGAGAAATATTTTTGGAGCAAGGAAGACTGAAGCACATAAAATCTTAAGTCTGAATGAAAGATATGAAAGATTCTGCCGCGGGCAGTAAGGCAAGACAAGCACACAATGATATGATTGATAATCAATATGATTGATAAGCAAGCTTTGGTTTATTCAAAGATCCTGTCAGTTTATATAGTTTTCTACAAGCAAAGTCAGCAACAAGCTCTCATTGGTTATTTCATAAAGGGTCATTGTTACATGTTTCTTCTACTTGCGGTTGCAGCTGTAGCCAAGTTCTTCATCTTCCAGCTCGGTACATCTCATTTCGCTAGGTACATCTTGTTTCACATCCTGTTCTTGCACAACTCATATCTCAAGGATATGCTGTCTTTTGCTATCTGTACATGTGATGTGTGCTGTTCCCAGGCCAGGCACAGTGCTTGGTTCTGGGGTCTTAAACAGGGGATTGCTGGAACAATTGTTCCATCAACCCATGGCCCTGCGCCTGCAGCTATTCCCCAACAAGATTCAGCTTGATTGAAATTACTTTTAGCAAAAGCCATCAGATTTCACTGATCTGGAGTAATGTTCCTGTGTCAATACTCCATATATCATCAGAGAAGTATCTGAGAGAGCAGCTGGAAGGCCAACTTTAAAATCTTCTAAATACTGAGCATTTCAAGGCAAGGTTTGGGTTCAGATATATGTTCAATAAGAAAACCTTTCCTTTTGTTGTGGCACTGGCAGTTTGAGACCTACAGGTAGCATAACCTGAAAATAGAAAGAGTTAGAAACATAAATATAGAAGTGGGAGGAAAAAACAACACAAAAACCTATACAGAAACGCTACACAAAAATGCTGCCAGAAAGCATCAAAAAAATCCTCTGCTTCGAATACAAAACTTAGTCTGGGGGATTGTGCTTTAAGAACCAAGTGACAAAACTTCAGCTTCTCTGTAAGTTAAAGGAGGATTAAAATAAAGAATGAATGAAAGAGAACGGCACACATGTACAAATGAAAGAAAGGAAAAAAAAGCACGGCTTATTTATGCCACCTACTGGATTTTTCTTGAAGTATCTTTTCAAGTGTTTTAGTTATGATGATGTCCATCACTCCAGCAAATATGTTTGCATGGGAGACTATTCACACAAGTAAACAAGCTGAAATCCACCTGATGACTCACGCAAGTAAATGCATGTGCAGACTGACATAGCTGGAGGAGTAGAGAGGAGGGTAGCTCTACACCTGTTTACTCTGCTAAGCTGATGGCTCTAGGGCAGCTCAGACACCCAAAGCTGCAGGGAAGCACTAAAGTTCAACACGGAGGAGCTTCCCAGCTCCTATCAGTGCCTCAGGGAATATGCTGGCATGGTTTCCCTCCTTTGCTTGACTACCTCTGGCTGTCTTTGATATTTTGTTCAAAATGTCCAGAGTGTGTTTATGGATATGTCCATGTTTTCAGACAATGCAGATTGGCAGTGTGCATGCTTTCTCTTCTATCCCTCAGCACTCCTGTAGCTGAGGCTATTTGGGGAATCCACAACCAGCCCTGGGGAATAGTCTATAAAATGATCTGTCAGAGTCAAAAATAGCTCAAAAACTCTCTGATTTGACCCACTGACAGGAAATTAAAAAAAAAAAAAAAAAAAAAACCACAAAACAAAAATTAAACAGAATCAGGTCTAGCAGATTTCTAAAATTAAATGCACTCAACTCCACTGACATCTGAGAAACTGAAGGTCTTACTTTTCAGGCAACAGTGTTAGAATTAAACACTTTTTAATTTGTCAATTCGCCCCTGGCTTGCTGAGTCATACCAAATGTGCTGGTAGGATCAGGTCTTACTCACATCTGTTCCTCAAAATGATAATCTTGTTAGCAAATAAAATATTTTTGCCAGGTTCAAAGGATAAGCCAAAGGCATGAAAAGGATGGAACATCACTAACAGATGACATTAGGGACTTTAAAGAAAAAGATAAAGCTAAAGGACAACTCTCTGATATCTATTAAGACAAAAGAAAAAAAAAGAAAAGCAAAAATGCAGGTTCTTGAATCTTATTTTTGTCATCAGAAATATTAATTACACTTATTTGCAAAGGTGATGGCAAACTGCAGTAATCTTAAGTCACTGACATCATCACTAGACAGACTTGAACCAGAGATGCCCAGACATACATTAAATGAATGACAAAATTTTCTAAAGACTTGCAGTGAGGTTATTGTGATTCGTCTTAGGACTAATGGCAGTTTATGACCATGTCCTATTGCTTCATTACTCTACAGATGACAAATCCAGCAGTGTGCTGTCAACTTCACCCTACACCCATTAAAAAAATTAGAGAAAAACATTACACTCTAAACCATACTCAAAGTTTGACTTGAGCTAGCAAAACTAAAGCAGTTCATTTTTAAATGATTGATCATGTAGTTGTATTCATCAGGCTTCTAGATATTTTAGTGATATTCACCCAGAACACAAAATACCAGATAAGTACTAACAACATCAATATTTTGTTCTGTATGGTACATTCTGTATTATGGATAATACAGATCTGTGCAGTTGGCCCAAAAAGCTGTAGTAGAAAATACTAATTATGTGAAGGAGTGACGAATTAATGTTCTTCTTGGAGCTGTTGCATTTTTTACATCCTGTATTTCATCTCTGAGGTTGGCTGTCCCACTTAGTTTCTAGTGAAAAGTCAGATATATAAGCACCTGGTGACTGCTATTATTTTTCTTTTGTCTGTTTTTGCCTGCTTTATGCACTGTCCTTCTCTTATCTTTTCTGCTTTTCCACCCCTGCTGTCATTTCTGATTTTCTTCTCCTACCTCTGTTGGGTTTTAGTTTATTTTGCCTTTCTTGGTCTTTTGATTTAGCCTCCTTTCATCTACTTTTTAATTTGCATTTTCAATTGGCTTAAGATAATTTGTAGGGGAGCACCTGAAAACATTCCTGTGTGTGTGCTCCACCATGCACTGAACTTCACAAACTGGATATTCAAGACTTGCTCCTAAACAAAATTTTGGAAACTGATCCATGCCCATATGACTTGAGAAGATATCAACTGGTTTCATTCAGGGAGGAGTTTTATATTTTGATATACAAAGCTAAGTATGCTTACGCTATTCACTTCCTTAAATATTAGTGATATGCACCACTACATGTAAAGGCAAATCCTAATTTTGTTCGTCTAAACATCATGTTCATCTTCTCCTGTCTTGTGGGAAAATGTGGAGATACTGACATCAGAAATGTCAATCCCAGAAAAGTGATGCAAGGGAAAAGTTTCAGTTTCTGTGAGCTGAATGATGGTCATACCAAGCCCACACAGCTTGCGCTCAACCTTCACTTGTGGACCATCTGACTGGTTGTGACTGGAGCTTAACAGGAGTGTTTGAATGAGGTATCTATCTGGAGGATGAAAAGTGCCATAAATCTCTCCGATGTTGTACCATGAAGGAACAATTTCTTCAAATGGAATTCATTAAAAGCTAATGCAAATCATCAAGCAGCAGGGATCTGGGGCTTTCTTCAGGTTAAGATAGGCACTCACTGTTTCCAGCATGGAGGCTCAGTCTGAGCAGAATTAGCTTGGAGTTAGCTGATCACAAAGAGAGAGATGCCTTTCTTGGCTTCTTCTAGCAGAAATAAATTTCTACCTACTGTAACTTACTGCCATCTGATATGCTGAGTCATGAAGCTGGGGTTATAGAAATCTTTATGCAATCTTTATAAATCAGCTTCACATAATCTCAGGTGCTTTCTGCTTCATCTCTGTTGAGTCACTCATTTGACAGCTGTCATTCATCTTAGATTGAGATGTAATTTAATAGTTTCATTTCAGCATGAAGATAGCGTCATTTAAAGTTGAGCCCAGAAAGATTTAAAGGTGTAACAGAGGAAATATTAATACTGTAAATAATATCTGTAGAGCTGCATGTGTTTATAAATCACATAGTGCCAAGTTGGAAGGGCGGCCTATGTAAAGAAGAAAAAAGCATCTTTGCTTGTCTTCTCCTGCAGAGTTCAGGCACACTGTCACCCACACCAGCTCCAGAGGTGATGGCTACCGAGTTATCACCATGCTCTCACTCGCCGTTATACTGCTGGTATCACTTGCCCACACAGATATTGATCAAGGTGTCTTTATACACACTGCACGATACGAGCACAAGGTAATGCATTCAGGGAGTCGCAGTCCAGCAAGACAGCAGCAGCCACACGACAGAGCAGCTGAGCCGCGGCAACTGGGGTGTTTTATTCGGGCGTCACACCTCTCCCTGGGCCCGGCCATGTTGATCGCCTGCCCAAACCTGACCTGGCCAACCCAGAGGACCAGTGGGCTTAAACATGGCCTCTCCGGATCGATTCCTCCTTGCTGTCGCAGACCTCGTCCATCACCACCATGGACACGGCCTGCGCTGGCCGCTGCGGGGTACGGAGGGTGGGCAGAGGCCGCAGGACGGCCGCGGAGCAGCCCCCGACCGGGGGCCTGGGTATCCTGTCGTGCGGAACCTGCGGGACCTGCCGCAGTACCTCCGGGCGTCGGGCCGCCCTGACCCCGCACCGTGCATCATACGGGCACCAGCCTGGACGGGACCCGCCTTTCCCGCCTCAGGCCGGCCTGGTGGGGGAGGGAGGAGCGCGAAGGGAAGGGTGGCCGCTCCCTCGGGGTAGCAAGGATTTCGCGGCCACGGACCCCCCGGAGCAGGAGTGGGGGAGGCGCGGCAGGAGGGGCGACGCCCGCCTGGTGCTGCCCGCCAAAACGCGCGGGGTGGCGGGACGGGGTGGAACGGCTTGGACTGTTCTCCTGGCTGTCCCCAGCCTGCCGCGATGCTCAGTGACACCGCGGCCTTCAGCAAGCCCCCGGACGTCGCGGGCTCAGGGGACGAGGCGAACAGCTTCGGGAAGGCGGCGGCCCCCATGGCCACCTCCCCGGCGGACAGGGGCGCCGCTGCAGCGGGGAAGAAGCAGCCGCGACTGCCCAAGTGTGCCCGCTGCCGCAACCACGGCTACTCCTCGCCGCTGAAGGGGCACAAGCGCTTCTGCATGTGGCGGGACTGCCAGTGCAACAAGTGCAGCCTAATCGCCGAGCGGCAGCGCGTCATGGCAGCGCAGGTGAGCTGTGCCGGAGCGGGGTGTTCTCCGCGCCCGGGGGCTCGGGCCCGTCGGGGCCAAGCAGCCGCGCCGGGATGCGGTGCGCTGCGAGACCGCAGCCGCGGGTAGCCTCGCCCCGGACAGGAGCCGGGAGTTACACCGCTGCCTTACTATGTTAGTGAAACTTCTCGCTGTATTTCTCAGAAGTTACTTAATTTTTTTTTCCATAAAAAATGGGAGATGCCTCAAAGGCGCGGAGGATTGCTGTCGGGGCGAGCGGCAGCGGTGAGCGGTCAGCTGCACCTGCCGGGCACGGCCGAGAGCCACTCCCCGGGCCAGGTACAGCCGGGCCCTGTGGACAGTTCCTGGGGGTCTGTAGAACCTGCATGGAGCGACCTAAGCTACCGTCAGTGGCCGTTTTCTTGCTTTTAATTAGAAAATTAATAATCTAGCCAACAAATTGCTTATCGAGAATATTCTGTACTGGTGGTTTCAGACTCGATGTAACTGCGTTTCCTTATGCTGGTGGCTTCAGTTGAGGCATTTCTAATTTGGGGGGGGGGGGGGGGTTTAACGGCGTTGTTCGAAATTTTGTATGTAGCAGTTCCTCACATAGCTGGGTAGGTGAGTCATCTTAAATCTCAACGAGGGCTCAGTATTCTGAGCGCTAAGAAAATAAACGGTGTCCAGGGTAGGAATAATGTTTTCGTTGGGTTGTCTCGCTGAAGTCACAATTCTGGCGGCGTAAATATAGGGCTCTGTTAACCGTTGTGATCTTTATCTTACAAACTTTACTAAGGGGGGTCCTGGGCGTGTACTGAAGCGGCTGCTGGAGTAGTTGAGCTCTGCGAGGGGCATTTTACGCCTTCATTAGTGCAAATTATCGCCTGCTAGCAAATTATTGACAAGGCTTTAGAGCTCCTGGTGCGAGTGAAGGTACATCATGATGATATGAGACCTACCCATCAGTTTGCAATTGCTGTCTGCTCAGAGCTTCGTGATCCCGGATAAAATGTGTGTCGGGCTGACAGGTTTTAAAAACCTAAGCAGCCCTAGATTAAATCCCTGCTTTTTAAAAAAATTTGTTATTCAGTGTAGGTCCTCAGAACGTCCTCAGAACTCAATGGGAGTAAGTTTTCGTTCATTTAAACAATTCCTCCTTGTTGGTAGTATGCCAGTACAGAAATTGTTGTTATGCCCAAGTTACATGTACTTTCTCTGCCTGGTGTGAACCTTGAAAAATAAATGTGAATCGCTTTGCTGTCTGCTTCGGGGAAGGGAATACAAAGTGAAGTGTTCCCCGTGCAAAGTGTCCCCATTGGCACGGATTCCTTTGCTGCTCAGCTGCTTCTGTCAGGCAGTGGGTGCGTCCTGCTAGCAGGCTCCGGTGATGGTCCTCCTGGGGGTATTCTCTTCCCTGCCTAGTATTTGAAAGTAGCTTTGAAAGCCTCCGTAGCTAAACCTTATCTGTGTAGGAGTTACACATTTAAAGTCTGTCTTTCCCCCTTTTGATATATTTCTGCAGTAAGTCCCTTGATGCTGGTGGAATTTTACAGGTCAAGGTTATTGGCTTGTGAAGTCGAAGTTACAGTGGTGTTTGCAGGTCTGTACCCTCTGTACAGGATGTTTCTTATTGCAAGGGCTAATACTAACTAACAGAATTATAAATCTGTGTTAGGAAAAAGTGTAGCTGTTGAGCATGAAAATGTAGGGAAGTCCTCTCCCAGATACCCAGGAGAATTTCCAGCAAGAAACGCCCATGATCCTAGTCTGTAAACTGGAGGAGATTTCCAAGGTTTAAGAAAAGATGCAAATCAGTCACCTCACAAGTAGCAGGGTAGGTAGCTGTAGCAGTGCCATATATACTCCCCAGACAAAAATGGCATGGGTGGACAGATGTGTTAAATTGATCTCCTAGTTCAGATGAGGCCAAAGGGGCTGTCTGCAAGCAGTGAATATGGTTTGTTTGCACCCATGTCCAGACTGTGTAAGTGCCTATTGGCTTGACCAGTGCCAGTTAGGCTTTGCAACATTGTCAGTATTGGGAATGAAATGGGAAGCTCCAGCTTCTCCAGACTTGCCCAGCTCTCTTCAATGTGTGTGATGCTGTCTGAGATGCTTGCAGGATGGTACCCTACATGTGCCATGCTTCTTCCGTAATGGTTCTCTCTGTACAGTTTACTGTGTGCTGAAGTTTCCTCGAAGGACAACATTTCCAGCAAAGAGCCAGCAAGGAACTTAGCAGTCCTGGATAGAGCAGCAGATCACAGGTACAAGCCCTCATGCAAAGCTGCTTTATATTGATAAGAGGCACAGCAGAACCTTGCAAGTAGACTAACTTCTTAACCCCAGCAGCTGTTGTATAAACAGAGAGGAAGGTAGTGACTACAGTTTCTACAGTGTGCTTGTCCCACGAGCAGCTGTGCAGGTGGAGTTTAGTCAGCTGTAACATGTGTTCATCTGGCCTCAGTGGAGGAAGATGCGTATGTCACCAGCATTTCATAGGCTTGTTCATATGTACTTGGACACAAAAAGTGGTTCGTTTTTGCTTTATATACTTCTCTGCCCATTGGCTGGATTATGTGAAGGGCCTAGAGAGTAAGCCAGAAGAGGAGTGGCTGAGAGATTTGGCTTTGTTAAGCCTGGAGAAAAGGGGGCTCAGGAGGGACCTTCTGCAGCTGCCTGAAAGGAGGTTGTGGGTCGACCTCTTCTTCCAGGCAGCCAGTAGTGACAGGGTAAGAGGAAATCGGCTTAAGCTGGGCCAGGGGACGTTCAGGTTGACATCAGAAGAGTAGAAAGAATTGTCAAGTACTGAAATTAGGAACTATCCCTGGAAGTATTCAAGAAACAACTGGATCTGACAGTTACTGTTGTAGTTTAGCTGACATTTAGTGGTGTTTGGCTGAAAACTGGTCTTGGAGGTCTTTTCCAGCCTTAGTGATTCTATGATCAGCACTACTCTCTAGTACAAACAGTGAAAAACCAGCTTTGAATCTGAGTTGTTCATTGCTGCCAGTACAGATTGTGCTCAAAATCACAGAGCATACCTTATGTCTTGTCTTTTGTTCCTAGGTTGCCCTAAGAAGACAGCAAGCTCAGGAAGAGGAACTGGGAATCAGCCACCCAGTACCCCTGCCCAGTGTCCCTGAGGTGGTTGTTAAGAAGAACAGTGGTGGCAGCTCTTGCCTCTTAGTGGAAAGTAGCAGCCCAGTGCACTCGACAAGTACAGCCGTGACAGCAGCTAGTACACCACCAGGTAAAGTGATGGGAGAGCAGTGCTCACAGCTGAGGGTGATGGCCAGCACTGCTTATGCCTGCTGTTGACACCTGTTCCGCTCTTTGCAGTGACAGGATTATGGAGAGTCCTCTCCCCAGCAACATTATACTTTCGTACAATGTAAATGTAAAGTTAGTAATTTACATTTTGTACAATGTAATGTAAAGTTAGTGGAAGGGAAGGATCCAGTATCAGTCTTTAATATTTTATTTGATTATTTCTACTTGAAAATCAAAATTTCTTTTACACAGACTTGTTTTGTAATAAAACTCGATAGGGTGTGTGATTGCAAGTAGAGAATTATGGGAAGCTTTTGTCCTTTGTCCCAAAACATGTACTCCTGCTACAGTCATAGTAAGTGGGTGTTGGCTGCCTTAGTAGCTTCTTCAAAATTCAAGTTTCCAGAACGGTACAGAAGCCAAGTACATAGGTAGTGTTATTGACCCCAGCAGCAGTGATCTGCCAGCCTTACAAAACTCAATGTAGTGGCACATTGGTTCTGTGTAGCATGGTGTGATGAGCTATGAAAGAGTGACGTAGTCCTGTTTTACTACTATTACTGTATTGCATTTAACACTTGCAAAACAAAATTAAAAAAAAAACAAGAAGAAACGGTATTTTTCTGTTTATTCAGTGAAAGCAGGGCTAAGCAAAGATGGGATTTGAATATGCTAGGCAAATGAAGACTTGAGGCAAAATGTTTTTTCCTATGCAAATTGCTTTTTCCATTTTCTAACTATACCTGACAGATACAGTGATTGAACATACCAAAGAAAGAAGAAGGGAGCTGGTATAATTGATTTCTTATGTATAGACAGAAAAAAGCAAACAAATACAGATAAAAGGAAAAGGAAGTTTCATTCATTTTTAATAATTTATGCACATGCCAGTAATACAGGTGAATATACTTGCCAGATAGAAAGGTGATTCTAAAGTGAGCAATGCCTTGCATTAATTAATAAAAGGACAATGCATTTGTGTGTCTGTCAAGTGACACTACTTTGTGTTGCAGGCCATTAAAAGTATATCAGATGGATTTGTTGGATCTAGGGCAGACAGGCAGTTTCAGACCATTGTAGAGGATTTTTGTTGGGAAGCTTTTAAAAGAACTGCTTAATAAAGCAATAAATAGCTTTTTATTGGCTTTTTTTGTTTTCATTATGTTAGTGTCACCTTTGAATTGATGCAGTTACTCCTTTCATATTTGCATTATTGCATGCTTTGCCTATAGACATGGAAAAAGCTGGCTAAAGATTAAAGTAGTATATTCAGTAATATATCGAGATTGTGTGCAACTCAGGGAAACAAGAAGATCCTTGCTTGTACAGAAAGGCTGAAGAATGAAATAATTTTACTGTTGACAAACCTGGCATAAACTTTGATCTTAATGTTTTTAAAATGACAATATTTAATTTATTAATCCCATTTTAATAACTACTAGTTAATTTCATTAAATTATGGTCATTTAATGAAAAGCATTGACCAAACAGGCTTAAGGCAATTCACATGCTTGAAAAAGTACTTCAAATCATAAAAATGCCTAGTTTTAAAGTATTTTGAACTGTTCAACTATTTTCAGTCAGAGCAGTAGTCTTTCTTACAATGGAATTTGAGCAATTTAAATACATTGTTTCTCAAGCATTTTACTAAATAACTAACTGTTATTATTTGTGTCCATATAAATAACTGTTTGTGAGTGATAACATTTGAAATACACAGCTTCATCTCCAGAAAGAAGATGTGATTCAAGTCAAGAATCAAGACAGCGTCAACCTTGTTCACCAGAAATGGAAGCATCTGTGAATGAATAGGAAATCAGGTTCATCGTTTTGCTTTTGGGCACCAGAAAAGTAACAATAGACATTTTGCTTAGCTCAGAGGTGACTACACTGTATAAATAAAGTTATGTCCCTAATAGTTTTGGTAGGTTCGTTTGCTGAAAGCAGTTTAAGTACTCATGGGATTTAACTTTATATGTCTGCTGGCTCTGAAGCTGAAGAAGGTGCTGTACATTTCTCCAGACACTGTATAAATAAAGTTATGTCCCTAATAGTTTTGGTAGGTTCGTTTGCTGAAAGCAGTTTAAGTACTCATGGGATTTAACTTTATATGTCTGCTGGCTCTGAAGCTGAAGAAGGTGCTGTACATTTCTCCAGATCTGTAGGGTAGCTTTTTCAGGTGTCTGAGTAAAGGCTTTGGTGAGGAATATAGCCAAAATAAGCCCATGCTTTTCTTTTTAGCATTTAACAATCTTTTTTTTTCAGATGAAAAATTGCCATGTGGCATAAGTTCTGGCTTTAGATATTGGGTTGTTTCAGGACCAGGTACTTGATGGATTCTTGTATTGCTGTTTTATGATTTTATTACTACCCTAAACTGCAAGCAAAATGAGAGACTCCATCGGACCAAGTGTCTTTGTCTCAGGTTAGTAGGCTGACGTGCTGATTTTTCAAGAACTTACAGTAATTACTAAAGGAAGCAGGGGAAAGTGAAACCCTTCATGTCAAGGGGAGTCAACAGTTACCTGCAAGCCCCAGGGTAAGCAGTGGCTTCTGGGAGTACAGTGTGTCCTGTATGATTCACATTAGATTGAGCAAGAGATGATTTTGAACAGTGGTAATTCTATTCCTCCTCTCAGGTTTTTGGCTTATGAGGGCAGTTCTTCTTTTGGACTCCCGTCACATGGAGTGATGTGTGAAGGAGTCACACAAATCAGACATAGTGCAAGAGAGCGAGTCATTGCTTGCTGTATCCACTTTATTAGCAGATCAGAAATAGTATGACACCTGGATACCAGAGGCAGTTTTTCAGTTCGCATTGTGACACGCTGTTTTGGAAAAGGGAAAAAATTAATTTTCATGGTCATAGCATAGGTGTTTGAACATTAACCATGTCAAGCATGTTTACTTTGGATGGAGTGTACGTTCCCACTCAAAAGCAGGCTGGGAATTTGCAGGGTAGTTGGAAGGGAGCAGACCATGGTCTCAGGGCATTAGTAGAGTGTCTTACAGACTGAATTTGTTGTTCTTGTGCAGTTCCCCTTAAAAAGTTGTAGATTGCTGAAAGAAAAGGTCATTTAATTGTACAGAGCAGCAAAAGTCATTATCCCAGGGCATTTGACATAATTGTCCTCCCTTCTGTAGGATAGGTAGATCTTGTTAGGTTAACAGATCTGCAAAATATAGGAAAGATTATGGTGAAGCATGTAGAATGTGTTTTCTCAGACATTATAATTTTATAACATCTGTGTTCTTCACCGATTTTTGTCAATTTAGGGCCTCTGCCATTTTGATATTTAGCAGTCATGAGGGTCAGAGCGAGGAGGCAGATGAGGTCACTAAACACCTTAGAGTTTACTGAAAAAAAGAAAGCTGCTCATACTGAATGAAGGAGAATGCATTTCACCTTTGCTTCATTATATTTGATCCTTGTCACAGACTAAGGGTCACGTTTGGCATTTGGCCAGTGGAGTGGCTGCAAGATACATCACCAGATGACTGGAAGGTGCTAGATAGCACCCCTTCTTTCTGCTGTTTTGCGCTCTTGTTGGCCCAGTTTAGAAGTGTCCAGTATAGATGGGACTATTGTGTGATGTAAATGCCAGCTCCTGGTCCTGTGCTCTCTTGCAGTTGTTTCCCTGTTGTATGTGCAATGACAGCAGTGTTGAGGTGCCTTTCTAGTATCAGTGGTTGACAAACCTCATTTTCAACAATTGTAAATAGTAAGCTTGTATTTGTTATTTCCCTTTGTTACATTTATTATGTTTGACAGAAACAAAATAGTAATTTTTTTTCTCTTAAGTAGCTGCTATCTTCACTCTGAAACTCTTTGACAAATAGAAAGGGTTTTATCTACTCATAAACACAAACCATAGTGGGGTCGTCAGTAATAGAATGCCTAATGTATGATGGTACTGAGATCCCTTTGAACTTGCAGTGCCTTAGCTGTCTGCAAAAACCCTACCATGCCTTCTTTACTCTTCCTTTACTTTCTTGATCACTATTGTGATTTCAAAAATTGATGCTAGATCTTGCAGCTGTTGTGCTGCATAGGTGATGAGTTTAAAAAACCTAACTGTTATAATGGAAAAATATCATAGCCTGGTTTAAAAAAGTGAAAATTTTCTTTTTGAAATAAAGCTCTTTAACAGTATTTATAGTATAGTGTCATGCGCTGTCAAAATTTCAGTTTCATCAAAGAAGCCTCATTTTAGTCAACTGATCATGTGGAAGCTGCTGTGGCCATTTCAACTGTGAGAGTGCTTGGGGTTTGAAACAGGTTAGCCAGAGAGGCTCTGGAGTCTCCATGTTTGGGCAGGCTCAGAACTTGGCTGGATGGTGTATAAGCAGCATGATCCAACTGGGAAGCTGGCTCTGGTTTGAGTAAAGTTTGAGCCAGATGATGTCCAAAGATCCTTTCCAAACTAGACTGTCGCCCTGATTTCTTAGGATTTTCTAAAGCCTTCTGAATTTACATTCTTGTAGAGAACTTTCTCAAGCAACTTTCTGTAAGCAAGCTATTGTTTTGCATTCTTTCATAGAGGCGGAGAAATTTGATAGACTGGTAGTTTGTCCAGTGTCGTTGGAGAGGTGGCACGTTCACCTTCCAATCCACTGGCACCTTTTGAGAACTATAAATGATTGGAGTCAGAAAAAATAAATTAGTCTCTTCATGGTGACCAAAACTGTGGTGCATCGTTTTTCCTTGTGTCCTCTGGTGACACTAGACTGTGTGAATCTCTGAAATTTCTACTTGCTTGCATTGACATTAGGTCAACATACTTAAATTTGAAGTTCAGTCAGCCTCAATACTGATAAGCATTTGCAAGCCTGTGAAAGAAATCTTAACTCTTTTGACCTAGTAATACTCTATGGTAGATTTTTTTTTAAACAAAGAATTAGCATTCTGGGGATTGACAGGTGGTGGAGGGGTTCAGGTGGCAGCAGCTTCAACAAGGCTGTCAGTAAGAAGGCAGCAATAGCTGCTTTGCCTGCCTGTGCCAGGACTAACATAATGGCTGCATGCCCTCGGAGATCTTGGTGGGTCTGCAGTGGTTATCGGTCCATCCTCCTGCTCTTTGCTTTTCTCTTGGTCTCCTAACTATTTTCTAAGGATGTTTTTCTCCTGCATGGCTGCTTCCTAACCAGTTTTAGTTGCTGGCTGCCTTCTGGTCCTGCCAACCTCCTTCCATTGCTTCCTGGTGCTTTCCCCTGGCTTTTCCCAGAGTCAACAAATCTCTCTTAAAAAGTAAGGAGTACAGTTAAACATGACCTGTCTTTGACCTGGATTGTAACAGCAAGCAAAGAGAGAAGTTTTGTGTCTTTCCCCAGTGAATAACTAATCCATCATCATGATGATGAATCATCTAGTTTTCTCCTGTTCATTGCAGTTAAGATGAGAGAAAAAGAATCACATATGCATGTGTCTCTTGTAAGAATTTGTGGATTTCTTACTCCTCTTGGATTGACGTGATTTCCACAGCACAAGTTAGATACTGTTTTGGGAAGTAGTTGCTGGAAGTGGTCTTCTGCCTGTATAGTAGTTTTCTTAGTTACTAAATCTCTTTCAAGCTGGACTAAGTAAATATTACAGGAGCTTTGAACAATCTTCCCTTGATTTAGGATAAAATTTATCCTGAATAGTCTTTTTTAATCCTGGACTGATACATGTATGCGATGAACAAAGCACTTCACAGTGTAGTGGCCATGGTTTTGTAATTTTCAATTCCTATCAAAATAATGTGTTTCGCTCAGACTTAAGTAAGAAGGAGTTGGTTGTGAAACAAGACAGGGTGGACATTTCAGCTTCTCTCTGCTGCTTTGGATTCACTGTACTTCAGAAAATGGTAGAGGCGTTCTGAGCATCTCATTATAAAAGGACATAGATAAATCTGAAAGGATAGAGGGAAGGCTGACAAAAATGATGTATTGCTTGTAGAAAAGGAGACTAAGGGTGGATATAAACAGTCTATAAATATTTGAGAGGTAATAATATGGAGGAGGAGGAGGGATTATTTACAGTGCTTGAGACAGCATAACAAGGAGCAACGGCTTGAAACTAAAAAAGGCAAAATTAAATTGGACACTAGACACTTTTTTCCTAACGAGTAGTGCAATTAGCAATGGAGTGACCTGCATAAGGACAAGGGGGTAAGTGAAGCGTAATCAGGAGAGGTGTTTAAGAGTGTGTTAGATTATGATCTTAAGTGATTAATATGGGGGTAAACTCTGATCAATGTGCAGGTTAAAGCAGATGACGGAAATCTCCTACAGCTATGTCATCTCTTATACAATTCATTGCCTCTAGCCATTGTTTGACTCTTTTAAATAAATCATAATGTTACAGGGTTCTGCATCCCTGATTAGATGTTTCCAGTCAATTCTCCAGTTCTCTTGCAAAGCTTGCAGTTTTCCTGCTCCTCTTTTCAAGCAATATTCATCACTGTAGCTTTGCATGCACGCATGTGTATAGGTGCCTGTGTTTTAACTGAGCTAATGTTTGAGGTGCTGTACATATCCATTCACTGGCCCTGACTCTTGTCAAAAGACTGGTATTTCTGTTGCATTGGTGAAACCAAAGTAGAACTAACAGCAGTTCTCTAAGTGTCTGAATTAAGAAGTTTTTATTTTTCCTGTCAGACCTTCAGTCCTGTGTGATGCTTCACCGGAAGTGTAAAAACAAATAGAATTATAAACAGATTTGGAAAATCCTCAGAGAAGATTGCTTTTCTTTTTCTGTGCAAGTGGTATTCCGAACGTTGTCTAGGGCTGTCTTCACCAGAGGCAGGGGTTGGGGAGAAGTTTCTGCAGTGCGCCGAGGAAGCAAGGGTGCCAGGGACCCGTCATGACCTACCCCAAATCCCTTACTTTGAGAGAGAAAGGCTGCTCAACCCTGAGATGAAGGTAAAGCACAGGAAGCTCAGCAGTTACTTCTATCCTTCTTTCACATTTCGGAAGAGATTTTTTTTTTCTCCCAAAAGGATTTGGGGATTTAGAATTTTTTTGGGGTTTGGTTTTGGTTTTTTTTTTTTTTTTTCATTTTCAAAATACTTCAACATAGGGCTTTTTGTGTTTTCAGCATCTTGCTGTCAAAATTTTTTCACACCACACCACATGAGGTTTCCAGACATAAATCTATGGTTAAAGCAAGATAGCTGCCGAATGGAGTTTTGGATGTGTTGGACAGACTTTGCTGTGTACAGTGTCCCAGCACCAGATTTTCTTCCCACCTAAGGTAACAGGGCTGGTCAGCACATCTGATTGTTCTTTTTGCCTTGGAAGCTCTTCCTCTGTAACACTGCCATTTGCATATGTGCATTCAGATTTAGAGAGTTATCTGTGCCAGATTGGCTTTCCATTTGTTACTATGAACACTGAGATAAGGAATGGAGCAGAAGCAGAAAATGTACTAGGAATTTCTAAGAATTTACTGTCCGTGGGCACATTATTCACTATCTGCAGCTAACCTCTTGTTCCTTTCTGTGTCCTTGAAGCAGTTATTATAACTTCTCTGAATGTGTGGGGCTCTTTGTTCTAAAGAAGAGATATAAGTGAGGAGTGAAGGAGTACTGCACGCTTCCCTAACTGAGCACTGATTTGATTTCTTGCTTCTCCTTTTGTTTCACATGCTTTATTATACCTCGAAGACTGCTTTCATTTGCTTAATTTATCAAATAACTTCCTATTTCAGCCTGTTCCAGCATTTTCCATTTAGAGTAGATTTGTCACTAAATAACATGAGAACTAAAATGTAGTTTTGAAGGTTTCTTTTGTAGGGATGCTTTTTCATATGCTTCTTCTCATTCTTCTGTTTTATTGAACTTTACTAAACTTTCTTCTGAGTTTGAGTACCTACTAGTCTTAATCAGGGTTGTGAACAGCTCCTTTACTTAAATAACAAAACACTGTTCATGCACATGTCCTGTATTTTCCTGAAGAGTTTGCAGAGAGTTAGTTAAATACTGACTGTTAGTTAAATACTGACTTCCTTTGCAGTAAGAGTGGATGTCTGATTTTTTTGTTTTTTAATTTCTGTCTCCAGTCTTTATTCATACTATTTTATTGCTTACAGGATAAGCCACTGTTTGGTCATTTGGATGTCAATAGTAATGGACAAAATTAAACCTCAGCAGATGCTAAGACACTGTAGTTCCAATCACTCTGCATTTGTCAGTTATGCATGAAAACCATTCATTAGTGATCAATTTACATTTGCATTGAAGCCAGTTTTGTGAGTGCAAATGTTGTTGCACCCATGCAACACTGGCAGTCATGCACAGAAGTTATGCATGTCTGTGATTCTTGTTCTCTTGCTCAGGTCTGCAGGATGTCTGCAGTGTTTTTTCACTACTCCTGCTTTTAGTTTTTGCATCACATATTAGGTAGAGTTAAAAAGCCCTCCTGTTATTTCCAGTTGGTCTGTTGTAGAAACTTTTGGGTTTCTGTCATGATAATAGCTTATAACCAAGCATGGGCTCCAGCTAATTCCAACCATCGTCCTACTCCCTTTATTATTTTTAGTGTGAGTCATAGTGATTTTAACGTAGTCATATTTCCTCCAAGGTCTCTTATCTCAGACACTTGCGAATCTTCCCCTCCCTTCTAATGTTTTCTTTGATCTCTCATTAATGACTTAAATCCCTTTAGATTTTATCCACACGGAGTTTCTTTCTCCTCCTCTGAATTTGCTTCTTTGCCCCTGCAGGTGTCTGGGCTGTTTTCCATTGCTGTTCAGAAACCTGTTTTTCTTTCCTAATTTCCTATAATTTTTAATCCTCTGTTTTTTTTTTTTTAATTGTGGTTTTACTTTTGTCTCCATTACTCACTTTAGTATTATGTTGGATTTGGTAGCATGAACACAAAGAGTTAACTATTTTTAAATTTCCTTCTCAAATCAGATATCTCAAGATATCTCTGAATAATAGCATGTATACATAGATATGCACACACAGTAGTCATACTCCCAGCTTTTATAATGAGGATTGAAAATGCTCCTTGTTTCTCGTGCCCTTAATTTTCTGAAGCACCGATTCTATTGGTCCTTATCCCATTAGTTGTCACACATGCTGATTACTTCAGATTCGTAAATAATCCTGTTGTTCCAATTCAGTGTGAACAAACATATGCTGGAGCATTAAAATAGTGCCTACCACCTTCACGGAGCCAAAGCCATATTCAAAGATTCTGAATATATTTTCTTTACCAAAGCCATTCATATTTTTATCCACTTAGGATTTTAATATGATCACTATAGCTGTGTTATAATGACCAAAAGTGCAAGAAAAGAAAGAACAAGCATTACCCCCCAGCTCCCAAAAAAGATCGACTACTCTGCTATAGTCAGTGACAGAGACATTGAAAGTTGAATTTGCTGCCATAGATATCATATTGAAGGCCTGGAGCTTAAATTAATTGTGGAAATAAAATACTATTTTCTGTAGGTTTTATTTCTACTGCTGTATTAGGAGGATTGTTAAGTGGCATGCTAAATGTTTGCAGCAGATCATTTTTATTAAGTGTACACTAAATGTGAACAAAATGGTTCTTCGCTAGTTCTACTGAAATCAGGCATATTTCAGCTTCTGTCAGCTGGATCTGGACTGGGGCTCTGTGTGGGACTGAGAAACTTACTATGCTAGGCTGCAGTCTTCTGGATGAAATTGCTCTCTCCTTGGTTATTTTTTTTAATTTGCATAAATCGCATTTTCTTTTAAAAAAATACAGGTTTGTGTGAAGATTAAAATTAACCAAAAATCTTGAAATCTAAAGGGTTTTTGAATTGTATTTGAAACACACATGCAGAGTTAGCAAAAACTTCACCCATTATGGAATAATAACTCTACATATGGAAGATGGGAAGAAATGCTCAGTAATTTTTTTCTGATCCTTGCTTTGCAAAAAGACTTGTAGTATTATAGCTGTATATGGAGATGGTGACATTCCAGTTCCAACAGGAACTGAAATCAGCAGGACTGACTACTCATATGCAATATTAGGAAAAAAAAACAACAACTTGGCTGAGGATATAGGAACTCTGCCTTACTGGAAATACTTCAGAACTGTCTGGACAGAGTCCTGTGCAATGTCTTGTAGGATGACCCTGCTTGAGCAGGGTGGGTGGGCCATCCCTGCCATCCCTTCCAACCTGACCCACTCTGTGATTTCCAGTAAATCTTTTAACACTGAGGAAGTTCCTAAATCTTGAAAGAAAGATGATGTCATACCAGTGTTTCAAGAAAAGTGAGTGTGGTAGGGTCCGTGGCTGCAAATCTATCAGCTTGACATCACTTTTTTGAAAATAGTGGAACAATCCACAGCAAAATGAAATATGTAAGAAGGGGAGAAATTATGCACACAACATGAATTAACAGAAGTTTATGGGTAAAGATTCTGTCGAGTTGGTAATCTTATATCATTACAAAATTGTTTGGTGAAGTGACATACTTATGCAATCCAAATCCTGCAAGGCATTTGATTTTTGTATTCCCTAGCATCTTGATTAGAAACCTGAACTGACAGAAAATCAGTATTGTATGTGTTACGTGGTTTTAAGGAAAATGATCCTATTTGTTTGTAGGTCTGAGTGGGGAATTTTAACACTGTAGTGTTTCTGGAGGCGTCTCACAGGGACGTGCTCTTCGCTGTAATCATCCCACTGGTATCTTGGAAGGAAATCTGGCATCATCACAGGTTGTGCTGGTATGTGATGGAAAGGTACATGTACTGGCAAGCACTGCAGAAGACAAAAGTGCACTGCAGGGAGGCTTGGTTAGATGATAGTCACATGCAAGCAAAAGCTGTTTTAACCCATACCAGAAATGAAAAATGAAGAAGTCCATCCCAAAGAAACACTGTTGCTGCAGTGATCCTGGGGGATACTGTGGTGAATGTTAGTGGTTCCTGGAAAGAGGATGAACTGGCACAGTCCTAGGCATGTAAGTGGTTGGGGAGGCTGGTGAGGTGGCCATGGAACTAGTGCTAGTGGGACTCCTGCCCTAGGAGCATGGTGCATACCAGAAAGTGGGCTCAAAATGAATATTGGAAGGGAGGGCATCACTGAACCAAAACCAGTGGAAGGTTAGGAAAGGGGACAAGGGAAGTAGATCTGTTTCCTGTTCATACTGTTCCCTAGGTTTCTCTTTGTAGCTAGTGGTGGGGATATAGCAATGGTCTGGACCCACACACCTGGACTTTAACTTGGAAGAGCTCAGGCAAGAGACAAAGGAATGACTAAAAGATAGAGAACATGTACTGGAGTGAAAGTCAGCAGTTATTTTACACTTTAGTGATCTCCCTAGATAACCTTTATTTGATGTCCAGCATGATTATTCTGGTTGCTTATGCATTTGCCAGACTATGCCAGCTCCAGTTAAAGTTTGGTGGTGTGAACAGCAACAGCATTGAGGATACAAAATCCTGTGAATTCACCATAAGGCTCAAGAAGGCTTATAGCAAATAACATTAGTTCTGAGGTCTCACAGCTTTCCCTGAAATGTGTGTCTCCTTTGCCTAATGTCTATCCTAGAGTGCTTTTTCTGGCAAGTTTTGTTCTTGTTACAGTCTGTTGTCCCACTTAGAACTGGTTTAGCCCTTCAGAAGTAGAACTAGGTAAATGCCATTTTGCTCAAAGACCACTCTGGAGTTATTCCTGAAGGGGAGAAAAAAATAATACTGATTCCTTCCACGTTAAATTGAGTTCTTGCAGTCAAGTAGCCCTTAAGAAGCATGCCCTGTACCCATACACATTGCTGCCATTATGCCAGCTTCTCACTAATACTGCCGGCTGAACTCAACAGTCCAGCAGCTGCACCTAGAAAGGAATTTTACATGACACCCATAGTTTTCAGACCCACTGCAGGAAAGCTGCAATGACTGGTTGTTTTGTCTTGCTGTGGTGGGAGGAGGTGGAAAGCAAATGGTAGGAGTTGGCAGGTGATAAGGCATAGTTGTGATAAAGAGGTGGAATAGATTGGTCCTTGTACACTTCAGTTCCAGGGAAGAGGCCAGAAGCCTACAAGAGGCTCAGAATTGGTACACCACACACTTTGGGATTTGTTTATTTGTTTGTTTTAAATGTGCATTCCTGCTTTGAGGAGAATTATGTATATTTCTGGTTAGGGATGGAGAGGTACTGTGGTGTCAGTAAGATGTTTTGGCTATGCTATATATTCCTAACCTGGAGACACAACTGCTTTTAGCCCTCATGTCTGATATGGCTGGTACTTGATATTTTTTTGTCTCTAACAGGTATTAGAGCACAGCTCTATACCCAGGGCAGTCTGGGAAGATAATCTGAACAAAAAGGAAAAAGAACCACCAGATTTCATTTTTGAGCTCAACATAGGGCCATAACATTGGCAATTGATGGAGGGAGGAAGAGGCAGAGTTTTCTGAAAAGCTTTCCAGTCAAAATAATTGGGAGTGCTTACAGATACAGCTTTCAATAGGAGAATGAGAGTAAAAGAGTCCGTACATCTCGGAAACCAGGTTCCAGGACAGGAATACAAGCACGATCTCCCCTCCTGCTCTGCCGACCCTGCTTGTTGCCTGTGTTTGCTGGCTCCTATTGGTTGCAGAGTGGTCTCCACCTTCCCACTGCCTGAGAGGCAGCACAGAGTGAATGCCCAGAGATCTGTAAACTGTGTAGAAACACAGAGATGGGTTTTATCTTCACAGCAGTGGCTTGAATTCAGGGATACTTTGACTTCTTTTACTCCAGGAGTCCAGGGTCTCCTGGTTCAGTCTTCTTTCTTTTAAAGGGAGAAGGCTTTCACTAACAGATTTGAAAGGCATGGTTCTGCGTACCTTGTGCTACAGCAATTCATACTGTTCACTTTTAGTCCAAAGTAATTACCTGATCCTTGATGTTTCCTTCTATTTGTCAGGATGTTAGAAAAGGGTCTCAGATTTTCTGATTCCTGGGAAGTTTGTTTATTTAACTACACAGTTCAAAAGCACCAAAACCTCTTTTTTGTACTACAATTTCCTAAGTCATAATTTCATCAATATGTCTTTGCAGATAGGGATATGAGTTGAGAGTTTTGTACATACATGCACCTAAAAGAGAGGTTTTAAGATAAAGCACTCTCTGGAGTATATTGATAAACAGGGAACTAAGGGGAAGACAAAAGTCAAGATAACAGAGCATTATCTCTCCTGTTTTCTTGAGTGCCCCACTTCTCTGTCACCTCCAGTTCTAGTGCCCTTAGGAAGAAGAGGGGTGTAGTACATGGACTTGTAGCGCAGTGAAGCTCTTAGCTGAAGCAGGTAGTGCTAGGTTGCTGATCACTGCCTGGTCCTTTTCTGGGAGCTTTGAGAGTAATGAAGACAAAATCTTGGTTCTTTGCACCTTCACATTAGTATCCATAAAGAACAATCCATGTGAAAGTCATACTGTACCAAATCTGTCTGTCAGGAACCTGTACTGCATTAAACCAAAGCTGTGAATGGTGGGGGGGGTGAGGTGGTTTGTATTCTGCATAGTGAAGGAGCAGTAAATGGACTTCTGTGAAAGAGCGGGGATCAGCAGGTTACAAAGCTGTGAAAACAAGATGAAATAGATTCTGCTAAGATTGAGGAGAAAGACAAAAGGTGGCACTGGAGAAGAGAACAGCTGGGATCATCTTCAGAGCTTGATGTTCCAGTTTAGCTGCTTGTTGCTGTCATGATTCCTAAATTCCCACTGAGAGACTCTAGCCTTTTCCCATTCCCTTCCTTCTGTTGCTGGAGGGGTTTCCTTTCCTTTTCTTTCTTGATCTAAAGCAGGGAGTGGGAATGGGGAAGGTGTTCTTGTGTAATAATTTTGTATGGTATCACTATTCAAGGTACAAAAAATAAATTACACGGTACATGCTTAGACAATTTACTGCTGGCTTTTGTATATGCTGTGACAAGTGCTCAAAAGGTCAAAAAAGCTTCCTTAACAAATTTGATAAGATAATGCAGTGAGCTGTAACATCATGAAGTCCTGGGGGCCATAGACCAGAATAGAAGAAATAATTATGCATGGTAATGGGTAATTACAGATAATGGCCTTTTTTGGGGGTGACAGAAAATTACACAGCCCCACAGCCTTGCCTGAAATGAACATTGTCTAGCACATTAACTTTATATCAAGCTAAAAATTCAATGCTGGAACCAAAGATAATCCACAACTTCTAATGGGAAGACAACAGAAATATTCCTATCAAAGACAGAGCATGCGTGTGGGTTTTGTTTCTTGGGAGGCAGCGTTTCTCAGCAGAAAGTAATAGTGCCAGCTTTCTTTGACATCTGAAATAGCTCTGTCATGATTGTCTGGTGGGAGAAACACATTGTACCAGAGTTTCTGATTATGGTGCTAGGGAGTGATTTCACACTGGCCTTGTTCAAGGCTACTGTCCAGCCTCAAGATACGAATTGAACTAAACTAATGCATTGCAAGACTTAATATTGCTAAACCAGCTAATAGGAGTGTGTCAGTGCTTTATGTACTGAGCAAAGGGAAATTAACAGATACAAGATTCTTTTGAGGTTTGAAGGCAGGTGTTTCCTGACTGAATAATTTTTTGTGTGTGTTCTAATGGTGTAGCTGTCCCTGCTATAGAGGCTGGGTTGCAGGAAGAATTTAAACTTGTGAAAACAGTCACTCTAAATTGAAAACTGCAGGAAATGTAAACTTACCAGTAGTTGAGCTTGGTTACTGGGCAGTGCTTACCTGCTCATTGAGCCACTGTGTTACTTGAGTAGTCACAGTTCAGTATTTCAAACAGCAGAGCTATGTATGTGCAGAGTGTCTGTAGGCATAGCAGAAATAAAAACCATGAACCACTGGTTTATATAAGAACACATTCCAGTAAATGGGGGCAGTGAAACTCTCATAATTGCCACAATGCATGTACAAATCCCTTTTCTGAAATGCCCAATCAGAAGGAGACTGATCCGGTCTAACACCACACAACTAAATTGAACCATACTATGGCATGCTCCCAGACATGGAAACGTGGCTCTGCTATCCTGATTCATAAAACAGTTACTGGTGTGCATCTGTTACAAATAAGATGACTAATAATCTCCCCCAGATTTCTGTGTGGTCCAGTAACCATTCCCAGTAGACACTTTGGTGCTACCACCCTCTTTTACATGCTAAGAAAGTCTAATAGTATGGACTCCATGTCATTTGACCTCATATCAAAGGCTTACCCACACATACTTAAATTACCGTTGCCAGCACATAATAAGATAAAAAACTGGCCCTTAACAATACCAGTAGGAATAGAAAATACTCCATGCTTTTATGCAGCCTTCAAATTTCAGTGGTTCTGCTTCTCAGTATATAACCTTAAAAACACATTTGCATCTGTAAAAAAGAGATGATGATGGAAATTCCTGTAAATTACCTGGCCTTTCTCCTTTCTTCTCCCAAATGATCTATAGACTGGCCTTTGCGTTGATTTTGCCATGCATATCCGTAATTTGTGTAAATCACCATAGCTTTATTGAAGTAAATGGTCTGAGACTGGTTTACATTACCTAAGGACCAGACCAGTGTTTTTTACTGTGCTCTGCTAAGCAAAGGCAGGGGCCCATCATAGGTTACTGAATGTAAAAGACATATATATGTAACTGACCCCTAGTACTCACCTTCTTTAAAAGAAAATACCAGACACCCTGAAATGAATTACTGGTTAACTACTATTAATATGCCATAGAGTCAGAGAGTCGTCTACAATACTGAAAGATCAATACCAGTATTTATTGTGCATCATATTGATCTTCTATGAAAGAGTGGGCCATATTTCATACTGTGTACATAGTGCAAAAAAAGTAGCATCAGTTCTCTTTGGGACTTGGTGAAGACATAGAAAAGAACTTAGAGATCCAAGCTGCACGAAGAGGTACTGTTGTCTTTGCTGCAAAAGTTTTGCTCATGGATGGAGAGCCTGTGATGGCCCTACATAGTAGACTTGGTGTTCCAAAATCTGAATGAGAATTTAAACCGCTTTCTTTTATCGTTACTGTTATTCTAATTTCTGTACCTCTTTGTACAGGCTCATTTTTGATCATGTTGTATTTGCAACTTCCAAAATATTAAATTTTTGTGTAATAGAGCTTAATTCCTCTCAAAAATTATACCCTGATATTCAGGTGTTGTAATGCTGCAAATTCTAAGGCAGGGGAGGACCCTGTTCTTGCTGGGAGTGACATTCACCTGTATTGAACTTGGAAGAAAGAAAGAAATCAGCTGAAAGCTGCTTTCTTAACCTTGGTGTTCTCTACTTGCTGGCAGAAAACAGTCACAGGCTGACAGCCTCCCTTGAGGAGAACACTTACCAGGTTGAGTTGCTGGAGGCATGGCTGTAGGAGGGTTCAGCCAGTAGGTAGGAGTCCACCCCTACAGGTGTGGGCCAAGGACCAACCAGAGGAACCCCAGCTAGATAGTTACAGATGTTGATTCCTGAAAATCTGTCCTTCCACATTTAGAAGCATGGTGTCTTGTGGGATTTAGGGAAAAGTAACTCTTCTGGCTGTATTTCCTGTGGTGTCACAGGAGTCCTAGTTCTTCAAGCAGCTGGATGTGTCTTTCCCTTCATTTGAGCTTTTGCCTCTCCCATTGCTCCTATTTTTGTTGTTAATCTGCTAGGGCACATCTCTGTGGTGTGGCCCTGCAGCTCTGAATGGTTGTGTGCTGGAGATGTTACAAGGACCATGAATTTCATAACTCTGGGTTTTTAAGGGAAAAATGCCCCAGGTTGCTGGTTCTTGGGGTTTTATGCATATGGGTGCCTGAGTGGCTGAATGAGCCAGCTCTGCAGACCAGCTTTGGAGATAGTAGCTGATGGTAGTGTAAAGACTTGGAGCATGGAGCAACAGCCGAAAGAAAGCAGAGAGCACTTCTGGTGGGTTTGTAACAGCCCTGAACTCTGAACTACTGGTGGGTGTTGTGCAGCTACATAAAGGAAAATGTGGGAAAAGTCAAACCTTTTGCACTGCTGGTGCCAAATGATGGTACCCCAAACCACAGATAGAAGATAGAAAGAGAAAAGAAGGATCAAAAAGCTTTTTTTTTTTTCTCCTTCTTAATGCTGCAGAATACTGCCAGTGCTGCTCTTCAGGAGGGAGCTGTAGCACTAACAGCTGCTGGAATGTCACAGAAGCATCAGGAATATCAGGAATGGTTGTGATTTGGTGGATGGCTATAGGTAGGTTTCTGTTCTAGCCTAGCCTATCTTGTCCCATGTTAGGAAGTGTGGTGCATAAGACCTTTCCAAAAGTTAAAACAAAACATGTTACTTTCTCCCCCTCTTACTTTTAGCTGCTGGCACCCAGTGTGACTGATCTCTCCTGTGTATTAGAGAGTAAGAATCACAGAATCATACAGATTGGAAAAGACTTGTTAAGATCATTGAGTCCAGCCTTCAACCCATCACCACCTTGTCAGCTTGACCATAGCACTTAGTGCCACATCCAGTCATTCCTTGACACCCTTCAGGAATGGTGATTCTACCACCTCTCTGGGCAGCCTATCTCAATGCTTAACAACCCTTTCCATAAAGTTCTTTCTGTTGTCCAGCCTGAACCTTCATTGGCACAGCTTGAGGCTGTCTCCTGTCATTCTGCCACTTTGTACCTGGGAGAAGAGTACAAACCCCACCTGGCTACAACCTACTTTCAGACAGTTGCAGAGAGCAGTGTGGTCCCCTGAGCTGAGCCTCCTTTACTCCAGCCTAAACAACTCCAGTTACTCCTCATAGGACAGGTGTTCCAGAACCTTCCCCTGCTCCATTGCCCTTCTCTGGACATGCTCCAGCACCTCAGTGTCTTTCTTGGAGTGAGGGGGCCCAGCTGAATACAGTACTCAAGGTGTGGCCTCACCAGTGCTGAGTACAGGGGGCAATCCATGCCCTGCTCCTGCTGGCCACACTGTTGCTGGTACAGGCCAGGATGCCATTGGCCTTCTTGGCCACCTGGGCACTGCTGGCTCATGTTCAGCTGCTGTCACCAGCACCCCCAGGGCCTTGTCCTGTGGGCAGCTTTGCAGCCACTCTGCCCCAGCCTGTGGCACTGCCTGGGGTTGTTGTGACCCAAGGGCAGGACCCGGCACTGGGCCTTGTTGAACCTCACACCATTGGCCTCAGCCCATGATCCAGCCTGTCCAGATCCCTCTGCAGAGCCTTCCTGCCCTCCAGCAGATCAGCACTCCTGCCTGACTCTGTGTTGTCTGTGAATTGACTGAGGATAATCTTGATCCCCTCATCCAGATCATGTAGGTGTAGAGAGACCTCATCTTCCTGGTGCTAGTATTTTTAATGGGGAGTAGTTGCCCTTCTAATGATGCACTGTAAATTGAAAGACTCTGCAGAGATTTCAGAAAAAAATTGGGCATTTGTGCAGGATAATATAGCCTTGTGAGAAGTTCAGCAGGTGACTGCCTTGCATGGCTCTGTCATGTGAAATCTGTATCCCAGCAAGGAATGTGTTGGAGGATTTTACTTTTGGCTTCTATTTTGCAACATTTAAAGCAGAGCAATTGGAATGCAGATTTATTTGAGAGGTAAATATAGGGAGGGGAGTCAAGCTTGTGCTGTGTCTGTGGTCTAAGTTCTGATTTTATCAGATGCAGGCAAAAGGATGGATCTAAGAGTCTTGTCCAGAAGCAGAATAATAATTTAAAAAATTATAAAAATGAAAGTGCAGAAACTCTGAAAAGTCTTCTGTGGCATTACAGGCACTTCTGTTTTGTGTGCAAATTTGAGAAATATTCCAGATAAACAAGGCCAGCTCACATGGTTCTGCAGAAAAATCAGGTGCAGGAGGCATAAAACAGTCTTTGCTAATAAATAGTTCACTGATGTCAGCGGAATGGCAGCAAGAAGTGAATGGGGCACTGTGTAATTTAGTGACCTGGATGGAGATGATCCATGATTGCAGAAAGCTTTCATTATAGCTGAAGAAGTGAAACACAATTGCATAGTAAATAGCAGTAATGGGTAAAACTGATTATTTGATCTAATATGCAGCTAGTGCACAGGACTGTGGATGTTGTTACCGTGACTCTGAGAGGCTGGTATGCCACCATATTCCTTCCACAGGTAAGTAACCAAGATGCAGGTACACCAAGAGCAAGATCCAGAACAAACTAGGCCTGTCCAAAATGTCTCTTAGGGCTGTTATTTCCTATGTGCTTGTTGCCCATGATGCTTCATGTCCATACCAGTAGCTCTTGGGAGCTCATGCATAGGCTTTAAACCACATTGTTTTCTTCTCTACAAAATAGTTGGACAGCCTCATGGGGAGAAGAGTTCCTTACAGAGAACTGGTACAAGGCAGGGTCACAGACATACAAACTAGAGCCAGAGCTACAGTTATGGAGAGATGTGGATGTTTGATTTTTTTTTCCATTGTAAATGTATATATAAGATTGTGGCAGCTTTTTGTTCTGTCTGGCTTGGCAATGTAACCGATGCCACGTATGAGAGAGAGCTTGAGTGTGCAACAGTACCAACAAGCACCTTCTATTTTTCATGCTTGCAAATATTGCAAGGCCCTGGTTGACAGTGGAGTGGAAAATAATGGCTTCTCGTTGTCTGAGAAGCATCACCATCTTAGGGAATGACAGGGAGGCAGACCTTGCCTGTGGGGAGTGCAGCCAGCTAACCTGTTATCTGGAGGCAGTCCAGAGTGGATGCAGCAAGTCACAAGCAGTACCTTTCTCCTTCTCCTCTTTTGCTAGTGGTGGGGGAGCTTGTTCTGCTCTGCAATTCTCTAGGTATGGGAGCTAAATTTGGATAAGAAGGCTCAGCAAGGATTGAGGACCATAGGTAGTGTATGGGTTTCTGGGACACCTTGGCTGTTCCTGTGGTATTTTGCCCACTGCAGCTTCTCTTGCCTTGTGGCTGTTTGCCCTTTCTAGAGGCATGTTCAGAAGGTGTCCTCTCATCTTCAAGACACTGGCTGGGAGGAATCATTCTGTAGCTGGAGCCTTTCTGGTTCTAGAGAGTTACAAGAGATTTGGCACACTGTTACAGGTTAAAAAGTAGTAGGAGACTGCAAAGTTAGGCAATGTAAATCATTATCTCCATCAGCTGATACTGACTGAGGATTCAGAGCATTGTCTTAACCTGCAGTTGGTTTTGTCTGCTGTTTTGCAGTCTGTGGTGTGTGTAGGTGGCACTCTTGGACTGTGAGTAGTTATTAGTCCATTTGAGTTTCCACTGAACTCTCAGCCATGTTTAGCTTTCAGCTCCTACTCCTTCTTATTTACCACTCTCTGTCCAGCCTTTGGTAGGAGTAGTAGCTCATTAGAAGGTGAAAGATAATGGTCTTTTTTTCTCTTTTCCAGAGGGACGGATGCTCATTCAGGACATCCCTTCCATCCCCAGCAGAGGGCACTTGGAGAGCACGTCTGAGTTGGTTGTGGACTCTGCCTACTACAGCAGTTTTTACCAGCCGTCTCTGTATCCTTGTTATAACAACCTGTACAACTACTCCCAGTACCAGATGGCAGTGGCCAGTGAGCCTTCCTCAAGTGAGACAGGGGGTACAGTTGTAGGGTCGGCCATGAAGAACAGCCTTCGAAGTCTCCCAGCGACATACATGCCAAGCCAGTCAGGAAAACAGTGGCAGGTATGATCTCCTCTTTGCTGGTTTCATGCAAATGCCAGGACCCATTTTAAGAAAGTTAGACAAAATGGGTGGTTGCAGTGCAGCGTAACAAAAGTAATTACATAGTTGGACAGTGATAATGGTATAGATAAATTGCCACAAGCGCAAAGGGCACTGACTCGATTTTATCTGCTGTATTATGTGGCAGTAAATTATGAATTGTTTTCCAGAAAAAAGAGTCCAACTCAATTGCCCAACATAACATCCCGAGAGCCTAAGGTATAATTTCTGGGAGGCATTGTTCTTCAGAAGCATGGGTTTTTTTCCATGTTTCACATCCAAGGTGCCGAGGTGACCTGGGAGACCATGCTGTTGTGCAGCGGTTTGGTTGCAGTCAGTTGAATGTGACGTGGCATATTCCTAGCTGTGTGTTCTAGCAATTGCAGCTCCAGAGCTTGTGATTTTTACTCATGTAGTTCAGTTTACAGGCAGTACCTGAGAGGTTCAGACCAGAGCTTTGTGTATTTCGTTAGGATATAAAGCAAATCAAGCCCTCTCACTCTAGGACTTGATAATTGTAGCCTCCAACTCAGTATCAGTCAGAAACTGGAAAAAGGGAAAATCTGCCAAGATGGGGAATTCTTGGCAAAGTGGAAACATTTCAGTGACTCTAGGACTGTTTGGTTCTGGACTGCAGAGATGCTTTTTCTGTCTGAGACTGAACTGGTAAAGCTGTACCCTCTGTGTCGGTATATGCCTGTGTTCTTTGTGTAAGGACAGGAGAGGGCAGACTTCTTCTGCAGAGCATCATGACAGGGCAGGCTGCTTCTGCAAAGGCTGTGTTGTGAAACCACTCAACAATGATATGTCCACCAAAACCTCTTTGTGTAAGTGAACAGATAGGTCATCCTGTTTGCTGACAGGGAGTTTCTCTAGCCAGGTCTCTGGCACAGGGACCAGCTCTGAAAGGGTGTTTTAGTTTCTGATACCAAGGAGCAGAAACTAATGCCAGGGTGCTTACAGTTACTGTGGGATTTATCACTATTCCACACCCCTTTTTCTGCCATGAGTACTGCTCTATGGGATAAAAAGCTATCTCACTTCCTTCTGCTGTGCAAGCTCATGCTGTGAGAGCTTTCTTCTCTCAATGTGTTGATACATGAAGGTATACCTTTCCAGTTGATGGCATCCTGTCCAGCTGATGAATTCAATCACCAGGCCAAGGGGAAAATTAGTCAAGATGAGGTACAGGATTTTGTGCATGGTAATGGGGTGAGGTGCCAGGTGCTTTTTCAGCCCTTTCCTTTTGGTTGATTGGGTTAGCCTGGTATAGCAGAATACTTCAGATAGAAGGTTACTTCTCAAGCATCTGGAGCATTTAGCTTGCTGATGCATGGAGACACCATTACAACACAAACAAAGGGTTGGCAACACTGGGCTTGTGAAAATAATGCTCTAGCAGGCTGCTAGTCCCACACTTCACCTAGCACATAGTGTGTTTAAACATGTTAAATCTTGGAATGAAGATGTGGTGTCCTCATGGCCTGTTGTCATGTACTGTAATTTATATAGAAAGACTTGGTTTCAAGAGTCTGTGTCTCACTTGTGAGATCTCCTGTTGCTTGTGGAATCTTTGACACCTCTTAAAGAAATAAAAACAACTCTGTTGTTTCTGTAATTCTTTTCTTCAGGCCCTGCAGAAGCTAACTTCTGCTTAAGTGCCATTCAAATTAGTGAGATCTTGAAGAGGTAAGTAAGGAAAAAACATCATGATTGTTGTCCAAAATGAGAGTTTTACTTCCACCAGCAGGCTCAAAGCTGTGGATGTCTCTTGTGGGATATACCACATTATTCCATTCCCCTTTATGGGAATTTAATTATCTACCACATCTAAGATTTTAATTTCTCCAGTGTTGTCGCTGGTGTTTTGATTGGATGTCCAAGCAGAGAGAATAAATGTGCTGCTTTTTGCCTGCAGAATTTGCCCAGCTTCTAAATGTCCTGAAACCAGGTCAACTTCTCCTCTTCAGCAGGGCAGGGTGTAGTTCAAAGTCAATGATTCGTAACTTAGAAGCTGTTTCTCAGACTGATCTGCAAGAAGGATAGTTATTGCTGGAAGAGTTCTGAGTCATAGGGTTTGCATACTCTTATAACAGCGTAAGATTGCACAAATAATCATAAAAAGTTTTTGTGAGAGGCTAGAAAACATTTGATGGCAGTGGGTGCAGTAATCCTGAAGTTGTAAAACCTTGTGTGGCACTGAAGATGGTTTATTGTAAGGGGAATTAGGTCTCAGTTGCTGCACATGGTTATACCTTGATTCTGCACACATGGGTTACCAGCAAGGGAAGATCACAGAAACAGCGATAAATGGAAGATGAATAACTAATGAGCTCTTCTGTCAAGCACAGTAAAGAATTACAGGAGAGTTTCATTCAAAGCATGACCCTCAAAGAGGAATCAAACCTTGCTTACACTCAGGAGGTTTTGCTGGCAAACCTGTGCATGCTTATCCCCCTCAGAGGAAACACGTAGCTGTTACCTACACACTGACTTCTGCTGGGCTGCTTGTACTGACTGAATTTATTTTTTACATGTATAGGCTTTCTTAAACCAGAGTCCAGTAGAAGTGCATCTTCTTTTCTAACTTGTATAGCTGTTAACTGTTTTGATCAAAGTTTTTGATCTTTGTTTCTTTGCCAGAATCATAGCTGGGCAGTGCCTGCTGTAGCCAAATTAGGGCAGCTTGCTAAGGTGTGAGCTCACAGGAGGGTTTATTTTATGGTAGAAGTCACTACTGTGCTCACTGAAAGGTATTCTAGTTTAAGCTGGGTAGACAAGACACCTGGCTTTTCCAGGCTCACTTGGTGAAGGCTCACAGATCCTAGATAAACTTCAACCACACAGAGAGAATTGCATATTTAACTTCTGGACACAGACAAGGCCTTGAGCAGCCCAGCTGTCTGCTGTTTCAGAATTTAGGGAGCAAGAGAGAACAGCCAGGGAGGAAACATGTGAGTGTGTGTGGGATGAGATGAGGATTAATGCATCATTGAGCATTGGCAAATAAACTGAATCACTGAATCTTTAATGTAGATTAATGTCAGATTTCATTAGTCTTTGTTCTTTGCAAAGGCTGGCATGCTCGAGTGGATTCATAAAGGTGCAAATATTTTATGTATTTCTCTGTAGGTTTTCCACATCTCTGTACAGTCACACCAGAAGTTGTATCCATCATGATTTGATAAGCATAATGAAGATTATTGTTTTGGTTGAGGCTCCTTTGGTCAACCTGCTGCTCCTTCCAGCTCTAAGGCAACTAATCATATATGTGTGATGTTTCACCTGAGGAAGAGACAAGCTTAGGTTGGTAGGAAATGTAGCAGATTTGATGGTTACTGTACCTCTCCTTTCCCTCCAGTCTGGTGTGGGCATTTGGAGTCTCCCTAGAAGCTCTTGTAATTGCTTATTACAATGGGAATTTGTGTGCATTCCATCCAATTAATAGTAAAATCAGTTTGCCAACATACTGCATGTCAGAGTGGGTTGGTGTACTTGGAAGTTGGTGCTTCTAAAACTGGTTTCACTGCAGTGGGAGAATATGGGGTGATTGCAGCCTTTTCTATCACAGCAAAAGTAAAGCCTTGTTGGACATGTCTGAATCTAATCAGACCTGATTTTCAAAGCTGACAAACCGCTGGCATGTGATCCACAGCACAAGTCTAATCTGGACTCATTGTGAGTCAGCATCATCCCCCCAAAATGTTAAAACTTCTGGTTCATTCAGCTAAACCATTAAAATTGGCAAGATGCAGAATGTGCCCCCACACCTCTGGACCAGTGGCTGCTGTTTCTTTGGTATTCTGGTAACTCCAGGGATCCTGCTCCTGGGAGAGGTTAAGTCTGGTTTGGACATTTTGGACACATTTCAGAACTTCATCTTCCCTTCCCTTCCCTTCCCTTCCCTTCCCTTCCCTTCCCTTCCCTTCCCTTCCCTTCCCTTCCCTTCCCTTCCCTTCCCTTCCCTTCCCTTCCCTTCCCTTCCCTTCCCTTCCCTTCCCTTCCCTTCCCTTCACTTCCCTTCCCTTCACTTCCCTTTCCCCTCCCCCATCCCCGTCCTGTTTGGTTCCATTCTCTTCCATTCTTGGCAAACTAGTATTCTCACTTTCAGAACCTCAACTTCTTTGTTCTTCCCTTACACCAGTTTAAAGCAAAAATAACTTGTAAGAAACCAAGAAATTTTTACTTACTTTGTAATGTGGGATTTACATTTACCATCTGTAAAGTATTTAGTATTGCTCGTGTAGGAAACTGTTTTTTAAGGATTTCTTAGAAGTACCAAACTTGGAAAAATTCTCTTTTACTAAATCCAGAAGAATATGGCTGTGACAGGACAGCTAGGAGGTTGAAGAATAGCCACTTGCTGGTAAAAAAAAGATATCTCTTTTCAACTTCTTCCACCTGCTTCTGTTTCTGGCCCAGTTTTTCCTCCAAAAAGCCTGTCTCTCTTTTAAAAGTTGCAGTCTTCCTCTCCAGAAATCAGTGTAAAATGTGTGCATGTGTTTGTAAATATATACACACTGTGCAAGTCACCCAAGACAGTCCCAGTTTTATGTGTAAGCAGTGAATTATATACTGTATTCATACCATACCCTTCACACTACAGATTTATGCTAAAAGTATCCTAATGTTTCTGACAGCTCATGTGTGACATGAATGCAATCCATATTTCTTGGAGGAGCTAATCTAAGTGGTTTATTTTCCAATACTGCTGATAGGGCTATATCTCTAGGTGTCACTGCAGTTGAGATTCTGATGGTAACATATTATTTATGGGTCACTGCCCTTGTCTAAAAGAATAGGTTGGAACAGAATAGCAAAGGTTAATTAAGTTTGTCTATCAAGAAGGGACAGATATAGATGTGTCTTGTATTTTCTATGTTAGAATCAAAGTAAGTCAAGGCAGGGTATCATAGACTAATTTTTTCTTTTTTTCTGAAAAACATGCTTAGCTGGTTTTAGGAATGAAACACCTTGGGCAGTATGAGTGCAACAGTAGTTGTGAGGGGTCAGCACATGAGCAGTAATATTGCAAGGTGGGAGAGTAGCAGCAAACCTGGTTTATAACTGCAGAAACTGAGGCAGGTACATGTTAAATAACTTGCCACAGTCACACAGATGACAGAGGGGAGATTACTGATGCCTGAATTTCCATTTCATTGCCCAGTGGCTGACTTCTTGCCCATGCCAAAAGCCAACCTGTGAATTCTGTTGTTTGCAAGCAATGACACAAATGCAATTTTATGCCCACTAAAATTGACTTTAAGATCAAGACAGAAGGAGGAGTCTGTGTTAAGCTTTCAAGTTTCTCTGGTGTTTCCATAATTACTGAGTTTGGTAAGTTTGTTGCTGAGACTTGGGTGAAATAAAAGGATGGAATCCTGGGTAAAGTGAGTTGGCCAAGGTCATGTGGAACACCAGTGGCAGAGCTGAAGGATTGCACTTTGATCTCCTGCTTATAAATTTTTGCAGCTCTTGTCATCCATGACCTCCTCCTGTTTGTCTTTCTTGGAAACAAACCCCATAGTTGAGATCAGCTGCAAAGTGTGAAGATAACACTGGCAGGCTCACAAAGAGATTGTGTCTGGCAGCTTCTGCAAATAAAAGAATTACACAGGTGATGTTTTGGGTAAACAAATATCTTGGAAGGGCGGAATCATTCTCTAACCTCTGAGGCTAAAGAGGTGAGTAACCACTTGGTGCTTGCTTTGACACCTTCCTGTTTCTGGTTTGGGCACCTTCTCTTCTCAGCTCTTTTTCCATGAAGAAGATATGTAGAGGTTATGCAGATGCTGCCAGAAGCTTGGGAAGAGGCACTGGGCTTTATGTGCTCTTCCACCAGCTGTTGAGAAAGGCTTTTTACAGGAATGGTCTGATGCAAGGTCATTTTCCTCATATTTTCCCTGGATTTTGGTATGTATGCTGTCACTGTTGGACATAGCTGGAGGGCTGCACTGACAATTTTGCTCAGTGATGAACAAGTCCTGTTTCTGACTTAACTGTGCAAGGGCAAACTGTAGCTGCTTCTCAGTTCCTCACAGTGGCTTTTCGATGTACAGGGAAAAAAATTCCAATGCACTCGTGGCCTTCCAATCAGGCCATATTTATTTGTTCATGAATTGTAAGCATCTCAATATTGCATCTTTTAAAACACTACTGAGTGTGTGCTGTGTTGTACAATTTAGGGGAACCTGTAAATGTTGCATAGGCCAACTGCTGCTCTGATGATATGTGTCTCCCACTAAAGTCTGTGAGGTACTTGGTAAATCCTGCAGCTGGAGCAGAGCACAAGCACTGTGTGGCTGGAAGGGAAGCAACTTAGGAGTTCAGAATGCCCTCTGCAAAGACTAATGTATGCCTTTGCCTTCTATAGCTCTTGCTCACCTATGCCTTGTTCTTTTGGCAAGTAGCCTGCAGTGATACAAACCAGAGTGGTTTGTGGGACTGTTCCAGCTCATGCCTGTCTCAGCTTTGTTGTAGGGGTGGAAGGGGCAAGGGAGGCAGGAGACACCAGAAGGCCAGGCATTACCTTTGTGTGATCCATGCATGACCCCAGCATTCCTTCTGGACAGACCTAGCACAGGATCCCAAACCTGGTACCTGACTGTAGCATTTGGAAAGATGAACTGCCCAAGGTTGAAAATAATCTGAATATTCCAGGGCCTCCCCAAGGCTGTCTTGATCTCCCTTTTTGGCACCCAAAAAGCTGCAAGGGTTCCACAGAACTGCAGGAGTTAATACAGACCAAATGTCCCTTCTCATGAGGTAGTGGTCTCCTAAGCCCCCTTTCTAATGCAGTGCTAAGGTCAAAAATTATTACAACTGGTTGGTTTTTTATTGTTACTGTAAAATAGGATTGCTAAGCACTATAAATAGGAAACATTATGGTTCAGATTTACTGTGGTGTAGATTCTAAATAGTTTAATGAAAGAAAACCAAAAGCTTTTGGATTTTCTTCAGTGGTTAATACACAGCATATTCTTTGCAGAGCCAAGCCTCTGGCTGTCGGTCGAACTGTGGTTCATAGACTTGGTGTGGGTAATAAGATTATAAAACATGTCTCTTGCTAGCCAGCTACCACACACTTATAATAATAGTAGTAATAATTCATTGCATCTAGGGATTTTAGGTGAATTGTTTTTTAAGAAATGGAGAAAACTCCATTTTAAACCTAAACCTAAACCCTGTTCCAACCTATTCTAAAAATATCCTTGAAAAGAGGTGGGTCACTGCATCCACTCTACAGGGAGGGGAAATGTGCGCATGATTGAGTTAGTGCCCGGGAGTGATCCCTCCATTTTGCTACAGCTGAAATAATTTGTCTCCTGCAGGCAGCCTTTTCTTGGTTGTACGTGTGCACACATGGCCTTGCACAAGGGAGAAGTGGAGATGTGAGGTCTCTGGATCCTGCCCTGCTCCACCAAGGGAAGGAAATCTATGTGCAACACAGCAGGCAGAGAGCAACAGTTGGCTATCTTTTTTTTTTTCCGGTACTTCCAGAGCTGTTGAGCTTTGCAGATGTGCAGATTCAAAATGTCCTTTGGACTGTGATTTTGGGCAGTTTGTATTGCACAGAGGCAACGTTTTGTTGGGGGAGTCTTGTTTCCAAAAAGGAGGGTGCCCTTTGTCGGAAGAGGAGAAACAATGTCAGCGGTTGAGTTCAGACTTCCACAGGATGACTCATTAAATTTTTGAAGAGCAATTTACTATTTACTCTGGATGAAACTTCAGTGTGCATTGAACTTTTTCTGCATGTGAAGGTAGAAAAACAAAAAAAGTATTGCTTTAATTTATAGGAGAGAAACTCTTAACTTTCACAGGCTAAAAGCAAGTCCCTATATAGATGTGCAAGTATACACAACTATGTTGCTGTCAGAAATCAGGCAGAAGTGCACTTTGCTTCCTCTGAACAGCCACCATTCTCTCTCTGTGCACCTAATCTCACTGAAAACATGCCTCAGAGAGCACCAACAGGATTTTATGTGGCTTGGGCCACATTATATGCAGCTAGGCATATGAAAATGAATATGGAATTCTTAAAGGGAATTCCCCTTGGAAAACAAGGGGTGACTGCATTGTGGAGTGATTCTGGGAGGTGCTGGTGGCTCCTACTGCCAGGACCAGACCCTGTAGGTGTACTGGCGTGGACCAGCCATGTGGGACAGCAGGTGCATGCCCAGCCTCCCCTGCTCCCTGGCTCTGATGAGCTTTGCAGCCTGGGAAGAGGTGAGGGGTGCGGCTCCAGGGACCCAAGGGAGCCACAATGGAGCGGGCAGAGCGGAGGTGAGACCTAGCTGAAAAGGTTGTCAGGCATGTCTGCTTGCAGACATTGTGTAATGGCATAGCTGGATGTGAATTATTGTTGGCACTGCTACTATCATAACTGGTACAGAACTGACAGTTTGTCTCTGCCCAGAAGCTTTCCATCTTTCAGTCATTCACTTCCCAGCATACTTAGAGAAACCAGTGAGTCTTATCTTTCCTGTTGAGATGGTTTAATCTTGTTTTGGCAGCATTTTTTGGAGCACAGAGGCCATGTTGCATTGTAGGGCTTTGTAACAAATAATAGTAAGTTGTTAGTTCTTTCATAAAACACAAATTTAAGAAAGCATTACCACTCCTTTGAGGAGATAAGTTTGGATGATATCAGGGCATTGGAGTAGAATAAACTTTGATTTGTGAGTGTTGCCACCTTGTTGCAATCCGTGGAAGGGAAAAGGGATATCCGATTGATGTGCTGACATAGCAGACCTGCTGGCTGGTGTCCAGTTGTGGCTTCACTACCAGCTTCTTGTGTAGTCTAAACACAACTTGCTTTTTTTCAGTAACTCAGGAAAATATTTTTCCTATCTTATGGTATTGTAAGAAAAACAGTGTGCTTGTGTTTCGGTGTGTCACTGCTCAACACCATGGAGCATATCCTGTGAGAGTCAGTCGATAGGACTGTCCTCCTTAGTCACCCAGTAGGTCCCTGGCAGAGCAGTTACCAGCAGTCTGACATGGGTTAGTCTTTGGGGAGGTGTAGAAGCTGGATGGACACTTCACCCTGACACTGGCCAGGTGTATACACTTGAATGTGCCACAAGCTGGGGACTTGGCAGGAAGCTGCTTGCAGTGAAGGATACTTGTTTGTGTGCCAGATGCATCTCCATCCTCAGTAAGGTAAAACAGCCATAGGTGTGCTGCTGCTGCTGCTGCTGCTGCTGCTGCTGGGTCACATCTCACATCATACCACCTGTAGCTGGTCTATGTGGGCAGACTGTGAAACCACCAACTCAAAAACCCAAGGCCAGAATTTTACTTCCCATGCACCCACTGTGACCTCCTTCAAAGTCATGGAGGGGTGGGGGGGAGGGTAGCAGGGTGCCCCCATGACACTGGGGCTTTGCTTTCACAAGCTGCTGTTGCATTTCTCTCTCCTGACAGGTGAAGGGCATGGAGAGACACCACGCCGTCAGCTCCCAGTACCGCATGTGTTCCTACTACCCACCAGCTTCCTACCTGGGACAGGGGGTTGGCACTCCCGTGTGCCTCCCCCACATCCTGACCTCTGAGGACAGCCCCTCCTCCTCAGAGTCAAAAGCAAGAGGTGAGTGCACCCACTGGGGTGTGTGGCACCAGCTGGCCTTGGACCTGCACACAGGAGGTGTGTGTTGCTGCTGGGAAGGAAGCTAAGCAGCATCAGGCAGCTGTTCTAAAGATAGTGGCTGACTTCTGGAATGCTTGTAATGTGGTGGCAAAGTAAAGCTGATGATGTACAGTCATGCAGTCTTGCACTTTAGAAGCCTCATTGTTCAGGAGTCCAATCAGTTGTATTTTCTGCACTTACGTATGTCTCTTAAGTTGTACAGCACTTGAGGTGCTGTCTTTGGTGCTTATCACCTGGCTCCCTCACAGGAGAAAATAACAATCTTTGCTCCAACCTCAGAATTACCTTTCTTCTCAGAAATGCTGTGATATTTTTCACAGGCCTCCCACTGAGCCTTTGCCATCCTTTCTGAGCCACATGTGGGAACTACTTCTAGATCCCAACCATATAATGAAGCCCTTTGCAGACTTGCTTCTTCTTTTTTTTTTTTTTCAAACTCATCATACCATGTTACTTAATTTAAAACTACTGCATATAAATCTTTCTTTTCAGATTGTGTTTCAGGCTCTCCTAAGGATTACTGTAATCTGCAGTAATTTCCAGCACTGGTGAATTTACCCTGTGCTTTTGACAGTGTTTCTCGTGCTTCCTTGTTCCCTTTCTCCTGTAGCAGACAGTTGCTAACACAGATGTTAACATGGCTCTGCTGGAGTAATCCAACTCCACTGAACTGCCTCTCCATCACTGAATCAGGTCAGTAACTGATGCTGGAGAAATAAGAGAAACAGAGAACAAAATCTTGACACTCTCCAGCATTCAAAGGTATCCTGAGCCAAGATAATAACCTTTACATGCATTTTATTTCTCTCTATCACCTAGTGAACTTGGCAACTTAATTTTGTATGGTCTGCGGGAAGTATTTTTTTTCATTCACTTTACACCTGCCAAGTTTTAGTCGGTTGTTTTTGTTTCATTTTTTTATTTCACTGAGTCATAGCACTGATAACAGCATCCATCCTTATTTGCTTCTCTTACCTTCTACATTGAAATTAGTCTTCTCTTTCTGTCTGGTGGAGGATGTATGTTGTGTAAGTTCCATAATTGTTCTCAGTCATCTCTTTCTGTGGCTGAAGTTCTGGTGTCTGTTTCAGTTGTGTCCAGTAGTTCTGTCATGACAGAACCTTAAGGATTCAAGTGATGTTTTGGAAGGTGAAGAGTGTATAAAGTCATACCTGTAGCTTGTATAAGTCAGCAGTGAGCCCTTGTATTCACTAACTTCAGAATCATTTCTGTTGAGGAGGTAGCTGTTCTTTCATAGTGGCTGTTTCTCAAAGTCTTCCAACTAATTGTGGCATGTTAGATAGATGAAGAAACAACATATGGTGTGATGAAACCGTAGACTTTTCCTCCTTCTCCAGTAGTTTTAAATGGCTTAGCGAAATCAGTGATCCTTGGTTCATTTTCCTTCTCTTTTCTTCAACTATATTTTATTCCCTCTTTTTTAACCACCACTGAACAGTGACGTATTCCTTTCTGCCCATTGGTTGGAGAAGCAGTTGGTTTTATGCTCAACTGCAGTTGACACTTTTTCTTGCATCCATCACTACTAACTCACTAAGAGGTCTTACCAGCCAAGTCTTTTTAAAAATAGACAAAACACCTTATACCCTTTGTTCCCAAATGCACTTCAGTAATTTTTCATCACTCTAGAAAAAATTATACATAATGTTCTACTGATTTTTAAACTGCATAAATACTGTATTTTCAATAATCCCTGACTGCTTCTCCAGACACTATTCCACACAGATATTGTTCCCTAAGTTGCACCATCAATCAGAAACAGACAAGCAGTGAGATGTAATTTACTCAGATCAAACAGCATTTTCCAGACTTTGAAGAAGTGTTTTTCCATAGCAGGGAGCTAGTGGGTGAAAGAGGCACCAATGTTTTTGGAAGAAATTTGAACCCGTGAGGAGGATCATAGCCAACAGGCTTCTTAGAAGCATCTTCTTTTTTCTTAGGCATATTCTTGGAGGAGATGTTTTTACTTTTTCTGTCCACAGACAAAAGAATATCCTCAGGAAATACATGATTTACTCTTCCGTGACATGTTTCTTCTGGTGCTTTTCACAGACCTGAGAGGGTTAGAAGTTTGTTGCCTCTTTATTGTCACCTGTGTGAGTGCTGGGTGGATCCTGTGTATTTAAGAGTGTGTGTCATTTCCTCAAAGTATTGACTGTACATGTTGCAGTTACTGTCTCCTACAGAAGATACATTCTTAATTATTTCTCTGTTAATTGTTGGGCTGAGCTTTCTATCCACTGCCTGACCCCTTTGTTATGAAGCCTAAGTGACATGTTTCTGAGGGTTAGTGGTTGCTACTTTCTGAAGACAACTCTAGTGCATTTTCAAAAAAAAACAAATCATACTTTATTCATTCCTTTTGTACATTTGAAGTGGCAATCATGCTCAGAGTCTTCCTTTCTTTTTTAAAAATATGTTTTGATGGATTTTAGATCCAGAAGCGAACATTAGGATAATTTAATTTAATTTGTTATATAATGTAGTCTGTAAAACTTCAACTAAACTCCTGCAGCAAATCAGTGACTATATTTTTAAGACCAGTGTGAAGACTTAAGTATTGCTAACCCAGAAATTCTACAGAAGGGTAACAGTGTGCTTAGAAGAGCTGTAGGTCAAAATAAAAAACTGATGTTTAAGCCACATTTTCAAAACATCCAAAATGTGCATCTTTAGCAAAAATGACTGTTAAATTCCCAGGCAAGAATATGCAGTGGTCTTACTACACACACATACAGTCTACTACCTGCACTTCAGCTGCAGCTTCAGCATTATAGAGGCTTTGCCAGTTCTTGTGTTGTCGTGGTATTTGAGTAAGACCATTAAGTAATTTTGTTCTGGTAAGTTAACTGCCTGCATAGACCAGTTACAGTAAAAGGGATGAGAAATTAACTAGCTACACTGTCTTTCTTTCAATGAAGTGAAGATCTCTGGAAGCTTCTAGCATTTGTACAGGACTATTGTGGCATGTTACGGTGTCTTGCATATAGTAATGAGCTGATGTTTTCTGAGTGGTAAAATACCATCACTCAACCTCCTTGCAATCTGAAGTGTGTCCAAGTAAAATGTTTTGCTTCCAGCTAAGCACAGCTGCTGCCGTTTCAGCAGAAACTGGGAAAAATGAGAGAAGTTGGTAAACCAGTGACAAACAGCAAAAGGATATTTTTACAGGGCTTTCTTTGGTCATCAAGTTTTAAGTTTCAGGCAGTAATTTCTAGGTGGGAGGGAAATTTTATACTCAGTACTGCAAAGTATTTCCTTCTCCTTTTTTTTGCAAAAGCAGTGGGAGGAAAGTACATATGAAAAGATTGTCAAATCTTGTGCATACAAAAAGTATAGTTTTGGAAGGCAAGTTGAGAAGTGGGGAACTGAGAGTGGAACGCAACAAGGTATTTCATCTCCAAAAGCCAAATATTTTGTTCCCATTATTCCTGTGGGACAGCTGCATGTTTTTTGTTTTGTTTTGGTTTGGGTTTTTTTGTTTGGTTTTTTTGGTTGTTTTGTTTTGTTTTTTAAATGAAGTTTCTTAGGTTTGGCACACAACCCAAAATAGTCTAACTCCTTACATTGATTTTCAGTAAGCCTCTCCAGGATTTGTGAAATAACCTGCACAAAACCTTGGTTTGAGAGATCAAGAAAGCACGTGCAAGGCATGTGCCTCACTCTGGGTCCTGTTTACAGTGCATGAAAATGCAGCATTTGTGTATCTGTATGAAAGAGTTTACCAGATTTGAGAAAGTGGCAGAAAAATTTAACATTCAAATAGAATGATGCAAAGGAAAAACATCCCTGTATCTGCAGACACTTCAGATTTTAGAGTAGTTACCTGGTCTTAAAGTTGGCATGGAGTGAAACCTCCTCTATGTCGTCATTGTGTGAAATGTTGAGATAATTACACCATATGTCTGGCTATGATGAAAAAAATGTCTTGCATTTAAATTTTTTTTCTGGCTGCTGGACAGTTTTGAATTTTTTATTTTCCTGTCTTAAGTGTCATGAGTGTTGGAAATACAAGGAATGAATCACTGGAGCAGTGCTGTGTTTGCAGCTTAAACATTAAGCAGGAGTCTGAAAATTCTCCTAAAGGCATGTAAGAAAAGGTTATATTTTGATGCAAAAAACTCAGCAATTTTGTGTAAATAAGCAAACATCATTTTATGAAGAAGAACATTTCTGGTGTCAGGTTTTCTGTGTCAGCATAACTGGTTCCAGCACTAAAACTTTTTCACAGTCCTTTCTAGATTTCATGTAGCAGGTATGCCCAGTTTTACAGCTGTGGAAATGAAAGTGACACAGACTTTTCCAGAATCTCCATTTAGAGACTCAGCCTTGCTTCTGTGCTTGGATGCTGTATCAACAACAGTACTGAGCCATGGGAGAAGCCCAGCCATGGGAGAAACTGGAGCAGCTCTGTAAAGAGCCTCTTTCAGTAGTTCCGCAAGGAAGGGCATGTTGGAAGCCATCTCCCTGCTTAAGATAAAAAGTTTCACTTCGACAAAAGCATTTCTGGAATGCAAGGAATGCTATGTGCCCCAGAAACATGCTTGAGAGATGGAAAGATTGGGTGTTTTCTTCCCATCTGGGTTTTTGTGTGCCAAAACTTTTTGCGGTTTCCTATATATCTTAATTTTGCATGAATATATGTAACACTTCAGAGCCACAGGTGGCACCTGGCTGTAAGTTCAGAGAGGTCAAGAAGTCCTGGTAAGCAAAAGGTCCCTGAGACCATTTCCCTGAATCTGAACTGCTTTCTGCAAGCATTGAATGTACAAAGATGGAACTGCAAACATAGCAGGCTGGTTTGCTATGGCTGAGAAATTACCCCAAAGAACAGCAAAAAACCCTTGCCTCTGTCTGCTCTTAATTTGCAGCCAGCTGAGGAGATGCACTGACAAAGCTATACTAATAAAGTGCTAAAGTGCTTAGGAACTGGGAAACAACTACAGCAAATAGCCCAAATTATCTTTTGTCAGTCAGCTAGCCACAGTCTGTGTAAGCTGAAGAGTAGCTATTCAGGCCCAGGCAGTCCAGGTGTTGTCAGGTGTGAAACATACTTCTTCTTCTCCTTTTCTGTGCACCTCTTTGGAGAGCATCACCAGAAATCATCTCGAGTTTGGAAGAGTTTCAGCAGCAGAGTGTTGGGGGAGGATAAAATTTTGCACCCAGAAATTCATCAAGATTTAGCTTGTGTGTTATGTATGTGTGTCTATCTGTGCATCTTTTGCTTAAAAAGTGACCTCTACTCAAGAATATCTGTCCTTAATGATGAAGGAGCAAGCAGTGTTTGCTGAAAATTCAAGACTCTAGTTTCCACTATCATTTTACATCAAACTCTTAGCAATAGATTTTGAGATAACAACAAAGAAGAGGAAGGGGGTAAGGATCTAAATCTGTAGATTTTCAACAGTTTGTTCGAGTGGGTCACTTGAATTTGGGGCAGCTGTTTATTTTTTTGTGCATTCTCATTTCTGCTTCTTATACTCCTCAATGGCTATGCTGCATGCAGCTTCCCCTTGGTACTGATTACATTGACAGTGAGCAGATTTTGTATTATATTTCTGCATGCTTTAGTTATGTTGCATGCATATTGCAATATTTATTAGATCTCTTCAGGCAAATGACTTTTTAGCATATCATTTTCATTAAAAATGGGAATTTTGTGTGTAGCTGAACAGACAGTTGTTGAGCATGGCCTTTTTTATCTTTTAAAGTAAATGGGTTGCTAACCCTTATTCATGGTGGTATTAATCATACTTGATAATTTCAATAGTTGTAATGGCAGCTGTCAAAATATATTTGATAATGTGAGGCATATTCAGTATTAAGCTCATTTTTCTGTGTATGGAAGTATTTTTGTAAATTACTAGTCTGTGTTATAAATGAGGTTGCATTAGTGAAGATTTGAGCAACATTAAAATAGGTTTATAAGGTCTGGCGGGAATTCCTAGAAATAAAGTAATACAAGCATTTTTTTTTCATTCTTCTTTAATTTGGTCCTGATTAAAAGACTCAATTTAGTAGTTTCTTCTCTAAATGCAGCATTTATATTATGCTCACTCAAAAGCACACAGCAGCTTTGCATTGGATGACTGCAGAATTACATGCTTGTTTCATGACTTTCTCTGATTCACAGGTTTTGCTGATTCATGTCAGAGCAACTGACAAACCTTTGCTGTTTGATCTGGGAGCAGCCACTGGTCCTGCCTCCAGAGTAGTAGAAAAAACCTGTATTTTTGAAGGCTTTTTAACCTGTTTTTGTGGAAACATAGGTATTTGTGGACTGAGGCCTTAGCATCCCCTAGCAGGAATTTTAAGCTCTTGTGGAAACTGTGTGGGAGTGCCTTCGTTTTTCATCACCCTAACAAGAGAGAGTGGGACAGCCTGAACCCTCAGCAGTTGCCAGTGGCACCCCATCCCCCCACACCTGCAAAACCACATGCACATGCATAGTTGTCAGAGAAACTGAGTTGGTCTTCATTGGATATATTTGTCCATTGTTTAGTATTTTGTGTGGGTCAGAGAATGCAGTGTTTTTGAAATTGAAGCCTGCATTTGTTATGAGTTTCAGGCTCTGAGTTGGTAAAACAAGGGTTTGAAGAAAGTCCTTATATTCTGAAGAAACTTCAATCAGTGGTACACTTGGCCCAGGCATGTGCCAGATCCAGAGCATTACATTTATGTGTACTGCCAAAATCTCTACTTTTTCAGTTTCCTTCTATGAAAAAGAAGTGTCCAGTCAATCCCGGTTGGGTTAGCCTGCTGAGCAGGCGGCAGTGAGCCAGCAGTGAGAGTGGTGCCGTCCTGGTAGCCCTGGATCCTGCACAGTGTGTCAGCATCTCTCTGTGCACCTGCCAGGGTGCTGTCATGGAATACATAATGGCTCTGTTAGCTTTCCTTGGGACACCTTCCCTCTTCTGCTTCACATTCTCTTAGGAGAGGCAGGTTTCTCAGTGCCTTCCGCAGTTACGATCATTTTAGAGCCATGTGTTGAGAGACCGGTGGCTTATACCCACTGCACCCCTGGACTTAACTTTCTGCATGTATAAGCTGCTCTTTATGTCAGATGGTGGATGTTACTATAGCTGATGAGGCTGTGTGGGATTTTTCTTCATGCTTTAAAGGATGTTGGGTCCGTCACTGAAAAAAATCAACAGTCAGTTGAGCTGCTTTCTTTTACAGCTAGTATGGCTTTGATGCTCTAAATTTATTACCTCTGGATGCAGAATTTTTCCTACTGCCACAGAAATTGGTAGTAATCAACTGTCATACTTTTCCATAAAGTGATAGAACAAATGAAAACCTCTTGTCAGGACAGTAGTGATTATCTAGGCATGATTTGTAATTATAACAGTGATACTGCTCCCCTCTTCACTTTGCTTTAATGTGCAGTTGCATCCCTGTAACCTTGCATCCTTGGTTAAGAGAAGAGAGAACTCCGTATTTAGCTATAATCTTTTCAGTGTGGGAGAGCCTCTCTAGTCCACCTTGCAGTTCATGCCAGTTTTGCAGCTCAGGTTAGAATCTCCATCTGAGCTAGTTCTTCTGCAGCTTCTTCTGCTTCTAAAGTAACCCTGTGCAGATCATGAGAGACTCTATCAGAAGAAATGTTTGTTACTGAGCTCTAAAGGAAAAGGGAAAAAAAATTACTAAGGCTCTGTAGTGCCGACTGGCCTTGCATCTTGCAGGGAGCTGAACTGTGACTCTTTGCAAGTGGTTGTTGCAATCCACGGTGCTGCTTCCTGAATGATCTCAGGGAAAACGAAAGGTTGCATTTGTTCCCGTTGCCATGCTTGCATGCTATGAGTAGTTTTCTGTCTTTTCCTTTCCCCGTCATTTCCGACAGAGGAGAAGTAGCTTTCCTACAAGCAGTGGGCAAAGTTGCTGGGGGATGTTGGAGCACTATGTGTGACTGTACAGGATAACAGGGAATCATCACATGGGAGCAGGACCAGACAGCCTGTTTATAAATATACATATATATATTGCATGTGTAAATAATACTGATGAATGTTCCCTGCACTTGATGCATGTAATCCTGTGGGGCAGGGTAGGGGACAGATACCAAGGCTACTTAACGGGCTTTCTTAATTTGGCAACCATCAGTGTGCCTACTCATCAGACGTTTTTAATTCTATGATTCAGTGTAGCCAATGAGTTTATTTCCAGTGCTCCTCACAGGCATAGCTCAGGCCAAGTACAAGTTGAATAACCTTCAGGAAAGCTGTGCTGTCCTTCTGTCGGCCGCTGTCTTTGAAAATTGCCTGCAGAGTTAGTGAGCAGGAACAGTTAAGATTTACAAACAATGATGAAGCTTGTCATGCATCTTTCACCATTCATCATCTGGGTGCCGTGGCTGGGCGGTGAAGTGTTCTTCATAAAAACCAGCTCAGTGTGAAATACACCTCGCAGCAATGTTTACTGCTCTGAAACTCGTCAGCAGCCCTTTATAGTAAATCCAGATTGCGATGTGACATTACAGTATATCATTGCAGAGCGCACTGGGGTTTACACTAGGAATGAGTGCAGTTCACACCAGATGAGATGTCGAAATTGAGTTATGTAGGAATTTGGCTGTTATATGGGGATAGCTTTTGTTTTCTGAGGACTGAAAGTTAGCTTTATATATATAATATATATAATCTACACATACCTGCACTTGTGTGTGGGTGCCTAGATCGATATACATGAATATGTAGATACACATACGCTATGCACACATTCCTTATACAAAAACTGCATGCACTCACAGATTTCTCTGACAAGACCCTGTCTTATGTTTATGCTGTTTCTTGCTAAGTATTTCAGTATTTAGTTAAAGTGCTGCATTTTAGTGTTACCTCTCCAGTGAAGTAGCCATTTCTTTTCAAAAAATTTTTTTTCAGAGTTTTCTCTTTACAGTAGAGAAGATGCAGTTGGCTGGTAACCACTGAACAGAGCTGAAGAAGTTTGGGTTTCATGGGATTTTTATTTGCGAATGTCTCCTAGAGCTTGGAAGGTGAAGCTTTGGGCAGAAGATTTGGGGAAAACTTGGGCAAAAGCTTTAAAATACAAAAACTAGAGAAGTTACTGTACACCTGGCTGTGTGCTGGGATTGGTCATGTTCTCCTTGCTTGTGTTAGTCCTTTCAATTGCAGTGTGGACATAAGGTCATTGAGAATAGGGTAAAATAGTAGGTGCCTTTGTCTAATTATGTAAGTGGGAAGTCAGTGCAAAATACAACCAAGACACTTTATGTATCAGTAAATTGAGACTGAGTCTTTGGAGATAAATGTGCTGTCTTGGGCAGCTGGTGGTCTGAGAAACACCTCTGGAGTTAAGCAGTAATAGCTGTATAGAGTGGAAAGCATGCTGTGCTGGTTGGCCTACAGACAAGAATAATAACTCGCTTCAGTAAAAGTTAGGTGCTTTGATGGTAGTTAACTGATTAAAAAGAAAGAAAATACTTGAGACAGACAGTGAAGTTTTTAAATGCTTCCTGTTATTTTGTGTGGTTTTATTTCAGTGCTGTTCTGCAAAGCCTGTGAATTAAGTTACATATCACTGTCTTCAGTGGTGTGACTGCTTTATCTTCTGAGGTTGAAACGAAGATGTCATTTTCTGGAATCTTAACTGAAGTCTTATTGTTTTATTATTGCCTGACTTTTCAACCAGAGGGGGAGATATATTTGAAATACTGTTGTATTTAATTTTAGATTTCTGCGACCTGTGCTCAGGTATTAAATATAGTTCAGAAGTGGAAAAAGAAGTGGAACTGCAGTTGTTACTACCAGACAGGAGAGATAACTGCACTTAATTTTTCCTCCTCACCTGCTTTCCTACACTTGTTCCTACACTTCTCACAAGTTCCTACACTTGTTTTTGTTTTAAGCGCTAATACTGCAGTGAATCTGTACTTCTGTAGCTCAGAACAGTTTTCACAAATGTGTTTGTTAGTTCTAATTTTATTTTGTTGATTTGTTACATTTATCTGAAAAAGCCTGTGAAATTGATTTTCTGGTCTGCTACAGCCAAAATAAAGGTAAACCGTCAGATTCACCAATCATGTAAGTATGAAGGCTTCCAGGTTTACCAGTAGCATTCTAGTCTTATTTGTATTCATAATTAGCTTAATGATACAGTATTAATCCCACCTACTTCTTTACCAGAGGCTTTAACAAATCTGGTGAGCTTTGTTAGGGAGGAGGGAGTGTAGAGGATGGGCAGGAGGTGACAGCAGTGGTGGTAAAAGTGTTAAGTATTATTTATGAAGGTTTTTTTTTTACTCCTTTTATTTTGAGAGGGGAAAGTTTGGACACCATTACTTTTGTGGCTTGAATTAGTGGGATAGATAGTAAAGCTGTCACTTATATCAGAGTGGTTTCAGGCAGCACAGTGTTGAATATAAAATCAAAGGGATGTATTTCTTCACAACCTTGACTGCTTTCTGTATCCACTCAATTTCTAGTAACTTTTACTAAGCTGCAGCCTTCAGATATTAGTAAGTGGTGTCTTGTCATAGGGATACTGTAATGGCCTCGAGAAGCTTGAGGTCTGTATGGATATGTACTCAGAACACTTCTGTAGAACTTGTAATTTAATTTCCCATTCTGCCAGGTGATTCCTTGCTCTTGCACTGTCCATTTACATAGACCAAAGAGATCTCCATGACTTAGGGTAGGAATTAGGAAAAATATTCTAGGTGCCACATCATCAGTATTTACTGCTGTGTTAGCATCCAGTTGTTGCTGTCCAGACATCTCCAAATTCCAGTTAAATGGGTATGTGTGGGCCAGGACTAGGAGAAAAAAAATGCTATTTTGTAGACCAGGTCAAGTCACTTAATTGTATATTATTTTCTCACACAAAGGTCTCGTGGTGGCAATGACCTTTTATTATGGTGACCCTGCAAAAAGCCAAAGCAGATGTTATCTGTAGAGCACTGTAAAAATAGTCCAAGAGAAATGGCTCAGAATAGGGGAAAAAAAACTGCGCCACAAATTAGCTAACAGTACATTGGATGATTATAATGACTACCTTATAGCATCCAAGAATTGTCAATCATACCTTAATGTTTATAGAAGTGAGAAGTCAATGTGTAGTTGTTTAATTTGACATGACTCTCAGTCTGAGAAAGTGTAATCGCTGGAGGGGACAGTTAAGTAGCTGTGCTCTGTGTCAGCCTGTCTCGCTCCGACTACTGCACTAAACGCTTTCCTGATGAGCGATAGATTTGTTTAAATACCAGGATAATTGCTAGTTACAGCATCCAACACTCTTAATGCCTTGTACTACATCTGTATTGGCTCTTGCCTGAGGCTGTTTGAGGTTTCTTCAGGGAACAAGGCATGTACCTTCAATTAGATTTTTCTCCTTTGGGTTTTGAAGGGTAATTGTTGCAGACATAAATAGGCTATAATATATTACATTTCATTTCTTCCAAACTTGTTGAAGTAGATCAGACATGCCAGTGTTACAGCTGCTTTCTGCTTGTGACATTTTTGTAGTCTGCAGTACTGAAAACACACAAAGAACAAGACAAAATGTTTCTTCACCGGAAAAATGGAAAAATACCAGACTTGTAATACTATACTGGTGCAAAGCCAGTGAACTTGTTTCGCTTGCAAAAAAGTATTTGCTTCCCTTCGCTGCTTCCACACGTGTAAATTATGATCATATATAAATATTAATGCTGATTGTGAATAATCAGAATAGGAGAGACTCAGCTCAACTCTCTGTAATTAAAAGAGTGTCTGCATTTTACCTTTTTAGTGGCTGTTGGTGTTCTGAGGAGAAGACTGAAGTGACCTGGTGGTTTCTGCTAGGGTGGTTGTCCACTGATTGCCTTTTGCTGAACACATTCCTGTTTTGTCACAGCACACACACAGTGGAGCAGCAGCAGCAAATGCCAGCAGCTCCCTACCCTTCCCTACAGTGTGCCCTCACCTCTGCTACTAAAGGTTCTGCACTTGGTACCCACAGGCTGATGGAAGAAAAGCTGAAGGCCTCTGTGTGTGGAGGGATTGGGGGGAACATTTATTTTTGAAATACACTTTTCTTTAAAGTCTTACAAAATCTTGATATTGGTTTTGAATTATGTTGGGAATTGAAGATTTAATTTGTGGGGATTCACTTTACTAAGCGATGAGGAAAAAATGGGAGCCGGGTTATACAGAATATTCACTGTAGTTCATAGTGAAATAAACCAAACCATTTTAATTTAGTTTCTTCTTTAACATTGGCAATTACATATTTGCATTTATTCCATGCTTTCTCATAATTTTACAGTGCCAGTTTCAAAGCTCTGTGCTTAATGTTTATGTCACAGTATTTGTTAAATCAATTAGATTTCTCAAGCTGAAGATTTGTCGGAGGTCTAAATCTATGCTGTGTGTAGGTTAGTTATTTATTACAAGCATAGCATTAATCATGTATTAGACTGCTGAAAATAAAAGAATGTTCCTAGTCCAGTTGGCCAGTAGTTTTGTTTCCTTTCTGGGCATAAAAGGAAAAGAAAAATCAATGAGAGCTCACGCCCATTTGTTTATAAATAATTTTGCCTTTCGAGCTCTGTTTCCGAGCAATTGCAATAACTGCAAGGAGGGTTCTTTTTTCCCACCCTGGAACAACTGTTTACACTGCTTTAGTGACTGTTTTTTATTGGCTATTGAGTTTATGAAACACATTTTGATAAATTTCAGTTTTAAGGCAGATTTGAGATATCTGTGTATCCATAACTATATTATAAATTTTTCTGATTACTTTCAATCAAGACTTCACTCATGTTAGTTGCTGTTTCCTCCCTTGGATAAATATGAACTTGTAGTTCATAAAGCTGTCTCTACCAGCACATCTTACCTCAGTGCTTCCCTGAATCACAAGTGTTTTCAGGATCTTTAATTTTGTAGATTGAGTCTCTTAATTCTTCCAAAGGCATAAACACTGCACACAGATTTGTGCAAACAGAGTCTACATTGGAGTGAAATAACACTGGCTTGTTAAGCGGTGTCTGGTGTATTCCTGTTAGTTCCCTGGGACTACCTGAAATGAATATGCAACTGCCTAATTGTAGTGAAAAAGGCTTACAAGAGGGTTGGTCTGTAATTGGAAAATAACTGCCCCTTCTCAGCTGTGGAGCTGACCTCTGTAACTGTGACTCTAAACTTTCCAACTTGGACCATTTCATCTCTTTTACTTTCTGCCTTCAGCTGCTGTGTGTGTATGGACTAGAACTGCCTTCCCTATCTTTCAAGAGAGGGAAAAACCCCTGCTTTGACCCTGAACAGCACCAAGTACAGAGATACTGTGTCATGCAAGATCCTTGCAGCCTATGCTCTTGACTCCCTTCACCACCCTATGTCCGTGGTTGGTTGCAGCAGGGCTGTATGATGCAGGAGAGGATGAGCTCCAGTTTTCACTTACCTTCATCCTGCCTTGCCATCAGAGTGTCGAACCACCTTCTTACTGACCAGAGTTGCATTCTGCACTATTGAAATTAACAGAGATGGAGTGTTGGAGTGATTTCCTTGGAGGTGGGCAGTCTTTGACACAGCCACCAGGGTCTGGATTGGGTCCAGAGACCTGTCTTAAAATTTTCTCTACAACAGATGACAACAATAAAATTCTGAATTTCTGTTTATCTGTTTAACTATTTTAGAACTTTCCTGCCGCTATCACTATCTGGACTTCAGAGAGTGCTAGGCAAGGGCAGGGAAGTGCAAGTTGAAACTTGTTGGGTAGACTTGCTGCCATTCCAAAGTTAGTAAGGAAAGATGGCACAAGAGGACCTAATACCCTTGAAGGAAGGTAACACAACCAAGGCTTTTGGGCCCTACTGGCAGGCTCTACAGCATGTAGACTGTAACCAGTGTGATCTCAGAGGAGTTTCAGTCCTTCCTAGCAAGGCTGCTGCTGTCAGGATCTGGAAGAAGATGCTGGCTACTGGTGGGTTGACCTTCCCACTAGATGGGCATCACCAGGTGGGCTGTAGGCCATCACTGGGCCTGGGGAGGTAAACAGATGCTGCAACAGCAGCATCATTAGACACAGCCCATGCTCTCTAGCTGATGGCACACACTCAGCATTACTTGTATTGTGTTCATGGAAATGAATATAAATACAACACAGCGGATCTGTCTTAAGCCTAATGTTGTGTGAAACTTCATTTAACTTACTTGACTACCTCAAAATGTTTTGTGTTCTGTTGTTGTCCCTAGTTACTCAAGTATTGTGACTTACTGCAGCAAGGTTCCTAAACTTTGGGGGAAATAAATCTCACTTTAAAACAAGTAGCAACATTTTTACTCCACATATACCCATCTTGTGCTGTTTATTTCATCAGTACTCGTTGAACCATTTTACTGTAGATCTGCTGAACTTGCATCCAGATTAAAGTTAATATGAAAAATGGTAATGCCATGGTAATACTAAGTCACTTTAAAGCCTTCTGGGCTTTTAAAATTGCAGATTCACTTAAATAGTAAGATGTAAGTGGTAAGGCTTTTTCTTTGTTTCCTCTTACTCAATTTCGGGCACAGTCAAAGTTGAATATAGTGTTGCTCATGCTGAAGTCCATGACAAACCTCCTATTCCTTTTGCAGCTGTGGTACAAGTTGCAGATCTTTGTCTTCTCCCTTTGCAGCAGAGACAGTTGAATTATAAGAGAATTTTAAAAGTAAATGAACCTATTTACAAGTTGAAAATATATTGTATTTACCATAACAGATCACTTGCATTGGACCTAATATTTTTGACAGATTGTTTAGTAACCTCTTGACTTCCAAAAGCTTGCAAGTTATGTCCAAAAACATTTTAAACTGTATAATACATCACTGTTGTACTGAGACAGTGCTCCACACAGGAGAGGCATATGGGATGCTAAGTCCTGCCTTGCTACTATACCCAGTAGTGGGACAGTCTAGGGATTTGCAAGACTTTGGCCCCCACAGCACAGCAATTTTGTGCAAAACCAGTCCTGGCAGGGTAAAATGCGCAAAATAGAAACTTAGGCCTGCGCACCAGCAGCTGGTAAGATAGTTATATATTTCTCATGAGAAATGATTGATATGTTTATATTTTAATCTTGTTGTTAGAATTTGATTACTATAGGAGTAAGAAAAACAATCCAAAGAGTGGATTTGAAGTTCGTTTTTTTCTCAGTGCTGCCTGTCTTTTGTCAGTCTTCTAACACACCAGGGAAATGTTTTTTTGATGGGGAATCAGTCTCCAGTGTTGTGTGTGGAATAGAGAGGTAGTATCTGACTTCCAGGAATAGAGAAATTGAAGGTCCCAGTTTTGTCACAGTCTTGTTACATGATGAAGCAAATTACTTCATTCCTCTGAGATTCCCTGCTGCTCCTCAGTTAGTGACAGATGTCCAAATACCCCCTATATTTCACAGCCCCTTTTTAAATCTTCCTTTGCTGGAAATCAGTGCCACCTCCTATGTTTCTGTGTCTGTTCTCTAATCTTGAATCTTTGAATGGTTTGTTGGTGGTCTGGTTTCTGTTTTTCAAAAATTCCTGTTTGACTCTGATGCAAAGTACAGCAGTGCAAATCATTGGGTTCTCTGGTGGACCATGAATATCTGAGAGAAGTAAGGATCTCCAAAAGTAGGTCTGCTGGTCAAGAGTTACAGCCTGAAGGGGAAGCATGTGCATCTCTGCAGTGCTGGCAATTCAACACCTATTCTTCATTATTATTCCCCATGTAGCTGTGCAACTGTGTGCCCAGTACAACACAGGGGATTAAAAAAAGGACTGGAAAAGGCTAGGGAGGGAAAAGGGAGATAACTTTTTGCATTAAATCATGACACCTTTCTTTGTAGTGCTACTACCAGGTTGAAAATCAGTCAAGTTTGTGACTTCATCCCAGCTCTTTTGTGGCTGAGGTTCTCATGCTTTATGTGTAATCATACAGAATGTTTTCACTTATAGATGACTCAAAAACAATCTACAGAAATGCCTGTTTTACATTGTTACACAGCAGTGGGAGGTGCCTGCTTTATGTTGAGATGCTGGAGAACATATTGCTTCATGTCTTACAGCACAAAATCTTTCTGAAATTATTAAAATAATGCTTTCTTTTTGAGAGGACTAGCCATTAGGGTTCCTGGCAGTGGAATATAAACTGGGGAGGTTTCTGTCGAGGTGCACCTCGCTGGGACCTGACTCAGTAGAGTGAGTACTTGGGGTGAGTACATCCACAAGAGGCAAGTAACCATTCATGTCTGCCAAACAGAGAGAGTTTCTATCAGCTGAATTCTGCATGTTGCCTTTCAGTCATTCAAAGCAAGGGTAGTCACCTTGCTTTGAATGACTGAAAAAATAACAAACTTCAGCACACCTGAAGTTTTCCTGAGGTTCTTCATCCTATGCCTTTCCTGGCCTGCTGCAGTGGCTTAATGACGTCAAGTTAGCCACAGAATGTAAAGCTGGTGATAAGAGAGAGCGTTGGTCCATCCATACTGCTCTGCTCCAGTTGGTTTTGCATGCAAGCATGAAGGGCAGTTGCTTTATAGAAGATTGGTATAGTTTGAAGCTATGTTTTGGAGTCTGAGTAAAAAGCCTAAGCTTCCCAAGTACCACTTTAGCATCCTGTTTGTCTAGCTGGTAGTGGGTGAGAAGTGGAAAGCTTTATTTGATTGTTTCACATACTACTGTAAGAGAATTTGAAACCAGAGGTGAGGGAGTCAACAGGAGAATATTTTCTCTGGCTTCTGGTTTCTAATTACATGAGTTATAGCCCTACCTTCTTAGTTGCTAAAACTGCAAGCATGAACTGGAAAAGAATTGAGATAATCCATGATAAAGCATACTGAATAAAGATCTCTATTCAGACATTTACCTTTTATGCTGAGTTCCTAATGCAAAAATTAATGCTATTTGAAAATACACAATAAATGTGTCCTACTGTGGACATCCAAGATAATCCTAATTATCTTAAATGTTAGTGACAAGAGTAGGTGTTTAAGAAGGGGAGAAGGGCAGTGCAGTGAAATACTACACCCATATTAAGAGAAATAGATGGATTGTACATTTGTTTCAAGATCCTTAGGCTTATTTTTATTTTTGCATCAAAAAGCAGCTCTGTTTGTTGCTCTTGTAACTTCTTTTCAGCAGGAAAATATCTACAGACATATATTTCTAGAACTGGACAAGTTTCCATTGTGTTAATAGTTTGCAAAGCAGAAAAGGATCATCACTCCTGTGTTCTTGCAAGTCAATTCGCTTTGTGGTCAGCACAGAAAAGTCCATTACAGATTGATCACAGGAACAGTCACAAGGACATTTCAGCAGGTCAAAGTAATATGTGGAGTTTATTTTTAAGGCAGACCCATAGATGAATTTTCTTTTTCCCCATGTAAACTGCTTGGTATCAGCCTCCTCATCTTATGCACTGGTGCACCTCATACTACTGCGAAGAAGTCTGCATTCACAGTATGTTGTTGTGACCAGCTGCAGCAAGCAGAAACCCTTGGCTTCAAGTGGGCTTCCAGGATTTATCCCCTGGTCTAGATCTGTGGTGAGGCCCAGTGGACGGAGGAGAAGGACAGTCAATACAGAAATGCATAGCACATTTATGCACTTGTGGATCTTGGCAGGAATTTTCAGTAGGAACCATTTCATCCTGGCAGTAGTCCTGAGCAAGAGAGATGTAATGAAGAAGATAGCAGTTTGGAGTTCTTTTTACTTTAGTTCATACAGAATAGAAACAAAAGAAATAAAATATATTGGGGATTCACAAAGTGCAAGTGTCCTTCAAGAACTTGCATTGCTGAAGCTTTACAAAATCAGAATCTTTGTGTTCAAAGAAAATTTTCAAAACATAGGTGATTCAAGTTCATCTCTTCTTGAAGTTTCTCTGTGGCCTAAGAGGAACCCATGGACCCATTGGCTCTTGACTGTTGGTGTCCTTGACTGTTGGTGCCCCTGCACAGGGCCAAATACCGGAACATGAGACTGAACACATTGCATGGCTGACTTATGATCAGTTTTTTCACCCTGGTGTAAGTCAATAGTCCTCCATCTTTTTAAATAGAGCGTTCATACAGGAATGGATCACATGAGTGGTATCACAGAGGCAGGTTTTCTTTTTGACTATTTGTTAGTTAACTCTGCTTAAGGAGTTGAACTTTTGTTCAAGAACATAGGGTTAAGTACTCCCAAAGGTGAGAGGCAGCTGTTACGAGAATGAACTTGACCTTCCTGCATGTGTTTACTTGGAGGCTGCATCTTACCCATCTTATTATCTGCAGCAAAGTCAGGACAGACCCTGACACTCTTGCTGCCATTCTGTTTTCTCTATAACAGGAAAATTGTGCTTTCTTCCATTCTCTTTTTTTTTTTTGTATATCTTCTCAGTTGCTGAGACAGCAGCTGAGGATTCTGATAGTTCTCTGGTTCCTAGTGGCTGATTTTGCAGCACTAATTGTTTTGGGGGTTTGTTTGGTTGATTTGGGGTTTTTGATCTAATGCTTTGTCAGGCAGTTACCATAGTGTTACCGTAGTTGCTGTAGCCTGGCAGTTCCTGTCCACCCTCATGCCAAAAACTTAGGCATTCTTTAGTGATGTTCCCATGCCATCAAACTGGCAATGGCATCTAGTTCTCTATCCTACATGTGTGGTGGCTGTGCTGACCCACAAGAGTGCACACCAGGAAGAAGTGAATGGCTCTTAGCAGTGTGTGGGCCTGACATGCTTGCTTACTCTCCTTTCCCTAAGAAAGGTGAAAGAGTTTTAAAATAGTAATAGTACCACAAATTAATTCTTATTTAGCGTTTGATCATTTTTTAAATGTATACTCAAGAAAATACATACTTTCCAAGCATGAATGTCCTTCTGATTTCTTGCATCACTGAAAGTGTATTAGTCTTTTCAGTCCACTGAATTTTTGGGATCACTCAAGTTAAAAGTCACTGCAGTTACCCGTGTCAGAAGACATAAGGTTATGTGTCTGTGGTTGGGATCCCTTCTCACTAGTTTTCCTGTGTGTTATTAGCTGAATTTTTTTCAGATTCATATGGCTCAAAAGTATTCAGGTGCTTTCCGAAGGGTAAAAGTTAATTAGATTAGGGAATAGTCTCTAAAAACTGTCATAGACCCAATTCTGGTACTGTTATTTACACAGATAAGGGCTGTGTAACAACTGTGGGAGGATCAGCCACAAGCCCCAAACAGATGAAACTCATATACTTAAGTCAAAAAGAACATGGGTTTTGTTTCTTTGAACTTGGAATTTCTACATTTTATTGCTATATGATTAAAACACTGGAACAGAATGGCTTATTTCCTTTTTGCTGCCTTTTTATAGCTACGAGTTCCAATCTGAGTATCTTGTACTTTTTATCAGCATTGCATCTACTCCACCTTGCTTGACTTCAGTGACTGTTGACTGCAGTGGAGTTCTGCTCAATAAAGCAGTCCAGGTCTGAATACAGAAGTAACAGTCTTACCTGGTCGAGGTAGATCTTGGTAGGGCCAGATTGTTTTTAAAACTTTTGTGACTCTTACTACATACACTTAGCATATTCAGAGAGCAGGGTATATAGCCCAGATTGTCTAATAGGCAAAACTTTGATTAATTTGGAAGTCAGTGGGAAAACTAGTGGAGTTTCACTTATCCAGGAGACAAAGGAGCCACCACTTGAGATGCTAAGAAACAGATTTGGTTGTCTGTCTACCAAAAAAAGTTGTCTTCTGTGTCATTCCACAGGTCTATAACTAAATTAACATAGAGTTGCTCAAAAAGTAGACCACAAAAACAAAGTGGCACTTTTGCTGTGGTAGGGTTTTAACTCGGTACTGTAGCATGTTGAATCTACTGGATTCTTAGTGTTTGGAAAATTAAAAAAAAAAAAAAAAAAAAAAAAAAAACAAAAAAAAAAAAAAACACACAACTCCAAAAGCACCAAAAGAAATCCAACACTTTCTGAAACTTTGTTGCAGAGATTTATAGATCTCAGTATTTAAAAGTGGGCCTTTACATCACTTCAGGCACTTGCATGCTTAGAAGTATTAACAAATCATTTAAAATAAATAAAACTTTTGTCCATTGGCTACTTTGGATTAAACACAAACTTATCCCCTTTTAACCTCAGTCACTTCCCTCATACTTTTGTCCTAGAGTCTAGGAACACACAAAATCCTTATAGCATGTCCTAATCCTTCACACACCTTGGGCTTTGCTAAATCAGAGCAGAATGAGGTTCTGAGATTTGGAGAGCTGAACCCTTGAGCCAGCCAGCCCTGTTGAAGTGATGCCAGCTGCAGTACAATATAATGCAAGGCACCTTATGGAGAAGGAGATGATTCCTGGTGCTAGACCTGGCCATATCCTACCAAAGCTGCAATTGTTGATAGGCACAACCTAAAGCTGTGAATTACCATTGAGCAGCTAGTCTGTAGGACACATCAGAAGAGGTGATAATTCTGCATTTTCTGTTGGTTATTTCCCCTTAAACATTGGCATGTGGACCTACAGAGCATCTCTGCTCTGTCATTACATAATAGTCAAAGCATGAACCACCCTAACAACATACTCACCTGAAATAGTGTACGGTGTGTGTTTCAGATCATGAGAGTGTGGTGCAGATGGGGCCATACAAGTGAGTATGTTTGTGCAGCAGAACAGAGTTTCGCTCTTGGAAACCATAAGGATCATTTCTGATTCTCCAACACTCTGGTTTCAGGATTGGTGGGCTGGAAAAAGTAAAAATCTAAACAGTTGTTCCCAGCTGCAGGTTACGTAAGTGCAGTTCCAGCCATCTCTAAGTGCAAAGCAGTGCACTGGTTATTTTACTCCAGGAGACGTTGGAGACCTCCTGTTCGGCAGTTCTGTGCATTTGACCACATAGCAAAGGAATACATGATGCTGCAGACAAGACTCTTCTTTCTGTGTCATTAAAACAATTAGCTGCATTTGCAGAATATATAAAAACTGCTGGAAGTTGCCTTGACTACCTTGTCACTCCCTCATGTCTAAGCACTGTATTCTTTTCTTTATATTTTAGCTGGGAAAAAATGTAATACAGGGTTAATATCCCATTCCCTGGAGTTAAAAAATTTATGTCAGCTCTAAAAGGCAATAATAGGCTCTGCTTTGGCAGAGTGATGTTAGAGCCTTAGTCATCCCTTATATGCATCAAAGGAGACACTTGCATTAAATCAAGGAGTCAGGTTCTGCAATATCAAAAATGGTAAAAACTCCCTAAAATGAATGGAAATAGCTATTTTGTCTGCTCATGGGTTAAGTAGGTGAAAATGGTGTGTGTGATGCCAACTTCTTACTGTCTTTTTCATCTCTTGGTAACCAATGTTGTGTTAAAAACAGGACAAATTTGGAAGCTGAGCTGCAAATGGGAGTTACAGTAGAAACACAGGATACTGCAGAAATGGAATTATGGTGTTTTTTTAAGAGCATATTTCTAATTTTTCCATGCGTAGTGGGCTAAACCCAGTTGGTGCAGTTTACTTTCCTTGAATCCTGTTGAATTTGACAGGCTATCAAAGTCAAGCTTGACTTCATCTTTTTCATTGAACTTCAGGACTACTGTAAGTCCCCAGTCTGAAAGCACCCAGGGCTCACGTGTGGAGGAGCAGCTCACTTAGGCACAGCAGTGTGATTTCAGGACAGAGTTTAAGCCTCAACTGCATATTCCTTGTTTTTGTGCAGTTGTACTAGACTCATCATGCTTCTAAGAAACAAGCAATGGCTATAAACAATATTCTCTTTTAAAAGACCACAGACTGGTAATACTTTCCACTGAGCAGTAAAATCCAGAATGTAGAATTGATGATAAAGGTGTTAGGGGCTCATGAAGCTCCTGCTTCGATTTAGTTTCCCTCCAACTGCCTCAACTACCGATGCATTTTGCTAATTACATCATAGATTTTCCTATTGATGAACAGAATCTGAATTAACACGGGAAGCACTAATGTTACCCTTTCACTATTATTGTTGTACAAGAAGCCGTGGCAGATGCTGGCAGTTAGCTACACAAACATTAGTATTAACGATTGGCCATTTGGAACTGGTGACAAACTGCCGGCTGCTGGAATCCTGAGCCTGAAACCAATCAGGAAGTTAATGAGGAGAGAAATTACCACTGCAGCTTCCCCTTAATTATATTCATGGTAGGCAGGAAGGGAGTTTTGGGGGTGGATCTCAACTCGTATAAGGTTAAGAAGGTCAGAGACCCTTTTACTTGGTTTTTGTATCTACTGCAAATTGCAATGTTGCAACCGTTCCTAGCACTGCATTAGTTTTAAATTTCATAATATTTGGCCTCAGCCTTGGGCTGCTCAAGGCAGGGCCTTAGGTCTGTAGGCAGGTAGCTTCCTTGTGGGTGGAGGGATACAGCCCTGAGACCTGAAGTTGTTTTCTTCCCATCGTTTCTCCCGCTGTTGACCTTGGCGGGAGGAGGGAGACCAGCACCTCAGCATGCCCGAGCGAACAAGTTACCCCTCTTCCCGGAGAGGGGAGATCTGTGTGAGTCTTCTCTGGTCAGGGCCAGGGGGTGTCTCAGGCACGGTGTTTTTTTTTTTTTTTTTCCCTCTGTTCCCCTCACTCGCAGTGTTTTCGCCGCCCAGCAGCCAGGACTCCGGCCTGGGGTGCCTGTCGAGCAGCAGCGAGAGCACCAAGGGGGACCTGGAGTGCGAGACCCCCGCGCAGCCCGGCAACTTCGCGATGAGCCCCGTCCAGGAGGGCGGCGAGTAGCCGCGGCGCGGCAGCCCTCGCCCGGGGCAGGGTGGTACAGCAGCAGCGTTCTCGGTTTGCTTGTTCTGTTTGGGGGTTGCGGGGGACGGGCGGGGGGTGTTTGGTTTCTTCTTCCCAGGTGCGGGGCAGGACGCCAGCTTCCCCGGGGGCCGCCGTGGGGCCTCCCCGCCGCCGCCGCCAGGGTTGGCTGACGCATCCTGCCGCCGAGAAGGCAGCGCGATGCCTCCGCCGCCTGTCTCAGGGGCGGGGGTGCCGCCGTCGGGGCAGAGGCGGAGAAAGCGTCGCCGAAATGCGGGCAGGGGCTCCGAGTAGCGGGAGCCAAGATAACCGGGAGTCCTGTGCCGGTCCCTCCCCGTGCAGGGGCCCGTAACTCATCTGTGGGAAACATCATCGTGTTATGTCTTCCTGACGGTTCCTTTACAGGCTAACGCTGCTGCTTGGTCTGGGAGTTTTCTTCTCTTGTCGACAAATTAACATATTTTGCATATTACAGTTGAGTGCCTTGCTTTAGATTGCAGTCTAAACTGCAAGTAAGTAAGTCCCTTACGAGTTGCCATGAGTTTTGGCGTTTGTTATTTTATTAAAAATGAGCTACGGTGTTCTTTCCTCGTGCTACCAAAGCCAATCTGAAATGAAACTAGTCTAGAAAAATTCATAGTTCTCTGTAGTTGCAGCTGTACCTGAAATAAAAATGTTATTGATGACTGAATTTTCTTGTGTGTATATTTGGTGAGCTGTATTAAAACAGAAAAAAAAAAAAGAAATTACTTGTATTTTCTTCGCTCTCTGCTTTGAAAACATCTATTTGATTTCACCCCCATCTGTTGTAATCAATAACCTGACCATCTTGTTTTTTATTAAATGCACTTACTCTTAATTTCATCCACCAGTGGTTTTAGAGAGAATAATGTGGAGTTACCTATATAGGTTTGACATTATAAATCACTTCTTGAGGCTGAATCGTATAGCGGTATCGATTGATCCTGATATATCACAGAAATTTACTGTCACTTCTGTTTTCAATTAAAGATACAATCAGTCAGATAATGACTTAATTGGATTTTACAGAAGATTGAGTTTTATTGCCCAGTGCTTTACGAGTTTAGTTAAGGAAGATCATTTTATCACACTTGTCAGCCTGGTCCCGCGGCTCCGTGCCCTTCTGCCGCTGCCACAACCGTGTCGGCGGCGCGGCTCCCCGGAGGGCACGGCAAGGCGGGGCCCGGACGGAGGCGGATGCTCGATTCCACCCCTGCTCTCTCAGTCCTCAGGCCTTGCTGAAATACAGCTTCTTAATTCCGGGAGAACGTTTCACGGCTCCCTTCCCCTCTCCCCTTCCCCGGGCGCAAAGCATCCTGAGGGGTGTATCGCCGGGCGGGGACATGCCTGCCCCGGGCGGTGCTTCCGGCCCGTTCTTGGTGCGGAGAGGCTCAGTTCCCGTGCCCGGCGCGCCCTCCGGGAGCGAGGGGCCGCCTCGCTGTCCCGGGGGAGCTGGCCGCGGCAGGCAGGATGGCCTGGCCCGGGCGGCGCTGGGGTTGCAATGCCCCTCGGAGAAACTTGTGCTGCTGGCGACCTGGGCCTGTTTCTGGTTGCCCGGCTGAGGGGGGAGCCGCCCTGGGGACAAACGAAGTGGGATTTGCCCCACTGTGGCGCACGGGGGACGGGGAGTGGGAAGGGAAAAAAGCCGTGCTCTTTATATAGACCAGTGTGGGACCTGGTTGGTGACAAGGGCGTTGAGAGTAAGTTATGGGGGGAACAAACAGTATCCTTCAGAAGACTGGGGCAATCCTGCCTGGAGCACCAAGTTTTGGGGAGTAATTCACATTCAGCACTGAGTGAACTTCGGTGGAAAAGATCGCCGATGAAGGACGGCCGAGGAGCTCACGCCCCACCCCACCAAGAGTGGGAAGATGCGGGATGATATGGGAAAGCCTGGGCCCCCTCCTGTGGGAAGGCAGTGGCTGTAGCTGAGAGCGCCGGCCCTAGGTGGATGCTGGGCCTGGTCGCTGCCCTGTGGCAGGACGTGGCCTCGCGGGGAGCGGCTGCGCGCCGCTGGCATTTCTCCCTGGCCTGTCCGTGGGTGCTCTCTATTTGCACGGCCTGGGACGTTCTGCCCTTTGATCTCTGGGACTCCTCCGAGCAGAGCTGACGGGGTTGCTGCATGGAGCACGGAGACTTTTCACGGGCTTTTTGGAGTTAGGGGCGGTTTGGGGTTTGGTTGGATTTTGTTTGTTTTATCTGTGGCTGTAGTTGGTTTCTTTGTTGCTACTGTTTTGTTCATGTTCCCTTTTTTGTTTGGGGGTTTTGTGGTTGGGGGTGTTGTTTTGTTTTTTATTTTGCTTTTCCACTGCACCGCAAGTCGCCCTCTTCCCAAGTATCTCTAGCTGGTTGGTGAGCAGTGACCTTTATTAATGCTACTCCTCTCAAAAAGCGCGTTCCTTGCCCCTCGCCAGGCAGCTTTGACTGCTAGTTTGCGTGACCCTGTGCGGAATTCGCATTTTCCTCGAAGTCTTCCATGAAAGTTTCGCCCCGCTCTAGCGTGGCGCCCCACCATGCAGCCCAGCAGAGCTGGCATTTTGCTCCTCTACTTCTTAACTGTGTGCCCTCACAGACGGTCAGAGACACTCAGAGTCACTCTCAGAGCGGGAAATCATGCCTAATTTATTCCTGTCTTCTCCCTGTAACGTCGGTAATGCCTTAAAGCAGTTCGGGCGAGGCGAACTAATCCTGTCGTTCGCACTCGCTCAAGTGGTCACCAGCATCCCGGGAACGCCCCCTCCCCAAAAGCTTACTTTAGAGCAGTGCAAGCACTAGCGAACACTCCCTTCGGCCCGATCCCCTCCTCCGCCCGTAGTACGCGGGGAACGGCGGGGCACCCCGGCGCAGCAGATACTGCGGCTGCCCGTGTCCGCCCGGCAGAGATGCGGCTCACGGGGAGTTCCAGCGCCTGAGCGGTAGCGCCGAGTCCTCCGGGTGGCTCTACATCGAAAAGTCGCGAAATGCCAGCGGATTCGGGCCGGTTTCCAGCCTGTTCCCCGCCCTGCCTGGTCGGCAGGGGTTCTTTAGCCCTTTGGCTGAGCCGGTCTTTTCCGCTAAATGTTATTTGCAGCATACGTTTCGCACATTCATTCTCTTTCGGTCTATTATTCTGGGCGCTAACTGCTAACACCTCATTGTCACCTTGAAATTTCCTCTGCTATTTTGCAATTAAAAGCTTAATAGCCCTGGAAACGGAGTTCAAGTCGCGCAGTTTACCATCGCCACTTCGTCTGAAAAGCTTTCTGCTGGGATCTCATTATGTGCTTGAATAAACCTTTTCGACGAGCAGAAATGGGAACCGGGGTTGTCAGGTGTTGGGTTACAATGGACTTTCAGCCAGGGGACGTTTTGCTAACATAAATACGAATCTGGCCCAATGGGTAGATGTTCTCAAATACTAGGACATGGAAACCATTCTCATCAAATAGGAGAAAAGGATTACAGTATTATATCAAACGGGTATTTCAGCCTAAACGCCCGATGTGCAGCCAAGCGAGAGAGGTGTCCCCGGTCCTCCGCCAACCTACCGCCGCGCTGGGCACCTCGGCTCGGGATCTGGCAGCTGCCCGGCCGGCTGCGGTGGCGGAGGCGCCCCGCAGGACCCTCTCCAGCTAGTGGGGAAATAGGGTTTTCCACCATCATCACCGCCCTCCCAGGCAGTTGCACCCCGTTTCTTCGTTTAGGGGGAACGGATTTCCAAGGGTGGATGCGCATCATCTTACATAGTTTTGTGATAATTGAAAGGGTGGTCCACTTCTTTCTTTTTCTCCCCTCGATGAGGACTCCCGAGTGCGCAAGAGACCCCGCAGGGGAGGCCAGTTGCGAGCTGCAGGGTTCAGTGCATGCACTCTGGCAGCAAAAAAAATTATGTTCTATTAGCACTGACAGAAAATGCACTGTTCCCTGCATCTGATCCGACTCACCTCCCTGGCTCGGTGCGATATACAGATGGAGTGCTCATCCTCTCCACACCCCGCGCACAGCCTGGGGGAGAGAGATCACGCTGAATCACTCTTCCTCTAGAAGTAGAAAAGTAACAAGGAAAGAGCCTAGTAATGACATACCACGCAAATAACTTCGTAGCGTACACTGTGCCTTTTACTCTCTCCGGCGAAATACTTCCCGAGTTTTAAACCTGCTTTCGTTACTACGTAGCCTCACTAAAACCTTTATTTCGTGTAGCGGAATAGGTGGAGAGATGTCTGGGAAGAGCAGGGGAGATCTTGAGGCAAAGAAATGGGTTCAGATCCAAGCAGCAGCCCCTGCCCACCCGCGGACGCTATGCCGGCGGCAGACGGACGCTTGCAGTACATTTGTTTCCCCCCAGCCAAAATGCATACAACTTTTTTTGGTTTTTCCACATTTGGATTCAAGGTTCTCGCTGCCACACGGGAAATACCCGTGTTTCAGCAAGAAACCCCTCTGCGTACGGAAACGCAGAACATTACAAGTCCTCCGCATGAGACATTATCATTTCACGTTCCTTTCTATAGCCACCGTTTGCATTTGGGTAGCTGTCTTGCCACGGGATGCAGGAAAGGCAGTGGATCCCATGGGGGCAGGTGCCTACCGCGGCTCTCCATCTCTGCAGAGCGATCCCGCGGGGACGCGGCCGCAGCCAGATTCCGCCCAGCTGTCGTGGGCAGCTCCTGCTTTCTGACAGCTCCTGCTCCGAGCATCTCTTTGCAACTGCAAAATTTGGGCAAAACTTTGACAAAACTTTGACCTCGACTCCTTGCCACTACCTCGCGAGCTGGGCCACAGGCGGTAGCAGCCATACACCGTGCCGCCAAACCCAGTGGGCTTTCGAGGCGAGGCCGACGCAGAGCCCGGAGAAACCTCCTAGACCTCCTAAACCTCATCTCTCAGCCCTGGGTGCCTTCGGGGCGTGAGTCGTGAGGAGGCAGGGCGTGGGTGGCAACAGCCGGGGTCCCGCTCAGGGACGAACCCGTTCGGCACGACACGGGCATCGCCGCCGCCCCGACGGCGGGGCAGAGACCCCCCCGCCGCCGCTTCCCTCCCTTCTTCCCTCCTTCCCTCTCCTCCTCTGTCTTTCTCTCCCTCCATTCCCCTGTCGGCGCCGGGGAAGGAGGGTGGCGGTGGGGGCGGGCGTGGTGCGGGGGCGGTCTAAGGGGCTCTGGGCTCAGCGGGGCGGCGCGGGCAGCGGCAGTTGTCGCTCCGGCCGGCGGCAGCGCTCTGGCCGCCGGTGCCACTGCGGCGGGCGGTGCCTCTCCCCGCCGGCCTGGGGTTGGAGTCGCGCCCCCGTTAGAGCCCGCGGGCAGAGCCGCCCGCCTCCTCTCCTCCGTCGCCCCGGCCTCCGCCCGCCCTCGCTGAGGCCTTCTCCACCCCGGAGCTGACCGGGCTCCTCCCGCGGGCATGAACGGCTATGGCTCCCCGTACCTCTACATGGGCGGCCCGGTGTCGCAGCCACCGCGGGCTCCGCTGCAGCGGACACCGAAGTGCGCCCGGTGCCGCAACCACGGCGTGCTGTCCTGGCTGAAGGGCCACAAGCGCTATTGCCGCTTCAAGGACTGCACCTGCGAGAAGTGCATCCTCATCATCGAGAGGCAGCGGGTGATGGCCGCGCAGGTGGCGCTCCGCCGGCAGCAGGCCAACGAAAGCCTGGAGAGCCTCCTCCCGGACTCCCTGCGCTCCCTCCCCGGGCCGCCCGGCAACACGGAGCCCCCCACGCCGCCGGCGGGGCCGTCGCCCTGCGCCGCGCCGCCGCGGACCCCCGCCGAGCTGGCCGCCGCCGCCGCACTTCGCTGGGCCGCCGAGCCGCCTCCCGCGCTCCCGGGGCCGCTCCCCAAGGCAGGTGAGGCCGGGCCGGGCATCGCGGCACCGGGGCAGGAGGGAGAGGGAGGGCTGGGATCCCGGCTGTCCGTTCTGGGGGATGGGGCCGGAACGAGTAAAGGCGAAGGTTTTCCCTTTCACCCGACGGGCTCCGTGGGAAGGGAATGGAGAGGAATTCCGTCGGGTACACTTTATCGCTCTTAAAACGCATGGAGCTGCAAAGTGACCGGCCCGCTTCCCAGCCAGAATCGCGTCCACCGAGACAAGCAGAGGAGACCCGCGAACGTCGCGGCTGCCAATTGTCTGCCCGACGTGCCGCTTCCGGGCCCGTCCCTCAGGTCGGCCGGGAACGGGCCGCATCCCGCGTGGATCACAGCGGCATGTCTCTCTGCTTCTCCCGGTCCCGCTCCGGGCTTCTCGCACGCCGGGCATCGGGACCTCGTCCAGGACAAGACCTGCCACAGAGAGCCTCGGACCAAAAGCGGCGCCAGGAGCAGGGAGGCTTCTGCGAAGCTATGACGACCGGGGAAAGCGGAGTGGTGGCAGGGGATGAGCGGGGCAATCCAGTCCTCCTGCGCAGGCCTGTCCCTTCGGGTCGCGTCCGGGGCGGCTTATGAGAGGTCGGGGGTGCCGAAACCACCGCCTGCAATGGGCACCTTTTGAGCGCGACCTGTCGGTAATACACATTTCTGGAGGCAAAACTAACACTCCGAACCGCAGTCGCGTTCCGTCCACTGTCTGAGCGGGAGCTGACAGTCTTTCACAATAGGGATGTTCGGCAGGCAGGCCGCTGCCAGCCCAGCGCGCTTCGCTGACAAGTTGTGACAAAATTTTACGCGGTGCCCCGGGACGAGAGTGGCGACCCCTTTGCTGCCGCCGCGCGGGCCCATGTGCACCATGGAGCCAGTCCGGTCACGGAGGCGTCCACCAGGGCCCCAGCATGGGGCCCTGCTCCTCCAGCACCCGAGCGGACACACACTGGGCCCGAGGCGGCGGCACGGATGAGTCTGACACTCTGGCGAGGATGTCGGTGGTTTGGGACCCGCTTCCTATTTTCCGGCACCTTGGCACCACCTGCCTGCCCTCCGGCAGCCCCCTCCTCCACATCTCGGCCCAGTTCCGCCGGCCTCTCCCCAGGGCCGGGCATGGGGGGTCTTTCCCCAAATTTCCCACTGGTCGTAGCTTTCCGCTGGCGCGGACGCCCTCCGCTCTCCACACACACGGCGGCGCCTTGGCCGGGGCCTCCTCCCTGCGTGGAGGTAGCGGGGCATAAGGCCGAGGACATGGGGAGAGAAGGGGAAAAACCCGCCTTGCTTCTTCGAGAAAATGAAAGTTCCCATCCGCCAGCATGATATAAATTTGTTGGATAGGAACAATATTAACTTGCACGCTTAACTTTCCTTCACCCTGATGTATGAACTTCCTGGTTTAAAAGATTACAGTAATCACGGGAGGAGAGTGTAAATCGAATCTGATAGCAATAACTTTTGGGGAAGGTCAGGCTCAAGTGAAATGTTACCAAGCAACAGGCATTTTGTTTGCAAAATACAATCAAAGTGTATTGATGAGAAATTTTTCCTTGCCAACCAGTCAGCACTTTCTGATAATAGCTTTACGGAGTGAAAAAACAACCAACCAACCAACAAAACATAATGTAGATCTCCATAAATCAAGGCCATCGGCGCTGTGCCTGTGCCTGTCTCCGTCCCCGCCTGCGGTGAGGCCGAGCCCAGGGGACCGGGATACCCCAGGACAACCGGGGAGCCTTTCTGATCACACAGACCTCACCCACATGGTCCCGGTCCCTGATTGTCACAGACGGTTTTTTTCCCCCCATATTTTATGAACATGAGAATGCATGAGAGCAAAGTGGAAAATGGTGTCCTTAGAGGTTCCTGCTGTCACCTTTCACCAGACACTGTTTATTTCACCACATGACTTATTTCGAATTATCCTGCATGCTCTGAGCGGCAGGGTTTTCTCTTTCCTCTCCTTCCATTAACTGTATTAAAATCGCCGTAAAAACGGAGGATAAACCTCTTGTCCACCCGGTTTCTAAAACACACACATAACCCCTTCCTCCTCGAGGACGTTATTCTCGTGAAAAGTTTTTTCACTGCCGAAGGGATATTTCCTAATATATGGTAAAATCAGATCCGTTTGCTTTTATTCCACTACAATCAACCATTTTGGTGGGACAGTTGCGAAGTTCTGAAAGTACCCTTTTTGCATCTGCCTCTGCTAACCTGTAATGATTCCACCTCCTGTTATTGTGCTCATGAACTTTACTTGCCCACAGGAGTGTGTGTTACATTTGTCTTAGTAGTCGTTATCAAGACTTGTAAACAATATAATGCTATATTCGTCATTTGATATTTTCAGAGCCAGCTTCTTAATGCAGTGCAGCTGTCTCTGTGTTAGTTTGAGAATAGTGATTACTCTCCTACAGAGTATTTTGATCTTCGAATATAGGGAAGAAAGTCTGAAGTGAAAGTAATTAAAACCAAAACCTAAACAAAGCCTCAACAACCAAAATCAAGCTAAGAAACACCCCATTCTTCGAAACAGACAGCAAAAGTAAAATCAAACCCAAAGCAAACAAAAAAGATCCCACTGAAAACATAGCCTTAGCTTTATGTGCAGTTATGCTAGTTTTGGTATCAGCCTTTCCTAATAATACGACTAAGGAAAACAGCAGGTACTTTTGAGATACAAGAAAATCTGTGTTGAGAAAAGAGCTGTTCTAGCAATCAAAGAACAAGATTTTTTAACAGAGACTCAGCAGTGGGAATATCGAAGAAACAAATTTGGTTCCAAAATATTAGACCAAGTTTTCCAGACAAGTTATTAACTTGAGAACAGCTTTTTCCTCTCATCTGTTTTACTTTTTTTTGGCCTCTTTACAACATTTGACTCATGATTATTAAGGTATAGATAGTCAAGAAGAATTGGGGTACATATTGTGCTGAATTCATATTGTATTTTACTGTAAATGCATGTACGGTTCTCCCACTGTTCTGTTTCATGTGTATCTGTATTTGCACTGCATACCGGATCTGGGTCGGTATGTCTCCCTGCATGCATAGGAAAATAGTTTCCTTAGTTTTCCCAGGAATCACAAACAGGATACTTAAATGCAGGCAATTTGAAATAGAAGGTGTTGGGGAGAAAAAAACCCCAACACACACACACACACACACACACGTAACAAAACAACCTCCCCCTAAAAACCAAAACATAAAAATCCAACCCCAGAGCCACACAAAGAAACAACCCTCCCAAAACCAAAAACCAAACACCCTCCACCACCCAAAAAAAAAAAAAAAAAAAAAAAAAAAAGGCAAACCAACCAAACACCACCACCACCAGAAATACAGCAAAAAAAAAAAAAAAAAAAACCCTCAGAGCTCACACAGGACAAAATATAACACCCAAACCTCCACAAAGGAAAAAAAAAATCTGAGGACGAGCTTACGAGCTTTCTTTCTTGAAGCTGAGAATATAGTCATGTAAAACTTACGAATTATGAAAAGAAAAAACGCTTTGGTGAATAGCAGTAAGTTGTACGTTCTAAATACAAAATTATTTTTGTACCTGAAAATACAAACATTTGTAATTAACACATGCATATAATATTCCTACAATTCAGTGTCCACATAGTGACATTTACAATATATCTTTACAATTTTTTTATTGGATAATGGCTATTTTGCATCTTCAAAAATTTTTGTTTATTTGACGATTACTATTTTTGGGGCAATTTTAAACGAACGAGAATCCCAGTCGCGGTGGTTCCCATGAAGAGCTGGGGACAGTCCCCGGAGCACATCTGAGCCTTCCCGAGCCCTCGGCTTAGCAGTAAAGGGGTGTTTAAAGCAGTTAAAACACAGCCTAACAGAGAGGGAAGCCCCGAGGGCTGGTAGGTGAGCGGCCAGCTGCCTTGCGACAGGCGGGCCCCGGGGTGTGACACCCACGCAGCACCGCCGCAGCACCGCCCCAGCCCGGGCATGGAGCTGCCTGACACCGGCAGACAGAAATGCTCTCAAAAAGACAGAGGGAAAAATACAGCAGCCGCCATGCTCAGTGGTAGCCAGCAGAGGGTAATTCTCTGTGTGTTAATAGCACCACTTCGATTTAAAATCAACGAAATCTCGTTTTACGGGTCTGTCCCTGCGAGTATAGTGAGATGCGTTGCTATGACTTGTGCTGTATGAGGAGACTACCCCTGCACAGAAGCTAAGAGCCAGCATCTGTGTGGTCTCCTGATAATAAAGAGGCAAAATTCAGTGCGACAAGTTTTCAGAATTTGATGAAAATTTTTTAGGCAAGCCTCATAAGGATATTTTTAAGGGTACAGAAAATGAAGCAAATCTGAAATATCTTGAAAACAACATTTTATAAGGATAAGGGAATATATTTGAGATACCTTACCTGATTTGAGTGCGTTTGTTTGCTTGCTGTTTTTTTTTTTTTAAATAAACACATATTTTCTCCACAGTGGTACTTGCTCTCATCCCATAAAGATACACTGTAAACATGAGCATGAGGTAATTCTGAAATATGTTCTTCTTGCTTTCACTCCATTTGGTAATATTAGTCACCGAAGCACAATTTATATGAAAATTAGGGCTATCATCTTCCTTAAACAGCCTCTCTAACTCTGTTAAGATAGGGACAAGGTAGTTGGATGTTCTTAGACTGCCCACTAAGCCTTGAATGTCCATTCACCAAGATTTGTAATAAATGCATAGTGAAGGGATTAAAAGGGAAAGGTAGTGTGAATCTCATGTTTTCTCAATAATGGATGAGCTATGCCAATATCTTAGCACCTCCTCAAAAGGATGCACGTGCCAGTTTGCTATCAGCAAGCAATTCCTGCATTCTGCTTTGGCTGCTAAAGCAAGATTGATGCACTGAATTTGTGAGAAAGAGGAAATTGTACATGGCCTTCTCACTAATGCAGAGTTACTGCTTCTGTGTTTGCACTCTATAGGCAGCATAACCAGTGTAAAAACCAGTTCTGAAAATGGGTTATCCTGCTGAAAGGAGTGAGGTCTTTGCAAGAGCATCTGTATTCCTCAGCTACACACTTATCTTCCACAGCCCAAATTAGCAGCATCCCATATCTCAGTGGAATAGCCCATCGTTTCTGCCAGGTACAGCTACCCTCATGACAACAACCTGCCTTTGCCATGCTCACACTGTCAGGCTGTGCTCTGCCAGGATCTCTTCTTTATTTGTAGCTCCCACTGTGCTGAGCATAGTGGCTTCTCACTCAGCCCAGGCTTGCTCAGACCCTGACTTCTTTCTCTTTAGTGGATAAATTCCATTAATAGTCTTTTTTTCATGCTGATCTGTTAAATGTTAAACTTAGCCCACTAACTGATGAGAAGATGCCCTGCCTGTTCCTGCAGTGAGAGGAAGGTAGAAGATGGTGAGCAATGAGGCTCAGGTGCTTGCACACCTCTAAATGGTTCCATCTCAGTTGGGCAGGTGGCATCATCAGCACATTTTAGGAGCCTTTGCTTGCTTCTTACAGTTACTTTATTTCGTTTGATTGTTTGACAGGGTCTTGGAAAATGAGGCAAACAGTTGTATTGGTTTTTGCAGATAGTCCTTCCCATTTGTGCCTTCAAAAGCTCTACCCTGTGTGGTTAAAGCAGACTGTCAGCTGCAGCTTGGACAGCAATCCTCTCTACATGCATTGATGCTTCCCAAGAATGTAAACATTGTGCTTAATAAGGAAAGCCAGCAGACCTGTGTTCTTGGGAAATAACAATGAACAATCTCAAGCAAGTATATTGATCCTCTTTTGCATAAGCAAGCATCCTTCCTTTCTTCTTGCCAACAAGCAGTCTTATTTCAAAAGGTTCCTTAGTCTGGTCAGGCATTACCAAAGAGTTTTGAGCGTCCATCTGGAGACAGCATGACCAGTGGACCTGTTTTCAGCTCTCATCCTTAGTTTGGTACACAGAAAGCAAGTTACCTGGAACAATTGCTAAGAGAGGTTGTGACGTCCTCATCCTTGGAATTATTTAAAACTCAGCTAAGCAGGGACATGAGCAACCTGCTCTTTGTTTAAGGCTGCTCACATTTTGAAGAGGATTTTGGACCAAATGCCTTCCAGATGTCTTTTCTAAACCAGACTTTTCTAGAACACATGTTTGGATGGGACAAGGCATCAGACATATTTAAGGGTTTAGAGGAAAAGCTGCAATTCTTGCTGTGGGAGAAGCTGATTTCTGTGGGAGGAACCAGTTTCTTCAGAACTGGAATGCATTTATTTATTTGAAGACTTTTTAAACCTTCAACCCGTAGTCATAATGGAGTGGTTCCACTAATGCTGTTGGAGCTGCAGAGGAATTTTCATCTCCTAAATGCCCTCTTCAGCTCACAGACAATGAAATGGTGCTAGTGAGGAATTATGATGTGAAAGTTCTGAAGTTCCTCTGAGAAATCTTGCAGTTGGGTGGTGTGTTGCTGCCTTGTAACCAGCGAGAAAGGATAGATACAGCACTTTTGATGCAGCAGAAAAATGATCAAGCTTCTTTGCTTGCACATGAGAGAATGAGACAGAGTATGGCTAGATCAGGTCACATTATCCTTTTGCAGTTTTATTCTCCTGGCATGTTGCAAAGATACCTTAATTTTTGCAGGATCTCTGAGAAAAAGCACTTTTCCCCCGTTAGAGTCCTGGTCTGTTCACTTTAATAAGAAAGCATCCTCAAATCCCTGTAAAAGCTTTTGGCCTCAGTTTTCTGTTAATTTCTCTGACTTCTCTTTGCAGACATGAATGAGGAGCGGTTGGGTGATGCAAGTGGAGCAGACAGTGCCGACACCTACAGTGACAAAGACACAGACCAAAGGAGTTCCCCGGACATGACTAAAGCCAAAAGTTGTTTCAACCCTGAAAGCCCTGAAATTGTTTCAGTGGATGAGGTCGGTTTTGCAGTTCAGAAAAATGGTGGGGGCACAGAGAACCGTCCAGACAGCCCCAAGTACCACCCAGAGCAGAACCATCTCCTGATAGAAGGTCCGTCTGGGACAGTTTCTTTACCATTCAGTTTGAAAGCAAACAGACCCCCACTTGAAGTCTTGAAAAAGATTTTTCCTAACCAAAAGCCAGCTGTGCTAGAGTTGATCCTGAAGGGGTGTGGCGGTGACCTGGTGAGTGCTGTAGAGGTTCTTCTGTCCAGTCGGTCTTCAGTGGCTAGTGGAGAGAGAAGTCCTGCAGAATCGGATGGTCTTGTTTTGCCTTCCAATGGGCATATTTTTGAACACACACTGAGTTCCTACCCTATTTCATCTTCCAAGTGGTCTGTGGGCTCGGCATTTAGGGTTCCCGACACTCTGAGGTTCTCTGCTGATTCCAGTAATGTTGTGCCAAATCCTCTAGCTGTACCTTTGCAGCACCCTTTCCCTCAGCCACCACGCTACCCACTGATGCTGAGGAACACTTTGGCAAGAAACCAGTCCAGCCCGTTCCTGCCCAACGACGTCACTCTGTGGAACACCATGACATTGCAGCAGCAGTACCAGCTACGGTCCCAGTACGTCAGTCCTTTCTCTAGCAACTCAGCCACTGTTTTCCGAAGCTCACCTGTCCTTCCTTCCCGCTCGTCAGAAGATCCTAGGATTTCAATTCCCGATGATGGATGTCCAATTGTGTCTAAGCAACCAATTTACACAGAAGATGAATATGAGGACAGGTCTGATTCTTCAGACTCAAGAATACTCAACACATCTTCTTAGACTGACATTTGACATGTGACAGCTAAGCGATACTCACAGTGCAGCTGAACAACTGGCCCCTAAGAGGAGGGACATGTACTCTACAAAACTCTTGCAATTGTATTAAAAAGTTGCTTGGTATTGTACTATAGCAATAAAGACATAACTTATTTAATTTCTTGCACTTCACTGGATAATGCCAAATAGCAATACTCTGGCTTTAGTGCTGAGTGTGTGTTGCAAAGGAAGACTTTATGGCTACCAGTTATGGGACTCTAGAAGACTCATAATGGAAACAGAAGCCCAAGGTCTACTTTGTTCCTTAACTCAGAAAAATGGGGATGTTAAACTAGAATACTTGAATGCTGTTTTATAATTGAGAACTCCTCAGGACATAAGAAATCAAGCAAACATAGTTCAAATGCAAATAGACTAAAACAAGGACCTTATAATCTTATGCCAGTGATCATCCTTGCAGTGAAAGAAAAGGCAGAAGAAAGAAATACACACATGCAACTAACATGAGCTGCTTCTGTGCCGGTTGAGCTTGGACACTTTTCAGAGAAATATTATTAAGAGTTATTCTTTTCCCATGGCTAGGTCGAAATGTGTAATGTCAGTGTAAAACCAATTACAGCTGTGAATTGCATGAAGTGTATTGTGAAATGAACACCAGATTAAGCATTGTCAGGTTAATGTAGCATGCTAAGGACTCTAGAAAAATAAACTAAGATGATGATCTTGGTTTATGTCATTTATACTGGGCAAATAACATTCTGAAGATAGAGAGCTGATTAGTTCTCAGCTGGGGTTAAAATGTCCAGCTCCAGCAGCTGCAGTCAGGGGAAACCTCTTTTTCCAAGTCTGGGTTTTGCTTCCCTGACTTGTAACTTGCAACTGAGATTAGGCAAAAGCTGTCATCAGGGAAGCTGATGTCTCTTGTATTTGTACTGCAGATATTTCCAAGCTCAGCTGAGTAAAGCAGAGCTTGCTACAATCACAGAAAGCAGAAAACAAAAGGCTCTCCCAATGCTTCAGAAGCATCTTTTTTCCTATTCTGTAGAAGTAGAAAAAAAAAAAGGAAATAGGATGCAATTGTGGGCATTTCTTTAAAATAGATTTTAGGCAAATGGCAACTCCCCTTTTCCCCTAGGAAAGTAATGGTTTGAACAGTTTATTGCATGATTGCATGCATTGATTACACTGCATATCTTATGTGTGTCTGAGTAACATTAGGAATTGCTTCTGACGAGGAATGCCTCTAAGTTTAATGTCCACTTAGAAGTTTGTTAAGCTCTTAGTGTCATTTTTTCAACTGTTCACAAGTGACTATGTATGCTTGACAATTGACTTTTACAAAACACACTTCTGAATGCAGATGAAATGACTATTCGGTCTTTCAGGTCTGGGGATTAGTCCCACACCTCAAAAAAATGGTGAGGCCACCCTGAAGTTGGACTCTGAAGCAGATGGGCTTTAAAACTGTTATATAACTGCATCAGGCATGTTATCTGGTGTCATTGTAGATATGAATGCCTGTGTTCTCTTTTGGCATTTCATGTTCTGTGAGTCTTGTGCACATGATGAATCTTTCATTTTATAAAGGTACTGAATACGCACAAAAAGGAGAATAAAATAATGACTTTATTTTCCTTCGGGGATAAATTGACTGAAAGATACTTTATCTTGCATAAATTTCCAGCCTGTTCAGAAAAGCATTTTATTGGTTATGCTACAAAGACATAAAAGCAGGGGAAGGGAGGAAAAAAAAAATTCCCTTATGGAAATGTAAATGTGCAAGCATTTTGAGTTTTCCTAAATGCAGGATTTCAGTTGTGTACTGACAGATTTGCCTGCATTCACATGGCATGTGGAAACAAATTCATCTTACAGCCACCCCAGAGAGAAAAGTAATATGTAAAATAGATCTTGCAAACAGAAAGGCAGGTGGCAGTGAAATGCTGTGCTCTGACACATTTCTGAGAAATTGTCAAAGGCTAGATAAGAGCGGATAGGCCCTGGAGCTCCAGTTTTGAGCAGATTTCCTTCCTGCAGAAATTTTAGGCATCTCCTGTACTTAAATGAAATCTCAGTGGAGGGTTTTTGTTTGTTTTACTTGTTTGTGTGCTTGTTTTGCTACAGATGTTGAATCATCTTCAGCAGAAAGACAGAACTGTGATATGTGCAAAAGCTCATACCCTCTATGGTCTGTGGGTTTTCAAAGAACTGAATCCTGGCATCTTGGCACTGGGACATCTTTCAAAGAAAGATGACCCTTGGCTAACATGGAATGAACTCCTATCACACTTGTGGTGAAAAATGTAAATTTGGTGGTATGATTTTTAAAATTCTATCTCTTTTGACAAGCTGTTTTCTGAAAAAAGAAACAAGTTAAAATAATCCTGGTTTCTCATGTTATAAAATACTCTTGACTCCATTGACAAATACATTTTCTTTTCTTAAATAAAGCAAATATATCTTTGTTCAAAATAAGAAATGCAAATTTTCATGCTGAACAGTAATTTTTGTTTGACCACACAACATTTTAGTTATCCAGAAGATTTTTTTTTTTAAATACATATTTACCTGCAATGATACCTTTGAGAAATAGCTTTGTTCATCCAGTTGTATTGTCCAGGCTGGCACTACAAGCAGATAAATTTTTTAAGGATCCCTTGGCATATTGGCAGGAATCTTTTTCTGGCCAGAAAATGCTGGGACCTGTTCCTCAGACCTTTGCTGTGCTGGTGGGGGTTGCCCACGCAATCCCAGCCTCCCAGCAAGGGCAACCGCGGGGAGAAGGAGCCTCGTTTCTGCTGGAGCCCCATTTGCCGCATCTAGTCCGGGCCCGCAGTGGCCTCCCCAGAGTTGGCGGTCCCCAGCCTGGCTCCGGCGGTGCTTTCCCCGAGGGCGGTGACAGCCGTGCCACCGCAGCTGACGGCAGCGGTACTGGTCCTGAGCCTGCGGAGCGCCCGCGTCGGAGCAGCATCCTGGGATTCTCACCGCTCCGCGGCCCGTCAGCGCCTAAAACTTCCATTTTCCCTGCTCCATCTTGTGGCAAACAAGGGCATCTCCTCGTCGGAGCAAGTACTTCATGCTGAGGAGAAGACATCGGGATGAGGAGGGTTGAAGCTGGAAGCATTGATGCCCAGAAACACCCTGAGGGAGAAAAAAAAATAAAAAATTCAAGCACCAAGAAGGATGCCTTGAGCCTGGTGAGGTCTCTATAGGATCTCAGAGTCCAACGGGTTGTTGGAGGTTTTTTTTTTAGGGTTTTTTTGAAGTCTTTTTTTTTTGGGTACTAGTGCAGCTGTGGCTTTCTTGGAGCAAGAGACATTCAGCACCGAACTACAGCTCCTGCTCCTGTCTGAGCAGCCCCTCAGGAGCCTCTTATGGGTGCGCCAGGACTTCTTTTTCTCTGGTCAGAGAGGTGATTTCACTGTCAGCTCTATGGGAAATACCACAGAAAGCTCCCTCTGCTCACAGCTCTCTGCTTGTCCAGGTCTGAGGCCCACCAGACACCAGTGCAGTGGGCTCTGCAGAGGTGGCAGCTACCCCAGAGGCACATAACCAAATCCCCACTAGCTGACCTCTAGCTGTGACAAGGTGGTTAAGGCCAACGATGATGTAAACAATAACAATAACAATTTCTCCCTCAAAGGATTGCCATGGAGAGCCCTAGTGTGATGCTCACATTCTCCAGTATCTCTCATACCTGTAGGTAAGGGAATAGTCAGAGGGACAGCAGGGGTAAACACAGCACAATGGGGATGTCCTACACCAAACTATCCCTTGCCTTGTCCTTGCTGTTGTTGTGCTGCTTTCCTGGGGGTCCCTGACTTGTCCCTCTTGTGGGTCTGAAGGGCCACCTCTGCAATATTTGTTGTATGCTTGGTGAACAGGCTCACCTCACATTTGTGCTGACATCTTTGAAAAATGACTCTGATTCTCTCAGTATACTGTTTCAGTGATTCATTCTTTATGTGCATTTACTCAGCAGACACGAGTGGGGAAATAAGATTTATGCTAAATTTATATGTTAATTTTAATATTGAAGCTATTCTGTATTTGAAGAATAAGATCAATTCTTCAATTTCATTTCTTACGTGATATTGCATATTGTCATTACTGGAAAATAAAATTATTTCTGAATGCATACTATCTAAACTTCAATTTTAGTAGACATTTAAATTTGACTCATCATTCTTCTCCCTTCCCTATAAAAACTAACTAAATACAATATCTACCATTCTCACACTAGTCTGCCACTGGAAGATAACAAAGACAAGACTTTTTACTCTAAATGATGTTTCGTTAATGTGCTCCCTGCAACATTTCTGCACTGTCACAGATTTCATGCATGACTCAGTGTTGCATGCATGCTACAAGAGGAATCTTGGTTAACGGTTGTGCTCCTCACCAAAGATTAATTTCATTAATTTCCACATTAGCAGACGTGCTTGAGAGCCATGGCCACAGCTATTCACTAAACATGCCTGTACAGAGGCCAAATCCTAACCTTAAGTGGAGAATCCAACCCTTAAATCACTACCAGATCATGTCGAGGATGGATACAGAGAATCATATGTACAGAAAGATATGGCCTCTACAGAGGGAGATATACTTTAAAGAGGTCTCCTGCCAGAGACAATGCTCTCCTGAAGCTGCAACAGAAAGAAAGAAAGTATTTCCAACGCTTTAGGAGCATGGTTTGCTACTTTATCTCTTTGCAAGCTGTGCAGGAGATTAAGCTGAGAGACAGGAGAAACCTTTGCAAGGTTACATCCTTGCTCTGCCCTACACCCCGAGGAAGAATTTTCCCACCCTGTGAGAAAAGATTACTCTACAAGGATTTAATTGTTTTTATATGAAAATTTGCAAAGAGTTTAAGTGTTCTGTAAGTAAGAGAATAGAACATAGGTGTTTACCAGATCATGCATGGTAAAATTCACTTTCTGATTTTTTCTCTGTGAGAGAGAGTCTATAACTTTTCAATGGCTGACTGGTGACTGCCTTCAGCAAGAATTCTCCTGAAAACCTCAGGATTATTCTTAGATATTCCTGAGCAAACTGTCACAAAATGGCTGAAAGTTGTGAGACCTAAGGTAAACACTGTTTGGGTTCTTTTTTCCTCCCTCTCCTGAGTTTACGGACTTTATACATTCCATCTTTCTCCTCTGTAACACCTAGATAAAACCAGAAATCTTGTGACAAAATTGTGCTAATTGCCTTCACCCCCCCCAACCCTCAAGAGTCAGAGAATACATGAATCAGCAAAAGGCTGAGGAAAAGTGAGAAAGCAGAATTCAAGACACAACAAAAGCTATTAATTCTTCCAGGATTTGTGTGGCTCAGGGAGGTGCTCAGGCTCAAAAGAAGCTGGTCTCCCCCTCTCTCTGGGAAGGGTGAGCATACCCTGGCACTTAGGCCATCAGTATGATCTCATCTTGGGGGCTGCAGCCCCTCAGGAGTGGGCACGCATCAAGTGGAAGGAGGAAGGCAGTGAGTAGTGTGGCAGCAGTATGACCATGAAGGTGCTTGTGGTAACTGATAGAACCTTTCCTGCTTTGTTGCATGCGAAGCAGGAAAAGCTCAAACCCAGTTTTGGAAACATCTTTCTTTGCACCCTAGTCCCTCAGCACATTGCTGACATTCCTTCTTGCCATGGTGAGTATAAACTGGGAAGAGAGAGAGAGATAAATTCACCATACACAGAAAAACATAAAGGAGACATTGAAATACTCAGAAATATTTCTGTGCTATTTGTCAAATCTAGATTTTTTATCACTTTATCACTTATAAAAGCCAAATGACTCATGTGACAAGGGATGCAGAAGCAATCCTCACAGGCCATTGTACCTGAGGGAGAGCTGTGGTAAAAATTTAAGTTTCTCTGTCTCTGCATATTAATATCTCTACTCACTAGGAACAGGTTCCTGAAGGGTGCTTGCAGCTGTTCACATTGCACAGCTAACGACTTTCCTGGGAACCAAAATCAGTTGGTTCTCACCTTGAACAAGCCTTTTTCTCTAGTAAAGTAAGGATGGTATGGCTACATATTCTATGTGTGAAAAAACAACACGTTCTCAAGAGAAACATTCCTAAATTACAGAAAATTATTCTACATGGCTCCATCCTTACTCCAAACCCTCTTCAGGATTTAACTCAACTCACAGCTCAGTTATTACATTTTAGACCATTTGACTTAGTCACTAGTAGAGCTATGGTCAGCTATGTGTAAGTTATGAATTTTCTACCTTGCTCTTTCTCCTGTATTTTCTTTATTTCTAATGATCTGCAGAGATATAAACAAAAGGAACATTTGGCCACGTGTATTTTTCCTTTTTTTTATCTCCATTACCAAATAATCGATTTTCAGGAAAAGGATGGAATGAGGGAGAAGTTAATTTATTTTCAAAATTTTTTCAAAAATTTTACAAAGCGGTAACTTTTCTAAGGCTCTAAAGGGAAGAGACCATTAGTTTAACATCCCCACACATATCTCCTTTGGCAATTCTCAGCTATGCTGGTGAGAGCACAGTACAGGCAACAATCACTACAGCCCTTGCACACAAGTGGGAATTGGGCTGGGTTTGGGGTTGATTTGCAGAACTTTGAAACACATGAGGAGGGAGGGAGGGTGAGGGGAGGGAAGGAAAGGATAATTTCTGATCTTCAATAGCATCTGGGGAGTGGGTTTTTCCCAGGCCCAAGCCTCAGCCATCTGAGTTTATGCTCACATTGCTGTTGCCTTGAAAAGGGAACAGAGTGATCTATACCAGAGCTAGGGGATAAAAGGAGCTGGTCTCCCTGTGCTGTGCTCAAGCCTCCCTCTTCTCCCAGAAAGTTCACTGCATGAGGTTTTATCAGACTTGCATATAAAAAGCTATGACCAATTCCCAGGTGAATGGCTTATTTTCTGACTTAGAAAAACTCAAGCAAACACCCTGCTTGTTGAATTTTTTTTGCATTCATATATTTCCTGATTTGGTCATCACTGCTCTCTGTTGTTTTAATAGTTTACAATTTTTTTCTTCTATTCTCTTGTTCTGGCAGTAGGAGAAGTAACTGTGGTAGTGGATGTGGTGAGATGCAGTACAATCAACACCATCCTGCTTGTAGTGGCTATTCTTTGACCTCTCAGCTTCTTTGCAGCACCATTCCTCCAGTGTTTTTGCACACTTTCCGAGGCCTGAAAATTCAGGTGGGCTAGTTACTGTGACCTGGTTTTATTTACCTGCAGAGGATTAAAATTGCTGCCTGAAAGAACTCAAATTGCTTTTTTTTTATTTCACCAATACCCTAAATAATCACTGGTGGTGAAGAACTGGTGACTGCAGTCATTCAGCCCACAGTTATCTTCTCGTCCTTTCCACTGGGAAGGTACAAGTTCAGGCAAAAATGTGAACTGCGTGTACAAGATATTTGAGAGCTCCTCGGGAAATAGGTTGTATTTTTCCCTTCCAAATGTCTAGAATTTCAACTGTGTTTGAATTCATCCCTGAGCTGAGATTAGAGGTGGAAAAAGTCAGTTGCAAATGTCTGTAACATACACTACTCAGACCACATAACATATATTATTAAAACAAATACCTAAAGTAAATGCAGTCGAGCACTACGTGACCGGGACATCAAAAGCATGGCCTTGTCTTCACATAAAATAGGGCGGTCTGGCTGCATTTCAGCCAAATAGTGGGTGGATTTGTAAGGGCTGCGGCGCGGTTATCAGTTTGGGACGAGAAGAGAAGAGGGCCCGGCTGAGCCCCAGCCCTCCTGCCCTAGCCGATGGCCCCACCTAGTGACAGCGCGGGCACAGCGCCGACCCCGCCGGCAGCCCCCGCGGGCGCGCCGGCCGCAGCGGCGCCGCGGCGTGTCACCTTGTGGCCGCGTGGCTTTGTAGCCGCATGACGTTGTGGCTGGGCGAGGCTATGGCCGGATGATGTTACAGTGGGGACGGACGGGTCTGTCTCTCCCTAATTCTGCGTGGCTCTGGCAGCTTGGCCAGGGCTCGGTTTGCCGTCTGCTTTGAGGTCGGCTCAGTTCCCATATGCCTATCATGCGTATGCATGCACACAGCTTCTCTCTGAAGTCCTCTCTCCCAAAAAGTCAGCAGTGTCAAAGGTATCATCCTATTATTCTATTTGGCTGTGGAAGTGAGCCCAACAAATAAAGAAGGAATGCTTCAGGAAGCCTGTTGTGGTTCAACCCCACAGTCAATTAAGAGCATGTAGACACTTGCTCAGTTGCTAGACCCCAGATAGGAGGGAGAATGGGATAAAAAAGGGAACCTTAAACATTGAGATAAGAACAGTTCAAAATTCAAACTAAACTAAACTAAACTAAACTACTATCACTGCTAACAATGACGATAAAAACAATAATAACGCTTGTAATGGAAAGTGCAGAGGGAGAGAGAAATAAAACCAAAGAGAAAAAGTAATGCAGGGTACAGTTGCTCACCACCCACTAACCAATACCCAACCTGTCCCCCAGCAGCAATCAGCTCCTCTTGGATCACTACCCCCCATTTATATACCGAACGTGAAATTGTTCTGTAGTACAGAGTATCCCCTTGGACAGTTTTGGTCACCTGCCCTAGCTATGCTCCCTCCCATATTCTTGTGTCCCTGCTCACTGGCAGAGCATATGAATCTGAAAAGTCCCTCACTTAACACTAAGCACTTCTGAGCAATGACGAAAACATCAGTATGTTATCATTATTCTCCTACTAAGTCCAAACCAGAGCACTGTACCAGCTCCTGAGTAGAAAATTAACCCTATCCCAGCTGAAACTAAAACAAAGCCATATGACAAACCTTTGGTTCATGTAGTGTATCAGCATTTCTAGGTATTTAATATTTCCTTTTTCTTTTATCATTCTAGAGACTTATTCTTTTCCTCACTATGTAACTAAAATGTTACATTTTTCTCGCTACTAGGCAGTTAAAACATGTCAGTGGGATAAAGTTAGTGTCTGGTCAGCCCAGAGATGTCTGGCAATGTCAATATATATGTGGATGATGTGTATGCCCTTTCAACCAAGGTTGTCGGTGCTGGACCATTAGCTGCTAGCTGCATTTTGATATGAAGATGTAAACCAGTTAACTTTGTCTTGGGCATCTCAAACCTCTTTTTTGCTACTTATTATCTTGATCTTTCTTGGTTATAGTTCATACTAGATTATTTCAGTGTGCTGTATCAGAATATGAACTGTAAGTCTGCCTGGAAAGTAGGACTAATGCCAGATGCAGAAGTTTATTTCACGTTCTCAAATGAAAAACATTTTATAGTCAAAACAAAGTGCCTGTGGTAATGCCTTGTGTATCTACTGT